>NC_056408.1:6875000-7500000 GCF_905147365.1 Aricia agestis | reverse complement strand
TCTCATCTTGAACGTATACGTAACGCAGTACGGAGCGCAGTTGAAATATCGTTTTGCACAACCCTGAGGACGGTTCACACAAAATTGATACTTATTGACCTATTTTCAAGGCTCCAATTCAATTAGCAGCACTGCCCAAACTAGTCCAATTATAACTCCGGTCTGTGCCCGCCGGCTTTACTGTAACTCCAGTTGAAAGGATTGAATATTCGTATATTTATCCATATGAATAATATGAATTTTATTTATCAGATATTTAAGTTTCGTGTTATTTGGATACATGGGATTCCTTCGTATTTGTGCTTTGAAACTAGGTAATAATATAATAATAATGTAACTTTGTTGTAATATTATAAGGAATAGAATATTATAAAATAGAATCGATTGTCTTCGATGTCACAATATAATACTGAATTTAATCAGAATATGAGATTGCTGGATTTAATCTTCAGCAACAAACATTGCATAGTCTCTCCCTGCGAACACCCACTGGTAGAAGAAGACCCACACCATAAATCATTAATAGTAACCACCGAAGTAAATGTTCCAACATCACTAAAATCATCTAAAAGCATTAAGTATCAGTTTCACAAGGCTGATTTTGATTCTATAAGGACAGCCATTTTCTGTTGATTGGGAAGACAAGCTTTCTAGCCTCACTGACGTCGAGAGTATGGTGAGCTTTTTTTACAAATTCTTAAATGAAATCATAAACAAACATGTACCCAAATGTAACGTCAACTTCAAACAAAAATTTCCGCCTTGGTATACTGTACCTCTCATAAAACTATATAAGGAAAAAGAGAAATTTCACAAAAAATGGAAACAATACGGTAGCCACGGAGATTATCAAACGTTCTCCATGTTAAGACGCTCACCCAGGACAACATAAAAATGAATCCAAAACTATTTTGGTCATTTGTTAAATCAAAGAACGCGACAAGCGATTTTCCAGCTAAAATGATGTATAAAAATAAAACTTTGTCAACAGGCCCTGAGATCTGTGATGCTTTTAATGACTATTTCCATTCCGTATTTGTTTCAAATGATATCGATTCTCAACAGTCACCTAATACAGTCTCCCATTCAACACTGGATATCGGCAACATCTTTATAACTCCATCTCGGGTTCTAAATGAACTTAAAAAAGTGAATATCTACAAAGGTGCAGGTACAGACAACATTCATCCTATTCTCATACGTAATTGCGCGGAAGAACTAGCGAAACCTATAACGATAATTTACCAAAAATCCTTAGAAACCGGAGTATTCCCTGCAGTTTGGAAGGCAGCCTTGGTTACCCCGATCCCAAAAAATAACCTAAAGCATCTTATCACCGAATATCGACCCATTTCAAAATTATGTGTACTAGGTAAAATTCTCGAAAAAATTGTTACATCTGACATTGCACAGGCGGCTGGTAGTTTTATTTCCCCCAACCAACATGGATTCTACAAACATAGAAGTGTTGAAAGTAACTTGATTACCTTTACCGAGTTTCTAGCAGAAGCAATGGAAAAAATGCTCAGGTTGATGTCGTGTACACCGACTTTTCCAAAGCATTCGATAAAATCAACCATAGCATACTCATGGATAAACTTTCTGCAGCCGGTGTACACGGCAGCCTACTAAGATGGATTCAGTCCTACATTCTCAACAGAAGTCAAGCTGTGTGCGTAAAAGGATTCTCCTCACAGTTTCTTCCTGTGCCGTCCGGTGTTCCACAGGGCTCACATTTGGGTCCTCTTTTATTTCTATTTTACATTAACGATATTGGTCAAGTCTTCAAACATAGTCATCATCTAGTTTACGCGGATGACACAAAATTCTACAAAATTGTGAAATCTCAAGGTGATCTTAATAAACTTCAACTTGATTTAAATGCGTTGCGTGATTACTGCTCAAAAAATCAACTTTATCTTAACGTTAACAAATGTAACGTTATATCTTACCCTCGGAAAAAGAATCCTCTCTGCTTTAATTATCACATAGACAACACAACTCTCAAAAGAGTAAATCACATAAGAGATTTAGGAGTTGTGATGGACTCTCAGCTCTCATTTAATCACCACATAGATCATATCACAAGCTCTGCCTTCCGAAGACTCGGATTTATACTTAGAATAAGTAAACCCTTCAAAGATTTTAATACATTAAAAACTCTTTATTTTTCTTACGTTCGATCCATCCTTGATTTTTGCACAACTGTCTGGAATCCTTGTTACGACATTCATATTAAGAGACTTGAAAAAATCCAAAAAAAATTTATCAAATCACTTAGTTACCGGAATAACGCAGTAGCCACTACATATAATGAGGCCTTGCGTAAATACAATTTACTTACTCTATCCGACCGGCGTAAATCATTTGATATTACTTATCTCTTTAAAATTATGAATTCCCTTATTGATTCTTCAGCGCTTCTTGGCTGTTTAGAATTTTCTTGTCCATCTCGTATTCGCGTGCGCTCCTTACGTAAAATACCTTTGTTTGTTCCACCTCGTCGCAATAAAAATTATACTAGAAATTCATTCTTTTATCGTTCCACCAACACTTATAACAAAGAATTTTTAGATCTAGATTTATTTAATGTATCCCTTAACACACTAAAGAATAAGCTTAAAGTTATGTTAACTTCCTAATTTCTATGTATAAGTAGCCTTTTACCTTTAGCTTCACCTTTATTTGATCTCATAATATCTCACTGTACACACTTCACTTATTATGTAATTTTGTTTTCTTTGAGTACCAATAACTTCTTCTCTAATGTATTTGTATAATTCTTGGGCACTGTAGGTCTTTAACCTTAATTATTGTACACGTAATGTAAGTTTTTATGTAAACATGACTGTTTGTTGCCATAATAAATAAAAAAAAAAAAAAAAGAATATAATAAAATAAGGTTATAATATCATAATAATATAACTTTATTGTAAATTTAATAAAAGTAAGTTTTCGTAAATTTCGCCTTAGAGCAGGCATTTCTACTTTACGTGGTTGATATGATTATTATATTGACGGTGAAAAAAAAACTACAAGCTTTTTTTATCGACGAAATGCATAATATTGATACGTACATAATATTAAAAACTTGAATAATATATTAATGTTTGTATGAAAACTTTTGTGATACATTACAATAGCAAATTATTATTTTCAATTGTAATGTATGCGACTTAGAGATTACCAAGAAACTGCTTCATATTCCAACGACAAAGACGAGCATCGCTTCGAATAACTTCGATATTGTTCGTTTCTAAGAATATCATTTTATCAAATAAGCCATCAGCAAATTAATATCTCGTCTTAAATTTATTGATTTTAAACATTTAATTCAATAGTTTAAAAACAAATAACGTAATGTTTTACCTAACTATTATCACATTGGTGAATCGTTAATATTGTGATCATATATTATGAACAAACCAAAAAAGACGACCTCTGTGGCTTAGTGATGAGCGCGGTAGCTCAAGCCGGGGGTCGCGGGTTCGAATCCCGCCGACGGAACAAAAAGTTTTTCAAAGTTCCTGGGTCATGGATGTGTATTAAATATGTGTATCATATAATAAAAAATCTTAAATATATGTATAGTATAAAAAGTATTAAATATAATATCCGTTGTCTGGTACCTGTAACACAAGTCCTTCAGGTACTTACCACGGGGCCAGACTGACGTGGTGTGAAGCGTCGATAGATATTATTATTATTATTATTATTATTAAATATGATTGTGATTTTGATACCAAGACTATAAACCGAAAACTTTAAATACCTAAAAAAACATTTTCTTGTCTAGTAGTGTTTTTTATCATAATTTCCTGCTGCTATTTAATTGCAGCAACATTGTATCTTTTTTCATTACTTTTAGTTCCAAAGTCTCCGTGTTTGTTTTTTTTCTTTCTTTACACCCTCGACCCATTCTCTTAAGTTCTAGGCTGTCTAGTAGGGTTGAGATCAGTTTATCCCTTGCAACAATGAACCCATGGACGTCACTATTCAAATTGAAAACGAAAAGTATTAGTCAACACATAACGATGCAAAAGCTAACAAATACAAAACGATACAAAGCGCTTCCACGGACACAAATACACAACATAAAAGTACTTACAGCTCACAACGATAAATCTTTACAAAAAATCTAAAACACACCTTTTTCACAGCATTGTTTTATACTTGATTTACGCTTTGCCTGTTGTTGCCAAAAACGTTGGCTATATTCGTTACGAAGAAATCAATGCACTTAATTTTTTTGTGAACTAGATGACCCGGTGAGCTTTGTATCACTTCCCTCTTAATATAAACTTCCAGGAATATTTTCAAAACTAGAATTAGTCGATTCGTTTCTGAACCGATTTGACTAATGAATGAACGGCTGACTATTCTCGTGTTTTAGTGAGACTAGACATTTCAGATTTTTATTTATATAGATAGATTAGTTGCACTTATTTATAGGACAATTTGTAAGAGTGGCCGATTCCAGCTACGCAGAAGTGATTTTATGGTGCACAAAATATGTGTTGTGTCCACCATTTTTTTTAATTGGTGCACAAGAGCACTCTTTCTTTCTTCAGTCTCGTAAACCTTATGACAAAGGACCAACACGACTGGGGAGAGATCAGATGATAGATCATCTCCCATTCCAGACAATCAGGTGACCAACCTACACTGTTCTAAACATAGAAACAAAATTCGTCAAACGCGGGAACCGAACCCACTACGCCAAGAGCTACGCTCTAAATCACAAAACAATGGAGGCGTCGTATAATATATATTAAATCGACTTCGTGGTGTATATATGCATTATGCACACAATATTAACGTAGTATACCATTTTCGTGCTAGCCTTAAACAAGAATCTCCATATTAAGCCCTGTACATTTTGCTTACAAACAAAATTACAAAGTTTTCCCGCTCCTCGTGTTTCGTGTTTAAAGTATATTTCCAAACAAAACATAAATATTTTACAAGCTAATCTCCTTTGCATAAATGTTCAATCGCTTGACGCACCTTATCAACACGATTTCAATTTCACCTCGGGGTGGCACGTGTTAAAAATTACAATGAAACTTGCTAAATGTCACAATTTACGGAAGATTATTAGCCCCTGTGGCTAATGAAATTATGTTCGGCACGCACACCTATATTTGTCACCTTTGCAGCAACTTAAAGCTCCATTAAATAATTTTGACATTCGTAATCCTCGGTTTATGTTTTGTTTTGTTTAAAAGGAACATAATTTTTATGTTTTAAACATTGAAGAAGGTTCGTGTAACAAAATTCTTAGTTTTATTTGATTTTTACAGTTACATTTAGCTAGATGCGTCAATTCAAACTAAGACACGACACAATAATGCACGAATCACAGTATGCATTAAGGTACAACTTGGAAGCCGGCTACATGAAGCGGCAGCAGACGAAGACCATATCGTGCATTGTCATCCAAACTAAACGTGTATGTAAAGTTTCAGCTCAATCGGTTAAATATATCTACTTCAAAATTGAGTTGCAAGATTTCACCCGAACATACATACTTACATACATACAGAGCAAGTTAAATAAAAGCTTTTAAAAATTACAAAGCTGCTTTAAGAGGATACACCAGGGACGAGAGAAATTGAAAATAGGTATTTGAAAATGTATTGCTGTCTCACCAATCTCAAGTCTCCCACCGCACAGGGTTGCCAGATTGGGCGACAAGTAGCCAATTGGGCTATTTTGCGGTCCTCCGCGGCTACAAAAAATTTGGAATGGCGACTTATCGCCTGTTGGGCGACACGGTTTTTTACTTATCGCCTATTGGGCTACTGCCTACTATTGTATTTTCGTGAACGCGGCCATAATATCAACGAACGCAGCGATGCGTTGTCTATGCGCGGCCACTTTCACTCATAATCTGTGGTTCGCCGCGTGGGTGGCTGTTGAATATCATTCTGTTCAGGAGCAGAGAGAGCTCCGGTAGGAGTGTTAGTGTTCTGTGAGAGAGAGGCAGTAGATATCATAGATAATCTATACTAATATTATAAATGTGAAAGTATCTCTGTCTGTCTGTCTGTCTGTCTGTCTCGCTTTTACGCCAAAACTACCGAACCGATTGTAATGAAATTTTGTATACAGATAGTCTAAAGCTTGAGAAAGGACATAGGCTACTTTTTTACTGGAAAAAAGGGTTGTAAGAAGGTGAAAATTTGTTCAAATTAAGTTAGTTCCAAAAATTCATACTAGATGGCGCCTTACGTCTCTTACATCGCGCTAACGCTTGCCCAACATCTTTCTATAAGAGGTGGTGTCATCGTGAATTTGAGTTTCGATTTTTTTCGATTGTTATTTCTTTTTTACATTATTTAATAAGTCAGTACTTTATATTATATTATATATACAGTGACGTAACCTTAAACCTATCAATGATAAATAGTTTATGGGTAAAGTTGTGTAATTGGAGGGCTAAATAAGCTTTAAAATTTGGCATAATATATTATAAAGTTTAATTAAAAAAAATGCAATATTATGTGCACACTGCACAGCTGTTTTGATGTAAGGGGTACCAGGGTTTTTTTTTATAAAAGCTTTTGACACCAATTTTGTTGACATCGCGCGCTATAAACTGAAGTCCACGCGGACGAAGTCGCGGGCAACAGCTAGTACATATATATACTGAGTAGATATGTTGGATCGTAATTTGCTCGACACCATCCAACTTTTTGCAGCAGATGACGATTAATATGCATAAAACATTTTTTATTTGTAAATACATAATTTTAAAATAAATACTATGAATTATAGATTTTCATTGCTAAATGTCACTTTTATAGTTGGGAAAAAAACCCCAAAAAATAAAAACAACTCGTTACCACTAATGCAAATTTACAAGTATCCAATTAAACCAAGAATCTTATGTTATATTATATAAGCTTCTTGAATTAAACGAAGCAAGTCTCCTTAAAATATTGATAAAATTACATGTAAATACATAACTCTAATGTAATAGAACAGTAGCATATAATATTATTCATACGTTTTATTGACATTACGTTTAATTACCGTGTTTCTTTTTTATTGGGCTACTTTGGGCTATCTTTTTATCGCGAAGTGGCGATTTCGCTGGCACCGCAGAGCGCGATAGAGACAACACGACAAAAGTTCTAATAAAAGAACAGAAAATCTTCGATTCGTTGTCCGCTGATTCCTTCTCCAAAACTTAACCGATTTAAGTAATTTTTTCATTAAGAATCAAAGCAAGGCTTGAGCTGTGTTCCTATGTTTTATTTTTTTTGTATATTCTAGCCAGTTTTGTTTTCTGGGTGTTTGAACACAGAGGAAAATCTGGCCATTTTTTTGGGTTTTTGGACGTTCTTATCTTTTTTAATAATTAAATTATGAAAAAAAAGAAAACATAGAGACATGCTAATAGTGGCAATAGATATTCAGGAAAAAAATCATAACTCTACCGGCATTATCCAGGGAGGAAACAGGGGACAGCGTTTGTATGGAAAAACGGCGGTGTGGAATCCTCTTAATGTTGCATTGAAATAGTCGAATAAGGGTACTGTTTTGTAGTACACTTTTGTAATAATACTAAAATATTATTACACATTTAATTCATTACTTTGTAATAGAAGTAAGTGGGTACTAGTGCGATAAATGTTAACATTAGGATAATATGACAATTTCCAAAGTGATATGTGTAAAAGCTATTACGGCTGACTAACCATTTGAACACCAAATGGTTATTGGAAAAGTTATCAAAATAGCTGATCTTCTTTTAATGTGGCCATTATACTAGGAATTTAGCCCTTATAAGAGTTTAAAAAATATATGCGGGAGACTGAGTTTACAATTTAACTATTTCTTTTTTTTTAGTAAAATAAGGGGGCAAACGAGCAAACGGGTCACCTGATGGAAAGCAACTTCCGTCGCCCATGGACACTCGCAGCATCAGAAGAGCTGCAGGTGCGTTGCCAGCCTTTTAAGAGGGAATAGGGTAATAGGGTAGGGGATTGGGCCTCCGGTAAGCTCACTCACTCGGCGAAACACGTTTCACGCCGGTTTTCTGTGAGATTGTGGTATTTCTCCGGCTGAGCCGGCCCATTCGTGTCTAAGTTCTTAAGTTTTCATTACGATATAGTTAAGAAAAAACAATTCAACATGCCGAAAATTTGGATAGCATATGCTAAGATAAGCCAAAAATGCAGAAAAGAAATGGACGCAAAACATTACCATTTCATATTCATGCAAAAAAAAACAAATATCCAACGTATAACATCCCCCTTTTTAAAGTCAGATAAATGAAAAATATTTGATCCGTTTAAGCTATAACTCAAAGTGCCTTTTGGTTGTTGTATTTATAAGGACTGACTAAAACAACCTCGATATCGCGGCTGGTCCGCCCGAGCCACTCGATAGATTTAGACAACTTGAGATTAATCTACTCCATCAAAGCTTAGCTCTGTCGAAGGATCCGGATCATGGAGAAATCTTCTAATATTGTCTAAAAGGTTATTGGTCCTGCAATCTTTTTTAATCAGATTATTTATATACATAACTAGATGACGCCCGCAACTCCGTTGCGCCAAAACTCGTTTATCGCGGCGGAACCGTACATTTTTCCGGGATAAAAAGTATCCTATGTCCTTTCCCGGGACTCAAAATCTCCATGCCAAATTTCAGTAAAATTGGTCCAGCGGTTTGGGCGTGAAGAGGTAACAGACAGACAGACAGACACACTTTCGCATTTATAATATTAGTATGGATTTCAATGCTTAAAATCCGCAGACAAACTTTCGTGAGGAAACAAAAAAAAAGTAATAAAGGACATAATAGGACGTATTAAATTATTTTGATAACTTTAAGGGTTGCGAAATCTTATTCCTGCTATAATAGCACAGAAAATTTAATAGTATTATAATCATTATAAAAGTCGCTTGTGAGTAAGTGATTCGGGCGTTCTAGTAAAAATAATGAAAGTGTTTAGTTAAGGTTCGCGCACACTTTGAAGGGCCCTGCCGGGGCGTCCCAGGGCGGGTTGGGGCTCAGCGCAGCGCAAAATGCGTATATTGCACACTATTGCCGGGTTCATTTTTCATTTTCATTTTTTTTCATCTGTCTGTATGTATGTGTATCTGTTTGTCTATTACCTCTTCACGCCGAAACCGTTGAATCGTTATTGCTAAAATTTGGTATGGAGATACTTTGAGTCCCGGAATAGGACATAGGATACTTTTTATCCTGAAATGTACTGTTCCCGCGCGATAAACTTTTGGCGCAACGCAGTTGCGAGCATCATCTAAGTATTATTGATGATCAAACGAACTTCTTGAAGTGAAGTTCGATCGATATTATATGAGTTGCTTCATTCGAATATATAAAATATAACTCGGTAGTGCTTTTTTCCCACAGGCAACATCGCACGAAAAGTACTTTTCTTATCTGTAACTTTTGTAGTTTTTCCGGTTCTGTATTGGCCCGTCACTAGTCAGACGAGGCGCCATCATTATTTAGAGACTATTAGCTACTTATTGATTTATTTTCTAAATTTAAGGGAGGGATGGGTTTTTATATCTTCGAATGAAGCAACTCATATAATATCGATCAAACTTCACTTCAAGAAGTTCGTTTGATCATCAATTATATTTCGTTGCTTCATTCTCGATATAAAATATAACTCGGTAGATGTTTAGAGATTTAAAATATGGGGTAAATAAAATCCAAGAGGCTTTTATAATATTAAAATATATTATGTAAAATAAATTAACACTGTAAATAAATCACAATTATTTATCATTTATAACATCAATGAATCAACTATAGATAATACGATCACGAAAGTAGAACCGCCTCTGCAAAGCTTCCACCGTCAGCGAGAGGGCGATTATAAAATTTTGCGAAAGTCTGCCATCGAGACGTCCACCCGGCAGCCCGCCTGATGAGGTCGAGGCTGGCCCCGTGGGCGCGCGCCGCGGACGTGGCGGCGTGGCGCGTGCTGTGCGCGCTGAACACCGACACGTCCACGCCGCTCTCGCGGCGGACGTCCTTCAGCCAGCGACTGATCGACTGCGCAGTGGGAGCTTTGTGGGGACGTTTGTAAGTCACTAGGAGCGAATCGACATTCATAGGTCGAATACTTCTAGTGACAGACATGTAATCCTCTAAAGTTTTTGCAGGACAAATTTTAGGATTTTCTCTGAAGTATGGGAGACGTAATATGGGTTGCTCGGAACCAGCTTTTGAAGTTTTGATTATGTCAGTTATATTTATTTTGATTTCGTTAGGATAAATTTTTATATTCGAAAGCTTCATAAGGGACAGTGTTTGCACCCTATGTGCGGTACACAAGGCCAGTAACATAACTAATTTTTTAGTCAAAACTTCTAAGGATAGTTCCGAGTTTGAATAATATAATATATAATAGTATTAAGAACGATTTGCGGATCCCAAGTATATGAATACTTAGGATTATTAGGACGTAATTTATAAACGCCTTTAAAAAACCTCGTCACTAAATAATTTTGACCAATATTTACATCTAATAAAATAGAAAGAGCTGACCGGTGATTGTTTAGGGAGCCGTATGATTCATTTTTATTAAATCGGTCTGTGAGAAACGATAACACTAATTTTATAGAAGAATTAAATAAATCAATGTTGTTCTTATGACAATAATCCCACCATAATTTGTAGGTTACGCCATACTGGCGTAAAGTATTATTAGACAGGGAAGATAATAACAAATCCAGTGCAGAGTCCGGGAAGTCCCGGCGAGAGAAGGCTATCCGGAGACAATCCCGGCAGCCAGGGAAGTCGGAGGCGGTACCCGGCCCCTGAAACCAGGACAAAGGGGCTCTTTGAGTTCTATGACCTCCGGATATTAAAAGATTTTTAATAAGCGGAAACCATGGCTGGGCCGGCCAGTAGGGAAATACAAATATTCCAGTAGCTCGATCTGTAATTACTTTTTGAAGTGCTTTAAGTATTAAAGGAAAAGGAGGAAACGCATAAAAGAAATATGAGTTCCAATTGATAGTAAAAGCGTCCACCGCGAAAGTGTCCGGGTCCTGCTTCCACGACACGTACTGAGGACATTTGGCAGTGGCACGAGAAGCAAATAAATCGATTGTAGGTATGCCTAATTGTTTAGTTATAAACTCAAATGCGGTTTGAGTTAATTCGAATTCAGTATCTGGGTTTCCTGATTCGAAATCAGCTTCAAAGTTATCTTTGGTGTTAATGTATGAGGCCAATAACCAAAGTTCACGAGCATCGCACCACTGTCAAATGTCCCTGGCCAATCTATTTAAATGTAAAAACTGGACGCCGCCCATTCGGTTTATATAGCTTATAGCTGTTACATTATCTACTCTAAGCAGAATAGCACAGTTGCGAAGATCTTTCGCGAAACATTTTAAGCCCATAAAAATAGCCATCAATTCTAGGTAATTTATATGGTATTCGAGTTCATTTTGCTTCCAACGACCATTTGCACGTTGGCCGTTGCAATATACACCCCAACCTGTCCGAGATGCATCAATAAAAATCTCTAATTTGTAATCGGGTACATGTAAAGAAGTGCATGTTTTAAAAATATTTTTTTCCCACCATAATAAATCTGGTAGAATATGTTGGGGTAATTGTATTTTATATTCATAGTCCTTAAACTTTTTTAAATTAAGATATTTAATTCTTTCAAAAAGTTTAGTGTATAGCCAACCGTATTTGACAGCTGGACATGCTGCAACCAGAGTACCAATAAATTGAGAAAATTCTCTAATCGAACAACGAGGCAGTTTCTTGTATTTGCTCAGTAACTGTGCGACTGTGCTATTCTAGAACGTTTTTCTTGTGTCAAAGACATTGTCGTACTTATCGTATCAAAAACAAAACTGAGAAATGTGTCATTTTGTTTAGGCTGTAAAGAGCTCTTTTTGTAATTAATGACAAAACCTAAACTTTCTAAAAGTTTGATAGTGTCTTGTACATTTTTATAACATTCGTTATAATCGAAACCAATACACAGGGTGTCATCGAGATAATTAACTGACGTATGACCACGCAAGCGAAGGTATTTTATCGCTTCTTTAATTATTTTACTGAAAATTCTCGGTGCCACGGTCAAACCATATGGAAGTGCATTAAATTCATAAGTTAATTCTGTTGAATTTTCGTCAATAAATTGATATCGTAAATATTTTCGGTAATCAGGATGGACCGGTACGAGTAAATAGGACTCTTTTAGGTCTATTGATGCTAAGTAACCATTTTGAGGAATTAGCCGTGAAGCGATTCGATAGTCTTCTATTTTAAACTGGGTTTTTTCAACAAATTTATTAAATTTTTTTAAATTTAAAATAAATCGATTTTTCCCGTTTGACTTTGGCACCAAGAATATTCTCGATAAATATTGGTCGGCTTTAGACTCGCACAATGAACTTGCGGATAGCTGTTGACATATCCCTCAAATCTGAGGCATTAGTGTATACATTACTAGGTGCACTATTCCGTGAAATAAATTTTTCTTTTAAAGGAATAGTTACACCTTCTCGTACCCAGCTTAATACTGTAGTATTATTAGTAATAGTCTGCCAACAGCTATAAAAATATTGTAATCGAGCAGCATGAACCTGAACTAGTGACGGCGAGGAGCACGTTGGTTGTTCTTGGGGCTCGCAGCTCTGCGGTACCGGCTGGCGGCGGCGGCGGCGCTCGGCGTTGCGGGTACTGGTTCGCTGCTGTTGGGTTCGCTCTGTATCCTCCCCGGCCCCCTCTCCTGTTCGAAGAGAAGTGGGGAGGAGCTGGCCAGTTTCCCTGACTGCGTCCTCTAGATGTAGATGCCGAAAACATCGAAGTTGCTGTCGTTAGGACACTCTTCTTAATCTGCAGTCCTTGTTTTTCGATCGCCTTGGCGGTCTTTATTTTGTCGCTCAGATCTTTACTGAAGAGAGTAAGATCTCTCTCTTCCTTCCACTATCTCGAGGAATGATTTATCGAGGCTCGGAGTTAGCAAACTAACCCGGTGGTCCGTCCGAATATGGTGCAAATCGGACAGTATGCGACATGAGTCCGATAAAATTTTGATTGCTTGTATTTTGTCCTCGCTCGTAAGCAACAAGGTCATTGCTTTGTTTAAGGCCGAGATACCCAGCCCCAGCTGGTGTTGTGCTGTCTCCAGCTTTTTGTCCCGCGCTTTCAGCGCTCCCGTGATGGCAACGGAAATTTCGGGATTTATCGTGGGCGATTTGAGCAACGTGCAGTTGGCGGGTATTTTGTACTCCGCCATAAGCTTCGCCTTGAGGTCGCCGTCTAATACTTTGCGCAGAATCGGGGTCCACCTTTGGGCTAGATTAGGATGAATATCCTCGCCGAAGTCCGGGATGTCGTCCGTCGAATCCCCAAGGGCGGATAAAATTTCCGGTGGTAATTCAGGTGTGTAAGGTACATCATCCGAAGCTTTATCTGAAGTTGACGAAATTATCGTTTGCGTCGGCGCACACGGCGAGGGCGACGCTGGTAGTAAACCGTCGTGTACCTCCTCGAGCTGTTGTTCATAGCCAGGTATAGTTTTCGGATCTACAACAATATAGATAAGACTTTATTGCATGACTACATTTTGACACTCGGCCAGTATTATTTTATAGAAATGACACACGGCCAATCTATCAATTATTTTGTCGTAAAATGTAAATGACACACGGCCATATCAAAACCCTGGTACTCGTAGCAACACTCGGCTACACCAGAAAAATATATTTTTAAAGTTTAATCAAAAATATTAATTTTCGAGGGTACATTTAGAAAAACTAACCTGCATTTTCGTCCGCTTCCGAAGAATCTGACGATAGAACACGTATTCTGCGCCGCTTATTTTCAGCAAAACAAGACGACTTCTTGCCTTTTCTTTTTGGCATAACTGTTATAATCTTGATTAAGTATCACTAATTGCTTAACCGGGAAAGTGTGCGTCTGTTGCCGCGCACGAAAAAAGAATGATGATGGCGCCTCGTCTGACTAGTGACGGGCCAATACAGAACCGGAAAAACTACAAAAGTTACAGATAAGAAAAGTACTTTTCGTGCGATGTTGCCTCTGGGAAAGCACTACCGAGTTATATTTTATATCGAGAATGAAGCAACGAAATATAATTATTATGTAAAGTTTCGGACAGTAATGCGACAGCATGTTATGAGCATTAAAAAATTATTATAATATGATTTATCAATGCATAGAATCAGATAATGCACCAAGTTGGCTTCTTAATCGCATAATAGTGGCAATTAACCGTGAGTGGTTGCGGTAGTAATCGGGTTCGCAAGCGTCGCTTAACTGAATGCCTGTCGCTATAACCAAATGCCGAACGCTATAACCAAATACCGCGGTAATTACTTACATTATATTAAATTACTTAGCGGGGTATTCCATATTGATGATATTGGTTGAAGAGTCAAACATTTTTGTAGTTGCAATTTGTATGGGAAATTTGTGAGTAGCACAAACAAATAATATAAAATTACACATCAACAAAATTAAATTGAAGACGTAAGTGGCAGAACCAGGTAAGTAACAGTTAAAAATTGCCGTTTTTTTGCATAAATGCATGCTTCTGGACCGGAAAAATTATTTAAAATCAAAAAGCTGTGGATTTTATGGGTAGCCAGTTATATTAGCCAGATGAATATGAAGTGTGTAAGTTACAAGGTTTGTCCAAATTATAAGGGAAAAACTGAATTTTCCCTATGTTATAAAATGTTAGATATCTGGTCCTTCCACTCACGTCTTTAATTATTATCATGATAATTACGAAGCTACAGCTTTCAAGGTACATAATATATCCATTTCCCATAACCTTTCCTGGCTAATAGCGTAATTATTATGGTGAAACAGATTCTTTATACGACAGCAGCTGTTATTGCCAAAATTAAAAGTCTCTGGGCTCGGACCTCAATGGTATAAGAATAAGTTTTAAAACATTTGTTTTAAAGTTCAGAAACAAAATAAATTTTGCGCAATTTAAAGATTCGGCAACTTCACCACATGACAGCTTTTGAGCGCTCTGCGCTAAATGACAAACGACAAAAGTTGATTTGACCAATTTTGATGATGTTTTGCGTCCTTATCAAAAACAAACATCTATTGATTTCATTCCCAATTTACGGCAAAACAACATTATCCGGGTCAGCTGGTTCTTTTACCGTTACATGCCAATAAAAGATTGTTTAACAGTAATATAAGTAAAAGATGCAACATAAATGAGGCCAGAGCTGCGGTAACATGGCTAAGCCATCCCGGGAGCATCTTGGGTTTATAGTGAGGTTTTATGTGGCACTACTGCCACTAATCCGGTAGCGTTATCCGACATACTTAACCTATACAGCGGAAATTAAATATTATGTGGTAAACGTTTTTACCGTTACGCTGTGGAATTCGTTTTTAGGGTTCCGTACCCAAGGGGTAAAAACGGGATGCTACTACTAAAACTTCGATGTCTCGTCTGTCTGTCTGTCTTTCTCCAGGCTGTATGCATGTAGGCTTCTGAAATTTTCACAGAATTTGTGTTTTCTGTTGCCGCTGAAAACAAAACAATATTAATATTTATGGGTGGCATGCTAGTGGTGTGCAAAAAAAAAATTGGTCAATTTTTGCTCTATAACGGTACGAAACCCTTCTTGCGACAGCCCCTTTCTCACTTGGCCGACTATAACAGTAATTAATATTTGTACTATAAGGCTGCGGTCCACAACCTTTTTGATATTGCGACCCCAAAATTTAAAAAAAGAGATATGAGCGACCTCAGAAAATTTTTATTTTAATAAAATTCGATAAGTACAGGACCTTGTTGACTTTTTTGGCGACCCCATAAATATCTTTCGCGACCCCACTTGGGGTTGCGACCCCAAGGTTGCGGACTGCTGCAATAAGGCTCAATTTTTGTGCGCGTCCCGAACGCGCGGTTTGGCCCCTATACCGCGAAATCACCAGCAAATGTATGTAAATGACACCTGGACCACTCCGCTATTTAAATAAATCGTTACAATGTGCTTGTAGTGTTGCCGCCAAAACGCGCGTTTGGGTGGACACTGGACGCATATACAATATACATTGGGGGTCTTTTAGTTTGATGTCAGACAAGTCAGACTTGAAGCCCCCAAGGCGTTATACATATTATGTCCTTCCTTCTACTTTGTCCTATTTCTAACTTATCACAATCATTGTAACTTAATTTTGTACCTTGTGATATAGTTAATAAGCTATGTTTTGCTATAGTTAAAAGAGATATAAAAACGATTTTCCAGATCTATTTTATATTGCTATGAAACTCTTGAAATCATTGTTTCAATCAGAGTTTTAATACAGCGGAACCTACTTTTTTTTTCTTTTTTTCCCACCCCACTACTCCCACACCGACCGCCCACGGCCTGCCAGCGCGCAGATTGTCGGAAAGGGTTGTTCCGGGAAGTGGCTAACGGAGTTTCAGTGCAGCTGAAGCTGCATGACCGGTTTGGTCGCCGGCTCTCCGTCGATAAGTTCTCCTCTAATCCTAGTTTAAACTCCAGTTCACACGTTTAAATGTCTTTGTAATTGTATTCTGTACCATTATTATCTGTAAGTTGTGTGAAAAAATAAATAAATAAAATAAAAAAATATATTATTTTTCTTGCCTACCTCGTTGTCTACCTCATTCACTAGGTTTGTCAAACACTAGAATTTTTTATAAATATATCTTTTATATTTATAAAAAATATATCTTTTATATTAACCACCTTTAACAAACATCTAATAAAGGTAGTTAAATACATTTATATGAAACTTATACTTTCAGTCCATATAAGTCCAGTAAACATTGGATTTATTAATATCTTAAACTTTACAAAATAAGAGCTAATTAACTCAGCTGTGTCAAACCGAGTCTATAAATAGAAACCAATAAGGTTAATAAAACCTATTTCCAATTAAAGAAGATCCGTTTTTCGCGACTGATCAGTCTTTATGAAAGCTCCATGAACGTTGAGAGAAAATACTCGAGCTGTAAACGTATTGCCCTGAACAATCCTTATTGGAAATAAATTAAAGCTAGCAGAAGAGAATTTACTGCTTTGTCCAGTGCTAATGAAAAAACATCTTTGTTTTCGAACTAGTCATTCATCAAAGGCAGATGAGTAGAAAATCGAATAATTCTCCCAAGAAAAACTATTTTTTGCTGTTAAAAAATATTATTAGAAATATATTGACCAGTTAATATATACCTGTAAATTAATAATAATATAAATAATATCTATGGACGCTTCACACCACGTCAGTCTGGCCCCGTGCTAAGTACCTGAAGGACTTGTGTTACGGGTACCAGACAACGGAAATAAATTTAATACTTTTATACTATACATATATTTAAGATTTTATTATATGCTACGCATATTTAATACACATCCATGACCCAGGAACTTAGAAAACGTTTTGTTCCGTCGGCACGATTCGAACCCGCGACCCCCGGCTTGAGCTACCAACAGCCCACCAACTGAGCCACGGAGGTCTTCAAATTGGTATGATCTATGTGCAGATAGAATTGCTTCTTCTAAGACATGGCTTCAGCAATATATCTAATTGCCAGCTTTATTTACAGATACGTTGTTAAATTAATAATACGTTTGTTACGTCCGGTATCGATCTGTGTATTAAGTGTTTTTGTTATTACGTCAGTCGCCACTTGTTAGCCGCTTAAACACAAAATAGTAACAAAAATATTTGATAAATAATTGTTGAAATCCATACTTCCATACTAATATTATAAATGCGAAAGTGTGTCTGTCTGTCTGTCTGTCTGTTACCTCTTCACGCCCAAACCGCTTAACCGATTTAGGTGAAATTCGGTATGGAGACTTTTTATTCCGAAAAAATGTACGGTTCCCGCGCAATAAACGAATTTTGGCGCAACAGAGTTGCGGGCGTCGTCTAGTATTTCGGTAAAATAAAAAAGTATTCGTGACAATGTTTTAAGTAAACAAAATAGAAAATACAATGTGTTTCTGTAAAATACATGAAATTGTCCTTTTTTTTTAATAATTATTATTGTACACTACAGAACCCTGCGACGCCTCGCTAGTCACCCACTTAGATGGTTACCCAATGAAACCATTTAAGTATTATGAAATATAATTATATTGACAATTTCAAAATTATGTACACTTTCGTAATAACATTTTATTCACAGTTATTCACAATTTTTAAAAGTCAAATAATTGCTGATGATATATTATGCCACCTAATACTGTAGTTATCCTTCTTTAAAAAAACCGGCCAAGTGCGAGTTGGACTTGCCCATGAAGGGCTCCGCAGCAGAAATATAGCTTTATTTTTATGAAATTAAAAGGTTTTTGATTTATTTTTATATCTATCTCAAACTATTCAGGTTAGAAAAAAATTATATTAGAAACCTCAATATGATTTTTTAAGATCTATTTATAGATACCCCACTCCACGGACGGACGGACAGACAGACAGACAGACAGACATTAATTTATAAAATAAAAATAACGCCTTTGAAAAAAAAATAGCAACAAAGTTATTTTTAAAACGTGTGATAATAGTTTTGGTCATTGAAAAGTGTCTTACACTACATGATACTAGTTCAGAACAATAATCTACAAATTATATATAAATATAAGCCATTTGAAAATAAGTAAAGTAAGACTCATTTTAGTCAACTTTGTTACCTGCTACCTGACCAGGTGTCACACCTAGAACTACACAAATTCGCAGGTATTCTAAGTACACGAGGCACTACCAAGAACCTATGGTTTCATCCATTTGAAAGTAAGTTATGTCTTATCCTTTTGGGATCCAGGTCTAATAGTAAAGAGTGATACTGGTAACATATAATACTAGGATCATTTCCATAACTAAAGCAGACTACATCACTCCGTTATTAACAAACTTCCGCACATAATTACAGTGCATATCAAAACAAAGCTGAATTATTAACTCGTTAATTCAGCTTTGTACGAAATACATACTAGTAGGGTTGCCACGAGCGAGGTTAAAAAACAAAATATTATGGTAAAACACACAACAGTTGACTGTGAACGATTGGGTAGTTAAGAGTTATCTAAATAGATTTTGGGAAAATTGTAAGTGACGAGGGTCAAGCAGGAAAAAAATGAAATATTTAGTATAAAAAATAAAGCGTAAAAACATGAATGGTCAATTTATACTCAAAGCGCATCGAAGACTTTTCTCAAAAACTGAACATAGAAAATTCAACCTTAAATCCAGAGCGTAACGCACACATTACTTCTACGAGACCAATCAGCGTTGGTCGGGCGCATTCGCACGAATTTGCTCGAATGCGCGATCCTTTTTAAATTGTCAGAAGTAATGTGTGCGTTAAGGCTTTGGAGTTAAGGTTGAATTTGTTATATTCAGTTTTGGTAATTCGCTTCGATGCGCTTCGACTCTACGCTAGTATAAATTGACCTTAAGGCTTTTGAAACCTAAATTTTTAGTTGACTAAGCTGTAAGAACATAATAATTAATTAAAGTATGTCGTTAATATCCGTTTTTCGTTTGGATGGGTCAGGTAGAAATTTTTGTCAACCCTAAAATTCGAGGATGCCGTAACGTCAGTTCTTTTTAGGAAAAGCGTAAAAGGAAATTAGCATAACAAAAAAAAGTTTTTATTGCACGTATGCGTTTTAGAATATAACTCAATCTCTTCAATTTTTCCGTCCATTAAACTTTGTTGGCAGTGAAGGTAATTGCAAATAAAATTTTGTTTTCTTTGTTGGTAGCTCTTTGGACAAATAATATGAATATACTGTAGGTAGTGTAATGAAAAATATTTCTCATTAGAGTAATGAAAAATATATTTTTATATTGTAATATAAAAATATATTACAGAAGTACGTCCTGTAGGACGTCATTCAAAATTATATAAGTATAATTAAATATTACTTTGAAAGTCTTACCCATCTCACTTAAATGCTTATCCGATTAAAAAAGATTAAAAGGTAACTTACAAAATATTTTCCAATAATTTGATTTAAGCCTTACCCTACGCCTTAAATTTTTCACTAATTACTCGTAGTAAAGAGTAAGCAAAAATATCACCAGGTCAGCCTTATAGATATTTTATAATTGTGGGCGAATATCGTTAAAAAAGAGAAAAGATTTTATCGACAGAAATCGCTTTTAAGAGGATTTACGCAATTAAAACGAAGAGGGATAGTCTTATAACGAAAAAATGGATTTTTCTGCCTCTTAAATAAATCTGCAGGCATTAGATGCCGTCGCAATTTTGATAGAAATTTAAATCCCCTCAATTTTCTTAGTCGGCAATCTCGTGAAAATATTTGTAATTTTTTCACGTACTTTGACTTTTTATTAAATTAATTTTGTATGATACAACCCGGGTCTTATCATTGGAACGTACGAACATAATTTTTTCCCGCGACTGTTCGGACGTGTCGTAACAGTCGGGTCACGTGCGCCTGCCTTATGAATTAACAACGTTTGAACTCGATACAGTTATCAAACCGCGGGATAAGTTTTTCCCTTGAATAGATAATGCTCTGGCTTTAGTAAATAAATTGTTAATACCACGTTTTATTTGTCCGTATAAATGTGTATCTTGTGAGTAAAATGATTCGAAAATACTATATGCAACTCTATGATATTTGTTTTTATCTGACAATTTTATAACAACTAGCTAAAAGCCGAGCTTTGTGAGGGCTCACGTTGTCTACATATAAATAAAAATTACTATGTTAAAGCGAGGCGACACATCTACATAATATTATAAATAAAAATTACTTTGTTACAGTACAAATCAATAGGGGTGATAGTTTTTCCGTAAAGTGTACCACAAAATGTTCAGGATATCTCGCTTCGCTCTCCCTGATAAATTTTAAATATCTAAAGCTTTCTTCGGGGTCCTAAGAAACCCCTTTCGCGATGTTTTATTTTAAAGCACGGAGACAGAAGCTAGTGGGCAATAAAGTAGGCTGCGTTACGTGCTTCAAGACTTGGACGTGATAACTCGCTATTTGTGCACAGCAAAGAGAGAAAGAGAGAGGAATTCGCATTATCTCTTACATATTAAGAGTGCTTTAAAACTAAACGTGCTTTGAACGTGAGGACCGCTCCTTGCGAAATTCATTTTATATTAAAAGGTTTTACTTTAAAGAATTTTTAATTACGATCTCATAACTCACTTTGTATTCCACATGGGGATTGCTATTGTGATGCAATTATGCTTTTTGTCATTGAATATAAAGCTTCTTTTGTAATTATTTATTCATATTGAATACACGATTCAGTTGTTTTGTAATTCATACATATTTTATTGTACGATACGTAAGCAAGTTAAGTTTTATGGTCTTGTCACAAAACTCCATTAAATCTCAAAATTAGTGAGAAATTTCGTCACTAGCCTCATATTTTGAACCACAAGATGTATAATACAATAATGCAATTAACAGATTTTTCCGCTAAGAAACTAAGGCAAAAATGTAGAGCCTAGCCAACTTGTTGATACATAAAACGTGTGTTTTTATTCTCTTCCACGAACAATTTTTCCGAGGCCCTGAATTAAAGATACAGTTTTATTGTGATAATTTTACGCGTTTTATTATTTATGTGCCATTATTTTTACAGGTGGCATTACTCATAAAAAGTATGTCGTACTTACAGTGTTCAGTGTTCGCTATAAAATGGGTTAATGCCGCACCGCCGCTGCCAAAAAACAAACAACACGTCAGTTATTCTTCAACTCTAATGGCGAGTTGGCTTACGGAGTTAAGCTCCGATACACACGTTAGTTCCAAACTCCCGTGAAAGCTTGTTGCTACATTAGGTAACTTTTATAAAAAAAATCACTGTGAACACATTTGTATCCCTCGGGCATCCCTGAGATCATATCAAAGGGTTTTCGTGGTTGGTTACCACTGTTGATCCTGGCGACAAAGCAGTTGCAGTGGTGGGAATCTGTGGTGCGCCTTTTGCCCGTTTAAAAAAAAACACATTTGTATTGCATTGATAATGCAGTGTGCGTACCACGTGCGTACAGATTGTATAGTTTTATAAAATGTCAAACTTAACAGTCGAAGGCAAAACACTTTTCAAATTGAAAAATCGCCTGACAGTCAGGAACATATTATAAGTATGGCTGTAATGTCTGTTTATACAAAGGAGATAAGTTTTTTTGCTCCAAAAAAGCTCAAATAGGTACTTAAATTTAATTGCGTCAATTTTGGTAAAACGTATTACAAATATAATTATAATGATAAACTACGAGAAATAATTACGGCTACTATGTACGGGGTTATGTTTTAGAAAACATTCTTGCGCACATAAAGTAGCGGATTTTTTTTTTGTGATAATTATCTTATATCTTTAAACGAGCAATTCTTGTATATATAATATATATAATTGGAATGTCGGAATCGGCTCCAACGATTCACATGAAATTTAGTATATAGGGGGTTTCGGGGGCGATAAATCGATCTAGCTAGGAATCATTTTTAGAAAATGTCATTTTCATCGAATACCTAGCAAAGCTCGGTCAAATAGCTAGTTATGTTTAAATGCACAGCTTATGGACACAAAATATTGAGAACTGGTCCTTTTAAGTATTAAAAATAATTCTGGTTAAAAACTTATTGAACTTACTAAGAATTTTAAATATGAACTTACATTTAACTACCCACGAGACAACTCATTAGAAATATTAGTATTCGTCGAATATTGGATCGAGTCAGCTTTGCGATTCATTCGTCGAATACTGAACGTCAAAACAGCTATGTCGTGATTCTGAGAAACAAATCAATTCGATTCGATATTATACGTACCACGTTTAAATATCGTATAGCAGTAGTGTAACAATAAATAAAATCAAACATGCTCTATACACAAAGTATAATATATATAGAGGTAATGCGAGTGGAACGTATGATTTTTCTACTTCAAAATATTGCAAATTTGTGTTTGCGCAGGTTCAGTTTTTAACGGCCGAGTAATGAGTCTCTAGTAGACGCAGCTCTGGATCTGTGTATAGGTAGTATAGGCAACGGCCTATGGGCGACAGGGTCCTAGGATGGCGGCAGAGTTTGTATATAGGGGCGGCAAAATTAAAGTGACCTATACTCATAAAAAGATAAATCCAGCCCTGAGTAGACGATAACATCTATAAGTTCTATATAAAATCTAGAGAGATCACGCGCAGGACCGACTTTTTTCCAGCCCATCCGATGCATAGATCATCTTTTTTATCAGACAATCAGTTGATCACCCTGTATTGTTTTAACCAAATTTAAAAAAATGCGGAAATCGGAATATTAATACCTAACCTTCCCTAAGCCACTGGGTTTAAAAATGCATCAACAACCAGAGGGGTTAGTGCGAGTTTTATTCGATCATACGCATCGAGCACGTTAACGCGAATTTATATAGGATCAAAGCAGCGCCATCTACTGGCTAACGTGGATACTGCTTTGATCCCATATAAATTCGCGTTTACGCGCTCGATGCGTATGATCGAATAAAACTCGCACTAACCCCTCAGGTGTATCACCGCCCTAAGATAGCCTTATACATGTTAGAATAAGTTACAATAGGACATGCACATGTTTACGATGCACGTCACGTCTCCTATCTAACGGTAAAATACGCTCGGCCTCATTAAGAGACTTTCCGTAGTTACGTCGTTTAGCTTCCCTCTAAACTCAAAAGTTAATGTTATGTTTAGCTATTTCCTCAATATAAACTTTAAAATTTTCTAACATTGTAAGCATGTGCTGGAAACATTTTGAAAAGAATGTGGGTGGGTAGCAACACGAATAATATAAACACTTGATAGAATTTTATATTTCTTAGGGCCTGTTTCACCACTTCCTGATAAGGCTATCCACCAATTAACTTGACAGATCAAGTATGGAGAATCTATCGAAAAAGTTGTGAATAGCCTATTAGGCACTTTATCAGAAAGTGGTGAAATAGGCCCTTAGGTCTTTAATAATTTACCAGGACGAATAAAATATAATTGTACAGGAATAAAGAATAGAAGTAGAATTAAATAAATATAACTTAATTTTTTTTAATACTAAACTAAGAAAATGTGAATGGTTTCACAGACCCAACCCCC
The DNA here is from genome assembly GCF_905147365.1 of Aricia agestis. Taxonomy (NCBI): domain Eukaryota; kingdom Metazoa; phylum Arthropoda; class Insecta; order Lepidoptera; family Lycaenidae; genus Aricia; species Aricia agestis. Next base: position 7,475,885 of record NC_056408.1, on the reverse strand, counting down.
ATGGTTGAATACCGCTGACACAGGAGATAGTGATGGGAATGTGTGGTGGACCAAAGACCCAACCCCCATGACGCCGGGTTAATATAATAAGTATTAATAACTCGTAGTAAGAATCTTTAAAAAATAATGTAAATTTGAAGTTATGATAGTGATAGCATAAGCTATGGTTTTGGTATGATATTTCTCTATTGCCCACGCTCCCAAAACTGAAACACGTGTTTTTATGTGGAGAAGATTAGGACTAAGATACTATAATCTGTTGCTAAATGGCAGACTTTGGTGGTTATTTTTTAATTAATCTACAATTAAGAGAAAGATTTGTTTGTTTGTGTGAAAGCTTCAAACAACAAGTTTTATATTATTTGGCAAAGATTTTTAAGGAATTATAGTCTACCACGAAGTTCGACATAGGCTATTTTTGTCACAAAAAATAAATCGCCCACGGGATTAGATTTGCACGTGCGAATAGGAAATCCTTAGAAATTTTATAAATGCCTGCCTGAAATAAAATAAATATAATTTGTATGAAATCAGATATGCGAAATACTTTGATTCCCGGGAAAGGACCATATTATAGTTTTTATGGCTGAAAAAATTACGGTTACCTTGCGATGAACTTATATGGATTTGCGCTTAAGCCGCTGCACAATGCACATGCTTTAAATGAAAGGTATAGGGATATTTCGAAGGACGAGAAAGGTAATAGGGTAGCTTTTGTGTCTGAAAAAGGTACGGTTCCGGGGAAACAAAAGAATTTCAGCACAACGGAGTTGCGAACATACTCTAGTATTAGACTAAATTCCAGTCACTGTTAATATTAATCTTTATCGGAATGGGGCCACGTAAGATATTAATCTCAGCTAATTAACCAATCAGGGCTTTAATAAGCCTCACATAAATCCTAAAGCTCAGTCAATGTTATTAATGCCTCATGAAATTAAATTTCAATGGTTGATTGCTGAGATCATAGTATGTAGACAATGTTTACATACTGTAGGGACAAATAATAAAATAAGGTAAAAGTATTCAAATCGTTTTCGTATACTTAATGCGAAACCTAAATATGTTATCTCAAGAAATACAGTGATGAAAAGTCTCTACGATTATAAAGTGCTCCCTCGCCGGGATCATTCGTTTAAAATGTAACGGTTACAGAGACGAGCATTACATCAGTGAGGGAGGAGAGCCGAGCATTACAATGCGCACCTTGTACAGTGGGTAATATCTTTTTTTATCATTATTTTTTAAAGGGAATCTTGATACAACTTGTAACATCAATCTGACATTGTGGAATCAACTAGCTATAGAATGCTCAAAGTCGATTCTTTAATGTTACATTACACGTGAATGCTCCCAGTGAGGAAGCACCCTTTGAAACGGATCATAAAAAAAAAATTAGTTAAAATAAACAAAATAACTATATTATTTCTCCGAATAGGGTCTCGCTGAGATTTAAATGTTAAGTTGCGTAAACACAACGCTGATTTGCCGTAAATTCTCTATTTGAATACACCATTTCCACGTAAGTACCATACCTGATACTCTTCCACTAATTTTAGCGCGTATATTTCCTTGTATCTGTTTATTTTAAAATAATGTTTTTCAACTTGTGAATCACGAGCTCCTGGGAGTTTTTAAAAATCTAGAGGGACGCCAGATATCGATAGAACTATTTCAGTACAAAATGAATAAAGATTAAAAATATGAATATATTCCATAGGAGAGTTTTAAGAAAGATATATTATATTCATAAACATAAACATGTTAAAAAATAAATCGTGGGGGCTCGCGAAATATTTTTTTCTACCACTTCTTAAAAAAGGTTGAGAAACACGGCTTTAGTTGATGATTCTATTTCCGTGTAAATCATATTTTTCTACCAATTTTAGCTTCCATCCAATCCACTGTCTTGCCACTGATTTGTCTATTCGCTATGTATAATCAAGCCCTAACTGTATACTTTAAAACACTCGCGCCAGTGGATTTGTGAAGTTGAGCTCCGCAGGTGTGTAAGCTGCAAACTTCACTCAGCAACTTCTGCTTCCAATTTTTGTATTACTTTATCAGATGGTGTAAATATATTCAAAGTACACGTAACTTTTTTATTAAATATTGTTGCCATGTTTCTTCCTTAGATCTCATTGTTACAGAAAATACGTTAAGGGCGACTAACCCCAAAAATCAAACATCGGCCTGCTCTCTTTACACTCACGCCCGTCTTTCATATGCCAGGTGAAAAAGAACAACGCGGATTCAACGCCAAATTAGTTTTTTCTCAATAACTCGATAAATATACAACATTAAAAATCCGCTAGGTCGATCTCTCAATGATAGAATTTTATACAATGTGTTTAAGTATTAACTTAGTTCAATGCACGGTTATGGCAATAAATGAAAATTTCGTGAAAATTAGATGCATCTTTGTGATTTTTTTCTATCGAGAAAATTTTAAGATATCGTATTTTTGCTTAGATCGAATTCTCGGAAATATAATTTAGTATCTAATTTTAGAAAATGAAACAATTCGGGGCTTATTTTCAAGTATAAAAATGAATTATAAAATCGACGCTTTAGGGTTAGTCGCCCCCTTAAGCTATTTCCGTTGCAAGGAAAACCAAATTTTTGTCATTCATATAATTTAGTTACAGTCATGGTGAATTATCGTAGTAGTATTGGCAATTGCAAGCTATCAGATTTTTTATATCTAAGCGAAATATGGCACACTAACGTAACTTAGCTGAAGTATGTCAAGCATAACAAGAGAGAAAGTTAAATCAGTGTAAGTTGTGAGCTTACACTGATTTAACAATAAATTTAGTATCATAATAATATTATGTCCGCAATCTGTTTATGAATAAAGTCCCTTATCTATAGAGAAAAACTTTAGATCCCTTTTGACGAAAAATGCGGAAACGTAGGTGATTGAAATTTTGCACAGTTATAGTTGATATGGTGAAGGAGTGCATCGAGCTAATATTATTTTGAAAATATGCTTTTATCATACATTTTTTTAACAAATAACACACACACCAGGAGATTTTGATTGACAAGCCTATACTCACCATAAAGTTAATATACCTAGCGGAATAGAGAAACAAAGGCCTGAGCAAAAGAGATGTCACTATCAGTAACACTGCGGGGTAAAAAGAGACGTGTGATACATGACAGCAGCACTCTCTTTTTGACGTCCAGTCGGCACGTGCCGCACTTTGACAATTTAATCTCATAGAAATCATGTTCAATCATGCTTGTGTAAGTGTATACCAATTTCGGTTTCGTTTGACAACTCGAAATTGTTGCTCTTTTCCGCTAGGTATATTAACTTTATGATACTCACGAATTATTGTACTCTTTTATTTATCGTTGAAGTATGTTGTCAAATTGAAATAGATTTAGTTTTTTTATTGAATCTTAAATACTGTTAGAACTTAGACAATAATTACACGGCCAGCCTGCCATCATTTGACTTTATTAATCTGAGACTGTCGCAGGTGTTAAGCGCGTCACAGACAGAGCAGGTAATGTAAAGATGTATATTATAGCACGATACATCTCGATACATCTTTCTATAGAAATCGTCAGGAGACCACACACAACAGCTATAATGTATATTTTTACATCTTCGTATCTTAAGATACAGAGCTATATGAAAATGTAAATTTATATTTTGGTTTATCTAAATACATCTCAATATATTTCTGTATATTACGATACATCTCTTCTCTTCATAGGGTGTTCAAAAATTTCTGTGATTATATTATATGTGTATGGTAGACAGATACACACAGTGTTGCCTGCCACCTGCCACCTTAGCACAGCACTTCACAGCAGGTACTGCAGGCAGTCTGTTCCCCAGAGCCTATATTTTCAATTAAATATCTTCAATCCACATCGTTCTGTTTTTGGCACAATATGTAAAATGCGCGCATCAAAATTACAATCCGAATCATCTTTTGTTGAACTATCTAGTGAATCTAATAGCAAGTAACTCGAAAGGCCATAGTATTACAACATTAAAAATAAGAACAGCCTGCATAACACTTTAGCAGCTGAAATGTGCGTCAAGCGGGGCGGCTACCATTGAAATGTAGGGAAAGATACATTACATTACCTGTTGTGTGTGTGATACATTAATATAATGTAAAGATATACATCCCGGGATGTAATGTACATTAATATACATTACCTGCTCTGTCTGTGACAGTCTTTATGTCTAAAAATAATAAAGTCAATATTTTGATATTAGAATATCAATAGAAAGGCGTTGAAATTTGAAACTTATAATTCAATTTTTTATTTGAGTTCGAATTTCGATCATTGAGCGATCTCTAGTATTACGTAAATCAGTGAGTGCAAGGAGTGCGTGAAACAATAAAGTTAAACATTGCCCAAGTATTTACCTCTAATGCCTAAAAAGTTACTTGGTAGTGTTAGTACTAAGTTATGACAACCACATTTTTCTCCGATCAACTACTATTATGCCCAAACAACACCAGAAGAGTCAATTAATTTCAGTATCTGGGCAGACACGCGTGTGGGCTTAGTAAACAATATTCCGCAATAATTATAGACCGCACTGTTGACTCAGGTACCCTTCTATCCAATCAACCAGTGCCGGAGTAATAAACTGAGTATCACGTCCGGACGTGTCCTCCCGTCCTCCCTGGTCCTCCCAGGTCCTCCCTGAGACAGCCTACTGCCAATTCTGTTCAACGACGTCTACAAGGGATTGTAGAGAAGATATATTAGTAAGACAAGGTCAAAATATAACGTATGAAAAAAATATATGAAATACTGTGTTACTACAACTGTATGAATCATCAGCCGTTCTATCTTATGGTTTAACTTTGTAGTACTAGGGATATAACAAATGGAATGATGAAGGATGAACGAATACTAGGTATAAACTTTTTAAATTGCAAACAACATTATATTTTCAAATGCTTTTCCGTATTCTTATCGATACACAATCTTACTATAGATATTTATTTTATTATCACGTTTTAAAAGACATAAAATCTCCCAAACAATAAAATAAAGACTAATTAGAGATATTAATAGTCTAAAAATACGTTTATTACAACTATATTTCACAAAGATGTCTTTGTTGCGTGATTAGGACTGCGACAAAAGTGAATAACGATCAATAAAACAGTTTTATGCCTCAATACAATGACACCGGAATGATTATAAAACTATAACCGTTTACCGCATTTAAATTACAAGTACTTTTTTTTTATTTAAAGGGTTAATCGCTAAGTGATTCAGTCGCCCTGGTAGGTTATTCTTATACTAAGCCCCGATTTCACCAAGGACCGTTAAAGTTAACGCTCGAATTAGTATCACGATACCTCTTTCGTTTTTCATATGAATAAAAGAGAAGACATGACAATTTAACAAGCTGTTAACAGTAACAGACGTTGGTGAAATTGGGGCTTAATGTGCCATACTTATTTAATCACCCCAACAAAATGATATGGGCGAAATACTTTATATAGCAAAACAATCTTTGCCGGGACAGCTAGTCACAATATAGGCCATACTTCCATGTCCATATGTCTGTCCGTCTGTCTGTCTGTCTTTCTGTCTGTTACCTCTTCACGCTAAAGCGATTTTGCTGAAATTTGACATGGAGATACCTCGAGTCCCGGGAAAGAACATAGGATAGTTTTTATCCCGGAAAAAAATACGGTTCCGGCGCGAAAAACATATTTTGGCGCAACGGAGTTGCGGGCGTCCTCTAGTAAATAATAAATATGAATCTCTCCTGTTTTTAACAAGACTAATGACTTTAGTCTATATTACTATCATAATCTAAATGACTGCTCTTTCTGAATTCAATAAATGTTTGATTTGAGGTTTTAAAAATTTGCTTACAAATAAAATAACTTACTATTTACTTACACTGTGACACATTTGATGTCAAACTGCGAAACATCAGTGATGTGCGAATTTAGATTTATCACTCTTCGTGTTTACTTTAGCGCATAACGTTATACTTGATACGAATTTCATTACAGTCAAAATGTGACCGAGCGAGCTAAATCAACATCGAGTTATGGTACATCTATTACATACTAATTGCTTTTATTATGTAAATTTTGTGTATTCGTTCATCAAGCCAGAAAATGGTACAAGAAATTGTTTAAGCGTCGACGCTTGGGGTATTTTGTAATTCACATTCGATTGATGACTTTTTGATTGGCGAAACACCCCACAACATATGCGATGCTAGACATAATTTTTATTTGTGCAAAAGTAAACACGATTCGTTAAAAAATACGCAAAGTTCCACACGTAGGATATAAACTGTGTTTGGGCGCGTATTTTTTATTTGTTAATCTTAAAAGTGAGTTGTAAGTTTTGATGTTTACATTCCAGGAACCTAGCCTGTATTAAAATAAATGAAGAAATGAAGCGTCCATATATTGTAGTAAGGGTTTGTTGTTTATGATATTTAATCATCACAAGTAATTAAAAAAATCTTATCGTTCCTACTTCTGTTATCTTGTATATCGTATTTTATGAAAATTATAACACGCACGTTATCACTGATCATAACATAACTTACAGCACCATAACTTGCTCGCTAATTACACACATAAAAACGTTACATTCATATTCAGTACACACTTAAGGCGCGTACGCACAAGACGACGAGAGCCATTAAAATGTACTATCAGAGAAGTTGATTCCTATGCAAATCGGGGACCTAAGTAGTTTGGTTGCGTTACGTCAAACCCAGCTGATAGATCACATTTAACATTGAATTGACATATTCGACCAAATAACGTTGGTCTGTCGATTGCATAGGAATCAACTTCCTGGATGGTACATTTGTTTATTCTGAATGACTCGTTTTATCTGTTTCTGTGTATGTGGCGAGTCAGATTATATCAAATCTGGTCTATCTGCAGTCAGAACTGATTTCTACTTTTACCATCGCTAACGTTGTGATAATATTATGCCGCTCTATCACAAAAAGTCATCTACTAACAGCTAATACCACGAAAAATTATTTGATATATATAATATAAAAATGGATTTTCAAATGTGTTAGTCGCGCTAAAACTCAAAAACGGCTGAACGGATTGGGCTGATTTTAGTCTTAAAATATTCGTAAAAGTCCAGGGAAGGTTTTAAAGTGACACGAAGTTCACCGGGACAGCTAGTTTAATATATTTTTCTAGTACCGCTGCACAACTGTAAGTTTTGTTGCCATAAAATACCTTTTAAATTGTAGATAGACGGTATTCCATCTTCCCCCAGTATATCCGTCACCAAGTATGTACGTCTCGAGGGTTAAATTCGGCGCTTCGACTTGGGGAAACCAAATTGATAATCTTTTTGGTAGAACGAGATAGATGATATGGAGATAGTGTGCGTGAGACACGATATGGTTGGCTTTTCGCGTGATAACGGCAGTACTAAAATGTGAAGACTCAATTATATATTGACTGGCTTTTTCCTGCTATTATGTTCGCGTGAAATATAAATTGCTTAGGGGCGATTTGTGGACCCTTTGTTTAAAATATTTCCTGTATAAAAAAAAAACTCAGAATTCAAAAGAGCATGTTTACGGAGCACACGACACGTCTTAGAAATAAAAATCTCTATATAATAAGAAATATTGTTATTTCGACCCTCTTTTTCATGGCGTGATGTTAAAATCTCACTCTCAAGAAGTTTCACATGAAAATAATCTCAGAATACAAATTAAAAAAAAATTAAATGCTTAGATCTTACCTTATGTACCTATGTTTATATTTTATCCTATTAGTAGAATTAGAAGTCCAAACATATTATATGTAATTTATATCTTATTTTAGCGTTAGTAGCGAACTAGTTATAATCACCAATTTAAATGAATTATCACATTTAGTTAATGATATCAGAGCCTTAATATTTGCTCTGCATTGCCCCGAGGTGATTAGGGGTAAGTTTAACAACCCTCTAAACTAAATTAGGGCTGCCTATATATTTCTAAAATATAAAAATAAGAAATATAATATTACTATCCTTATTCCTTAAGTACTTTATTATAGTATTCTTTAACAATTATTTCTGCTAAGAACAGATCTTATTTGAGTACCAATAGGAACCTAGAGACCAGGCATCATTATAATATTATGGAGTACTAAATTATAAATGTAAGATTTGTGGCAACCTTTACAGTCAATAAAATAAAATACGTTTGCCAAAATACTATTAAAAATCTAATATTTGAAATGGTCAGTTCGAGGAATTCGTTTTAATATGTATCTTATTTACAAAATACATAGCTTTTCATAGATATTAACGTATGTATTGCATGACTCTTTGAGCGGGCTTAAAATTAAAAATTTAACTCTGAATATGAATTTTGAATGTTTGGAAGTGGATGTATTTTAGTAATGTGTATTTAAGTAAAGGGCAATGTAATTCAAAATATAACTTTTAGCATAAGAATCCTTGAAAGAGGTAGTCATTTCTAACTAAACAAATAAATAGACGTTCATAAAAAACTTTACTTTAAATGGTTATATGGTATTTAAGCACTAAAGATTCCAATTATTAAAACTCTACAAATATATATTATCAGGGACCCAAATCTATATATATAAAACTCAAAGGTGACTGACTGATTGACATAGTGATCTATCAACGCACAGCCCAAACCACTGGACGGATCGGGCTGAAATTTGGCATCCGCTAAGAAAGGATTTTGATAAATTCTAACCCAAGGGGTTCAAATAGGGGATGAAAGTTTGTATATAATAATACTTCTTAACGCGAGCGAAACCGCGGGCAAAAGCTCGTACTGTTATATAATTAATGTTCATTCACTTTTTCAAGATCGGTGAAAGTTTAAAACTTAGAGTTTGAATCTTGAAAAAGTGCTAAAACTTTGCACCGGTGAGCTAAAATATAAATCTTAAGTCACTTGCAAATGAAAAGCACGTGAAAGCTAAACTTCTTCTATTTAATACATCATTTAGTTTGACTGAGTTTACTGTAAAATTAAGTGGGTGCAGCGGTTTATGGAATATTTAAACCTCATTTTAATTGACATATTTTGTTAGAAGCAACTATTTTGAGCAGCCGTTAAAAGTGACGTTGCAGTACTTGTTAATAGCAAAATAGAATGAATAAAACCTGATGACCATAGAATGTAGTATCTATTGTTATGTTTGTTATATTATCACAATTTTGAGAGGTGTATCAAATGTTTATAAATTTAATTTATATTATTATTCTAACTTCACAAATCGAATAATATTTGCCGTGCCAATATGCCATTATGCAAAAGGGAATAGAACGCAAAAAAAGCGCTACTAGCACATTTCGAATTTATAATATTAGTATGGATTGAGTAAATAATCCCACCAAAATCATGTTAGTACACGTTATATCAGAATATTGACATAATCGTTGTGAAACGTCGAACAAAACTTTAATTTACTGTCTATGCTGGTGCTAGGCAGCTTTTCAATCCTAATGAGGCCAGCAACTCCGTCGCGCCAAAATTCGTTTTTGAACCGTATATTTATCCTTGAAAAAAGAGTATCCTTTTCCTTACCCAGGACTCAAAGGATCTCCACACCAAAAAGGCGTGAAGATGTAACCGACAGACAGACACACTTTCGAATTTATAATATTAGTATGGATTGAAATAAAAGAGTATTTCATACGTCATCATTAAGTAGTTATTGGATGCAAATGGCGGTGTTTTTCGCGTGTGTTAATGAAGCCCGGTGGGCGGATGTGGCGCTCGTAAATACTGGCCGTTTTTCCGTTTCCGGCCCGCTGCTGCCATTACTTCTACTACACGTCTTATTCAAATTACTTGCTCACTTTAATTTGAAATATATGCAACGTGGTACGATTAAGAGATCGAGATATGAGCATGCTATGCTAGTTGCTACGGTGAAGTAGGTTTTTTTGGCTTTATTATTTTACTGTAGCATGAAATTGATTTATAGTCAGTTGGTGGACCTACGTAACTTGGTTGCGTTATGTCAAACCAGCCACGCCTAACATTGAAAAGGCATCTGCCTTTGAATCAATATCATCGACGGAACATAATAGTAATATTATTTGTCTTTCGCAGTGGAAAAATACGAGGACAGAGTCAAAGTTAAATTTAAAGTTTTAAAATTATGTCTTTTGTATGTAAAGGTACAATTGTATAAATTCTATAAGGATAAGCTCTAAACTTGATAGCAGATAGTTTCTATATTTCAACAATAAGGAAACAAGGACCAAAACTTAATTACGAATTTAGTTTCACTTCTTGTTTGTTTGGGTCTTGCTCGCAGTAAAAACCAACATCTGTTAGTTTTAGACAGACAGAGATGCAAATTACAAGGCTTTGTTCCGTGGAAAACTGTTGGTTACTTGGTCAAAATAAGAAAACGACTGAAATAATCATCATCATTTTTAACGTCTTTAGGATATGACTCTCCTTTTATGCTAGGAAGATAATATATTCCATCAGACCAACCTACTTTGAGATGTCAGTTTTAATTTTATTAGGAAAACTTACAGCATATAAAAAGGGATGTTATCATTATAAATTACTATTACCTTTATACAGGTAATACAGCCACTACAGAACTCCAACAAAACGAACAAATTGTTATTTGGCAACAAAGTAAATATGCTGACAGAATTGTAGAATAATATTTTTCAGGGTTCCGCATCAACTTATCCATTTTCTGGCGCGTAAATGATTTATGTTGGTTCGATTAACTGCGCTCCTCTAGCGCATGCTTGACACGTATATACCAGATGAAAAAGATAGAGAGTGCTCCTCTCTGAAGAAGAATTCACACAGTAAGCTGCAAGGACAATTTTTTTTTAATTTTCATAACATAGCTGGCTATGTTAATTTTCACCAGCAAAGCCTAATTAATTATTACTATACAGGTAGTAACAAAACAAAGTGATAATAAATTATTTAGGGTGTGTATTTATGTTTCTGGGTCCCATTGTGAAAGAAGAAGCGCTAAAAGAGCAAATTTTTTTGTGATTTGTATGGGCAAGCGCGCTAGAGTTATGAATTGAAAAAGTAAAAAAATAACTTTTTAGCGGTTTTCACAACGAATTCTATACGAGGGACCTATTCACACGAAATTACATTCAAAGTATTATCACTTAGATTTGATATAATATAATTCTGTAGATAGCAATATACTTGGAATTCCTACGAAACCGTTGTGGATGGTTCGATTCGTCCTTGTCCAGTTTTTATGTTTGCTTTTGAAAAACTGTTCCATCGAATGTTGGATGTTTTTAATTTGTATTTTTGGAATCCCGCGTAGATTGTGTTGAATTTCGGTGTTTCTATTTTGTTGCGCACAATTGGTGTAGTGAAAAATTGATACGGCACAGGTAGAACGGGTGGAAAACTAACAAATCTAAAACGTGCCGGAGTGTGAAGGAAAACCTATTCTGTTAAGTACTTGTATCGTTTCAAACGTTTACAAAGTGTTATAAAGCTGTTTTACTGCTATAGCTGCAAGTAATGCGGGTATAAATTATTTAATTTTAATGTTAACAGTTAATGTAATACTAAGGATTCACTACATTTTTCTACCCTTAAAAAATTATACTATAGTATTATTACTTTTTTTGGAAAATATCAAAAATTAAAATATTTTAAAAACTGTCACCTAACAACACAACTAGTATAGTACGTTATACACAAATAATATGGTGCCGGTCAATAATTATATATCTTCGTAAAACCGAAAGAGTAGTTTAGGCGTTCTGTTACCTACACACATGCAAAATCCGACAAAATCTTTTCCGTTTAGGTCCGTCGTAGTGGGCTTAAAATAACAGCAATCCTCATGATAACGACTTCGAAATATTACTTCGAATTGTGAATCAATGGGAGACGTACGTACAGATTGGGAGTAAATTGACTATGTCCCTCATTAACTTGAGCACTTTTCATGTCGGAAAAATGTTCTTGTTAGGTAATTGAGAGGACTTCACTTTGTGTTTGAGGGATTTGGTGAATTGTATTGTTTTAATATTTTAATGCCTAAACGTACGAAATTACTTAACATGGGCATTAAAATTGTTGAACTAACCGCGAGATTTATATGTACAGTTGATAATTTTTTTATATATATTATATCAAAAAATTAATAAAGAGAAATTTACGAAGACGTAGACTTTTACGTCTACAAATTCGACTTCGTTAAAATTTTTTGAGTGCGGCCGTTATGATAATATCCTATTATTGCAGAAATATTTAAAATATCATACACTTTTTCGTTAGCATTTTCTATTCTCTGCTTTTAGAAGTGTCACATCTAATACATTAAATACAAACTCTAAATCAAAGAAAGATGACGACGAAACAAAAATACGTGCGCTACGTAGTATCTAATAAATATCATGTCGACATAGTATCACACATCTATTTATAGATAGAGCACATATTGCCAGGGAACTAATATCTTGAACCTTCATCTCTCATACCATATTCTTAACGTATCTATAAAGGCTTTGTTAGCCGCCAAAGCCGTCTAATTAGTCTGCAAGATAAATGTCTGTAATCACGACCTCCCTCCGCAACCCTTTCAAAGGTTATCACACGAAACTGCGATTCGGCATCGCGTCGTGCAACATTAACTTATATGACACATCGTAATCCACATTCTACCTCTATAAAGCTAAGTATAAAAACTATAGGGGTCGGCTAACATAGAAACGAGCCCTAAGGAGATGCAACGAGACGTTGCGTTATAGAGTTACAAAATGTTAATGTCAAATGGTGACTTTGATATAATATTAATATGATGTTTAAATGTGTTATTGCTCAATGCATCGTCGCGGGTTGTACGTCTCTTCTCAGTGCTACTTACATTAAAGGAAGTCCTTTTGCTTCATTTTGCTTTATTTTGTGACACCGAATTTATATACCTCTTAAAATGTAAGTTATTCAAAAGTAACACAATTATTAAACTTTTTAATCGGGATTTAACGCGACTTATTTAAGTAGTAATGCTACTACGAGTACATACCCCTCCCCTACTCAGTCCCCTCGTGACCACGGCCGTTGCAACACGGCCGAAACGTCGAGAAAAAGTATGTACTCGTATTAGCATTACTACTTAAATAAGTCGCGTTAAGTCCCGATTAAAAAGTTTAATTATAATGCAACGCGAAAGTTTAAAATGTTATAGTAACACAATTATCTATTTATTCACAAAAATATCATATATATATACACAAAAACATGGCACAAAATAAGGCAAAAAATGCATCGCAACTAATCCCGTAGAAGTTTCCTTTAATAAAAGACTTTATAAAACTCGTTGCAGTTTTCCGCGTTGGGTTCGAGCGGAACCGCACTTTCGTGTTCAAGCCCTAACTGCCTCTTCCTACTCGACAACAGATTACTGGCAACTAGCTGCTCATCTTACGACACCCTCAGTTTTTATGCCCCCGTCGAGTAGGTATGCCGACGATCTATATTAATGGCGAGTATAAATCAGATTTTCGGTGAGCGATAATAGCGATAGAATGTCAATTGTTGAACTTTTAGGTCTATTAAGGTTTTGCTGATCCGTGTCACTGTTTTGGTATTTAAAGGTTACTTGTACATTTAATGTCATTTTTCAAAACGCACCAAAACATTTTGTTTTTCAGAATTATTTTGGTACTTAGACTTAACTACATTCGTTAATTTCATATGCGAAGTTATAATATTATGCCAAGAATGTAAGAGATTAGACAATATAGCCAGCGGTGAGCATTTTCAGTGTCATATGATTTTAAACTTTATCTTCAATATTGTACATAGTATCGCTTGAGAAACTTGGAAAGTCTTGCAGCCGCCGGCAGCCGCGATTTCTCAAGCGATACCATGTATTACAATAATGAAAACTAAGTTTAAAATCATAATATGACACTGAAAATGCTCGCCACTGCGCTGCCATTCCGGTGTGATTAGGCCCTTATGTGCTTGCATCAAAGTTAGCGAATACGATGCAAGCAATCCGGTTTATTTTTCCGATGTTTACTACAAACCTACTTATCTTCGACATCGAATTAGTAATTTTCCATTTGTGTTTGTGATTCGCTAATCTTCGGCGCTCAATAGGTGGATCATAAAGGAAGTATCCGAGATCAAAGTATATTTCACAATAGTGCCAAGTGCGGATCGCTCGTCGCTTCCCGTATATTCGCTGGCGTATATCACTTTGAAGTTTGTTTGTATTGTTGCTTTACTCGGGGAATATCAAAATACACTTTGATACATAATTCTCGTCTATACCGGTTAGATGGATGACACGTTATGCTAACGTATTAGAGATACCTAATATAGTAAGCACGTTTTGCGTAGGCACTGTATAGTGTATACCTACTATATTCAGATGTGTGTTATCTTTATGATATAAATGTAATATTATTATTAGCAACTAGAAGTCAACTTCGTATCACTTTTCTCTAAATATATATCTTCCCTGGATTTTCAGCTATACTTCAAGACTAGAATTAAACTTCAGCACGGTTCAGCCTTTCTCGAGTTTTAGTGAGATAATGGTATGTTAAGGTTTTTAATAATGGAAAGTTACTATAGTCAAAATTATAACAATGAATAATTTGCTATCACTAAGATCAGTATGTATAAAATTTAAATTTAATCTTCTTTATACTTTAAAGTAAAATAGATAATAAAAGGTTTATGTTAAGTTGACATGCTGAAAGCTTCGTGAAGACCATTTAGGTTGACTAATGGATTTTAGTAATCCCTAAATAGTTGATTGCGTGTTTCAGCCAATCTATTGCACGATAAGATAATATAATTAGTTTAATGTTATTTAAGTACATCAGTAGCAAGTATAACAAAAAAGAGTAGAGGTCCTTAATCCTTATCAAGAAACCCGTATTTACATTAAGGTGACGCCGCGATAAAGTAAAAAACCGTGTTGGATATGTTTTAGATTGCTTGTTTTCTATCAATCGGGCTGTCATAGAAAACAAGCAATGGAATAGCAAAAAACGGTTTTTGTCGCGTAATTTAAAAACCATAAATACATTTCATATAAGCTATGGACTAATTAAAGTGTATGCTTAAACCAATCTATGTACAAATTTTGGAAGCTTAAATCACTCACTTCTGTTGGCAAAATAGGAAACCCTTTTTTTCAGAGGTCTTTTTGATTGATTATTCTGTGTTATAAAAGTTGACCAATCGTGTTATGCTATGGGTAATTCAAAGACAAAGACATGATGAATACTGACAATGAACTTTAATTTCTTAGCTTTAGTCATTGCTGAGAAAAATCGATATCGCTACAGCCAAATTATCAAGGCGTCGTCGCCTTAAACGGTCGGAAATCAAGGTTAAGCTAGTGATGAATATTAATCATCAAAATTAAATAAATATGACAATGATGATTAAATGTATTATTATTTTTAAAGAGATTCGAATGAAAAAATGTATGAATATACATATTAATTATTATGCTAATTACATAATTATCACGATTAACAATGAAATTAAAATTCATAACAATATTATATTATTTCTCTGATGTGAAACATAGCTAAAAATAGGATTTAATAAGATAAGTTGTTTTAAAGTTACGAGGGAACAGATGTACATCCATATCCACATACATACATACATACAGGCCAAAATCGTAACCTTCCTTTTACGACTATACTTATTATTCCTTCGACTAAGGCGAAGAAAGAAGAAGAAGGCATTCTTCTTCTTTCTTCGCCGTAGTCGGGTAAAAAATATACCTATTATGCGTCAAAATAGCATCATACTCGTAGAAGCCTCAGTACATCATTATAATCGCTACAAAGCAAGCATATTTCCAGCCTTATTTCATTTAAAAAGATAAAAGAGCTGAGAAAATACGGAACAGAAGGTAAGCGCCTGTAGCGCTCTGATAAATGAACTGACCCCGTAACCACTATACGTAAAAACATCTTCAAGTAGGAACACATTAAGGCACGAGATCTGCTGTTAAAGCCGAGTGCCGTGTTAGACATAATATACATTTTATACCCTTTGTTTCTTTGAAAGACGTACATTACCTCTGATTACTTGCAAAGTAATTTCCCAGTATCCTTATGATTAAAATGTCCTTTAATTATTTTTCTTTGCTTGGGAGGTTTCATGTTTTTACTACTTTATTTATATTTTATCCATACTAATATTATAAATGTGAAAGTGTGGTTGTCTGTCTATCTGCCGATCTGTTACCACTTCACGCCCAAACCGCTGAACCGATTCTGCTGGGTATGGATATATAATGACACCCGAGAGTGGACATACGATACTTTTTATCCCGGAAAAATGTACGGTTCTGTCGCAATAAACAAAATTTGGTGCAACGGAGTTGCGGGCATCAGTTAGTTTGCTTATATAAAGACTCGGTTATAATGAAGACATGAGTGCAAGAAATTTAACAGGTAAGTAACAGTAAAAAATGTAGACTTTAGGGCCGGGATTATTTCAAATCAAAAATAAATAGATTTTATGTATAGCCAGATATATCAGCCAGTGATGAAACTGGTAAGTTACAAGGTTTGCTTTAAATATTATAAAGTAAAAAATGAACGGCCTCATTCAACGGACTCAAACAACGGACAAGCCAGGCTAACCTGCGGTGGCGTTGGAGATGGATAACCCACTGGCCTTTGCCCAGTAGTTGGATAGTATAGACTCGTAAAAATTGTAAAAAATGAGTAATTGTTGTATATTATAAAATGTTAGTTATCTGGTTCTTCTACTCACGTCTTTAATTAATCATCTTCTTTATTAAAGATGTTATTATTGTTACTATTATATGCCAGGCTGTGAGTTGGGTTGGAGTGGAGTTGGTGTAATGTGCGATGACCTTAATTTTG
Organism: Aricia agestis; assembly: GCF_905147365.1. NCBI lineage: Eukaryota > Metazoa > Arthropoda > Insecta > Lepidoptera > Lycaenidae > Aricia > Aricia agestis. Next base: position 7,459,016 of record NC_056408.1, on the reverse strand, counting down.
TTTTCTTTCCTTTAAGTACGGAGCCAAAGTGGTTCAAGAATATTGGAAATGTTATGCAAATACCTTTGTAATATGGGTCCGGAAATCTCAGTTGAAAATCGCTACCGGAGGATTATACGCATGAGGCAACTAAGATAAATCGATTGATATAGTGCCGTCACTAAGCCTGACTGTAGCCGATCCGAGTATGAAGTATGGTATCATTTATAAGAGAAAGATAAACAGGGGCTTTAAAGGATACAATGAGGTATAATCATAAAGTTAATATACCTAGCGGAATAGAGCAACAATCTCGAGCTGTCAAACGAAACCGATATTGGTTTCATCTGTGTGTAAAAATATATGTACGTATACACTTACATAAGCATGACTGAACATGATTTCTATGAGATTAAATTGTCAACGTGCGGCAAGTGCCGACTGGACGTCAAAAAAAGAGTGCTGCTGTCATGTATCACACGTCTCTTTTAACCACGCAGTGTCATCTCTCTTGCTCAGGCCTTTGTTTCTCTATTCCGCTAGGTATATTAACTTTATGGTTATAATAGTATTACTTTAGAATAGTTTAGAATTTTGTGTAATCAAACTTGATCTCTATTTATATAAACACGTTATATAATAACGTTTTAATTGAAAACTAGCATAAATTCTCTCAACAATTAGGCTTTGATTACATCTGCGGAAAACTCTACGAAAATATTTCTTATTTGGTCCGTATGTCTTTACATTCTCTTAATTACCTTTTTGTGCAAGCCGCAAGAATTCGCCGAAGCTAGCAGTTCGGTCAAAACAAAATGAAACCCATTTAAATCCGAGTGCAGACTGTCACCAAAATTCAATTGCTTTTAAGCTTTTTGCCATCAAAATGCAATGAACTTTATCAGTTTCAATTAAATGATTTAATTTATTTTTTCCACAATGGTCGCGTCGAGGAAAAATTATGTAACGGCAAGTTATAAAAACTGGATATTGTCCAGGTAAGCACACTAGTCATAACTGCTTTCAACCGATTTAAAAAATACTTTTAATTTTATTTATAATCAGTTACAAACTATTAATTCCCTCATAGTTTTAGTTTCAACAAATTCTATCAATATGTCTAATATCTAAGCAATGTTTTATTACTAGTTTTATCTTCATTATTTTTTTATTAAATAAGAGGGCAAACGAGCAAACGGGTCACCTGATGGTAAGCAACTACCGTCGCCCATGGACACTCGCAACATCAGAAGAGCTGCGTTGCCGGCCTTTTAAGAGGGAATACGCTCTTTTCTTGAAGGTTTGCAGGTCGTATAGGTCCGGAAATACTGCTGGTGACAGTTCATTCCAGAGTTTTACTGTGCGCGGCAGAAAGTTACGCGAAAAACGCACTGTGGAAGACTGCCACTCATCAAGGTGATGAGGATGGTATGTTTTTCGCGTGGGACGATAGCGAAATGTTGCAGGTGGTATGATGGTGGATCTACGGCATTAGATAACATTACAGGACTAAAAAAATATTAGAATTATACGAAAAAAGTTACCACGAATTGTAAGGTGAATTAACAACGTATAAACGCTGGTAGTAAGTTGTAAAGTGATATACACTGTCCATAAAATTGAACAGCGTGTATAAACGTTATGTCACTTTATTGGCCAATAACTTGTGGCTGGAGTGTTTCAATAAATTCTCAATAAAATGGTTATACATCGATTGTTATCATTATGGTACATTACAAGAAATTACAACCACTTTGTTTATCCTTTTTAATATTATAAATACTGTGTGTCTGTCTGTCTGTTTGTAACCGCTTCAGGTTCAACCGTTGAACCGATTTTGCTGAAACTTGGTATGGAGATCCTTTGAGTCCCGGAAAAGGACAAAGGATAATTTTTATCTCTGAACAATGTGCGGTTTCCGCCTGATAAACTAATTTTGACGCGACGGAGTTGCGAGTGTTATTTAGTAGGAATATTGCGGGGTACTGTCTATTTTGCCATGATAAAAACTGTATATTTTACCTAGACACAAAATTATCTCCATAACAAAAATGTTCTAATTTGTAAAACATTTTTTGAGACAAGAAAGCAGATTTAAAACTACTAAAATATTAGCAATAATAGTGCAATCGATATCATTGCACTATTCATACCTTCTTTTTCTTCTTATATTAACGACACTAAGGGCATGTTTCACCACTTCCTGATAAAGTGTCGAATAGGGTATTTACAACTTTTTTGACAGATTCTCCATATTTGATCTGTCAAATTAATTGGTGGATAGCCTATTCGTCAATTATCAAGATGTGGTGAAACAGGCCCTAAATAGAACGAGGTAATACAATATTAAATTCATGATTAACTTCAAGCTAAATTGGCGCCATAACAATGTTATAAATAAAAAAGTTTTAATCTATTAGTGTAACAGAATAAACTGCCCACGCGTTGTTTAAGGGCAATTTTTCCCAATTAGGGATTCCTTGAATAAATAATTGGACGCGCCGTTTACAAGTCGCTAATCGGAATTGCCTGATTATCTCCAAAAAGGGCTCACGTGAAAAGGTTGTAAGGCACATGGAATACACGCAAGCCTTGATTACAATAATATATGGCTAGTCCAATCCAATCTTGGTAGTACGTTCTGTGTACCGTGCACCGCTTTATATGGAATAGCTTGCGTTGCTAAAATATTTATGCTACTTTGTTTTGCTGCTGGTAATTTTAATTTTTAAGCCTCCGTCTGGCTAAGTCTACCATGTAATGGAAGGTGAAATAGCTTTTTCATACAGGCTGCCAGTTTTTGTTTACCGACGTTGATATTGTTATACCAAAAAAGCTGTGGAAAAATTTAGTTAGGCTACATAATATGCCTATACATTTTACAATTTTGACGTGGGAGAGCCATGCTTCGGCACGAATGGGCCGGCTCGACCGGAGAAATACCACGTCCTCACAGAAAACCGGCGTGAAACAGCGCTTGCGCTGTGTTTCGCCGAGTGAGTGAGTTTACCGGAGGCCCAATCCCCTACCCTATTCCCTTCCCTACCCTCCCTTATTCCGTTCCCTTTCCATCCCTACCTTCCCCTATTACCCTATTCCCTCTTAAAAGGCCGGCAACGCACCTGCAGCTCTTCTGATCCTGCAAGTGTCTATGGGCGACGGAAGTTGCTTTCCATCAGGTGACCCGTTTGCTCGTTTGCCCCCTTATTTCTATAAAAAAAAAAAAAGTACTATCGACAAAATTGATTCATAGGCAGTTGACAGACCTACGTCTGCCTACGTCATCAGTTGGTCGGGTTATTATAACAATACTAATGGGTATTTTTTTTGGTTTATATACAGGAAAACGAACGTTACGGCAAAACCTTATGGCTGGGTTTGCCGTAACGTGACCAAATTACGTAGGTCCGCCAACTGCCTATGAGTCAATTTGTCTGGTAGTATTTATCGATTAACTAAAAACGTTTACGAAAATTTAAATTTGACTCTAGAAAAATATAGCAATCAAAAAGTTTTATTTCATGCTCGGAAATAAAAATTACTATGCCGTTCTTACTCACCCATAGATTCATGCGAAGAAAAAAATGTATCATCCAGATATTTTGTATCAAATTAAAAGTTAAATCCATCTGTACTTTAATGAATGGAAATTTATTTATTTTCGTAATTAAAAATCGACTTGATGGCGGTGAATCGAAATCCCATGATTATATATTGGATCGAGGATTACGGCTAATTGATTGGATTATAAATATCGTTATGCAAAAATATACGAACGGGTTTGTATTAATGTTACCCAACGCGTTGATATGAGAGGTTGTGAGATTCTGCGGGCACCTAGACGATCAATTTTGTTGTGCAATATCATGTATTATGCAATATTATTGACGGTCTAGGGTTGAAATTGAACATCGCGCGCCTTTCAATCTCATTGTCAAATGAATTGCACAATAAAATATTGTTCAATAATGGTTTTGGGGCTAGTAGGTTTAGGGGCTGCCTTACGTACATTTTCAATGAATTTTTTTCTTTTACTTCAGTACTAAGGCTGGATTAATATGTGTTAGCGGATGTCAAAGGACAAGCTATATGATATTATATTTATTTATTTAAATCGGTATATTATGTTAGTCACTATATATATCATTTTAATAAGTGATTATTATATTTTAAATAGTAATAAGTAAGGTACTTGATTTTGACAAATAGTTAGTTATAAATGGCGGGAGGATTATTTACTTCAGTTATAACTTCCTCTTCTCATATTTAAGTAAATAATTATCTTAAATATGGGAAGTACATTAATTAATATTTAGAACTATGTATTTAACTTATTCTTAGCCATTTTTTAATTATTTTACTATATTTGAATTGTCAACGACAGTTCGTTTCTTTTGTATAAAATGGTATAAAAGCCAGCCATATTGCATTGATTGATTCATTCTGTAAATAACTTTGAGACGTGTAAGGTGAAACTCTGTTCGAATAAATACCGCTCAATGTATAGTTATTCAAGACTTTTAATACTCTCTAATATATGCGTCCTCGATGACACGCGTTTTGGCCGCTACATCGCGAGATCACAAGCTATTGCTTGTCGTACATACGTCGTTCAGTTCAGTTCGAGCGATAATCAAGGCGACTTCGGAGTGAAAAAAAGACGTGATTAAGAGTGAAACCTACGACTTGGCTACGACCTAGGACAGTGATAGTGCTTAGTGTTTTGGGCCTAGTGCTTTGTGCTAGACCTAGTCCTAGTGATTACAGTCTTCATAAGAGTCAGCAGATCTTTCTCTGCAAATCCTTCGAACCCTAGCACGTAACAGCAAACCATTGCAATTGTATGTAACGATTTATTTAAATAGCGACGCGGTCGCGCTTTCAGTTACATTCTATTGTTTGTGATCTCGCGATGTAGCCGCCAAACCGCGCGTTCGGGTGGACGCATAAATATCCAGTCTAAAGCTAATTAACCCATCAAGCCCCATAAACTCATTGGTGAGCGAGACACAATAGTATAACAATAAACCAAGAATCCACGATCGAAGGATTAATAACTGAAAACAGAAAAAACATTTTTTTTTTTTGTTTTTGTGGCTGAAAAAATGGTGCTACTGCGCTGTAAGCAATTTCGCGGAAGAGGCAACTTCATAGTGTAGGCTTCATAGGTCATAGGTATTATGCATTACGTTGTGAGTATATTTCACAAGGCAAGTCCCAATCCTCCGACCGCGAAATGAAACAAAGTGGGAACTGTCGCATTTTATTGAAATCCGATAAGCTTCTCTGGGACAAGAGGAAATTCGGCCGCCATTTCCATAACTTTACCTAATAAATTATAATAAAGTGTGTGAGTATACGGTGGTTATTCTTGGGGCAACATTAATTTAAACTTGACTTTACAAAATTAATTTACGGTACTTCAGAGTAAGTTATTTTTTACTTAGGGGTGATTTAGATTTAAGCTGGTAACTTTGCCTCATAACGCATAATTTGAATAATGCGTTATGGTATAATTTTGAAGATAATAAGCATGTATTTGTACCATCGAAGAAATTGATTCCTTGTCAGTTGACAGACCATCGTCATTTGGTCGGATCATATTATTATCAAATATTAATACGTGAGCCAAAAACTTTGTATCCCTTTTGACGAAAAATGGGGAAACGTAGGTGAATGAAATTTGGCACAGTTATAGTTTATATGGTGAAGGAGTGCATCGTGCTAACAATATTTTGAAATTATGCTTTTATCATTCATTTTTTTAACAAACAAAACTTTACACACACTACAACACACACACTAGGAAAAATGACAGATTTTTGAGTGATAAGCCTATACATACGAATTATACTCTTTTATTTATGGTTGAAGTCTGTTGACAACAAGGTGACAAATTGAAAATGGATTATAGTTTTTTTTATTGAATCTGAGATAAGATAATATATTAGACAATGCAATGCTTACACGGCCAGTCTGAGATCAGCTGAGTCCCAGAGACAAGAGTTGAAAAAAATATGATAAAGTTAATATTTTTTTACAAAATATAGGTAGTAGTCCTAATGTCGTTGAAACTAAGGTTGAATTCCGACCATTGGGCGATCTCTAGTATTATCAATTCAATGTTAATTGTGTTAAATGTAACGCGACCAAACTACGTAGGTCCTCCTTCTGCCTAGGATACAACTTCTCTGATAGTACAATAATTCATCGTTTGTGCTTAAATATTATGTGTAATATATTTCATAGTTAATATACTATACGTCTTAACAAGTGATAATGATAATAATAAAAGTATATACAATATACATGAAGGATCACAAATACTTATAACGTTAGCGTTCAACACGTTTTCTTCACGTTTGAACTTTAGCACCTGCACTCGAAAGAATATCCTTTAAAGACCTTGTTATACGTAGAACAGAGTGGGCAGTAAGATATGTCCCCCCCCCCTCCCCTCCCCCTCCACCGTAGATAACCGCAACAGCACACCGGCCCCTTATTTATGACTACGCTATATCGAAGCTTAAATGCAGTTACTATTACACGAAGTACCCTTTTTTGTAACGAGTTTAAAGGGAAGTTATAGCAAGTTTTGAGCAGTAGTATAATATTGTTTTCTTCATAATCAGTGACTATTTAACTTGCTTACGCTGTTAAAAGTTGAAACTCAATATTAATGTAATCATCGAACTAAAATATTTCATTGCTTACGTTACTTGACTCTTTTATAATCTTTCTACTCCTCACTGCTCTAATCTGTATCATACGAAGCAATTGCTCTAGTACGTTTAATATAAGCGAAACACTTAAGACAATACACATATCAAATGATTTCGTTAATAACGACATTCAGAGCACAAACGTGTAAAACGACGTTACAAAGGATGTTATTTTCTGCCTCGCTTCGCATACGGACTTTCATTTGGGAGCACGCAGACAATCTAAATTGCAACATTTATAAAACAGATTGAATATAATGACACGTTTATAAAAGCAGGACGACGCCGGCTCGGCTTGCATAATGGCAAACATAATAATATCCAAAGGCGGAAGAAACAATTACGCTCTCTCTGCAATCACGCCTCGATGGCACTACCTGGGCTATTTTAAAGTAATACTCTCAGAATATTATAATATTTTTCAAGTATTTATTTTTTAAATGCAGATTTTATAGACGCATTTTCCAGTGAGCTTTCGTGTCGCTGTGGAATGAAAAATAAGTGCAAGCTCAGCATCAAGAAAAATATGTTTTATCCTGGCTTTCACCTTTTAATTTTGATTCCTTTATTATATTTGAATTTTTCAGTTCGAGCACAATGATGCTCATAAAACTGTATTTTCCATTCTTAGAAAGAAGCCGCTCCGCTCAAACAAATATGACTGCGTTAAATTGCTCGGAAATATGAATTGACGAAATAAAGAGATATTATTATATACTGAAAACACATTTTTTATGACTTCGATTGATGCTTTTATAAAAAGATAATTTAACAATCGACTTTCAAGTTTTTGAATATAACTTTTAACAGACTAATTTGAGAGTACACTGACATTCGATTCTCCTTTAAGGTTGAGAAATAAAAAACGTAAAAAACTTACATGTTCTTAAAAATGTTATCACATTATTTCTTTTCATTTCACAAACAATCAAGTTACTTTGAGCACGGTCTGTCTATCCTTTGTATTATTAATAACAGATGTTTACATACAGTGAAACGGGCGCTACAATATTATGTATGTGTATATAGCATACAGTACACTATACAGTATTCAGATACAATATTTTATCCGGCGAGTTCAAAGGTTTTGCCGCATTAGGGTTCATTGTAGATAAAGTACATTGAATTCTTATATTGTATCGAAACAGAATACAAAATCTGGATATTGTTCTATTGTCTGCGTGATATAAAGGCTAAAATTCTAGGCTTTAAGTTGGAATAGAAGTTCTGAAAATAATCCTTAAGGTCACAAATAAGGTGCTTTCAGTAAAAGCATAAAGAAAACAGCCCTTATTTACGCAGAATGTAGCGTTGGCTGGTACTAAATAAAAAGAGAATATTACTTTGTTTGTTATCTCACTCTACGAATTAGGACTAAGTATTTTGTACATTTACCCCCTTAAGCTTGTCACACACAGAGCAGGTAATGTAAAGATGTATATTATAGCACGATACATCTCGATACATCTCAATACATCTTTCTATAGAAATCGTCAGGAGACCACACACAGCAGCTATAATGTATATTTTTACATCTTCGTATCTTAAGATACCGAGCTATATGAAAATATATATTTACATTTTGATACATCTAAATACATCTCAATACATCTCAATATATTTCTGTATATTACGATACATCTCTTCTCTTCATAGGGTGTTCAAAAATTTCTGTGTGATTATATTATTATTATGTACTAGCGACCCGCCCCGGCGTCACACGGGTATAAAATATATAGCCACTGAAAAAATGATTAAAATCGACTGCCTATGATCCTTCACGTGGTCTACTTCTTATTTATACCAAATAACATAAAAATTGCTCCAGTAGTTCGCAAGATAAGCCCTTTCAAATAATTTTCCCCGTTTTTTCCACATTCTACTATTAGTCTTAGCGTGATAAAAAGCGTGGCCTATAGCCTTCCTCAATAAATGGGCTATCTAACACTGAAAAAAATTTTCAAATCGGACCAGTAATTCCCGAGGTTAGCGCGTTCGAGTTATAATTTTTCCCGTTTTTTCCACATTTTCTTCTATTTCTTAGCTCCTAGTCTTAGCGTGATAGAATAGAGCCTTCCTCGATAAATGGTCTATCTAACACTGAAAGAATCATCAAAATCCGTTGCGTAGTAGAAGTAGATTAAAGGGAACAAAGGGACATTAGCGAAAAAAAGCGACTTTGTCTATACATCATAATATTATAATAAAACGGTAGAAATTAAAATTCTGTACATTATGGCGCATTTTCACTGGTCGATAAGGCCCGCATGGGGGGTGCGGGAGATCATGCCACGACCAATAAACATGCGCCATTCGTTGTCATAGACTCCCCGTATGCTGTATACCGTACGAGTTAACGACTAATGAAAATGCGCCCTTAGAGATATTTAAAAAATAAGAGGCGGCGGGTGTCACTACATCGCTATAGAAGCCAAAACTGTGGTTAGTTTTTTGTCTGTCTGTCTGTATGTTTGTTCCAGCATCACAAGAAAACTACTGATCCGATTTGAATGTGGTTTTCGCAGATATATTTGTCTTCTTCCAACTTAAAATCTGGTGTATAAAATTTATCCCCCCACCCCTCTAAGGGGACAAAAGAGGGAGTCAGATAGTGTATCAAACTTTTTTCCTTAACGGAGTTACTTCATATTATTAACTGTGTTTTCCAACTTAACATCTGGTGTATAAAATTTTTCCCCCCACCCCTCTTAGGGGATAAAAAGGGGGTAAGATTTTGTATTAACTGATAAAGTAGAAATACTTTAAATGGCAAAACAATGTTTGTCGGGACAGCTAATTTTATAATAATATGTATAGGTGATAAACTCTGTCTATCACCTATACATATTATTGTTACCACCTCAGCACAGCACTTCACAGCAGGCACTGCATTCAATTAAATATCTTCAACTTACATCGTTCTGTTATGAGCACATATTGTAACATTTTGCGCGCATCGAAATCACAATCCGAATCATCTTCTGATAAACTATCTAGTAAATAGGTCCACACTCCATAGTATTACGATTTACGATATTAAAAAATATAAGAACAGCCTGTATAACACCTCAGCAGCTGAAATGTGCGTCAAGCGGGGCGGCTACCATTGAAATGTAGGGAAAGATACATTACATTACCTGTTATGTGTGTGATAGATTAATATAATGTAAAGCTGTATATCCCGGGATGTAATATACATTACCTGCTCTGTCTGTGACGCGCTTTACCAATAAACGTTGTATATAAGCTTTGAATAGTTATACAGTGTTTTGTTCCTGTCACACAAGTGACATTTTTAATTGGATTGAAGAAGACAAAACACTGTATAACTATTCAAAGCTTATACAGCGTTTATTAGTAAGAGGGTATTGTTTCGAATTATTACTTTACCGACGTTGTTCATAGGGTCAAATTTCCTAAAATTGTCTAGTTTAGCGGCGAAACGCGCATCGCAACCTGTCCGGTGGTGGTGGACCTTGCACGAATTTTGCAAACAATTCTGCTTGTGTGGTGGTTGATGGTGTTTGCATGTTCTTGAATGCAAGTGAACACTAAGCAGTTAAGGAAGGGAGGAAGAAGTTTTAACGCATAATGCAGTTGAATTCTAGAAATATAGTTAAATATAATATTCTAAATTTCAATTATTTAAATTTTGTGAGCAATAATTTTTACATCATCGTAATAAAAATCTAAGACCATTATAACGAATACCCAGCTTTCTCTTAATTATGCTTCACTAGACAAGCAGGTGCGACAAATCTGTATTTATTTGCATTAAAAATAAATTTGGCGCGAGACTTGCGTGTTCGGGATTATCGTCCGACAGCTGCGCTCGGTTATTCCAATTTGCGGATTAAAACTTAATTTTGTCATTATATTTAAGTGTCCTCTTTATGACATTACGCCACAATAAATATTGTTTGTAAGATCGCTTTGAATCGGTTTAATGGAATAACGAGTAATTTTGTAAATACAACATTTTTATCAATTATATTATTCAGTAAATATCAATAAGAAGAATAACCTTCGTATCTCGTGCTTTTTCCGTATTATATATTTTGCTGCTATTCTTATATATTACTAGCTGTCCCGGTGAACTTCGTGTCACTTTAAAACCTTCCCTGGACTTCTACAAATATTTTAAGACTAAAATCAGCCCAATCCGTTCAGCAGTTTTCGAGTTTTAGCGCGACTAACACATTTGAAAATCCATTTTTATATATAAGATTAGCTGTCCCGGTTAACCTCGTGTCACTTTAAAACCTTCCCTGGATTTCTACGAATATTTTAAGACTAAAATCAGCCCAATCCGTTCAGCCGTTTTCGAGTTTTAGCGCGACTAACACATTTGAAAATCCATTTTTATATATAAGAAGACTAGCTGTCCCGGTGAACTTCGTGCCACTTTAAAACCTTCCCTGGACTTCTACGAATATTTTAAGACTAAAATCAGTCCAATCCATCCAGCTCTTTTCGAGTTTTAGCGCGACTAACACATTTGAAACTCCATTTTTATTTAAATAGATGATGTCAAAAAAAAATATCCCGGACATCATCCAGCTTAAATGCGACCTTAAACAAAAACGTATCAAAGCAGAAACAAATGAGAATGACGTATAATAAATGTTTTAAATGTCGTATACAGCACAATAATTGGGAGCGGAACAAATAAAAATGTATTTTTAAAAAATCCTTTGTTGCGTTTTTATCAAGATATTTTCTCGTTCATAAAACGAATCGTCTACGCCTGAGGTAACATGTCGGGCCACGAACAAAGAGCTGCCATCGGCAAACAAAACCTGTGATTTAGGACCACCAGACGCGAGGGTGCTACAATTACACAAATCGTAACCTTTGAACCTTCCTAGCGCAGCGAGCGCTATTTTTATTACTGTCCTGTACCCTTTTTTTTTTTAACATGGGGAAATGCTTTACGCATCCCCGGCAAATTGGGGATATCGGCCGGGGTATGTGGGACTCCTGTCTACCCACTAAAACCCCATGGTGCTCCACTCATCGCTTAAGGCAGAGTTGCGGGTACGATAGAACCTACTATAGATAATTTTTATAACCGTTCTGTACCCAGTGTTGTTTAAAGATTGCATAAAAATAATCTTTCTTTCAGTAGACAATAATAGGTTTTTTGACATATTAAAATAACGGACATTCCAGACGCGACTACTTAATTCGAATCTGATCTGCTGCCTTACTCCCGGCAGAATCAGAATCAAATCGAGAATCGAATCAGCATGATCTCAAAGTTTTTGCTACTTCCGACATAATAATATATTATATACTAGCGCAAAATCGTGTTGTGGCTCAATTTGGAACTAATTCGATCTCAACGGCTTTTCCCACTCCTGAAAGCTATACAGCGCACGATCTTTCTGTGGCTTAATTTGAAACTAATTAGACTCGTAAATTGAAATTGTATCAGTTGCGGGGGTAAGACTGCTGTAATGCTGAAAAAATATTTACGAGAATAATGGCTGGTCTCTAAGGTTTTCTGATGAGTTCATCTATGTATTTATTAGCAATTTTTAAAAGCTAACGTCAAAACACTAACCTATCAACAAAGCCGTTGAATAGATAAACTCCGGTCAAAATACTCGAAAATAGCTCAAAATCCATACATTTGGTAGGCAACCGGTGATAGACATCATGTAGGACATTCTGAAAATATTTATTTTTAATTTATTCAGAAACAAAACAATTTTGATTTTTGATTTTGATTTTGTTATCAAAATTAGTCTAAACTGGAACCCATTTTGAATAAAGGTCCAAAGTTTTCAAGAGATCTCTAGAATTTAAATCGACACCAACACAACATTTTCAAATTCATAAGAATTAGTTTTCTGTTTTATTACTCACAATAAGAATAATTTCGCGCTCCCCGGAGTTTCTTCGTTAAAAATATTTAGTCACAATGTCTGGCATACTTTCAATGCACAGACCCTTTGTTTGTATTACAATGCTCTATGTTAATTAGTACCATAAACAACAATTATCAAGTGACAATAGAAAAGTCGTCATGCGTATTGTTTCAATTTCGGTAATAAGCCCCTTTTGGGAGTTAGTTTTTTGTTTACCTCTTTAGCTTTTACGTCTTTACGTAAATATTGAAAAACACTAAGTTGTTCTTTAGTAATATCGATATAGTAATATCGTGTATTTTAAATATACACTGCAAATAATTATAAGCATTGTTAATATGCTAAAAAAATTGCATGAATATAATTTAACACAAAAGATGCAGAAAATCTTATGCATTAAAGACCTACGGACGTAAATAAAATACGTACGTACGTATTTTTTTACGTCTGTGTATACTGTATAGACCTATATTCTTCACAAAGTGATTTTTGCATTGTTTCTCTAACGGATGGATAATAAAAATGGCAAACGTTTAAATAAATGCTACAAATTAATACGTAGCACTTGCGTAGCGGCATTTTCAATTACATTTAACAGTAATATTATATTTCACTAATAATTAATAGGTTTTGTTCATCATGTTTTTTAAAATAATTCCGCTATATTTCTCTATTTTGCGCTTCTTCCTATAGGCCGGACAAAGTAGCAGACATTATACATACATACATACATCTAAATAAAATTGGAGTGTCTGTTTGTAACATTAAAAGAACCGTTTTTTACAACATGCATATGAATCTACATAAAGTACATACACCAAAACAACATTAAAAAAAAAATATCTGTCTGTATGTCTGTCTGTTTGTTCCAGCTAATCTCTGAAATGGCTGGAGCGATTTAGACGGGACTTTTTTGGCAGATAGCTTATGTAGTAAGGAGTAACTTAGGCTACTTTTTTATTCGACTTCAAAAAAAGAGGAGGATAAATTTTACTTTTTATATTTGTTAGTGGATAACTTCGCTGTTAGTGGGATGTTAACGCGGACGAAGTCGCGGGTAACAGCTAGTTATATAATAATTTGATGTTGAACCCAAGAATTATGTTTCAATAATTTATTTATTGTTTTAAATACATTTAAGTAATCGCATTAGAATTCACAACACAAAAAGTATTAGTTCGGTACATAAAAACATTAGCCGTTCTTGTTCCAGACGGTATCGCCTTTCCGCGCCATTTGCCGACCGCCCTAATGTCGATAATGTGCTTGTTTACACCTTTCACTGATTTAATTATGAAATCTTTCAAGGTCACTCAAAAATACTGGGTCAATATTATATCACAGCCCTTCCTTTTGTTACAATTTACATTAAAACTAGCTGTCCCGGCAAACGTTTCTTTGCCATCTAAGTAAGTATGTCACCATGGCAACGTCCATAGCTATCCCGTCGCACAAACAATGGTCGCCGTCAGTCTCGAGTTGTAATAAGTTACTATTATTTATTCAACAAATGCACTTATCAATATAAAAAGTACCCAGTAGCCGATTCTCAGACCCACTGAATATGCATATAAAATTTGGTTAAAAATTAAAATCAATATAGCTGTTTCGGAGGAGTACGCCATCTAACATTGTGACACGAGAATTTTATATATTAGATTAATTGATTTACCCATTATAGTGCCTTTCGCAAAAAAGTTTAAGAGTAAATTTCAAAACTCGCACTCGCACATCCATATTAATATTATTATAAATGCAAAAGTGTGTCTGTCTGTGTATTACGTCTTTATGCCCAACCCACCGAATCGATTTTGCTGAAATTTGGTATGGATATAGTAGTCCTGGGAAAGAGATAGGATATTCTTGATTATATCATATAGTAGTCCTGACTTCTGGGAAAGAGATATGATACTTTTTATCCCGGAAACATGTAAGGTCCTTTCGCGATAAACGAATTTTGGCGCAAGCGGGTTGCGGGTATCATCTAATTGGACATAAAATATCTCCATACAGAATGAGTTACATCATTAATGATACTAGAGATCGCCCAATGTGTGTGTGCCAATTCGACCTTAATTTTAACGACGTTAGTACAACTTACTACCTATATTTTGTAAAAAAATATTGACTTTATCATGTTTTTCAACTCTCGTCTCTGGGACTCAGCTGATCTCAGAATGGCCGTGTAAGCATTGTCTAATAGTATCTAAGATTCAATAAAAAAAACTATAATCCATTTTCAATTTGTCACCTTGTTGTCAATAGACTACAACCATAAATAAAAGAGTATAATTCGTATGTATAGGCTTGTCACTCAAAAATCTGTCATTTTTCCTAATGTGTGTGTTGTAGTGTGTGTAATGTTTTATTTGTAAAAAAATATATGATAAAATCATAATTTTAAAATAATATTAGCTCGATGCACTCTTTCACCATATAAACTATAACTGTGCGAAATTTCATGCACCTACGTTTCCCCATTTTTCGTAAAAATGGTTACAAAGTTTTTTTTCTCTCACATATTAATATATGGATAAAATATCTCCATACGGGTTGAGTAACATTATTAATGACATAACATATTTTCATACAGGATGAGTTACACCATTAATGACAAAAAATATTTTAGTTCCTTAAAGTGATGCCAAAACGCATTTTTTTAGCTTCAGTTTTGCCTCGATATGCCATATCCAATATTTGCATCTATGTAAAAAATAAACCGAGTAAATACCAATAAAATTTTACATTAGAAAAGTCACGTGACATAAAAAATAGCAGAGCTTGTATATTATTGTATGCTTATTTAATGTGTTCGTAATATTTTTATTAGTATAGGTATTCTTCTTGCATGGATTTACTTATGCCGTATTGTGCATAAGTAAATGCAGTAACATAAAGATTAAAGCTGAGGCTTAACCTACGCGTCAGTGACGGAGCGTCAAGTTGCATCAAGTTGTCAAATGTGTGTTTTGTATACAAAAAACACATTTGACAACTTGACGCAACTTGACGCTCCGTCACTGACGCGTAGGTTTGTTCTAAGCTTTAGTGCTCGACGTAGTCATATTCTTCGCGTGTCTTAATAAGTATGACACAAGTTTCATTAACATTATTATGCACTTTATAGACCCTTATTAGTCTCTACTCCAGCAAGTCACTTTAAGACACATAATTCCTATGAAAGTGGGTCACTTGTTTTATTTTCAGTGGGTTGTGTCAAAAAGATTTATTTACTTGCCGTTGTCGATCCTGGCTACACCCTCCGAGTGATTTATACTTGAAGATTTATATTTAAAGATCTTGTAGCTGTGAAAAATATTAGTACTTAGGGTACAAAGAAAATATATACCTGCTGAAAATATCTGAAAATCGGTAACTACTATTGAGTACGTTTTTATATTTCTTTAATAAAA
Organism: Aricia agestis; assembly: GCF_905147365.1. Lineage (NCBI taxonomy): Eukaryota > Metazoa > Arthropoda > Insecta > Lepidoptera > Lycaenidae > Aricia > Aricia agestis. Next base: position 7,443,029 of record NC_056408.1, on the reverse strand, counting down.
TAGAGATTTTATTTTATACAAAGCTAAAGGCCGTCAGGTATTTCGGGATTACCTTTTATCTTTTTCGAGTCCGAATATTCTTTTACGTTTCATATTAACTAGACATTTATGGACCATTGGATGAAAAACAATAAGATATTTTTCATTAATACAAATCTCTTTGCCTTTATCAACAACGCGACGTCAGAGCCAGACAACAACCATTAGGTCTGAAACAAACGTATCGACGTTTAAAAAGGAATCTTTCTTTTGACGTTAAGTAATAAAATTCTCTTAATAAATTATAAAGGTTGTACGAGTATTTTATTGACGTTCTTCAATAATGATAGTTTTTTGTAAAATAACCATATCTACCCGTTTCATTTAAGCCACAGCCCATGACTGGTCTTTTACTTTTATTTTCTACACCACACTGCCACTTCCCTACCCATTTAGGTACTTCGCTCTCATGCAGAGAAACAGCTGCACACGAAGCTGTCAAATCGACTTGATCACTACATAAAGCGTGCACGAATTTTACTGGGCATTGGGTGTGTTCGTAATAGGAATTGACATCAAACACTAAATAGCATATTTTTAAGAGTAATTTTGGCTCAATTAAAATGTATAAAAAATTGTGTCAAAATTTGTGCTTAGCGTTTGTCTACACTAAGCCAAAAACTACATAATTTTTTTTTTTTTGCAAAATCAAAACTATTTTATAGGAAGTGCAAAATTCATGAAATTATATAATATTTTTAGCTAAAATAACAACAATTCAGCAACAATTAAAAAACGCATTTACAGAGCGGGTAGATGTAACTTTCGGTAGCTTTTTATTCATTTTGCGCACCTTTGTATTCGTGGCGCCATTGCAAATTAATTTCGAGGGTTCGTTTCTTTTGTTCGAAGGGTGAGCGGCTTTTGATAGCATTTAGAGATATATTCGGGCCGTTAGCATACTGCGACAACTTTGAGCGGAACCATTCATTTCTTGTCTCAATAGATGTCGCTACGCGCCGTATTTCAGATTTAATCAAGGCTGACAGGGTGATTAACTTCACCTTCCTATCCGCAACCCTCATTTCGAGTCTATTAGTGGAGTGATTGTATTAAACAATCTTTTTAATGAATGACTCTCGTACATCAAGTGCGAGTTAATGGTGCTCCATCGTTATTAATTTATTTTCGATTGTCGACCCCATTATCACATTATCGCGAATTAAACACGTCGTAAACTGATTACGTCGAGTGTTATTGTAACATTTTATTAACATTTAAATACTCAATAGCTCCAATAAAATATAATTGTTATATTAACACTTACACATTGTTTAACACTCATGCGTCATTCTAAATATAATTGTCAGTATGAAGTATGGTACAGTATTTGTTTGTATGGTATGCTGATATTAATTTTACTCTCCCTCAAAGTTCACCATGTCCAATATATACTCGTATTATAAAATACTAGATGACGCCCGCAACTCCGTTGCGCCAAAACTCGTTTATCGCGCGGGAGCCGTACTTTTTTTCGGGACAAAAAGTATCCTATGTCCTTTTCCGGGACTCAAAGTATCTCCATGCCAAATTTCAGCAAAATCGGTCCAGCGGTTTGGGAGTGAAGAGGTAACAGACAGACAGACACACTTTCGCATTTATAATATTAGTATAGATACAAAAGTCTCGTCTTTCCACTATTATTTAAATATTTTTTTTTTACTAGAAATGCTGCTGCAAAACGTTAACTTTAAAAATTATTGTGCGCACGACCTAGAATTTCGTCTCCTCCATGGCTAAACTGCAAAAGAGCAAATCAATAGAGTGACGAATGTACTGCAATGGATGGAAAACAATTTGTCATATTAATTGCTTTTATGACAAACCACCTCAAAACAATAGGCACCAATTCATTGCCAAAGACCGACAACGGTAATAAATTTTAAATTAAAATACTTAGGGCCTGTTTCACCACTTCCTGATAAAGTTCCGGATAGGCTATCCACAACTTTTTTGACAGATACTCCATACTCTATCTGTCAAGTTAAGTGGTGGATAGCCTATCCGGCACTTAAATACACGACCGGTTCCGAAAAAATCATCATCAGGTGTACTGCAGGTAATTTTAAATTTAAAAAAAAAATTGTAAATTTGTAATTTTAAATTAAAAAAAAAATTTGTTTGTTGATGGTAGAAAAATTTTGTGATGCTGACAACCCATGTTTTGTATACAAATTTTTTAAAAATTTAAAATTACCTGCAGTACACCTGATGACGATTTTTTCGAAACCGGTCGTGTATTTAACAATTTTTTAATAAATATATTAAAATAAAGTGGAATAAGTGCAAGGAAAGTGTATAATTATTTAATTATTAGTTATTATTAATTTTTCTACACTATGTCAGACACCGACAAAAATTTTTTCCGAAATAGGTAGGTATTAATTTCAATTATGAATTTCAATGCTTAATTAAAATAAATACCTACTTATGAATAAAAACACTTAATATAATAAGTAATTAGTTGGTATATGATACGACGTCAGGTCGCATCATTTTCATTCATACAAATGTCCCATTAAATTCCTAATTAAGATTCCACAAATGAGTGCAAACATAATTTTAATGCTACACAAAACATTTTGGAGGAAACGATTTAAACAGCATGAATTACAGTGAATCGTGAATGCTCTATAAATCCAGTGCTAATTACTAACAAGTGTCATACGCAAGGTAACTTTGTGCATAAGTCAAATATTTAATATGTTTATTAGTCCACGGATATGTTATAAATCGTATTGTTTGTCATTTTCAGTTGCCGTTTAACCGCCCCATTACTAGTATCACGTACCTACTATGCGCTGAGTAAGTGATTATTATTCAGCCATAGTTAAACTTATTATTATACTGTTACTATGTAAGTATTATTATAATTAGTGAGATTATGAGAATTTTATTTATTACATTCTTTTTAGTACTGATTTGAAGTATCTATGTCAAACAATATAGTTACAATTTAAAAAGTCAGTAAAATAAATAACCTTGTTTTATAAAAAAAAACATAGCATTCATTTTAATATTCACACTGACGTAGAACATGAAACTTTTTTATCCAGAGCTGGAAAACACTAAAAGGTGAGCATTTTCTAACTTTATCTCCAACTATTACTCAGGCAGACTTTATAAAAGCCGCGGGGTATATTCGAGCAGCCAATATCACTTATCTGGAGCGCAACAATTATTTTTATCGATATTATATTGGTTCAAAGCACCTTTTTGCAGCGTCGCTGCAGGTAACGTATGCATTACGGACGGGTAAATATAGAAATAGCATGAACTTTTAGCGAACTTATTTTTGTTACTGTAAGTTTATTATCAAAAAATCAAAAATAAGCTAAGCATTTTATAAATATTGAAACGTAGTTCCATATCGCGCGTTGCGCCTTGCGGGGGCTAGACTGAAAAAGTTGTAACGACACTTTTTATTAGTACCTGCATGGTAGGGGCAGAGGGCGTTGATAGTTTAGTTTTTTTTATGAGACTGTCGTAGGAATTATATAAAAAAAGTCAAGAAATTTGAAACTTATAATTCTTTTATTTTAGGTCGAATTTTGACCATTGGGCGATCTCTAGTATTCAGAAATAGACTCCTATAAACTTCGTTCCATCCGGGTGTCTCTTGGCACCGCTCAAGTTTTTTTTGTTTTTGTCGGTTTTTTTTTACTTTTACTTTTTAAGTTCCAAGTTTCTCCAATTTATTGTTGAAATCTCTTTGATTTCAACAATAATTTCTTTTACGAAAAGGTTGACTGGAAGAGATTGTATATTACTTAGCAATAAGTCCGCATATTATGCAAAATAAAATAATTCAATGAAAAAAATTTTTTTTGTAATATTTTTGACGTGCAATAATGTTTTTCGCATTGGTTTATATATAAATTCTCCCGTATTTTGTGTACACCATACTTATACACTATAATTAGTTTTCTTTATATAAATAAGAGGTCTCTATTATAAATTAAAGCTGAATTAATTCTTCAGCCAATCTAGGACGAACTAAACTCGTTTCACGACAAAGTCTGTTGCGGTCAGTCGCTGAGGACAAAGATTGTAAATGCAGGCTTAAACTAAAGCAAAGCATTCTAAAGACACTTAGTAAATTCTTAAAACATGCGGTCTCGAGTTGAGCACGACTTAAGTGCAATAATATAATGCTCATGTTACTCGAAGCCTTCAGCGGCAAACTTGGGAACTGTCAGTTAGCGGCAATCTGTAGTCGACTTACTCCGAATAACATGTTGTTGGGGCAGATTTACAATTAAATTATGCGATTCAGTCAAGTCATTTCAAGGCGCTCGGAAGCTGGTGAAAATACATAGATGGTGTAGAAAAGGGTTTCTCAAAGTGGGGTACGCGAACCTCTAGGGGTCCGCCATTCGACGGCAAGGGGTTTGCGACAAAATTTACGTAATGGTGGCTTGATAACTGGCTGGAAAAGATGGCTGGATTAGTAACCCGTTTGCGGTCATGAACGAGAGCATAATTTCTAGTTTGAGTGTCAAGCAACTGGAGTTACTGTTAGAAATGTCCGTAGAACTCTTCAAGCTGATTTCAAAAGGATGTCTTTGATAGATTTTTGGGCAGCTAGACAGGTAGAGTATTTCAACAATCACGCAAATCGGTGAATTTCCTTTTTTGCTTCGCTACAAAATACTTATGTGAGAGTGGGTTTTCACACCTGCCGGGCTAGCACGGCCACCAGTAGAAATGCAAAAGTATGGACAAACTGTGAACATAAACTTAAGGTCCGTTCCGATCTTTACCGCGGCTAATCGCGACCGACAAAAATTAAAATAAAATACCACTTTATGACAGACTATAATATTATATGTCATGAAAGAGGATATTATTTGAATTTTGAGGACTATAGTCTGTCATAAAGTGGCATTTTAATTGAATTTTTCGGAACGAAAAAAGATCGGAACTTCACCTTAAGTTTACCTACACAGTTTGTCTATACTTTCACATTTCTACTGATGGCCGTGCTAGCCCGGCAGGTCATGATAAAAACTAAATAAAGAAATCGACTTGATACCGAGTCAGAATTAAGGTTAAAATTGTCTAAAATTACTCCTAACATTGATTCCATTTGCGACAAGTAACAAACACACCCATCACATTAATATAATTAGAAAGACATTTCATTTGGCACTTTATGTAGATGTTAAACCTTTTATTCAAATAAAAACCTTTTATTAGTTAGTAAAGGGTTCGCTGTCACCTGGAAATTTTAACAGGGGTTCGCGGAGCCGAAAGTTTGAGAAACCCTGGTGTAGAAAAACAAAAATGGTATACCAACTTCCATTCATTCTGTATTGCTTATCATACTTTCTATATCATCTATTCTATTTCATCTATTCTACTTCATATTTAGTTACGACTTACGCAAGAATATTATGCGATTTATCGTAAATATGTCAATGTATCGTCGTTGTTTTCGCTTACAAGAGTTTTCTTTAAATAATTTTCTAGTGTCGCATGCCGGTTAAACAAAAAATACAAATGCCATTTTGTGCTAAGGCTCATACATTTTAATATTAAATATTAATTCTACCTACGTCTTACAAGAATAAGGAGATAAAAATAGAAATGGTCTAACTCGTATTTGCTCGAGCATATCAAATAGCTGGAAGTAAAAAATAAGCCGCATTTTCGCAAGGCCATTATAAACACCCATATAAAGCCACTATTTAAACGCTTAAGCGGCCTCTATATGAGCTTTGTGTGTTCTTTCTTGTTTAAAGAATACTTAAAATAGCTTTGAAAGACACTGTTTGGTCAGATTCAAACTTTCTCTTTGCAGGCAAACGATATTTTCTGTTCTTTGCGTAGAAGCCACGGAGGTGACACAAAACAAAACCACTATAGACTATCCTACTAATTTGCAGTTAGTCATCAGCACGATGATGGACGATGCATATACATTTAGCATGATTTAAATATTATAATTTCACCTTTTAAAATATTTTTTCTTCACGACAAAATAATAATAATATCTATGGACGCTTCACACCACGTCAGTCTGGCCCATAAAGTTAATATACCTAGCGGAATAGAGCAACAATCTCGAGCTGTCAAATGTAATAGAAATTGGTTTTCATCTGTGTGAAAAATATGTGTATGTATACACTTACCCAAGCATGATTGAACATGAATTCTATGAGATTAAATTGTCAACGTGCGGCACGTGCCGACTGGACGTCAAAAAAAGAGTGCTGCTGTCATGTATCACACGTCTCTTTTTACCACGCAGTGTTACTGATAGTGACATCTCTCTTGCTCAGGCCTTTGTTTCTCTATTCCGCTAGGTGTATTAACTTTATGGTCTGGCCCCAGTACCTGAAGCCTGAAGGACTTGTGTTACGGGTACTAGACAACGGAAATAATATATTTAATACTTTTATACTATACATATATTTAAGATTTTTATTATACGATACACATATTTAATACACATCCATACCCAGGAACTTAGAAAACTTTTTGTTCCGTCGATGGGATTAGAACCCGCAACCCCCGGCTTGAACTACCAACAGCCCACCAACTGAGCCACAGAGGTCGTCAATAAATAAAAAATATATTATAAGCGATTACGTCATTTAGCTCACTAAATAATAAAGATTTCAACGCGCTGTGTAACAGTGCTACGCGCATGCTACGAAATGCTACGCACGTGCTACGAGATGCTACGCTCATCAATGCACGTTAAGAGGATTCCACGCCGCCGTTTTTCCATACAAACGCTGTCCCCTGTTTCCTCCCTGGATAATGCCGGTAGAGTTATGATTTTTTCCCTGAATATCTATGGCCACTATTAGCATGTCCCTATGTTTTCTTTTTTTTCATAATTTTATTATTAAAAAAGATTAGAACGTCCAAAAACCCAAAAAATGGCAAGATTTTCCTCTGTGTTAAAACACCTAGAAAACAAAACTGGCTAAAATATACAAAAAAAGTAAAACATAGGAACACAGCTCAAGCCTTTCTTTAATTTTTAATGAAAAAAGTACTTAAATCGGTTAAGGTTTTGGAGAATCAGCGGACAACGAATCGAAGATTTTCTGTTCTTTTATTAGAACTTTTGTCGTGTTGTCTCTATCGCGCTCTGCGGTGGGAGACTTGAGATTGGTCAGACAGCAATACATTTTCAAATACCTATTTTCAATTTCTCTCGCCCCTGGTGTATCCTCTTAAGCAGACATAATAATCGGCCAGGAGAGCAAAAAAGGGCCAAAAATATCACGTTTGTTGTATAGGCTTATTTATTTATTTTATTTTATTTTTAATTTTTGTTGTTATAGCGGCAACAGATAAACACAATCTGTGAAATTTTCAGAAGTCTAGCTATAGTGGTTCTTGAGATACAGCCTCGTTTTTTACATGGGAGAGCCATGCTTCGGCACGAATGGGCCGGCTCGACCGGATAAATACCACGTTCTCACAGAAAACCGGCGTGAAACAGCGCTTGCGCTGTGTTTCGCCGAGTGAGTGAGTTTACCGGAGGCCCAATCCCCTAACCCCTACCCTATTCCCTTCCCTACCCTCCCCTATTACCCTATTCCCTCTTAAAAGGCCGGCAACGCACTTGCAGCTCGGAAGTTGCTCCATCAGGTGACCCGTTTGCTCGTTTGCCCCCTTATTTCATAAAAAAAAAGCCTGGAGACAGACAGACGGACAGACAACGAAGTCTTAGTAATAGGGTCCCATTTTTACCCTTTGAATGCAGAACCCTAAAAATTACCATTAACGATTTTTTATCGAAAATAAAAATAAATCAGTTTATTTCTCTAAGGGTATAGTTTATTCGAAAATAAAAAAAGTATTGTCGTGTAATAAAATTTATATTTCCGTGTACTTCCGAATTAGGTAGAGTACACATAACATTCTACGTTGTCCCCCGAGTACACTATACCTTCGGATCTTTGGACATCTTCCACTGATTGAATTTGGACAATATTACAGTCTCTTTGATTTCAATAGGACTTTGATTAGCATAATTTACATTTGTCGGTAACGTTTAATCAGATCATATTGAGTTTTGGGACCAAGATAACCCATTTCGCGTGGCCGCTTTAAACTTATTACTAAATAGTTGCTACAATTTTATTATGTTTCTACTTTTGAACGCCTCCGTGGTCTAGTGGTTAGAGCGTCGCTCTCGACTCCGGAGGTCGTGGGTTCGAATCCCGCGTTGGAAACATATTATTTCCAAGTTTGGTTAGGACAATGCAGGCTGATCACCTGATTGTCTGACAAGTAAGATGATCCATGCGTCGGATGGGCATGTAAAAAGTCGGTCCTGCGCCTGATCTTTCGCCAGTCGTGTCGGTCTTCCGTCCCACTGGGTTATGAGAGTAAAAGGAATAGAGAGTGCTCTTGTGTACTGCGCACACACTTGGGCACTATAAAATTACTCCTGCGTACCTGGCCTGGTTTCAATGAAACCGGCCACCGTCACCGAAACCGGTGTGGGGAGTATTATTATATGTTTCTACTTTATTCGTAATCAATATTTCCGATATTTTAAATTTAGTTTTCGATACTATTTTTTTACGAAATATTTTCTTCTTTACTATAATATATTTCATTTAAATACTGACATTTTACTTAAATATTTACTCAATATTATATTATCAAAGCAGTAAAACAAGACGCACTTTTACTACTACTACTATTACTACTACTACTTAACATATAAACTAAATCCACAGTAAACTTTTAGAGTGATACTGGAATTCCTAAAACATTGAAGCAAATAAAAACGCAATGAAATCGAAACGAAAAGTTAATTAAGAGTCATAGACATTGAGTGTACACAAAAACCACATGTTTTCAGAAAAATTTAGTCACAAAAATGTAACAGAAAAGTAACTCCATTAGAGTAATGGAAAACAGTGAGCTTTCCCGTTTTTTTTTTCTTTGCCTAGCGCCGCACTGCAGTTACAAAATACATGTATCAAAGCCTTTCATTTGGATGCACGGACTAGGATGTATCGGCTCATATTAATTAAGAACCACATCCATTTCAAATGTTTCTTTGCATTATTTTTTTGGAAATCCTTAATAGATTAGTTCGTTTAAGTTGAATACTAATCATGAATCGGTAATTACACATCTTACGAATCAGCATACAACAACGGATTACTCGTTTGTGAATCTAAATTTAATTAACAAAATATAATATAATATTATAATTTATTTAATTAATGATTATAATTTTTACAGCATTTCGAATCGTGTAGCGTAAAATTGTAATTTTATATACCCTAGTAATTCAGTTGCTTTCATTTGTTAAATGTCTTGTTTCAAAGGAAATATAAGTAAAATTATTTGTCCACCGAGGCATCGGTCAGCTTTGTGTGCTTACTAAGAGCTTTACCCCGAAGCTATAGCGCCAAAAATAGTTGCAACCAAAGAACAGGATTCATTTACTTTAAAATCATTTATTTAAATCTATGTCACATTGAAACCGCAAAACATCTTGTAAACTTAGTGTGTGTCTTATGTATTGAAGAATAATTTTAAATTCCTTTTCAACGTCATGAGAATCTGAAAAACAGAAGAGAGCACAATAGAAATTTATTGATAGTATAAGACTATCAATAAAGTTCTATCGAAAATGCTTATCCTATCAATATTATAAATGTAAAATTTATTTGTTGCCTTTTCACGCTCAAACCACTGAACTCAAAATATCTCCATACTATTTATTTTACTTTTTTTATTTTATTACTAAAAATTGGTTCAAACCAATTTTGCTGAATTTTAGTATGGCGATATTTTGAGTCTGGGTCTACTTGTTATCCCGACAAAATGTACGGTTCCGATATAAACGGTTCCGGTCGAATAACGAATTTTGGCGCTACGGAATTGCGGGCGTCATCTAGTAATATATTTTATTTATTTATATATAATAAATCGAGGCAAGGTGGAGCCTCGCTTAGCCACAATTTTAGCCTCGTAGGTACAGTTTGTAGTCATTTTGATATTTGAAGTATATTGATGTTAGAGTCACTTTTATTTGTATTTTGAAATCGAAAATCATGTTTTGAAAGGCTAAAATCCATTTCCCCAGGTTATAGGCTGTTAATATAAAACTAAGTATTTACTTGAAAAAAAACCTTTTCACATAATTATTCACGTCAATAAAACGCCGCGGGTTTTAGTGGCCGCCGTACCGAAGTTCTCGCGTCGCTCGTAAAAACTTACTTTTACTACGTGTTAACAAATACTCCCGCTGACGTATGGGTTTTAATTAACTTCCTAATTGCTACAAAATGGAATTTTCTTTTACTACACAGAAGGTCTTACGATTTTTATGTTGCTTAAACACGTTGAGATTAGAAATTCACTTCCAAATGAAATGTCTTAGATTGGGATGTGTTAATGATAACATGTTTATTACAAAAGCGAAATATAAAAACAATATGTATATCGCGAGTACACTTGAATTCTTGAACAAAATAAACGAATTCTGACTTAAACATGATATACCCAATGAAATTTACATGTTTGTGTACAGCATAAAGGTTCAAGGTGGAAGCCGCGTACATGAAGTTGCAGTTTCTGTATTTATATAATTTAAGAATGTGTCGCTAGCTTTAATATATTAGTACTAGCTGTCCCGGCAAACGTTTCTTTGCCATATAAAGTATTTCGCCTGTATTATTTTATTGAAGTGACTAAATAAGTATGTCACCACGGCAACGTCCATCGCTATCCCGTCGCACAAACAATGGTCGCCGTCAGTCTCGAGTTGTAATAATTTACTATTATTTATTCAACAAATGCACTTATCAATATAAAAAGTACCCATAGCCGATTCTCCGACCCACTGAATATGCATATAAAATTTGGTTAAAATCTGTAAAGTCGTTTCGGAGGAGTACGGTGACTAATATTGTGACACGAGAATTTTATATATAAGATTATGGGCATGCACTTTTAATATATTAGTGTGCTTGTGCAGTTTTAATATATTAGTATTTTGGACGTGAAGAGGTAATAGACACATTGTGTCCATTACCTCTTCACGCCCAAACCACTAAGCCGATTTTACTGAAATTTATTATGGACATACTTTGAGTACCGGAAAAGTTAATAGGAAAACTGTACGGTGTAATTTTGTCGCAACGTGGCGTGGCAATCTAGTAACAAATAATTTAAATTTTAACTCTCGCTTTAGTGTTGCTAATACAATAAATCCTAATAAACGTCGCACATAGCACTTTTAAATAAAAACCGATACCACAAATTGTTATTGCGCAACAGAATTTCCATTTATGGAAAAAGCTTTCATATATTTTAAATAGAACATAGTTTTTAATTGCAGTTAGCCATGGTCATAAAATTCCATCGCCCGCACGCCTAATGTTTAGAGATGTGCTGTCGTTTTTGTCACACATATTTGATATTTTACTTTTAACTACTGGCTGAGCTAAGTAAACGCCCCTTCTTCTGGTCTTCAAGGTCTGCTTGCCTCTCTGACTTGTTAATCTGGCATGTTGTAAAAGACACTTCACAGTCAAAGATAGCACACATTTAATAGTTATACTCTTATATTATCTTAACATAATACCTAACTCTATATCTTCTGTTATATAAAAGCAAATTAAAGTCACATGTTACAATTTTCAAAAGTGTTGACTATTAGATTCTAAAAAAACCTGTTTTTGGCAGGCCCTACAGTAAAGCTGTTTGAATTTACGGTAATCATTATTAAAACAAATTTTGAGCATCCATAAATAATTAATTGTTCCGTAAAAAACATATTTAAAAAAAGTAAGTTGATCCCTAACCCATAAAATATATTAATATGTGTAATATTAAGTACTCGTATATAATTTTACATGATATCGATTCCCGTGATTATGTTTGATTAACAATTTGCTGAGTGCGGGGTGTATTACGTTCGTGTTTCGCCACTTTAGAATAAAACTCAGCGTTTTATTGTTTACTCTGAATCCACGCTTAAATTAATTTTATTTTTGTTTATACAACTCGTTCAAACTTTTCTGCGTATAAATAGGTTTTGATTTATGCAACCGCTGTGGTTACATAAAATAACTTTTAAACTTCACAAATTAACAAATTAAAGCCTGTATAACTAATGAATTCGTTAATTACAGTAATGAAGTCATACTGCTTTACTTTAAAAAAGACGAATGTTACGAATGCTACTCAAATATAAAGCAATCACAGTGTGTATTTTAACCCCTACAAGATCTTTATTCCAAGAATAACATCCATAGAATCACCGAGGTAATGTAACTCTAAAAGCTCTATGTGAAATCCATCGGCCGCGGTTGGCGGTCAACCGATCACCGCAAACATAATAATACTATACCATTTAGGCTTTGAGGGTTTAGCAGACAAACTACGATATCAAGCAATACTGTTAAGGCGGAAGTGTGTTTGGATGTTTGTCTGAATGTTCCTCTCAGTCTCCTTAGGGTTGATTCAGACCGCAACGCGACGAGGCGAGGCGCGACGCGGCATAAACTTGTATGAATTTGACAGATTTCAATTGCATGAGACGTCTTGCGAATCTGTCAAATTAATCAACGAATCAACCCTTGTCAATTGCCATGTCCTGGATAAAATTATTTACGGCTATTCCCAATATTTGATCTATCTCTGGTTTTGCTCTACTAGAGATAGGAATAGCTCACATTAGACATTAGATACCTATATTTTATGTCAATTCAATGTTAGCTGCGATCGGTTGTTTGTCAAACCAAAGATAGATTGAATATTGGGAACGGCCGTTAGATGCAGACATTCTATCTTTAGTCTGTCAGGATAAAAATTCAAACCATCGTATAAGATATAGATTTGATTATTTGCGCCAAAATGTACTGTTACCGCGTGATATACAAATTCCCACACGAACAAAAGTGCTGACAACTCTAGCCTAGAATAATTTTAAATCGTAATAATTCATACTATAATAAACGTTATCTTTAAGCAAAGTGCATCTTAATATTAAAGTGGAAATAAAACATTGATCAAAGTTCCTACACGATGCACTATTATTTAAATCTTGCCTTCGATTCGCCTTAAACCGTTTTGTAAGTGTGTCCTGAGAATTATGTAAGTAATGAATAAAATTTTATAAACAGAACCTGCTTCGCTGTTGTTTACTATTGTAATTTAATATCTGTCTTTCAAGCACGAAGGAAGTTTTATCCTCAGCTGTATACGAATATTTTTCAGTAATAAAACTTAATAATTATACGCTTTTAATGCACTTATTCCTTTTTATTGTAATCATATATTTCTTACAATTTTAATAGTTTACGACCGGTTTTGATAGTTTAGTCATCCTCAAGTGAAGTTCTTTTTCACCTTCAAATTCTTACCTCATCTGCCTTTTAATTTTTTTCTTGATTTGTTTATATTATTAAATTTAAAGATACAAATTTTAAAAATACAATTATAAATTATTTTTATTAATATGACTTTTGAGGAAGATTAGTAGAAATGTTGATTCATGATTTCACGAACCAATAAGTGGAGAGTCGTAATCCTAATTCAATAATTGCGGCTTTTTAAAAGCACTTTCATTTTATTCCAATTCGAGTATTTCTTTGTTCTCGTATCTTTTCGGAATTGGAATCATTACTAATCTTTACATTTAAGTACCATAATTTTATCATCAGATTATTATGTCAATCGTAATATTATGTCTTATGAATATTACATTTCTGAAGATTATTACTTTTCCACAAGCAACTCCAATATCACTGCGTTCAAAGGTGCTCCTACCAAATAAAAATAATCTCACGTCTCTAGCAACCTATCACTACGCACAAAGGTACTTCCACCAAAAATTATTCCCTAAATTTAATCGTTAAAATGAACCCCGTATTTAATATTTGCATTGCTAGTGCCGGAATTATGAATTTAGTGGTGTTTCGTGAACGCTAAATCATAGCGTTGTCGGTATTCCAACGCTTATTTAGACGTTATAAGCTGATTACGCACTCGATAACGCCATCGTACATGTAAATGTCTGTTCCACTTAGGGTTACCAGGTCCAAGAATTTTGCGGTAAGAAATTCGAAAACATAGTTACAAAATACACTGCAACAGATTTTAATCGGTATCTATTGAAATTGGTTTAATTCTTTGTATATTTAATTATTTTAGAGTGAATTTGTTAAATTATAATTTTGCATGCTGAGAGGCCCATACCTACATTAGTCTTGTACTTGTACATAACTTAGGTATATACTTCACTATATCTTTACAAAACCTTATTCTTCAAGTCACATTTTTCGATATTTTCTTTTAAAATCTGGCAACCCTATCACCGAGGTATTGCCGAACAGGCTGTATATTTTGTTATAAATAACTCGGCAACGCAAATTACAGTCACTATGCTGTTGAATTTTATGTTCGCATCTGTTGTTAAATTTATTTTAAAACCGTGTAACATACGTGTTTCCTGTTAACGCGGAATATTATTGTAAAACATAAGTGGTGTTGTTAAGGCGAGTGTTGTTTAACGGGTGGTTAAATAACGAGTGTGAAATGGCCTTTATGTACTTTATAGCCTACTAGCGCCTGGGTTCGGAAGTTTTTGACTGAAATTTATCTACCTCTTCACTAGCGCTTTTAATTGACTAGTGTCAAATTATTCATACTGATTGATACGAATTATTTTATTACCACGCTGCATAATAAATAAACTCCAGTATAAAAAACCCATAAATGTTGCCTGCCATTTCGTTGTGTCTAAATCTCTACCGCACGAGAACTGTACCTTTTTCGGGGTAAGACTATGTCCATTCCCGAAACTCAACTCTTAACTCAACTGGAATCCAATTACCATTGTTTTAATTTAAATAAGAACTAGGCTAAAGTCTAGAAATAAAAACATATAAAGAAACAGAATACAAAGTCACAAGATTGACATAGAATACTATAAAACGATTAAAAAATATAGTTGAAAAGCTAGTCGTAATGAAGCAACATTTTAATTGATAATACAATTTGCATAAAGAAGTTATACAAGTAAGTATAACGATATCTAAACATTAAAAAGTTGTGGTGAAGGTAACCACTGTCATGGCGTACCTTTGCACGGTGATAATTAATTATATAGCTTTGTCCACACTGTGCCTTTTTCTGCTCGTCAAGGGCATGCGTTATAGCGCTGTCAATAGCGAACGTGAGGCATGCCCGCGACGCATGCCCTCTGACCGTACCAAAACTTTCGCTTTGATTTAAAAATGACAGTTAGCGTTGCGTTCGTTGACGCATTCAATTATTGAATGCGCCAAAACGAAAGTTGAATGAAAAAAGATAACGAAAATAGAAGACGAAAGCGCATTGTGTGGACATAGCTTATAAGAAATGAATATGGGCAACGTTTTTAAAAGCAGACACAAATACAAAAGTGATACGACACTGAGGCAATTTAGTATAAAACTGCCTGGAAATATTTGCGCTGTAGTATACATATTATATTGCCGACGCTTTACAAATCCGATATTTAATTTAAAACTAATTACTTACGGCAAATAAAAACATTGTTGTGTCGAATACTCTAGTAATTAAAACAAGAATACAAATAACAGATTTACATTATAAAGTGTTTTGTTCTAAAAGGCAATCAAAAAACGCGCACGTTTCGATCAGATAACGCAAATTTATTTATCCCCAAAAAGTCATTATATGTTAATTACACGTTATTTCCATTAGGGTATTGTTTTTACATACAATGTACCTGTACTGGCAAATTTGCATAATTGGAAATTATTTAATCCTTTTCATATCGAAGAATTTATGGCTTAAAGTTGGTACTCAATAGCCCAATAATAACTGCTAACCTAACCTAAAGGAGAAAAAGCTTGCCTGTGATGTACGTTATATCCAGTGACACTCACGAAAAGCAGAACCTAATACTTCTTAAGCTCCAATCCTTATTTTTATCGTAAATAAAGCTAGGCATATCGATTAAAAATTCACAATCACACAAAATAGTTGAATTCCAACATACCTAATATGTAAATAACATTCTACAATAACATGTGAGATTATTCAATGAGTTTAACAAATTGAAGTTATGTAATAACTTTCTCCTCCTATTTGCGTGCTTAGGAATAAAGTTTTCGTATTAATTTGCCAAATTACGCCGAAACACGTGATTTAAATACGCCTACGAACTTCGCTCGTTTTTTAATTATGACACCTCCTACAGTGTTATGTAATCTTAGGTAAGTTATGAAGAGTAAGAAAACATGTTATAATTATTATTTTAAAGGTGAAACCGCACTAGACTGAAGTGTCGCGCCGTGTCGTGTTGCTGTCTAAGGGTTGATTCAGACCGCAACGCGACGCGTAGATGCTTTTCTTTTATATGGATTTGACAGACTCGCAAGAGGTCTCACGCAATTGAAGTCTATCAAATCCATACAAATTTATACCGCACCGCGCCTCATCTCGCCTCGTCGCGCTGCGGTCTAAATTGACCCTAAGGGTCAATTATTAAGACTGCAACGCGACGCGTAGATGCATTTCTAACCCTGCGTTCCATTTGATGTTAAAAACAATCAAAACGCTCAAAATGCCTCCTATTTTGAGCGTTTTGATCATTTTTAACATCAAATGGAATGCGGGGTAAATTTGTACAACTCTCTAAAGGTAAGACCGCACTAGGCGTAACTGAACTGCAGCAGAACTGCGCGACACTACGCGTCAAAATATTCTTTGTATGAAATTATATGGGACAACACGCACTACGCGGCAACTGAACTGCACTGCAACTGAAGCAACTGAACTGCGCGGCAAAGTTGATCAACCGACCAAAAGTGTCGCGACTTGTCGCGACGTGTAGTTCCGTTGCCGCGCAGTGGGGTTTGACAAACTTTATTTTCATAGTCAGTCAGCTGGTTGGAAGCGCTATAATCAGTCAAAATGTCCATTGACGAGGAAAAATTAATTGTAATTGTGAGCCAATATCCGGAGATATATGACGTCCTTCATATAAGCCATATTCTTTGTTTTTTTCTTGCCTGTTCTTGCTCGATCCTTTCCTCTTCTTCGCACAATAAGGAAATAATAATCGTATCCATTTCATCGTTCCTTTTTCTCATAGCAGAGGTTGCCTAGATACTAAATATATTTTTGTAGCGCCGCTGCAGTTCAAGTGCGGTATACCCAAAAATGACGCGTCGTATCGCGCAGTTCCGCTGCAGTTCAGTTACGC
Source organism: Aricia agestis (assembly GCF_905147365.1). Classification (NCBI taxonomy): domain Eukaryota; kingdom Metazoa; phylum Arthropoda; class Insecta; order Lepidoptera; family Lycaenidae; genus Aricia; species Aricia agestis. The sequence continues at coordinate 7,425,775 of NC_056408.1, read as the reverse complement.
CTACCTTTAGCCGAAACTTTTTCGTTTTCGCTTCATTATAGAATCGCCGATCAAAATGTATGGAATTGACATAAGACGAGTCGAACGTCAACGTCATATTAACGAACGCTTATGTCAATTCCATACATAATCATCGACGATTCTATAACGAAGCGAAAACGAAAAGATTTTGGTTCACCCCTCTGATTTGACAGATCTCAATTTCCTTAGACATCTTGAAAATCTGTCAAATCCATAGAAATTTAGAAATGCATTTGCGCGTCGCGTTGCGGTCTGATTTGATCCTTACCTTCAAAGAAATGATAATGACATATTTTTATAAGACGTGTATTGTTTTTAGGAATACCTTCATCCAAAATAAAATTTCTATACAAAATAAAGTATTTGAGACCGTAATTTTAGTGACCTATACTTATGAGTCCCAGACAGCAGACTCAAAGTGTCTCCATTCTAAATTTCATTAAATAGGTTCTGTGATATACCGTCAAGAAGAGATAGACAAACATTTTTTACATCTATCTATAATCAGTATCATGGATTTTGGATATAATATGTAAGCATTTTTAGCTACCACAATTTTTTCCCTACTTAACTCTAACTTTTATACGTTTATGTTTTAAAGAAACATACTACGCATATATAAATGTAATTAGGTTAGTAACGTTTAAATATACTTTACAACGTTCCAGTCTGGAATCTTTCAATGCACTAAAGATATAAGTTAAATGAAGCCCAGCTAAATATTTCATCTCCGCGAGTATAGCTCCACTCCTTTACGCTGAAATATATAAATTATGTAAGTACTTACCTGTAATAGTTTTGCGAGTACAATATTATTTCAACAGAAGCAGATTTATTGTGCAACATTAAAATAATGTTTTAATGCACTTTTGCATGTCGCTCTCGAAGAATCGAACGTAACGCCGCCATTAATATTTAATAACACAAAAAAGAAATCGGTGAGATACTCCCGTAGGAAATAGCATTCCGTCGATTTATTTTAACCGCTCAGAATTGTTCCGAACCATTAACTTTTTCAATCTCAAGGGTGAACATGGAGTGGTTTGATAACGAGAGAATTATTATGCTGACGTTTGTATTAGTTACATTAAAAATAATGTCCGACTTGGCCTTTTTTCGTTTGGCCTTTTATTGTCAAAGAACAAAGTAGGGTCAGCGGAAAAGTAAGAAATTTCCAACATTATTTTCAGTCGTGAATCCAATCTGCGCTTCAGCCACCGTGAACGGGCACAGATACGAGCTCCACTTTTGTTTACGTTGTATTTTTATTAAAATGTGACGCTTTTTGTAAATAGAGTGTATTAACACTTCCAATCAGATGGCCTGTATAATAATTATCACAATTTATGTACCTGGTTATTTCGGTTTAGCTTTAAAATGATTTTTAACCTACTTAAAAAAAAGGAGTTTATCAATTCGACGCGTATGTATGTAATATTTCCAGAACTGCCCAGTTTTCGTATATGTTAGTCTTTATCAGCGTCTGAACACATGTGCGAAATTTCAAAGGTGTATGTATGTTTTTATGTTTGTGTTCGCATATCTCCGGAACTACAATTCTGAATTAAGCGATTATTTTTTGTTGTACTATATTATATTGTTCAATTTAGGGAATACTGCAAGTTTAATCAAAATCGGTTCCGTAGTTTTTGAGATAGACAATTTTGAAGTCGGTTATATCTTTTTAAAATACTATTATGTTGTTACAACATAGAAACTGCGTAACAATCCTCTTGTTACATATTAACTAAGCCCTTCGACAATGCCTACAATATACAAGTAAAACATTTATTTATCTCGGAGTAACAAGTACCTAAGTATAGATAATCCAGTCTTTGAAAACCGGGAAACGGTCAAATTGAAGTTACGAACTACAAAGTTTGACCACAATAGAGACCGCGGCAGCAGGTGCAGTGTCTAAATTCAAATTGTTCAAACTTAAACTATTTCAAAGGTTCTAAATTTAAAGTAAAACGTAGACATACTCGTAAATTACATTAAAACCTACATATCACTTTCGACCACAAAACGGGAGGTTCTTTGGACCGAATTCGGTAGAGACGAAACCAAATTATGCTATTTAACGACACGTCTAATACAATATATAGATATACACGTCAGTAGGTTTTACCCAGCTTTGATACAGCTTATTGCTTAACTGCTTTTATACAGTTTATGATTTTGATTGTAGTTTTAGTTTTGATAATATTAACTTGAGATGATTTCAGTTTAAAGGTTTACACTCATTTTATAATGATTTTGACGTTCGTTCTTTCTCACAAATTCCGTGAGAAATTTGAAAAATAGTAAATACCTTTGTGATCAGATTGTAAACAGAAATATAGTACGGTTCAATCATTACTATATCTCTACGAATAATAAAAACTAAAATAAAAATGAATCCATATATCCCTTGGTCACGAAATCACGCGTGTTTAGCTGGACCGATTTCAATGATTATTTTATTGATGTCTTTGTTATTATCAGGAGAAGGCTCTGATAGATTTTTTTTTAAATTGCGCGGAAAATTTGAAATTTTAAGAATTCTTATTTCTAATCTAACATTAGCGCTCTGGGCAAAATGTATAAACTTTTTGACATAAGATACTTATGATCCCGGAACAATATATTATGTACGGTTCCCGCGCGATAAACGATTTCCGCGCAAAGGAGTTGCGGGCTTCTTCTAGTTTAAATATGAATACGCAGTGAACTACAAATTCTCTACAGCGCGACGTACAAAGATGATGGATGCACGGATGCTTCCAATTTATAATAATTTTTTAATGAAATAAAGGGGGCAAACGAGCAAACGGGTCACTTAATGGAAAGCAACTTCCGTCGCCCATGGACACTCGCAGCATCAGAAGAGCTGCAAGTGCGTTGCCGGCCTTTTAAGAGGGAACAGGGTAATAGGGTAAGAAAGGAAAGGGAAGGGAATAGGGGAGGGTAGAGAAGGGAAGGGAAGGGAATGGGGGAGGGTAGGGAAGGGAATAGGGTAGGGGATTGGGCCTCCGGTAAACAAGTAACGTCAACCGGAAACTCACAGTTTGTTTTAAAAAGGAAATAAACTCAAATATTAACCCGAACACTAAAGTATACCTACGGGGACCAGCCGGAAACATCGATGATGGCACCTTGGACAGTAAACCGAGCGCTGCTTATAAACAGTAAGCCAGTGTAAACCATGATTGCTGGAAACCGTAACAAAGGACCATTATTGATAGATGGAAAACACAGATTCATGGAAACCAAAACTACCTCGCCACCAAGTGGCATAACAGGAGATGCATACTGTGGCTTCACTAGTTAAGACATTAGTTTTGTTAAATATTATAATTTCTGAATAAATTTGTAATAGTTTAAATAAAGTTTTTTTTTTAAATAAAGTACTAGTTTCAAGTATTTTGACTCACATATAGGATGTCCCTTGTATAGTGTTTGTTCATTACGAAAGAAATATATATCAGCAAACGCATTAACGTCATGAGTTGGCCCATATAAAAATTTAAAAAAGATTATTCTTTCAGCACTGCTACTCTCACAGTAATCGCTATACAGGACACTCATATATTCTGAAGTATTATTGCTTAGTTTTGTTACGTCCTGTATTTGGCGGACGCTTGTTTTTCGAGTGATAGGTGTGTCGGGCCCCTATGGCCTGCAATTACGACCCATTGTAGTCAGACGCGGCGGTGCTTAAGAGAATTGGGCGAATCGATTGTCATGGCGCTGACTCGCGTGTACACATTACATATGTACCTACTATCAGAGAAGTTGGTTCCTAGGCAGATGGGGGACCTACGTTTGGTTGCGTTATGTCAAACCCAGCCGATTACAATTTTAAATTGACACGATCCGACCAAATGACGTTGGTCTCTCAACTGCCTAGGAATCAATTCTCTCGATGGTACATAGTTGGACGCTGTTAAGCATTTGTGTTCCCACAAAAAATAAGTATCGAGTTGTGAATGTAGTTTAGTTCTTTAGATCATTTAGAACAATACTGCATTCATAGGCCATAGCTCAACACCAATTTTTTTTGTGGGTTAGGTTAGCTCTGATAGCTTAAAAATTCACCAAGATATGACAATTCAAATATCTCATAAATAAGACCTGCCCGAAACGCTCCATACAAAGTGCTACGAAAGTATGACGTCAGTCTTTCGTAGTTTGTCTGCATCGGGAGACAACTTTGTTCGACAGGTATATTAAATATTGCGTTTATTAAAGTGGTTTCATAACAAATGTTGCTTTTAATTGCATAAGTTATCGAATTGTATACAAATATTAAGAAATTTAATTGAAAAAAAATTCGACTTGAATATCCAACTTTGAAGGCGCATAACAAAAAAAATACAAATGCTATCAAGCTGAAATTTTGGGAACATTTGATTTTTACAGTAATTTCTTTATTTTATTAACAAAATTCGCTAATCTTTGACCTTGTCATCTTCCCTATTATTAAAAAGTTCACTCTTAATGCTCCTAAAGAAGTTTCACTTCAAAAGCCAAGTATCTCTATATTATAACTATTGCGATCTTTTCATCGTAAAAATATGTCAGAATTGGTCAAAGATTTAGTTGAAACTAGATATCGCCCAATGGTCGAAATTCGACCTTACTTGCAACGACATTATGACTACTACTTATATTTTGTAAACAATATTGACTTCATCATAGTTTTTTTCAATTCTTGTCTCTGGGACTCAGCTGATCTCAGACTGATCGTTTAAGCATTGCCTATCTAGTATCTAAAATTAAATAAAAAAAACAATAATCCATTTTCAATTTGTCTACTTGTTGTCAACAGACTTCAACCATAAATAAAAGAGTATAATTTGTATGTATAGGCTTGTCACTCAAAAATCTGTCATTTTTCCTAGTAGTAGTGTGGTAGTGTGTGTAACGTTTTATTTGTTAAAAATATATATGATAAGAGCATAATTTTAAAATAATATTAGCTCGATGCACTTCTTCACTATATAAACTATAACTGTGCAAAATTTCATGCCCCTACGATTCCCCATTTTTCGTAAAAAGGGTTACAAAGTTTTTCTCTCACGTATTAATATATAGATAGATAGATGTAAATATCGTAAGGTTAGATTTTATATTAAGAATTAATTAATGCACGTAGCAATTTTATTTATATGTCATGCTTTTCTACAGTCTCCTAAAAAGTTTTCTTGGAGTAGGCGAAAAAATTATATTCCATTTTCAGTGATCATAATTTAGCCCATTCATCAGATTTTCGGGATGAAAATATTACTGAATGCCCTTTAACATGATTTGAGTAATTGAAGGTTTCTCAAACAATGCTAAGCAATTACTAAAGGATTCGCAACAAAATGTAAGGCACTACATAAAACTACCTTCATATAGTGAGGGTTTAGGTATATCTAGGATGGGACGTAGAGCTAAGTGGAATATGACATCTATCGAAATGTTCTGAGACTTTTAACATTTATGTGGAACCCAAGATACAAATGAAAGTTATCCATAGCGAAATCGACTCAAAATATGTATAAGTCGCAGCATCTAGTTTAATCTGCGATTCGATTGAACGCGTTTTTATTGAATGACACCATTCCATCGAATGACTAAAGAACAACTCGTCAAGACGTTGAATGTGTCGTTTAACGTCTTGACTAAAAGTCATATAGTGAAGTCCTTAAATGGGATGCTATATTTTTATAAGTAGCCGTTGACGGGGAAGTTATGGGTAAATCCACGCTGTCATATTATTTTATTACAAATAAAGCACTTTCTACGTTGCAAGCACAGGGTAGTACTGGAAGTAAGTATAATAATTTTACAACTATTAAAACGACTTATCAAAACCATTACTTAAAGTCTCAATTCATCGTATTTCGTTTACGAATCGTCATTTCGATTCGAGTGTACAGCACTAGGTCGTACACGTAAAAGCCAAAGATTCGTGCGAATGTTTCCAATGTATTGAGGGGATGAAAACAGTTTAAGTAGAAGGGATAAGTGTGTTTTCGTATGTGTGGAGAAATTCGACACTCACTCCGCTATTTACTATCGTGCGATAAGCATTTTCTGTTTCAATACCATCAAAGAGACTGCCCACCTATTCAACTCTAACAAAACGTAATTCATAAAAGGTAAGATTGCCAGCCACGTTTATATGAAAACCATTTTTCTTATTTATTACTTCGTATGGTATATTCTTGGAAGGTAAATATGTATCAGACGATGTACTACCTACTATATAAGCAATTTGTATAGCACAACTAGATAATATAATTATGCCTTTGATTGTAAATGTTATCTGTACTATTCCGTCTAATAGCTAATTTCGATTATCAGTTGGACTTATTAGAAAGGCGAAAGTGTATGTATCTCTGTTGGTTGTTCCTTTATGCTGAAACCGTTGAACCAATTTGGATGAAATTTAATATCATAGTTATTTTCATTGTATGAAAAACACAGCACATTTTACAAAAAAATATACGACTCCCGCGCAATAAAAAAACTTCTGTGAAAAAAAATTGCGGACAGCCACAAAATAAATATTCGAAATCATCACAACACTATCATCGATAGTTAATAGAACTAGAGATAGCCCAATGGTCGAAATTCGACCTTAGTTTCAACGACATTATGACTACTACCTATATTTTGTAAAAAATATTGACTTTATCATATTTTTTTCAACTCTTGTATCTGGGACTCGGCTGATCTCAGACTGGCTGTGTAAGCAATGTCTAATAGTATCTAAGATTCAATAAAAAAACTATAATCCATATTCAATTTGTCAACTTGTTGTCAACAGACTTGAACCATAAATAAAAGAGTACAATTCGTATGTATAGGCTTGTCACTAAAAAATCTGTCATTTCCTATGTGTGTGTGTGTTGTAGTGTGTGTAATGTTTTATTTGTTAAAAAATGTATGATAAAAGCATAATTTCAAAATAATATTAGCTCGATGCACTCCTTCACCATAAAACTATAACTGTGCAAAATTTCATGCACCTACGTTTCCCCATTTTTCGTAAAAAGGGTTACAAAGTTTTTCGTTCGCGTATTAATATTATGATAATAGAAATTTAATCGATTATGATGAATGATGATGCTTTTGAATATTATTCGGAAGAAAAAATCTACTGAAGCAACAAATTTCATTATATTTTTTGAACTAGTGAAACTCTACGCCGGCACTCGGCTCCCAATGAAGCCTATAAAATTATTCATCACTATGGCAACGCTCAACTTCGCCTATTATTCCGCTCCTTTTACGAAAACAAAAGTGTTTTAACTCACGGTACGCTTTTATATATTTTTAAAAGTATTCCCGGTATATAGCGTTCTATTGTCTCCTTTGTAGGATAAAATGTGTGAATATCAAAACAACAACATTTTAGTGACAGTGTTTAGAAAAACACTCATAAAAATATTTTATTAAAGAGTTTTTATTTTGGTTGGGATATTTATCATTGTATATTTTATAATGTGCTACAATAATAAACAATCGTGTTGTTTAGTGCTACTAATACAAATGTTGCTTATTTTCGCCCGTTCAAAACTTATTGATGCATGCAGTCAAGGTTGCATTCTATGATTTAAGTTCACAATTTGCTCTATACAATAGAATATAAAACGGATCTGGAAGCAATTTCAGCATTTTCTCACCTTCCTGTATTGTACATAAAGAAAGGCTTTGACGATTCCCGTCACATACACAACGAGATACTAAAGAAACTAGAGGAGTGTGCATCAAATAAATGACTATGAAACTAAAATAGCAAGAAGACAATGACCATTTAATTTAGACTTCTAATATCTAATATAATCTAATTCTGGTGGGCTTGATTACACCTATAGAGCGAGACAGTGCTCTTGGCTACTCAAATTGTCTGCGTGCACTGTCTCACCACTGCACTCGGTAAGTGAGTGTAATCAGGCCCTGTGTGGACGAAAGATGACATAGACGAGACGGAGCAGACCACCTCTTGTTATTTCTTAACTATAGTATTAGTAAACTGCATATTAAGGGCCTGTTTTACCACTCCCCGATAAGTGCCGGATAGGCTATCCACCACTTAACATGACAGATAGAGTATGGAGAATCTGACAAAAAATTTGTGGAGAGCCTATCCGGCACTTTATCAAGAAGTGGTGAAACTGGCCTTTGCCTTTTAAAATAAAATGAAAAAGTCTTAAATTATATAAAATAATATTATTTACGTAATAAATATGTTCAGAACGCATTAATCCGCACACTAAAACATTAAATTTTAAACCAATTCTCCTTTGTATTTTGCTACGAAGATAAAAATAAACGCATCAACAGAATTATATTAATCTCATTCTTTTGACCTTTTACTGTTATTGCTACAGTTTCATATATTTTCAAGACTGTCTGAGTACAGCACACAATATTGTATCCTTCATTCGCTTTAAATGAATTGAAACGAAATCAACGAATCAAGAGTTTACCCAATCTTTTCCTTATGATTTTGGAGATATTTTATATTACCAATACGATCGTTATGCTCACTACATCCATATATATAAAACTCAAAGGTGACTGATTGACGTAGTGATCTATCAACGCACAGCCCAAACCACTGGACGGATCGGGCTGAAATTTGGCATGCAGGTAGATGTTATGACGTAGGCATCCGCTAAGAAAGGATTTTGATATTTTCCAACCCCAAGGGGTTCAAATAGGGGATGAAAGTTTGTATATAATAATACTTCTTAACGCGAGCGAAGCCGCGGGCAAAAGCTCGTAAAGAATATATTCGTGGAACCTCTGAGGGAAAATTATTTAGAACGGATTATTTTATCGTTTTACCTTGCGTAATTGGATATTTATTATTTTATTGATATAAAAGTATTACCAAATTAAAAATAACATTAAATTACTTAACTTGTTATTTAATTAATGGTCTACTTATTTAATCAGTGTCGTCGAACAAAAAATATGTTATTAACAAGCTTCCAAACATTATAATTAGTATCACATTTTACCTCTTCATATAATTAATTAATAATGAGTTTTGAGTACGGTACTCTAATTTCATAATTATTACACGGATATCATTAAAATATTAGGTCCTTACATATGAAATTGGTGTTTTGTTGTACAGGCCACTTTGATCTCAAATATCTCCTCTTTGGTTAAGAATTCCAAATTCAAATTTATATATTCATTTATTTGGTGCATTTGAGTTTCCAAAACAGTCATTTATTTGTTTTTTTCTTGATTATTTTTTCTTTGGAGTCGTTCATATCGCACAACGGAAAATTTTAAATATCGCTTTATTTTCGAATATGAGTTCTACCGTAGCACGAGTGCTGCAGGAACAGCTCGAAGAATTAACAATATGTATGGTGCTAGTGTCGCAAAATAAAACACGGTACGGTTTTGTTTCCAACGTTTTCGTTCTGGAAATTTTGACCTTCAGAACAAGCCCGTGGACGATCCGAGACAGAAATGAATAATGAAGAATTAAAGGCTATTGTGGAAGCGGATCCATCGCAAACCACTTCAGAGTTAGCAACAGGCTTCGGTGTAAGTGATAAAATTGCTTTAATCCACTTGTTACTAATAATTTAAACAAATTGGGAAGATAAAAAAACTTGAAAGGTGGGTCCTTATGAATTGAGTGAAGCAAACCAGAAAACACGCATCGACTGCTGCGTTACATTGCTCAACCGACACAATAATGAAAGGATTTTAAATCGGATCATTACTTGTGATGAAAAAATGAATGGAAATGGATCCACCATTACGATAGCCGGAAGCGTTTATCCAATGGCTGTCACCTGGAGAATCAGCCAAATCCTGCCAAGCCAAAAAAAAAAATTGACTCAGAAAAAGTTACTTGTGACTACGGAAACCTAAAAACGGAAGGACGCGAGTCAATAAATTCTTTGAATGCGGTTTGGACTGACACATCAGAGTTGATTTTTTTTCTTGTAGGAAGTTACACAAATTCCGAAAAAAATGGTAATCTGTTGGAGCGAGGTCCGGGAGTACGGTGGATGTCGCAGACATTCCAATTGCAGCTCCTCCAGTTTTCCTCCAGGAACTACTGGTCCGATTTGAAAAAATTCTTTCAGTGCTAGATAGCCTAGATATCGAGGAAGGCTTTAGGCTATATTTTATTGCGCTATAAAACTAATAGGAGCGAAGAAATAGAGGAAAATGTGGAAAAAAACGGGGTAAATTATTTGAAAGGGCTTATCTCACGAACTAATGGAGCATTTTTTCTGTTATTTGGCACAGATAAGAAGTAGACCACGTAAAGAATCATAGGCTATTTTTTGTGGACTGATTTGTCTGTGTAATATCTAATTTAAGCGGGCGAAGCTGCGCGGAACGTTTTATTTCGCGTGGTCACGACATCACGTGTAAACGGCTGGACCCATTTTTTTTTAATTTGGTATAATATATATATATAAATACATTTTGTCCCGGGAAATGTACGGTTACTGCACAATATACTTTTATGATTTGCGCGTAAACTATTCAATCTATTTTGATGGAATTTGGTATGGAGATACTTTGGGACTCAGGAAAGGACAAGAAATACTAATTTTGTCCCGAAAAATGTACGGTTACCGCACAATAAACTTTTATGATTATCGCCTAAACTATTCAATCTATTTTGATGAAATTTGGCATGGAGATTGGAGAAAGTAATTTTATTCTGGGACAAGGAATATTTTTTGTCCCGGAAAAATGTGCGTTTCCCACACAATATACTTTTCTGATTTGCGCGTAAACGACTCAATCGATGTACGGGAACAACTATAAACTAAAGTCCACGCGGACAAAGTCGCGGGCAACAGCTAGTAAAAGGATAAATTATCTTGTAACCAAATAATTGTAATTTAATATGTAACATTCGGTACAAAATTAACCATGTAGTTACTGAACTTATTCAATATATTATCATTATAATTCTTTACATTATAATTTTGTTACTCCAAAATCAGGGCAAAAATATAAGTACTTACCTAATGAAGTATAAAGTTAGTTACTTTTAAACAAGGGCTTAAAGAAGTTGGTTGTAAGTTATCTATACTGTACAAGTGGTTTGTAGTTTAATCCTCCAGACATTAGCCGTAAGCTCGACTGGTCACGCATCCCTACATACACTTTACTGTAAAAATATGTACCGCCCGCTTAGAAATTCTAAAGACTTTATTATGAAAATCGCCCACTTCAAAACCTTTTTCGTTCTTTATTTAAAGTGTTCTAGTAAAACTTAGTATTTATAGATACTTCACTACTTTTTATTTGGGTTACAACTTCAGTTGATTGGTCATCGAGTCACTTAGAAAAACTAGAGTGAAGTACACAGAGATAAGTTTAACCGATCTTGTGACATGATTGTTGAATATTTTTTTGCTTTTTCAATTTTTTATATTCCTTTGCCTTTCATTGCTTAGTTATGGTCTACTTAATTATTATCATATTTAATATAATATATTGTCGTACAAAACTACGTCCATATAAAATTATTATATGCCAACTGAATTCCATGTTTTTCAAACGCAATTCATGCAGCGCCTATTTAAATTGTTATGTGCAAAAATCGTAGTTCCGTTGGAGCGAAGGCGGAAGCTTTTTCGCTCATAAATCGGTAGGAACGTGCCGTTTCCGCCCCCACGCCTGCTACTGATTAAATTCTCCAACATTAGCGCTCCGATCTGATAATGCACTCGATCAGAAACACCTTTGTGTTCATCACACTTGACTTGGAGGAATAACTAGATGCTGCATTTTCTCGCCGAATTATCTCGCGGGATCAATTTCCCTGTGATGAACCTAAAACCTTATTTTGTAGTTTATAAAGTTCAATTTATATCGCTTTATAACCCATCAACTAACAAGCGGAACTCGGGTGGCGCATAACAATTGAATATCTATTGTGTATGTGATTCCCAAAATCGAGGTATTAAATGCAGTGCCACGTCTCTGCTCGATGTAAATCGACGCAATCATATTACAAGATTTGTGTGTGACCAGTGGGACGGATGACCGACACGACTGGCGAGAGATCCAACGGATGGCGCAGGACCAACTTTTTACATGCCCATCCGACGCAAGGAGCATCTTCCTTGTCAGACAATCAGGTAATCAGCCTACATTGTCCTAACCAAACTTGGAAAAAATATGTTTCCAACGCGGGAATCGAACCCACGATCTCCGAGTCAAGAGCCACGCTCTAAACCACTGGACCACAGAGGCGTTAATTGGTATCGTTTCGGATGTTTAATATCGAGATACTTTGAGTCCCGAGAAAGGACGTATGCTTTTTATCCCGGAAAATGCACGATTCCCACACGATAAACGAAATTCGGTGCAACGGAGTTGCGGGCACATATATAGCGTACGGTTTATGGGAATAGAATAAGGAGTAGAATAGTAAGTAATAAATTCTAGTGATACTTAAAGTTTTCTAAAATCCATTTGTATATGAAAAATGCACGGAAACAGTCCGAAAATATATTACCTAATATAGTAAAGCGCATCTGCATAGAGCCAATATCTCGCGATAAATGCGACACCCGCTCTCTATCACTTATCAATATTAAGTTTTCGCTCCTTTATCTTATTTTTTTGTGTCTTGTTTAATGGATAGGACATTGGTACACTTTTTTAATGCGGTTTACATCTTTTTACATACAGCACTGGTTTTGTCATCAAGCTGTTTTTACTTTAAAGCGCACTTTGGAAATCACTATTTATTTATTTAATGGAATAATTATTATACTAATATTAAAATCACTTGTCACTAAAAATAGTATTTTTAAGGCTGTTTTTTCCTGCGTTGGACTTTTCCATTAAAAATTCTTTCTTCCCTCCTTTTAACATTACTGATCATGTTAAACGAAAACTATTTATCAAATCTCTGTACATAAGTTATTTTAACCTAACCTAACCTCCTAACACACCATCAGCATAATATAATTTAGGGACTTGACATCCCCAACCCGGGGCACCCATGATGGGTTTCCCCTGCGCATCAAAAAAAAAAGGGACTACCTTTAATTATATGTAGGTATATACTATGTAGGTACCGTAGGGTGTAGAAAATATTAAATGCATACAATGTATTTTAAGATATAATTATTGTTCGTGACCAAAACTTGGCCATCCCAAACTCGGAGAATAAGATTGGGCTGCAGATGTAATGGCTTTGTTGTGTCGAACCCTTAGTTTGGCGACTGGATTTTCTAGTACGAAGATGTGTCATGTACACGCGGATTTGGACTGGTATAAATAGCTAGTCATTGATATTATTTTTTAAAGTTCCGTAGTCAACAAGTAACCCTTATAGTTTCGGTCTGTCGGTCCGTCAGTCCATCTGTCTGTCTGTCTGTCCGCGGTTTTGCTCAGAGACTATAGGAATGAATGAAACATGAATGCACATATTAATAATGCCGACAAAATGGTATATGAAATCTTACAAAAATATTTTTTATGGTACCTTCCCTACACATCAAGCGGGGATGGATTTTTTTTCGCGTCCACCCCATCGTGTGGGGTGTCGTTGGATAGGTTTTTTAAAAATATTATGAGTATTCATAGATCATTTTCCGATTTAGGGATTCGTTTGTGAAATATTAAGTTTTAAAGTGGAAAGAATCGTTGGAGTCCAGTTCCTTTTCCCACGTTCGGCGTAAATCTGAAGGCTAGACATAACGATATTTGACCTTGATTTGACCTCGACACTTTTTTATTAGTACCAGCATGTTAGGTTCAGATGGCGCTGATAGTAAGTATTCCTGTGCGTCAACAGCGACGCGTTGTTAGTATTCCTGGACGTCATGAGATGACGTTTTTTTAATTATTTTTTTTGAGTGTATATTATGTATACAGGTTTTTTGAACATAAATGAATAACTTCGTTCCATACGGGTGTCCCTGAACACCTCTCAAGTTTTTTTTATTTATGAGTTCATAAGTACTTAATGTGGTGGATTCTGTCTATCATTAAGAATTCAAAATCGTCATGGTCTGCCATAATGATATTATCGTGATGCAAATTTCATTTTAACCGCACCGAAATAAGTTTTGCGCCAAAAAGATTGTTAAAAAAACATGCAAAGGTAACCTGCAAATTCTTGAATCTCTTTATATTATGAATTGCGCTCAACAATCTATTTCTTAGTAGAGTAATGAACTGGAAAAAAATTTAAACAATTATAACATACTTTAACTCATCTTGATAGCCACACTATAGAGGTAAATTTATATTCCTTACTGTCTGAAGTTTTTAATGCAAGATATATGAACTTTATGAACGAATAGAGTTTATTGATTAAAATATTATAACTTTATTGTAAATTGTACTACATTTATTGGGTCCATAGTGCAGGTAGCCTCAAATATTTAATGTACTATATTAAAGTCCCAAGGCAGGCCAATAAAGGGTTCTCATAACCTATTTGCCCTCCAAATATCAAACTATTCGAATTGTTCAATACACAACATCAGGATTCTTACTTAAATTATTCATCCTTGTTAAATTAATTGGATGTTAAAATATTTTACCGGATCTTAGAGTTAATAATTATGGGGTATATAAATATTTTAAATGTTAAATAAGTCACTTTGAACCGGGAACCCCACGTTAATCTATTTATTTTATGAGCAACTAAATAAACTAGAGATCGCCCAATGGTCGAAATTCGACCTTGCAACGACATTAGGACTGCTACCTATATTTTGTAAAAAATATTGACTTCATCACATAAAGTTAATATTACCTATCGGAAATTTATTTTTTTCAATTCTTGTCTCTGGGACTCAGCTGATCTCAGACTGGCCGTTTAAGCATTGTCTAATAGTATCTAAAATTAAATAAAAAAAAAAACAATAATCCATTTTCAATTTGTCAACTTGTTGTCAACAGACTTCAACCATAAATAAAAGAGTATAATTCGTATGTATAGGCCTGTCACTCAAAAATCTGTTATTTTTCCTAGTAGTAGTGTCGTAGTGTGTGTAACGTTTTATTTGTTAAAAATATATATGATAAAAGCATAATTTTAAAATAATATTAGCTCGATGCACTCCTTCACCATATATAAACTATAACTGTGCGAAATTTCATTCTCCTACGTTTCCCCATTTTTCTTAT
Organism: Aricia agestis; assembly: GCF_905147365.1. NCBI lineage: Eukaryota > Metazoa > Arthropoda > Insecta > Lepidoptera > Lycaenidae > Aricia > Aricia agestis. Next base: position 7,410,619 of record NC_056408.1, on the reverse strand, counting down.
TAATTACGTATTAATATATAGATATCAAAATAAACCCGCTATAGCTTGTATTTTTTATTTATTTTACAAATACAACAATAGTCCATATTAAGTCATATAATATTTTATCTTCATCAGTAGATATCTTTTACTTTTAATATAGTCGTTTAGGAGTCTTTAAAGTCTAGGTTTAAATCAGAGAAACTTTTATGACCTATCTTCTCACAGTACATTTAATTTTACAGTTTGCGGGGTATCAGAATTTACGACTTTAAGAAAATCCTTTGATAATATCCGAAAAACTATTTCTTTGGCAGCGTGAATATGAAAGCATGTCTTTTGTATTTAACATACTATAGCAGTTAAATATACTATATGCTGTCAATTATGCTGATTGAGAGTGATTCACGGAACACAGAGATAAAAGGTAATTTATAATATTTTCGTACTTAGCAGCATGTGACATAATATATTATACAGTTTTCCAGTAATAAGAGACAGACACGAGAATGAAAAAAGAATATTATATCTTTCACTTTGAGTATGTGATACAGCTTGAACGAATTCTCAGAGAATATTGATAACTCTCAATGAGGACCGGATAATTAAAGACTAACTTATAGAAAGTTTGACGGTTGACTGCGAATGTTAAGAGGAGTCCACACCGCCGTTTTTCCATACAAACGTTGTCCCTGTTTCCTCCCTGGATAATGCCGGTAGAGTAATGTTTTTTTTTCCTGAATATATATTCTATTAGCATAGAAATAGAATTTTGTTTTCTTTTCATAATTTTATTATTAAAAAAGATAAAAACGTCCAAAAACCCAAAAAAATGGCCAGATTTTCCTTTGTGTTCAAACACCCAGAAAACAAAACTGGCTAAAATATACAAAAAAAAACATAGGAACACAGCTCAAGCCTTGCTTTCATTCTTAACGAAAAAAGTACTTAAATTGGTTAAGTTTTGGAGAAGGAATCAGCGGACAACAAATCGAAGATTTTCTGTTCTTTTATTGGAACTTTTGTCGTGTTGTCTCTATCGCGCTCTGCGGTGGGAGACTTGATATTGGTGAGACAGCAATAGATTTTCAAATACCTATTTTCAATTTCTCTCGCCCCTGGTGTATCCACTTAATATTGCATACTGTATAATGTATGTAGTTTTAATTACAGCCTTTTCGTTTACTTTTGTTAGTAACATATTTTATATTTTAAGTTACGAAAAGACGTAAAGTTAAAAAAGGCATAGTATGCCTAGGTAGGTAATCGAAAACTATAGGGTGATAAAAAAGGTTGTGGGCTCCATTATGATAAAAATTGAAACTATAGTATTAGTTTTTTTGGAAAATAAATTCCCCTTATTATTACGGGGAATAAGCTACTTTTAAAGGCCTTCGTAGACGCTCTACGAGTTTCGTAGCATTTACGTCAAAGCGACAAAATAATTCTATCACTTTTGTCTATGACTGCAACACAAATACTTCATTAATTTTATTTATTGCTAAGTAATTATAAAAATATTTGCACCATTTATGTTTTAGCCGTGAAAAAATATGAAGGCGAAACGAATACAAACGAATACAAAATAAAAAACGCACAACATGTTTTCACCGTCATAACTATTTTTATTGAAATCTCATAGATATCGCTGTGTAAAATATTAGGTTGGGAAAACAGTTTCTTCGCATTTTATATTAAAATTAAAAAGATTTATTGAATCTGGATATTATTTACACGAATATTATATTCGTGTTTAGTTGGAACTATTATGTGTTTTGTGCATTTAAATAAATAAATAGATAAAATAATGTTTATTTACATTAGATTAAATTATGTAGGTGCCACTTCGTTGGATAACTTTTTGCCATTTTGTAGGTAGGGACGTGATCCCATTACTATAAAAATGTAATGTAAGGCCTTCCAATCAAAAAACTGCGACAAGTAGTTTTGGCAGTTCTCTCGTGATGTTAGCCTGACAAGGAAATCTACTGAGACCGAAACAGATGAAAAAAATCAGCCAAGTGCGAATTGGACTCGCCCATGAAGGGTTCCGCAGCAGCTGTGCAATAAGGTTTATTTTTATGAAATTAAAAGGTTTTAGATTTATTTTTAAATTTCAGTTGATTTAATGAAATTTAAATTAAGGTTTACCATATTTTATGACGACGTATAAAAAAACTACTTGTTAGTAGGGACCGTCGATTTATGACGACGTATAAAAAAAACTACTAGATCTCGTTCAAATCAATTTTCGTTGGTAGTTTTTATAGTAGTGTACATCATATATTTTTTTAGACTTACTTCAGAATTAAGAGGTGGGTGGACACACATTTTACCACTTTGGAAGAGTCTCTCTCGCAAACTATTCAGGTTTTAAAAAAATGATATTAGAAACTTCAATATGATTTTTGAAGACCTATCCATAGATATCCCACACGCATAGGCTAGATGAAAAAATATTATTTTTGTTTCAGTTGTACATAATAATCTGGGAAGTGAATTTTTTAATAATTTTTCCACTTCTGTATCAAAATCTTAATGTGGTTTACAGACTAGATCTACTTACCAAGTTTCAATAGTATAGCTCTATATCTATAATATACAGTTTCGGAGAAAAGTGGCTGTGACATACGGACCGACAGACAGACAGACGGACATGACGAATCTATAAGAGTTCCGTTTTTTGCCATTTGGCTACGGAATCCTAAAAACTTGTACCTTCAACAAGGTCAGGAGTCAGGACGATGCTGCATTAATTACCTACACCTCCCAGCCAAACAAAAATTTCAGCCGTTTTCTCTCAAATTTTTGCTTTAATCTCATTTTCAAATAGTTTAAGACGATCAGTTTCAAATAGTAGAGCTAAAAAGATTTTATTACAAGGTCATACATACTACACGTGGGAGAGCCATGCTTAGGCACGAATGGGCCGGCTCGACCGGATAAATACCACGTTCTCACAGAAAACCGGCGTGAAACAGCGCTTGCGCTGTGTTTCGCCGAGTGAGTGAGTTACCGAAGGCGCAATCCCCTAACCCCTACCCTATTCCATTCCCTACCCTCAACTATTCCCTTCCCTATTCTCCCGTATTACCCTATTCCCTCTTAAAAGGCCGGCAACGCACTTGCAGCTCTTCTGATGCTGCGAGTGTCCATGGGCGATGGAAGTTGCTTTCCATCAGGTGACCCGTTTGCTCGTTTGCCCCCTTATTTCATTAAAAAAAAACTATGATAATATGCAAAAAGACTTTTACCCGACCTTTTATTAAAACATGTTATAGAAATGTACAATGTGGAAAACGTAATATATATTTTGGTGTGTTATAAACATTTTTTAAATTAAACTTTCAACTACTGAGAAATTTCCTACACCTCGAAATAACAATAATTATTATTCAGACTTTATAATACATTGTTGATGTAAAATTTAACAGGAATATTTGAGTTTGTGAAGTACGTGAATTATTAACGCCTACCGAATACTTTGTACACAATATTGTTTTAAATATTGCTTGTATATACATTTTATATTATTTTAAAATTTATTGTTTCTTCTGCTAATAAACATTTAATAATATCCGTTTTAATCTATTAGTTATTAGTATATCTTATATCTTTAAACGAGCAATTCTTGAATATAATATTATATTTTATAATATATTATATTATTGGAATCTCGGAATCAGCTCCAACGATTTTCATGAAATTTAGTATATAGGGGGTTTCGGGGGCGATAAATCGATCTAGCTAGGAAACATTTTTAGAAAATGTCATTTCATTCGTGTTTTATCGAATACCGAGCAAAGCTCGGTCAAATAGCTAGTTATATGTTAAAGTGTGCATGTTTGTCTTAAAACTCAAACTACTGAAAATTTGAACAAGAGAGAGACATGACCTTTAAATTCTTATTATCTATACTTCATATCATAGAGTAACCTATACCTATTTATTAGGCTTCATATTAATTGATAAAATTGTAAATGCGAAAGTGCGTCTGTGTCTGTTACCTCTTCAGGCCTAAACCACTAAACCGAATTTTGCTATTTGGTATAAAGGTACTTTGGGCCCCAGGTAAGAACATTGGATACATTTTATCCCGGGAAAATGTACAGTTTCCGCGTTATTAATGAATTTTGGCGAAACGGGGTTGCAATTGCCATCTAGTAACAATATATATTTTATTATTTGAATTTGTATTTCTATTCAAGAATGTTATTAGTATTTCTATTCATGAAAAGTAATTATTGGTTTAACTATATGATAAAATTTAATTTTGTAAACTGTAGCACGCAATAAGTGTTCCGTTTAATTTTGCATCGTTAAAGGGTTATGTGTTAACAATTTTACTTTTACTCTTACTTCTTAACACCTACAGGAATGGCGCTGCGCTTCTTTGATTACTGCGGCGTAAACGGTTAGCACTTACCTTAGTACTGCTCCTTCTCGTTTCTTCAAAGACTTGGAAAACAAAAGATAGATAAATATTAGCAATACAATAAATAAAAAATAAATAAAATATCTTTTTATTCAAAATGGGTATCATGATACACTTTTGAAAGTCGAACGAAGAAACTACGTTGCCTACCACCGGTTAAATTATCTATAAATTATCTTTTTGTTGGCAATTACAAAAAGAAGATGTTTTAACGTTATTAAAACTTATTGTTTATGGTCTACGAATAATAAAAACTAAGTTAACTAAGGAAAAGTAACTCCGTCAAAAAACAATAATATATACCATAAAGTCACATTTTCAATACATTTGCAATATTTAGATGGCCTTCAGCAGTATCAGGCTGACGTTACATGACAGTTCGAAAGGAACCTTCAAAACGTTAATAGTATGGCAGTAACGTTTCCTTAGTTTTTATTAGGGTTCCGTACCCATAGGGTAAAAACGGGACCCTATTACTAAGACTTCGTTGTCTGCCCGTCTGTCTCAAGAACCGCTATAGCTAGACTTCTGAAATTTTCACAGATTGTGTATATCTGTTGCCGCTATAATAACACATACTGAAAACAGAATAAAATTAATATTTAAGGGGAGCTTCCATACAACAAACGTGATTTTTTCGGCCTTTTTCGCTCTATATCAATAATGACACTTGAATTATTCACAAATTCTTTTGTTATATGTGCACTTTAATATTGAATAATAATATTAAAATATATTTATAAGTAATTTATAAATAATATTAGTAAGTATGGATATTAGTATGGCTAAATTCTTATCGGCCTTTAAATTACATGAATCAGGTTCGATTTACTACTGAGGCTTTATCATGTTTCAATTAAAATATATGGACGCCTAAATTCGCTTATATTCTGAAAGGCAATTTAAATATCCATTCATCTCCTTGATCAGAGTATATTTTTTTTAATCTTTGTTTAAATAAAGGGCTTTTGCCAAACGTGGCATGCCAGCCCCTTTATCAAATTAATTTACAAGGTTATGCTTAAACATGTAGGGAAAACATTCAGAAAAATATTTTATCATTTGAAATATGACTACTGATGTCATTAAAAATAATTACAATTGTGTAATAATTTAATTAAATGAACTCCTTTTGAAACACATTTTCTAATTGTATTTGATCTCATTTCTTCCTTCGACATCAAAGCTACGTTTTATTTACATCTTGTTGTATAAAGTTGCTTTATTCAGCAAAAAACTAATCAAGAAAATAAAGCTGGAAGTAATGGAGTTAAGTGGGTTTCCATATTAAAGTCATAATATAATTTCTTTTTTAGGTATCTGCAGAGTTAATATCATACAATTTCTTTTTAGGGTTCCGTAGCCAAATGGCAAAAAACGGAACCCTTATAGATTCGTCATGTCTGTCTGTCTGTCTGACCGCCAGTGTGTCACAGCCACTTTTTTTAGGTATCTGCAGAGTTTCTTACATAAACTTTTTACTACATAAACTTTTATGTAAGTTATATAATAGTAATTAATTATTGTTCGTAGTTTTCAGTGCCTAAACTTAATTATAGTTTGTTTAGGTACTGAAAACTGTACCTAAACTTACAAAAACTATTTCACTGTTTTACTACTTATTTACTTAGGTATTTGAAACGTTCATATAAAGAGTATATAAGAAACTATACTTATGTCCAAATCCAGAAAGCCCAAAAAAAAAATCGAACACCATCATATTATTTGCGAGACGTTACAATCAAGCTATTTATTTACGTTCATTTTAAAAATGCGATACTGCTGAACGTAATACAACAGTGGAACTGCAAGATAAATTAGATCTCTTGTTGACCGAACTTAATGAAATGCAAACAATCCTCAAGTAAATACTGCGATGCAAATCTGCTACAAGTAACTTAGACCGTTGCCGGACAAATTCTTTTAAATCCATTTTAAAGTTCAATTCTCTATGTGCAGTTTGAATACAATTACTATTTGCGAAGTTTGGTCGGATATAAATGAGATTGTTTAATAGTTTTGTCACAGTTGGTTTTGGAATAGCAGGGTTCTGACAGGTGGAACGTAGAAATTAGTACTGTATTGACACATCAATTATTATTGGCTAATTAAAATACCTGATTTTCGCATGCGAATCTTTTTTCATTTGGAAAGATCAGAACTCGTAGCCATCACGGTTTCTTTATGGAATCGCTGATCAGAATGAATAGAATAGGCATTAATGATTACGAATGCTTACCTATGTCTAATTTGTAAGTTTTTGAACAGCGATTCTATAAAGAATAGTAAACGTGTTGGCTAGGGGCTGTGGTATATAATTGTGATACAAATTATAATTTGTGAATGTTAGTATCAAGACAAGACAAAAAGACTTTTCTCTTCGTCATGTCAATACCAACTTTGTCAATACTATCATTAATTATTATCATATTCTATACTTATAATATTATAAAGCTGAATAGTTTGTTTGTTTGAACGCGCTTATCACAGGAGCTGGTCCGATTTGAGAAATTATTTCAGTTTTAGATAGCTCATTTATCGAGGAAGGCTCTATAGCCTTCCTCGATAAATGAGCTATTTAAAGTATGTATCTAGAGGTGATCTAGAGTATATTTTATCACACTATATTTTATCACACTAAGACTAAGGCCCAATTTCACCAACCTCTGTTAGTGTTAACAGCTTGTTAAAAAGTCTTGTCTTTTCTTTCATTCATATGAAAAACGAAAGAGTTAACGTGCTACTAAATCGAGCATTAAGTTTAACAGCCGTGGTAAAGTCTAATGGTGCCGAAGAAACTGAGGAAAATGTGGAAAAAACAGGAAACGTTATTTGAAACTGCTCTTACGAACTACTGGAGCAATTTTTATGTTATTTGGCGTAGTGTGAAGATCGTTGGTTGGCACTCGAAAGGGTGCAGGGGACATAGTCTATTTTTTTTGTGGAAAAATGTACGGTTTTCGTGAAATTCATAATTTACGCGGGCGAAGCTGTGTGCAACATCTAGTAATATTATATCTGCTCTCCTCGATTCTACTACGCATTGGTTCAAAATCTCTTGTTTTTTATTTTTCAAACAAAAAAAAATCAGTAAGCTCGTCAAAAATCAAGTAGCATTTAAGCGCAGCCGTGTATTTTGCATAAACGATTTAAATAGATACTGCCCTCAAATACATGCCCTGAAATTTTATCTCAAAGGATACGGTAGATTTTGTTCGGCATAAAAACTAACATAATATGTCCTTTCCTGGTACCCAAAATTACTCCATACAAAATTTCATCAGAATCGGTTTAGTGGTAAGCGTAAAGGCATACGCACTGTCGTATATTTCATTAATATAACACGAATATGATTTAACCTTAAATATAATAGACCGTTGAAAAATATTCATATTGGAAGTGTCGCTTATATTAAGATTTAACATATTAGAATATACGAGTATGAATAAACGTGAAAAATGATGAAGCTACAACAGAGAAGACTTGTAATAGAGTACATTAATATAAGCTTACTTTGCCGCGTGTAGAAGGGAACTAAAGTTACCTTATATCAGCTTTTATATGAGTTTGTCCCCATTTATTGAAAAAACTAAGCGAAATAGGTATTTGTTGTTTTATGAGAGAAATTGATTAAGAAGATGGCAGACCTACGTAATTTGGTCAGGTCATGTTCAGCTCAGCGACTTGACATAATCCAACCAAATAACATAGGTCCGTCAGCTGCTATAGAATCAATATAATATTTTTGATGGTAATTTATACAATATTTGATGCTTCTCAAATTATCATCTTCGACAATTAGTACTATCAGAGATTTGAAATTTATTCATAACGAGCTTTTGCCCGCGGCTTCGCTCGCGTTAAGAAGTATTATTATATAAAAACTTTCATCCCCTATTCGAACCCCTTGGGGTTGGAATTTATAAAAATCCTTTCTTAGCGGATGCCCACGTCATAACATCTACCCGCATGCCAAATTTCAGCCCGATCCGTCCAGTGGTTTGGGCTGTGCGTTGATAGATCACTATGTCAATCAGTCAGTCACCTTTGAGTTTTTTATATTAATATATAGATATATAGACTAGATGATGTCCGCAACTCCGTTGCGCCGAAATTCGTTTATCGCGCGGGAACCGTAAATTTTTACAAGATAAAACGTATCCTATGTCCTTTCTCGGGTCTCAAAGTATCTCCATGCCAAATTTCAGCAAAATCGGTTCAGCGGTTTGAGCGTGAAGAGGTAACAGACAGACAGACAGACATACTTTCGCATTTATAATATTAGTATGGAAGTATGGATGGGCAAATGGCGGACCTAGGTAATTTGGTTACATTATGTTTTAAACCCATCCGATGATCCAACAAATCGAAACTATCATTTAATTGACATAATCCGACCGAATAACGTAGGTCCGTGCCTAAGAATCAATTTATTCGATTGTATAAAGGAATTTCGGAATTTTTAAACAAATATAACGAGTTATGTTATGAGATTAAAGATCTCGAACTCGTACTCGTAAAACGTATTACTCGAACATAACAAAATTGGCGAAGGCTTTACGCCTTACATAATATTAAATTATACGCAGTACATAGATGCGTATGTCGGAAATGATGGCGGATTGTTCGTTATTGATATGCAAAGTGGAATTTTAATTAGCAACACGTCGGCTGAACCGTCACTACTCAGCGTCAGCCCCTGGTTAATTTCACCCTACTGCAGGTGGAGGGTTATGATTTAAATTATCACATATGGCGTACTGTAGTTGTTATATGCTATTATTCAAAAAGAAGCTGTTCGCAATTTCGTTGGCAGAAATCTGTTTGTCATACGGAATTGTTCATTTCTCCCCCGCAAAAACATTAACTATAAGTCTTTGCTGAGACCAAATTTCATCAAAATCGGATCGAGGAAACACAGACCAACACATTCAGTTTTTAATATAAGTATGGCTTAATACATTTTAAAAATCGTTTTGCTTAGTTTTTAAGTTTCAGACCAACTATTTTCGCCAAGAAGTGGATAAGTAGTTTTAGCAGATATCACTAAATAGTATTTTTATGAAATAAGGGGGCAAAAGAGCAAACGGTTCACCTGATGGAAAGCAACTTCCGTCGCCCATGGACACTCGCAGCATCAGAAGAGCTGCAAGTGCGTTGCCGGCCTTTTAAGAGGGAATAGGGTAATAAGGCGAGGGTAGGGAAGGGAAGGGAATAGGGGAGGGTAGGGAAGGGAAGGGAATAGGGGAGGGTAGGGAAGGGTATAGGGTAGGGTATTGGGCCTCCGGTAAACTCACTCACTCGGCGAAACACAGACAGCGCAAGCGCTGTTTCACGCCGGTTTTCTGTGAGAACGTGGTATTTCTCCGGTCGAACCGGCCCATTCGTGCCGAAGCATGGCTCTCCCACGCATACGTCTTACAAACACACGTACCACAAGGCTCCACAGTATACACCTATATTATTTTAAACATACCTAATCTATTATATTATCTAGAAACTTCACACTAAAGAAACGTTATTTGTTTACAGAGTTAGTTAGCGGCAGGTGGCGGCGGTGGGCACAGAACAGGCCACACCAATTCGTTTCTGCAATCACGGCCTGGACGTTCGGAATCTGATTTGGCCCTGATTTGTGGTCGGGAGGCCGCGCGCCCCATCCACTTCCGAATGTCATGAATTTCAAATTGTGACTTTAATTTCGTATCGGTCTTTGCATATTTCATCACCCACTGTTAGTCTGTTAGCCGATTATATTATCTCAATGAAATGTGGGTATGAAATGTGGGTGGGTGGGTAAAAAGGCAATTATTGGTTCTTATTCAAAACAAACTACACGGGGCTCGCTGGCAGTCATCCTATTATTTATAATCATTACCGAATGTTTATTTTTGAAACGCTAAATAATGCCAATAAACGGTAAATTTCTTGTAGTACAAGTAATACAATGTACGAAAAACAAGTAAGCTAATATAATTTGACAGCACCGCTTAACTTTAACAACTCGTAATTAATCATCAAAATATTTCTGAACCATTTGAATATCTAATACAAACTCTTTATAATGAGGCTAAAATAATTACACCTCGTAAAACAGTCTTCACGAATTATCAGAGTAATCCTATTACAAGCGAGTATTTTCGCCGTTCTCAAACTGTAACAAAGTACGAACAATTCCTGTCAGGCCTTTGTGCTTATACCTAAGTAAACATGTTTGCTTTACAAAATCTCATCCGTGGGTATTATCTGCGCTTGTGTTACTGAAATCGTGTGTAAAGGTCGAACAAAGGGAAAAGACAGATGAAGGTTCACTTCGATATGTAATCTAATAGGCCGAAACAATGTGTTAGTAGGTCCCCTTAAGAGAGTGACGAAGCCCTATTTTTTTCTTAACTATTTTCCTGTCTATGAAAACTGGCACTAACAGGCTCAATTCTCTATATCCGATGCTCTAGGTGTAAAAAAAGGTTTGAAAGTTGGACCCCAGAATTATAATGCCATTTTTTTAAGCCTAGGCCCGGAAATCGGCATATACCTGCCTGCATAAATTCGTGTATATTGAAAACTCAACAATTTTAGAGACAACCAGACCGATTTGGATTGAATTTAGGCTTGATAGAGATCGCACGCAATAGTACCCATGTAACTATTAATTAAAATAGCGGCGCGGTCGCGCTATCATTGACATACAATTGCTTGTGACCTCACGGTATAGCCGCCAAGCCGCGCGTTCTGGCGGACGCATATAAATCCTTAAGGTTCAGGTGCTCCCTCACTGGGAGTATTCACTTGTAATGTAACGTTACAGAGTCGAGCATTACAGTTTACAATGCGCATCTTGTAATGATATAGTGTGTAATATCTTGAATCTTGATACAACTTGTAACATCAAGTAGCTATGGAATGCTCAAAAACTATAATGTTACATTACAAGTGAATGCTCGCGGGGTGGGAGCACCTTTAGAATAGATGGTGTGAACATGGACGGTGTTATATATGAAACATTTTTACGTTACATCAATGCAATATAATTGCTCTCGCCACTGTGAAACCAATACAGAGCTAAACAGTAATTAATATAAAGTTACCGTGCTCAACGCATTAAGTTACGAGATTGCTTTACCGTTAACAACATATTCAATTGCTTTTGTAGATAAAGGCAATACAGGGCTTCTAGGAATTAAGCACCTGCCTAAATCTAGTTACTGCTGTACACTCAAGAGCAAAACTCAGTTGAGGTTTTTTGTAAGAAATGACAAAGGTTATGAGTATGTTTGTTACTCTCGCGAAAAACTACAGAACTTATTTTAATTTCTGGCATGGCCTTAGTTTAAGCTCGGGATTATCAGGTTAACACGTAATATGCGCCTTTCATCCAAAAAAGTAGTTTTTGGTAATGTAATTAGAGTGGAAGCTAGTTTAAAAAATATATATTAAAATATTTCTTGCATACAACTTTTTTTACTTATACCGTTTTTTCAGTCTGTATAGTACAGTCATCACACATTTGCCAATACTTCAATTAAAAGTTCCATTTAAATGCAGCACTTTCATTATTCCCGGTAATTTACCATCTCGAAGCATTACCGTAAATATATACTTTGCTTTCAGCGAGCTCAGTTTCTCGTATCAATATAGTTATTATTTATGAGATATCTGATGTAGTAACTTTTGAAAATGCACTGTAAAGAGTGTGTAATTAAAAAAAATTTTTGAAGACCAAATAATATTTAACATTATTGAAAACTTATTACAAAAAACTTATCTAGTGTTATGTGTGTCTGTCTGTCCTCTTCTTACTTTAATAGAATTTATTATGAAAATATTTTGAAGTATCGGGGAGGGACTTAATATAATTTTTATTACGCAAAAATGGTGGTCGCACTTCAGACTTTTAGTCATAAATACTTTTATCATTGTGAAGCCTCTTTTCTAACGTATTGGACAAGGAGAAAACACTTTACAATTAAAACTTCTGTATAGATTTTATGTGTACTAGAGATCGCCCAATGGTCGAAATTCGACCTTAGTTTCAACGACATTAAGACTACTACTTCAGAACAGGAAAATAGGACTACTACCTATATTTTATAAAAAAATATTGACTTTATTTTTTTTTTCAACTCTTGTCTCTGGGACTTAGTTTATCTCAGACTGGCCGTGTAAGCATTGTCTAATAGCATCTTAGATTTAATAAAAAAAACTATAATCCATTTTCAATTTGTCAAATTGTTGTCAACAGACTTCAACCATAAATAAAAGAGTATAATTCATACGAATTATACTCTATAATGACAGATTTTTGAGTGACTAGCCTATAGATACCTATAGGCTAGTCACTCAAAAATCTGTCATTTCTCATGTGTGTGTGTGTTGTAGTGTGTGTAATTGTGTATGGTTTTATTTGTTAAAAAAATGTATGATAAAAGCATAATTTCAAAATGATGCACTCCTACGCCTTATAAACTATAACTGTGCAAAATTTCATGCACCTACGTTTCCCCATTTTTCGTAAAAAGGGTTACAAAGTTTTTCGTTCGCGTATTAATATTATGATGATGATTATTTGGATCTTTCTATATGCAACGGACCTAGTATTTCATAGCGGTTGCAATTATTCCCGACAGTAAACGAAAAGGCGGTCAAAATCAGAGCACAAACAGACAATATTTTGGTTGGATTTTTTTCTAAAATATCTGTACAAATTTTTATAATTATGTATGGCCTCTTATAATTTTGTTTTTTTTTTATTTTTTATTCTGGACTGAATTTTTTTAGGCAACCCACTTACAATTAATTTGTTGACATACGTAATTGAATATAAAATACTTTTCATCCATTAACCAGCTAGGTGAAGGTCTTTCTATGAAGGGATTCTAGGTATCATGTATGATAGTCTCTTAATAAGCAACGAACCTAGTATTTTATAACATAGCAGTTGCAATTATTCCCGACAATAAACGAAAAGGCGGTCAAAATCCGAGCACAGACAGACAATATTTTGGTTGAAAACATTTTATACACAACAATAGTGAAATGAGTTTACAACTCAGTTAAGCTCAGTTCGAAGAACCAGAAACTTTTGACCGCTGGGAGTCGGACGGACGGTCTTGACATATCCTTTAGAGGAATATTTGAGGAACTTATTAGTAGTTTACAATCCGTGTTGTGTAATAAAGGATTTGTATCCGTATCTGTTTGCATCCGTTTAATATCACTATCATCTCTTATTTTTGTGTCATATTGGCCGTACAAAACTTTCAATTGTTATCTAATGTAATTTGATTACATTATTATTGTATAGTTGTATTTAAAGTTTTAAAAATTGCATAAAAATCTAAAACTGCAATATTGACATTTCAATTTTATTACAAAAATATAATGATGCCGCTATGTGCCTTCCTGCCAGTATCTACATCTGCTTCTCATTTAGAGGGAAACCATCAGTGCCGGATCTACCATATGGCTATTTGGGCTTGAGACCAGGGCCCCATGAGTTCAAGGGCCTCCGCCCCCAGCTAAGTCAAGTCCAAAATAGACGACAATGCGAAAGAATTCATAATCTTCTTAAATTTTTGTTAGTATCCCTGAGAATCCTACGATCAAGGTTTATTATACAATTTAGGTGTTGGTACTACGAAGTGACAGATAAAAATATGTTGTGGGCTGTCATGGCTCAAAGTAGTTTCAGCCCAGGGCCTTGTTAGCTCACGGTCCGGCCCTGGAAACCATAGTCTTTAATTATAGGTAAATTAAATAGATGAATGGAATAATAGAGACCTCAAGCTACTGTCGTAATCAAAAAAATATAGACGTTGACTGAGAAACTCGATTTTACGTCGGTTAAAAAGGCAGTGGTTCACAGACCTAATAGATATTTTACAGCTTGACTACCTGTAGGACAATAATATTTATCAAGGTTCACCTTCAACCTTTGAGGCACAAAATCAGTTAAATATCTTAATCAGAATTGTTGATCTTTGCAAATAGAGAGCGGGAGTCTTTGTTGGAAGATATTTACTTTTGTTCCGGGCCGTGAAAGATAAAAATTAGGAACTCGAAGGTGCTTCGCGACGTTTTTATCAAAGCCCGAGACAAAGGGTTGTTTAATGACAGTATTAGTGGAAAGTTAAGGATAAATTCGAGGTCATTAGGGGCCTCTTTGTCAGGCCTGTATTGTGTCTTCGAATCAAATAGATCTTTGTTAAGGTCCCGGTAATACTTTTAAGGTTGCACTTGAAAAGTGTTGTTAATAAATTCACTTTGATTCCCTCTGTTGTGATTATTAAATTTATGCCAGTTTAATTTATTCTTTTACTTCTATAGCTATACTTGTCTATATTTATACTTTAAAATAATATTATGAAGTTGTTTGTTCATTCATTACTACTGAACCGATTCTGTAGAGCGCAGGTTAGAAGATAGGATACATTTTATGGCGAAAAAATGTATGCAAGACAACGTGTCTCGTATTGTTAATGATGATGACTTTAATTTAAAATACGCGAACGAAAAACTTTGTAACCCTTTTTACGAAAAACGGGGAAACGTAGGTGCATAAAATTTTGCACAGTTATAGTTTATATGGTGAAGGAGTGCATCGAACTAATATTATTTTGAAATTATGCTTTTATCATACATTTTTTTAACAAATAAAACATTACACACACTACAACACACACACATGAGAAATGACAGATTTTTGAGTGACAAGCCTATACATACGAATTATACTCTTTTTATTTATGGTTGAAGTCTGTTGATAACAAGTTGACAAATTAAAAATAAATTATAGTTTTTTTATTTAATCTTAGATACTATTAGACAATGCTTACACGGCCAGTCTGAGATAAACTAAGTCCCAGAGACAAGAGTTGAAAAAAAATGTATAAAGTCAATGTTCTTTACAAATTATAGGTAGGTAGTAGTCCTAATGTCGTTGAAATTAAGGTCGAATTTCGACCACTGGGCGATCTCTAGTAATTTAAAACATCCATACGTCTTAAGCTTGTCACACACAGATCAGGTAATGTAAAGATGTATATTATAGCACGATACATCTCGATACATCTCAATACATCTTTCTATAGAAATCGTCAGGAGACCACACACAGCAGCTATAATGTATATTTTTACATCTTCGTATCTTAAGATACCGAGCTATGTGAAAATATACATTTATATTTTGATACATCTAAATACATCTCAATATATTTCTGTATATTACGATACATCTCTTCTCTTCATAGGGTGTTCAAAAATTTCTGTGATTATATTATATGTGTATGATAGACAGATACACATAGTGTTGCCACTTGCCACCTTAGCACAGCACTTCACAGCAGGTTTTTCAATCAAATATCTTCAATCCACATCGTTCTGTTTTTGGCACAATACGTAACAATACGCGCATCAAAATTACAATGCGAATCATCTTCTGATGAACTATCTAGTGAATCTAAAAGCAAGTAACTCGAAAGGCCATAGTATTACAACATTAAAAATAAGAACAGCTTGTATAACACTTTAGCAGCTGAAATGTGCGTCAAGCGAGGCGGCTACCATTTTAATGTAGGAAAAGATACATGACATTACCTGTTGTGTGTGTGATACATTAATATAATGTAAAGATATATATCCCGGGATGTAATGTACATTAATATACATTACCTGCTCTGTCTGTGACGAGCTTTAATATTATATATGCGAAAATGTACCTGTGTCTTTTTGTCTGGCTGTTACCTCTTCATGCCCAAACCGCTGAATCTGTATACTTTGAGTCCCGAAAGTTAAGAAAGGTCATAGCATATTTTTGTCTTGGTAAAAAGTACGGTTTCCAGGCGATAAGCTAATTTTAGCGCAACGGAGTTACGGGCGTCATCTAGTAATTATTATTATAAAAGTTTGGACGGACTGTCGAACGGACGGACAGACGGATAGAGGTAAGGGTTCCTTGATGTTACTACGGAACCCGAAAAATACTAATAAACAGAATTGTTGTTACATGATAAACCACTGTGTATTTACTTCCGTAAACACATCTCAATGAGCTCTAGAGTTACTCAAAGCATTTACGCTATAACGAATTTGTGTTTCAAGTTTTGAGGTACGTTCAGCTATTGTAATATTGGATTACTTAATCGCATAGTTCAAAGAAACTAGTTAATTGTCCCACATGATCTGGGGCCGTACCACGAAACTGTTTTGAGACTCAAACAATCGAAAGAGAATACTGCGTCCTGCTTTAACAGCGTCATTTCACGTTTTCCTTATTTCCGACGAAACAAAAAGAAGTTTTTAATGTTGTTGGCTCATGGATGTATATTAAATATATGTAACATATAATAAAAATCTTAAATATATGTATAGTATAAAAGTATTAAATATATTTCCGTTGTCTGGTACCCGTAACACAAGTCATTGAGGTGGTTAGCACGGGGTCAGACCGAAGTGACGTGAAGCGTCCTTATTTCCGATACTTAAAAAAAATAACGCAATTAAAACGTTGCTTGGGCCAAAAAAAACTAAAAAGAAATCACTTCGAAATAAACAAAAGCAGCAGTATTTTTCACCATTATTTTTGGTATTCACAGAACCAACAATAACAGTGTGAAGGAAGTTGGTCTTTGTTCAGAAATTCGTGCACTAAACTCGCCCCGCGCAAGTTGGGTAACAGATCTAAAAAATGTCACGAAAATTTTCGATATAAATTCAACGTTATGCACCGTTTTGCTTTTAGCCGTATCCCCGTACAGAGCACCTAGCCAACGTTTTCTCTATCGCTTCCTTATAGAATCGCCGATCAATGTACGGAATTGACATGCCATGAGTTGAACGTCGACTTCACTTAATCGAACGCTTAAGTCAATTCCATACATTTTCAAACGGCAATTTCATAACTAAGCGATAAAGAAAACGTGTTGGCTAGGGGCTCTGTTCTCTAAACAAATATTTCTAACGGCTTTCCCTGTTATCCACTTATATCGAAATAAATATTGTGCGATACCGTTCAAAAGGTATTGAGATTTGAGTGTCTCTTACAGTTGCGACTGTGCGAATAAAAATCATTTAATTTGATGTTTTACTTTTTAACTACCAACAAAAATACCCTCTTAGTTCCGTGATTTAAGAGTTTAAAGTATCTATTTGTCAGTCTGTCTGTGTGGATGTGTCTTTCCATGGCATTATAGCATCGAAAGGGGTGGACCTATTTTGATGTGGTTTTTTATTTGCCATAATAAATCATCGTCAGCTCACTAACTGTTTAAAAATTTAACCGCACATACCAACTTCTTTATGTAGCAGTGGCATCCCAAGGCATCCCAACGCATGGTTAATGGTAAACTTCTAAAACACTATTTCTAAAAGTATACCTTACCTTTTAATAAAAACAGACCGATCCGATTTCTTACCTATTATACAGACTTGCCTACATAACCAGCCTTCGTTACTAACGTGTAGTTAGAACTAATTAAGCGTTAATGAAATTGCTCATCCCTGTAAACGAAAAAACTCGATACTTTTTACTACACTGTCGCCACAAGTGAAAAAACCACAAGCTAGCGAACGCTCTATCACATTCCATCAAAGTCCTTTGAATGTAATTAACACTGAAAATTCCTCCCTATATATTTTTTCTTCGGAAAAACATTGACAGATCGGAGAGCTGCTACGTGTTTAGGCATTAGCCTAAACACGTAGCTAAACACTAATAAAATACAGGTAACGTGTACTTTTACTTCTTTTTATGATTCTTCCATTATTTTCAGTTCTTTTTATGAATTTTAACAACGTACACGACCGGTTTCGATGCTTTAATCAACATCCGGTCGTGTATTTCGTTAAAATTTATAAACAATACTGAATGAAGTGAAAAAAATGCACGTGAATTGTATTTTTTGAGTGTTTAGCATGAATTTTCACCAAGAACCTACAGTACAATCAATTAAATATATGATAATGCCCACCATAACGATTTTGGTAACGGTAGCGTGTTTTATTAAAATTTAAAACTTATTCAAAAATACGCCAGATGCTCGTTTTTACAGTACTTAAGGATCTGGGCAGTCAGTCACTTTTCTCGTACTCGAATAACCCACTGAGAAGGATTTCAGACAAGACTGGCGAGAGATCAGATACAGGCAACAGGATCAACTTTTTACATACCCATCCGACGCATATGCCTGGTATGTAGATCGATTTTAACTTAGTTATGTCACAATAGATTAGTACGGGCGCTATTAGATTAATAGGTAACGTAATTAGCAAGTACCTTTCCATTACCAAATCAACATATTTGGACCTATGATCTGTATGTACGGTCTTAGGTCAAAATAATGTTGATATCCCCTCAGGCCTCAGCTGTCGATAAAAAAAAATGCAATGTGGCGCATCTGTCGACGTCAACGTGGGTGGTCGCCTGCGATGACGTCCATCATGATGATTATGATTAAAATGACAATATCTTGAAAAATTGTATCAAAGATATTTGTTTTTAAGAAATCTTACTCTTTCAGCGCTGCTACTTTCACGGCGAACTCAGGGTACCCATATACACCTCAAAATATTATCACTTACTTTTGTGTACATACATAATAAAATATAATTAACCACCGCCAAAATGTAAATAATAGAATACTCTTAAGTTATCGATCATAAACTTTAAAATTGATTTTAATTTTTAAAATAACTTACATTTTTAGAGGCACGACATAAGTTGACCTAAAATTTAAAACCAGCAAAATACAGTTTTCACAATTGATACATTTTTACGTGCATACAGTATACAGCGAAATCTTCAGTCGAAATAATAATAATATGTTAATTTGGTAATAGAAAGTAAAATTATGATCGCATAATATATTATACACGATCATAATTAATTTAAAAGTAATTTAAATATTATAAAACATAGCCAGCAAGAACAATCAAGGGAACCTCGCTAACACGTAAGCACAATTTCCTGAAAGTCATAAATTATAACAGACAAGCAAGTATACTAAATGATAACTGCAATGGCTGGGGTGTTTTTATATAGCCACACTACAGGGTGCGCCTCTAATGTGTTTCCACTTATACTTTACAACTCGCTCGGTACTTGAATAAAACTTTTTGAATCACAGATGGAAGGAAGTAATTACTGGAACAGGCTTAGTTTCTATTTATACTAAAAGTTTAATTATATTATATTCTGGTTCCGGTTTAATACGAACATTTTTTAAAAAAGTATACCTATTGAGTTACAGAAAAAAAACTGTAGTATTTTGCACATATTATCTTAATTATTACTTAAAAGTTAGTATAAAATTTGTAGTATACAATATTCACGTTTATTTTACCGTGTAACATTTACAAACATATCCATACACCGGCAACTATAATAAAATTTCTATCGCAATAACTTATAGAGAATATGATAAAATTGTATAAGTTGCAACATATTCGCGTCGTTCTCAGCTCGTATGATGTATATGTATGTTAATATGTGATATATCCGGCCGCAGCCTGCAACAACGCCATCGCCAGCCGACCTACATTTCATAAATAATAAACACCTCACTTCGAATCAGGGGTACCAAACAACATAATAATATTATGTCATTTAAGCGTCGATAGAAAAAATATGAAAAAACAAGCCTTATGTTGTATGTGTGTCTCGCCTGTGGAAATCACGCACACGTCAAACCAGGTACATCTCTTAAAAGTTCCGTGTATGTGTGCAGTGTGCACGTATTCTCAATTTAAACATCCTTCGCATTTACGGGGATTCCCCGCGTCGCGTCGTCTCTACAACTCTACAAAAATACGGTTGGCAACCCTGCTTCGAAGTTCGAGCCATCGATGTTCCAGCGATTTCCACTACCCTAATTAAAAAACTAGTAGTTCATATTGGACTGCGATACTTTTTCTATTTTAAACAAACAAAATGGACTATTTGAAAAGTTTCTCTTCGATATATTCCTATCATGTACAATGGAGGCTTTTTGTGTTTGAATAATGCATGACTTTTAGCTCTGCTAGGTAGTTTAATTTCAAATAACAGTATCTACATTTTTAATAGGAAATAACCTTATTAGCTTGTTCTTTTGGGAACAAGTATTATTGGTAAGCCATGTCAGTACAAAGAAAAAGTAGAAGTGTCTTTAATGATCATTAAGGCTTCATTTGCAGAGTTGATGCTTGAATGGATCGAACAAGGTACCAAAATAGTCAAATTGGGCTTCAGTTATAATTTAACATCCATACTAATAATATTATAAATGTGAAAGTGAGTATGTATGTCCTCCCTTCACACCCAAACCGCTGAACCGATTTTGCTGAAATTTGGTATAAAAATGCAAAACATCTGCAGAGCATCTGCAAAGCATCAAACCATCTCTATCATCCAGTCCCGAGAAAGGACATAGGATACTTTTTATCCCGGAAAAAAGTACGGTTCCTGCGCGATAAACGAATTTTGGCGCAACGGAGTTGCGGGCGTCATCTATTTCACTATAATATCTGTATTAAATAACTGGTTCATCAGTCAATTGTTCTAGATACTAGATAGTGAAAAACTACCGGTCCCTCGACTCTAATTATGTTACACCGAGGAATAGTGCTTCAGTACTTTGAGGGAAGAGAACTTTCTTGTATCTATTATCGTCATTTGTTAGTATTTATTTTAATAATCAACACCTTTGACACCTAGTGATTTGCTTTGAGAGTTAAACTTGGGGAAATTGCTTAAAAAAGACGAAAATTATGTTGTAAAACAATTTTTATTACTTATTTTTAATGATCAAAACCTTTACGTGAAATTATTGAACGCAGCGACATAAAACAGAGATTAGAAATGAATAAAATATAATAAATTCATCTAATAACTGTAATCAAACTCATCTTTTTACATTCAAAACAGTTACTAACCGGAAATTGGCAAGGTAAACACAGAAAATACGATGATTCTTACCAAATATCCGTAAAATAATCTTTTTCCGGCTTCACTTTGATATCTAATAATTTCTTTGAATCAGTTTTCGCAGATATTCGATTTTTTTACAATAGGCTCTAACCGCCGTACTCAGAGACATTTAATTACGATTAACCTTCGATTTAATCAAGAGTTTGACTGATAATGTATGTCAAAATTTTGAATTAATTACATTTAACTAATTAATGTTCCACTCTGAGTGTCGCAGTTAGTCAACGTCGGGCAAGTCAGGATTTATTTTATAATAATATAGCGAAATTAGAAATCATGCCATTTTAAAACATCGCAAGCGCTATCGCATTAATTAATTATTAGCTGTTATTATCAAATGCAAGTTATCAGTCGAGTAAGCTAAAAGATTGAAATATTTGAAATCTCAAAAACAGCATCATATCATGAAAAATCAGTTAAAGGTTAAAAAACACTTGATCATTTTGCTAGTGTGGACGCTAAATGATCGCGATTATGATACACTTCGTATCATTATTCGTATTATTAAACCGCGTATCTGATACGTATATCGTCATGATCGGCAGAATGATAGTGTCAAGTGTGGACGCATTTTTATACGGTGTCATGATACCGCTATGTCATATTTTGATACGTGGTACGCCGCGATCCATCTCGAGGCTTACTTGATACGATACGCCTGATACGGATACGACTACTTGATACAAATGTGGTGGGTCCACATTTGTATCAAGTACCTTTAGGTACTTTAATATCAATAGTCAAACTTTTATTGTTTCAGCTCTGCTAATTTTCCCTGGCCTGATTACGTCTACAATTAACCTTCCAGTCTTATTATAGTCCATCCCCTGAGATTCAACTGAAGCCCATTTCTAATATTAATACAAAAGC
The DNA here is from genome assembly GCF_905147365.1 of Aricia agestis. NCBI lineage: Eukaryota > Metazoa > Arthropoda > Insecta > Lepidoptera > Lycaenidae > Aricia > Aricia agestis. Next base: position 7,388,372 of record NC_056408.1, on the reverse strand, counting down.
AGGCCTAATTTCGGTGCCCATCATCAAATAAGCCACAAGTCACCCGTGTGATGAGTATTGACATAACATACCACGCCACCCCACGCGAGTAGAGCCATCGATTAGATATTTATTGTATTGAAACTGCAGCCTGTCAGAGCCTGACATTTGCTTTGTTTAAAACCACAACGTATTAACAATTCAATGTTTGCTATCGCGTCTGCATTGTGCCACATTATAATAGATTTAATAGAATAGCGACACGAGAGATGTACCTATATGCCGTGACACTATTCTAGATTATTCTAAGTAGTAATATTATAATGTTCATTGTATATATTTTATATAATAGTTTGTCAGATGAAAAATCGATTAACTCTCGACTGTTTTGTTTGCATCAAACCTCATTTTTAAGTGAAGAACATTATTGTAAACCCTATACAACTTAAATATTATTTAGCTAAGATACATTTTTTTATTTTATTTAATGGCCTCTTATATGGGACCTCTTGTTTCCCTTAAGATACTTTGTTAATTCTACTGTCGAAGTTTGAAACAAAAGTATATGATTCTACATTTTAAAAACATATTTTTTCACTAAGCGATGCTAAATTATATCAGCTTAGCTATTTTGACTTCAAACTACAATATACGACAAATGAAAAAAAAAATACAAAACCCCTACTGTTTTTGTTATTAGGTTTCTCGTAGTAGGTTAATAGTTATCATAAACTACTGAAAGGTATGTATTCCAAATATAAATGATAATAATAATATTAAAGAAACCATTAAATAGTTTAATTACTTTAACTGCCTCCAGTATCGGGGACTCTAATCCTAGAGGTACCTAAGTGAGATTACTTATTTGATATTTTTAAGCCCGCCGTTCCTTAGCTCTTCTTGATTAGTTTTGTAAAATAGGCTTACTATATAATAAGTAACCTGATACCACCAAAGCAAAGTAATTCTTAGGCTATTTTTCTTACAACTACATTCTTTTTCAGATCTGCTAGCAGTAAGGTCTAGCTCAGCCATTCCCAAAGTGAGCTCCGTGGAGACAGGGGCTCCGCGAGCGACACAAACACTGTTTTTAGGAATGTCATATCAGACACCAGCATGGAGACAATGCATTCAAAGACAAAACATTTTTTTTTAGGTCCGTCAAAAATATCTCTTCATTTCCAAAAAAAACTTGAGAGGTGTCAAGGGACACCCGAATGAAACGAAGTTATTTCTTATGTTCAAAAACCTGTATACATATCATACACTCAAAAAAAATATTTAAAAAACGTCATCTAGTTGACGCACAGGAATACTATCAACGCCCTCTGCCCCTACCATGCAGGTACTAATAAAAAAGTGTCTAGTTTTTTCTCAATAAATTTTTAAAGTTTCGCTCTGACGTCATCATCGGCGGCCAATACCTCTGCACTGTTTTAAATTTCCTTTCTTATTTATAATGGCTGGTTCGTCAAATGCAAGTTCTCATTATGTGAAAGCTGATACGAGAAGCTTACCAAAAGTTCGAAACGTAATGTTGGTCGAATTTATTGCTTATTCAAAAGCGCTCTTTCAGCATTGCTACCTTCACAGTGAATGCTATACAGTGTGTAACAAAACTAAGTGATAATATTTTAGGGTGTGTACGTGTTCCTTGTAGAGAGTTCACTGTGAAATTAGCAGCGCTGAAAGTCCAATTTTTTTCACTTTTGAATGGGGAAACTCGTGACGCTGCACTGGGGCGCTTGCCCATATAAAAGTGAAAAAAATTTGGTCTTTCAGCGCTGCTACTTTCACTACAAGGAACACGTACATACCCTAAAGTATTATCACTTAGTTTTGTTACACCCTGTATAAGGGACACATACACACCCTAAAGTATTATCACTTTCTTTAGTTACACCCTGTATATTTAAGTTTTTAAAATAAATAAAGTTACGAAAAAAATCCAGTACGAACGAAAACGAGCGAACTTTTTTGTGCTGTTAATTCCTCGGCAGATGGGGGACCTACGTAGTTTAGTCGTGTTACGTCAAACCCAGCCGATAGTTCACAACACTTCACATGTTGACATGATCCGGCCAAATGACTTTGGTCTGTCAACTGCCCAGAAATCAATTTCCTTGATGGTGCAAATGCAAATAGACATTGTTATGAAAATGATTTGTTAATTCCTATTAGCATAAGCTCTAAATCGTACACCTATGTCCGCACACGCCGTACCAAAACAACGCGCCTAATGTCGTAGGTGCTATGAATATTTCATTCGGAATCCTTTTAGGTGGTACTTACTTTGTGGAACCACTTTAAAAATTATTCAGAATTATTAATATCGTGGGTAACCGGGTTGCGGTATAAAATGTGCTGCTTATATTAAACACATGTATGTGTTTGCACCTGAATTGAATTTTAGCCCTTACAACACTTTGCGCTTGATCCTAAATTAAATATACCGGCCAAGTACGATTCGGAACCGCCCATAAAATCGCGTGAATGGTGACTAACAGAATATGAACAGACAGAAAGACAAATAGATTAGGCCTGTAGATTTTAGAATTCTCAAAATAGGGACCTGGATTTACTCAATGTCTATATTATTATTATGAACCTATTAGTTTCCAAATCCTCAAGTTATTTTAAATCATGTGTAAAAGTGAAACTACTTAGTTTCAAATTACTGAAGAAAAATGTTTTTAAAATGTAGAAAAATAAATAAAATCTTGTATTACATTTTACTTACAAGAAATTCTATTTCTCGACGTCAAAGACTTTATCACACATAAGTATTTCTTAGCTATTTTCGTTCACCACGAACTACTAAGTAGCACTTCAAACTTTTAATTACATAAAATATGATGTAGTATTTTCTACGTAGTAAGTAAAATGCAACGGCTATACGAACGGCAACGATTTGACGTGGGAGAGCCTTGCTTGCACGAATACCTGTGTTTCGCCGAGTGAGTGAGTTTACCGGAGGCCCAATCCCCTACCCTTTCCCTTCCCTACCCTCCCCTATTCCCTCTTAAAAGGCCGGCAACGCACCTGCAACTCTTCTGGTGCTGCGAATGTCTATGGGCGACCTAAGTTGCTTTCCATCAGGTGACCCGTTTGCTCGTTTGCCCCCTTATTTAATAAAAAAGTTGTAGTTCGTACTATGAAAAAAAAATGGCATAATAGTTGGTTGGTTGACTCCCATACGTTAAACCCATTGATATATTGATCACCTGCTAATATGATGAGACGAGATGCGTTGCGGCATAAGCTTCATGTAGACTGTAGAGTTTTAACTTGGAACAGAGCGCGGTCTTGCAATAAAACATTCTTCTTTCGCAGTAAATAAAATTGACTCGTTTTCTTAACGTCTCATTCTTTTAGACTGACCCTTAAACTACATAATATTTCTCCACCTGCAAAGTTCGTCGAAGACTTAAATTTAACTAGTCAAAGTGAACAATGACCGCAACGTGATAAACGACTATTTTCTTGTGCAAACAACGCCGGGAAATCCTATAAAATCCGTCCGAATGATCCTTTGTAAAAGTTTTTTCGTCGAAAACACCCAGCTCCACTTTAGTTCCATTACAGGTGAGTCAGATCATATAAACGTCTCGAAACACTAGGATAGCCGTATAAAAGAATGCTTTTAGAAGTTGCGGGAGAGGAAACTTTTCCAATTGATAATAATTTTCATTGTGATGCAACACAAAAGCGAGCAGAAAAGTATGAAGTTCTGAAATAAATTCTTAATTTAAGAGCTGACTGAACGCTATCTGAAAGGAAAGTCCGGATTAGAAGAACAAAGAGCAGCTCTACTCATTGCGCCGTATAATTTTTTGTTCAATTGTATTTCCTTGTTTACCGCTCACGAATATTATTAGGTCGGGCACAAACTTTTGTAAAGCCCCACAAATAAGGTCCATTAATTGTTATAGTGAGATGTCCTCTCTCGATTTATTGTCTGTGCTACAATGAGTTGGGAACTTTTAGGTGAATCCACTAATTTTATCAGGTGATAAAATTAGTGGATTTACCTAAAAGTTATTGAGTAAGGTATAACTTGTTATTCAATAGAATATTGTTAAGAGTAGTACGAACACAATGTACTTACCTCTTCGTATTGTCCATCATGTGAGCATATTCGTCATCGTCGACAGCATTCTCTATAGCTGCGCGATTGCAATAATGACTTTCCTTAAATAATATTCCTTAAGAAGAGCCTTAAATAATATTCATGCCTATATACTATCAGAAAAGTTGATTCATAGGCAGATCACGGACCTACGTAATTTGGTTGCGTTATGTGAAACCAAGCCAACTTATGACGACTATTATTGAATTGACATAATCAGACCATACAGCGTAGGTCCGTCAACTGCCGATGAATTAATATCTTCAATGATACGAGTACATTGCAGAACTTTCAGCTTACCCTTAAACTTACATTGTTGTTAATTTGTTTCGTGGTTTAATTTTGATGAAAACCCTATCGGAACGCAGAGTTCACAGAGCACATATTTTGTTTAATATTTTCACGGCCCTAATGAGAAAACCTCGGCTTGTTTTACAATATTTGCCCAAAATTGGATAATTGGCGTTTAATATCACCTAATTAAGTGTACTTATATCAAACAATTTATATATCCATTGAGTTGAAGTTAGGTCTTGTGAATTAATTAAATTTTGCCTACGAACTACAAGCTGATAAACAATAATTACTTAATCTAGAATAAATCTAGTTAAGTATCGGTTCAATAGCCAACTGACAAATTTTTCTACAGTTACTTATCGGATACGTATTTAATACATTTATCTTGAAGTTTTTCAAGATAAATGTATGAAATACGTATATAGCAAAATACTTAAACATAATATTCTAGTTGAATCGATTATTTGGGAAACCCCACAAGTCCCAATTTTGGCAAAATTGAGTTAAGTATGGCAATTAACTCAGTAGGGGTAAATACACAGGTCACGGAAAAACCACACAAGTCCTGCTTTCTACGTACGATTTATAGCCGTTCAAATTTTACATTTAGTTGAGAATTTTTCCTACAGAACCTGTAAGCATGCAAAAGCGACCAATAAACTAGAAGAAGATGATGGATCTTCAAAAATTGAAGACATACCTGCCAGAAACAAGAAGAGTTCAAAAATTCTATGAAACCTTTTTTAAATGGCCATTTACGGATAGGGAATGTGAAGAACATTATGGAGGTTGAATTCTGCATTAAATAAAGTACATTTCCTTTAATAATATAAAATATAACATTATTCATAGCTAAAATAAATAATAGTTTTATTTATGTATTTGTCCATTGACTTAAATCCTTTTTTTTTTTGTAGAAGATGTATGATTTTGAATCTTGTGTTATGTTACTTAGATGTAGAATGGTCCTAGTAACACTTTAGTTAATTCAACTTAATAACGTTCATAAATATTTTTTTAGAATTATGTTTTTTATTCCTCCTGTAAAATAGGGTCTCATGGACATGTGGAGTTTCTGAAATAATCGATTCAGTTAATCTGCGGTACGCAGTCAGTTCTAACCAAAACGAAACAAAATGATACGTGATTTAACGCACAATATAAAAAATTACATTGCACCGTTGCGTCGCGCTTCGTCTCGTCCAGTGTGTGTTTCCATCGTTTCGTGTGAACCGACCCTTAAGTTATCTCATCAAAGCACAAGTTTAATATTATGAAGGTGCATGAACCTTGTCTTTAGCCTGTCGTTTTTATACGAAGTCTGCTTTACAAGTCCTATTATTAGAATTCCTTTGATATTCACTTCAGTAAAGCATAAAAGCACGTATATCTTATCTCTACGTTACACCCCATAAAATTACAGTTTTTATTTCCATACTTAGGATGAGTTTGAATATTTTTTCTTTTATTAAGTAGTATATTCTACGAATAATAAAAACTAAGGAATCGTATCTCCCATACTATTACCGTTTTAAATTTGGTTCCTTTTGATCTGTCATGTACCGTCAGCCTAGTACCGCTCAGGGTCACCTAAATATTGCAAATGTATTGAAATGTGTACCTAAGGTACACATTTTTGACAAGTATTGTGGAGCATGTTTTTGACGGAGTTACTTTTCTTTAGTTTTTATGACAGTATATATTAAGTCTATGGTTTTTATCATAAACCTATTTTTATTATTCGTAGAGTATATTGCAATATAGCGTGGTCTTTCAAAACCAGAGATAGATCAAATATTGGGAATGGCCGTAATTGAGTTATTCCTATCTCTAGTAGGGCAAAACAAGAGATAGATCAAATATTGGGAACGGCCGTTAAAGACATAAATACTATTTATCTTTTTTTTTTTATTAAGAGGAGTCCACACCGCCCTTTTTTCCATACAAACGTTGTCCCCTGTTTCCTCCCTGGATAATGCTAGTAGAGTTATAATTTTTTTCCTGAATATCTACGGCCACTAATACAATGTCCCTATGTTTTCTTTTTTTTCATAATTTAATTATTAAATAAGATATGAACGTTCAAAAACCCAAAAAAATGGCCAGATTTTCCGCTGTGTTCAAACGTCCAGAAAACAGATTTGGCTAGATTATACAAAAAAAGCAAAACATAGGAACACAGCTCAATCCTTTTTTTAATCTTTAATGAAAAAACTACTTAAATCGGTTAAGTTTTGGAGAAGGAATCAGGGAACAACGAATCGTTGATTTTCTGGATTTTCTGCAGTTGTCTCTATCGCGTTCTGCGGTATATTCTTGAGGTAAGGGAGACAGCTATATTACACGTACTTTTTTTTTCATTTCTCTAGCCCCTGGTGTATCCTCTTAAATAAGGGGGCAAATGAGAAAGCGGGTCACCTGAATGGTAAGCAACTACCGTCACCCAATGACACTCGCAACATCAGAAGAGCTGCAGGTGCGTTGCCGGCCTTATTATGAAAATAAGTATAGGTCGCTCACAAATGTAGATCACTATAGGGAAAAACCATGGAAAAACGAAAGGTGGCGCATGCCTTTTTTTAAATGGAGAAATGCTTTCCGCATCCTCGGTGGATTGAGGACATTGGCCGGGGTATGTGGGGCTCCCTGTAGGATCTACGGCATAGTTTCAGGCACCATCAACCCACTGCAACTCTACCAGTGGTTGTCCGCATCTCGCAGACTGAAAGGTGCCTAGTGTTAAATATTTTTAGAGCGCTTTGGTCGAGCGAGGCTCGGAGATACGTTATTATTGGCAGATCAAGATCAGACAATCACAAGTTATTACTACTAAGGCCCGATTCGACCAAACTTGAAGTTACACGAGTGTAACTATACTGAGAATAATTTCACTCCTTCAAATTACTCTAGAATATCTTCGTTTGCATTTTACCAAGTTATTTGAAGAGTATATGAAAGAAATTGTCAGCTAATACATTTTATTTTATTTATTTTATTTTTATTTTAGTTCACAATGACACTGTAGCAGTACCTACGTTCGTTCGCCGAATAGATGCTTAAGAGGGTGTCAACCGTGACAGTTGACACCCTCTTAAGCATCTATTCTCTATTTACTATATCAAATTCGCCCGTGTTAATATTTACTCCTGTTTAATTACTTTATTCTTGGATTAGAAGTTGGAAAAACGCAAAACCAGCTTACTCTTAGATTAGGAAACATTTACACACGAGTAAAAACTCCAGTTTGGTCGAATCCACCATTAACCAGCTATTGCACGATATTCGGATATAGTTCACGTGCGCCTCGGTGGTCCAGTGGTTTAGAGCGTGGCTCTTGACTCGGAGGTCGTGGGTCCGATTCGTTAGAACAATGCAGGCTAATCGCCTGATTGTCTTACAAGTAAGATGATCCATGCGTCGGATGGGCATGTAAAAAGTCGGTCTTACCCCTGATCTCTCGCCAGTCGTATTGGTCGTCCGTCCCACTGGGTTATAAGAGTAAAGGAATCCAGAGTGCCCTTGTGTACTGCGCACACACTTGGGCACTATAAAACTAATCCTGTGTACCTGGCCTGGTTTCAATGAAACCGGCCACCGTCACCGAAATTACACGTACGCTGACCGCTCTTTCCAATTTAGTTGGGTAATCTTATACTGGGTGTTAGGGTTAACACCGTTAACACTGGGCTCATTTGATGGTTTTAAGGATAACGATGTTAACCCTAACAACCTATATAGTTATTACTTATACTTATTAGTTATGCAGCCTATACCTCGAAAAACTTATGCCAATATCAGAATATCTACAAATATCAGATGTAGAAATCTTTTTGGCATTCGTATCTAATATCACTCATTTTCCATCTATTTTGGCGTCGGTTTAGGAACTCATTACGATATTACTCTCTCTGCTTTACATCAAGGAGAGTGCAGTTTTTATTGCATTACTGAGTGCAACTGTAATACGAAATTATTGAGTTATAAATAAATAATACTACATATTTTTAACTTTAATATTGACGATACTGGTAATAGAATTTATTGCTTGAAAAAAATATGAATATTAAGAATTATAATGTACTTAGTTGAAACATGAAAGACTATATCTGGTCATAATATTATGTCATGCAGATATCGGATATGACCACGATATGAATTTAGGTTTTCCGTTTTCGGGCAGCAAGTCAATAAAGTTCAGTTTTGAATGGCATATCAAAATACATTGTATCGCATCGCCTCGTCACGTTGAAAAACAAACTGACCCTTACTGCCTTACTTCCAAAAGACACAAAATAACGACTTTTAAGGTTACACGAGCCTGATTTCCTTTTTTAAATCATACGGTTGAATAAATAAATAAAGACGTTATTTACAAATTCAGTTCTTCAACTCATCCATCACAGTCACCATCTCTAATTGGGATAACCATGTTGCTATAAAAATATATAAATACGATTATTATTTAGAGCCATTATTATTGAATAATATACTCGTATTATACAATAATAATGGCTCTCGACAAAATATGTACTCTATACTTTGACTATCTAACAGTAATAAAATATAATAACATACAATGTCTATACTTACAGGCAGCCTTTTTTCTCTTTGTTGAAATAAATAATAATGATTTTTAGTTTTTTATTTTAAAGCTAAAATTTTCAGAACTCGAAAACTACTTAAAGAACATGTAGAATAAAAAATAAAAATTGTTTTATTTCTGAACGAATTTAAATAAAATATTTTCAGGACGGAACGTATTGCCTTCCACCGGGAACAACCCCGGCGAGAAGAACCGGTGTGAGAAACTCGCTCGGGGCAGTATTCCAGCAAGAAGTTTACGCGGACGAAACCGGGTGCTAAAGATAAACTAGCTTTTCCGCATACATACGTTTAGCTCTTTATCGACTAGGATTCCAACAGCAAATCTCATTAATTAATGAACAAACTACGAGGTCCGTATTGCTTTCATTCGACATTAAAAAAAAACATGCAGCCTCCGTGTCTACTTTTCTGAATAGGTATAAATCGAGAAAAAGTTTTCCATCGAACATGTCGAAGTCGAAAAATTCCTAGCACTAATTTCGATTAAATTTTGTCCCAAATTTGTAGTTTACCGACTAATTAAATCGATAAAAATTTGTCGATTACGGACTTGTAGATTTTCTTTTATTTCATACCGAGCAAAAGATGAAAAGTGTTCTCTTGATTAAAGTATTCTACAGTGTACAGTGGATTAATACGGGATTCAGTAAATGTGGTTTCAGCAATGATAGAAACGTTGGTGGAGCTTGTGTGTGGCTTTTGAGTAATTAAAAATAGCCCTTTCATTCCTTGTGCTTAGGTTAGAATGGTCCGGAGCTTTCAATTTGATGATTAACCTCGGGCTTTGCATTACAGGATATGAATTCCCACATATCAATCAGCTGAAAGCTCTGAAGACTGAAAGCTTATTTACCGAGACCAGCTTCGAGTAGGAGGCGACACCTATCTGATTCATGAGCTTCTTGTGCGCACTTTTTTCTTTTGACTTTCGTAAACTGAAAATTTTATGTGTTTGCTGTAGTAAACTAAGTTATAGGAACATTCTCTCCGGGAAACTAAATACATATTATTATTTAAATATATAGAGTTCACTATGCTCATAGGATCCTTAGCACAAGATCTCCTGTGTGATATGCCGCCGTATTATCTAAGGCTCTCGAACACTAGCTACTGGTAACGCTTGCTCATGCCAGCTATGGAAGCGCAAGGGTCACTTCAGGTACGACCAGCGATCGGGGTTACCCAGGGTGTAATCCTTGCCCCAGCACTAATAGTTACACATATCCTGGGTCCCTAAAGCTATTTAAAATTCAATGCTTTTAAATCTAAACTAATTATACTACAGCAAAACATGATAAAGGATAATGGTAGTAAAGAGCGTGTCACTATTCATTTAAACCCTTTGCGTGACATTTTACTCGGCAATATGTCATTGCATAGGGTATGATTGTAAACGAAACTCTACAATGCAACTGTGTTTTCACTAAGTTACAGAACCTATTCAACGAATAAATTGTACAATACTAATTGTAAATCTATACTAATATTATAAATACGAAAGTGTGTCTGTCCATTACCTCTTCACGTCCAAACCGCTGAACAGATTTTGCTGAAATTAGGTATGAAGATACTTTGAGTCCCGGGAAAGGAGATATGATACTTTTTATCCCGGAAAAATGTACAGTTGTCAATTTTGACGCAACGGAGTTTCGGGCGTCATCTAGTTGTTAAATAAAATAGTTTCTAAAGACGCATTTTTGTAATAAAAGTAAAAGCAATAAAACAGATCCATATTATTGTAGGTACAGCAAAATCTAAGTATTATTTACAGTACATTTACAGTATGTACGTAGGTAAGTTGGACATTCTAACTGTCGTTATTTATTACCGGCAGGAGGTACTAGTTGTTTATAGCCAATTTACTAAAGGATCAAAACGGACATTCGATACTAATTGCTAGGATGAGCCTCGCAAGCATAATATAAGGTAGCCGTACTTAAAATAATTCAGTAGTTGAAGAGTTAAATGACATAACAGAGCTATATCTCTGTTATTCAGCTAAAAGGACGAATAATTTACCGTTTAAATTCTTATATATCCGCTTACATTTAATACTATAGTCTGTCGCGAAAATGGTGAAAATTTGTCTACCTATCAGAATGCGAAGAAGAGACAAGAACTGTTTTGTCTCTTCTTCGCAGGCATAAAATATCTAGCGGAAAGAGATAGACAGTAGCGATAGGTTAATAGCCGAATTTCTTCGTTGTCCGCGGTCCGACTCAGTTGGTGTTTTTGACAAGCATCATGTTGCTAAACCGATTTTGCTGAAATTTGGTATGTAGATACTTTGGGTCCCGGGAAAGTACTTTCCGCGAGATAAACTAATTTAGGCGCAACGGAGTTGCAGGCGTCATCTAGTATGGATATAAGTACAAAGTAACTAATGTTATATCAAGTAACTTAATAAATGTTTGTGGGGTTATTTCAATGTGAGAGCTGCACACTTGTGGAACGATTTACCATGTGACATTCTAAATTCAAGTTCACTAGCTATTTTCAAATCAAAGCTGCATAACCATCTTTTGAACAGAGTCGCTCGTTAAATAATCTGTAGCATGTAAATATATTAGATATTAAGTTTTTCTCATGCATCTAATAGTTTCAACTGTTTGTAGGCTTTTGTATTACCCTTCTTATTTAATTATGCAATATCTCCATAGCCGCAGGGTTGCCTGGAAGAGATCGCTTAAAGCGATAAGGCCGCCCTTGCCCACATTTTACTGTAAACATGCTAGTGATAGTACCAATTTGTGAGCAATAAAGAGTTATTTACCTATCTATATATCTATCTCAACCATACAGACATTTAAAAATCTTGTCCCAGGCACAACAGTATTTGAGGAGTGGTTACTTCGCTCTGAAAAATACTTTATAAATCATCCACAACGGATGTAGGGCCTAGTTTTTATCTATCTAAATACATAAGAAGTTAAATCATCATCATATTCCCTTATTTAATGTTTAAGATAGTATTTTTTAACTTGTTATTAAGCAGATACTATCTATCAAGTAACACGTAACGAATCCCCGTGTAATCCAATAAACGTAACTGACCATTCTTCCAAGCAGCCGACATGAATATTGAAGCGGCATTGTGGAGTCACCCCTTGTGTTTGTACCTCGGATCTCCATTTATAATCACTACGTATAATTCCCGTTTGACAGCGCTATCAGCGTGCTATCACGCCATTCTACCTTTATTTCTTTCGACAAATTCATGTTATTCTGCTTTTCTTTCGACAGTGAGGAAATGAGGAATGTTTTGGTACCCTTTAATATATGGGTACACAATTTTTTTGTATCAGCACAATTTAACCATAGACCTTGTCTTATCGTAAGTGATATTTGTTTACTGCTGTATTTAAAATCAACAGTCAAGATAGTTGAGCTGCAGTTACTTGAAATCGTAAATAATTTCTAATTATTTATTTACTGCCGCGCTCAGAGACATTGAATGACATTTAAACTTTAATTTAACAATGAATTTGACAGACTATGTATATGGCTTATGTCAATTAATATTCGTTTCTGAGTGCGGAAGTTAGAGACATAGATATTCCCATAAAGTTAATATACCTAGCGGAATAGAGAAACAAAGGCCTGAGCAAGAGAGATATCACTATCAGTAATACTGCGTGGTAAAAAGAGACGTGGGATACATGACAGCAGCACTCTTTTTTTGACGTCCAGTCGGCACGTGCCACACGTTGACAATTTAATTTCATAGAAATCATATTCAATCACGCTTGTGTAAATGCACATATTTTTACACCAATTTCGGTTTCGTTTGACAGCTTGAGATTGTTGCTCTATTCCGCTAGGACCTAGGTATATTAACTTTATGGATATTCCATTCTTAATTACCAGTAACATAAAATACATTTCTCACAAGCAGTCAAAATTTAGTACACTTTGTGATTACATTTTACAACATTCTACGTTCTAGCGACTTTGTATGTGTCATGTGTTTTACTTGCATGAAACTTTAGTAATAAAGAAAATTGCAACATGGTCTTGATTCAAACTTTAGTTCACAAGGAAACGAAGGCTTTTTCAAATTAAAAAACGAAATCCAATTCCTGGGTTTACGTTACGTGAAAATTTATCTGATGGCTTTGATCAAAAATATTTTATAATGATTCGTTGTTTTTCGTTTGGTAGTACCTACTGGCTTAATTTTTATTTAAATTTATGGAAAACTTGCATATTTAAAATTGCTGCCCAGTTTCAGTGACGATGGCCAGAATTAGTAGTAGTAGAACTAGTAGATCCGTTCTTACTACAATCGTCATCGAGGCAAATGCATCCAAGGTGTAACGCTTCATGATCTCGACTGTACTAGGCGTTCAAATTTTTTATCCTCCATAATATTGCCCCCCCCCCCCCCCTAATTCATAAGCTGGCGACGCCCTTGATTAGTGCCATAATATGTGCAGTTTTTTTAAGGTACTCTTTATTTTACTCTTGTAGCCTCGTAGGGCGGATGATCGACATAATGAGCCACGTACGTTCACACTATGCGCTTTCGTCTTCAATTTTCGTCATCTTCTTTTATTCAACTTTCGTTTTGGCGCATTCAATAATTGAATGCGTCAACGAACGCAACGCCAACATTGTCATTTTTGTTTTTTGGATACGGTCAGAGGGCATGCGTCGCGGGCATACCTCACGTTCGCTGTTGACTGCGCCATAACGCATACTCTTGACGAACAGAAAAAGGCACAGTGTGGACAAAGCTGCGAGTGATCAATTCATTTTTCCATCCAAACTATAAAATCGTCCGCAAAAACTCAATCACATAAACCATGAATTCGATACAAATACACCGGTTTACTAGTCTGAATTACATACATAAAAATGCGTAACGAATATCTAGTTACCCGTAAAATCATTTGAGCGCGTTTCACCGAATACCCCGACCGCAAACGCAATATTAGATAACAGAATATCGCATTACAAAAACCTAATTAGCCGATAAAATCTGTGAAATGCAAATTAACGGACAATTTATCGTACATTCGCAAACAAGAAGTACATTAAGTGCAGTAGAATTGTTTCATGAAAAGTGTATGGAGGCTGCCGGCCGGCTGTTGACCGTGGGTTAATTGAAAGCAAATATTTGGGAATTTACTTTGTCCGGAGCGTCGCGCGGACACGATACAGCCTGCTCATCCATTTAAGCCGGTCCATAGCCTTTAGGTACTGCTAAGAATTTACATCATTTTCTGGTAACAGAATAAAGTTTGGACGCTTTTAGGTTAAATATGTATCAAATCTACTGGATAAAATTATATTGGGATTAAAAAGAGTGGATGGATAGAAGGCACGAATTCCAGAAAATGAACTTGTCCTTACAAAACTGCTTAATAGCGTGGCGATGATGAGCAGTTTTTTTATGACAAGACGTTAACTTATTAAATACTGGTAGTAACTGCAGTTTTTTAACAATTTTTAATACTGCCTGCCCTAATCTGCGTTTGTTTCGAAGACGATGTGCAATAATTGCACTCAGTATAGTAGGGTTATCACTTATCACATTCTTATAATACATAGAATGCTTCAAAACCTTTCAAAACACTATGCTAGATTTATCTAAATTTAAATAACAATTATACACAGTTCGGTACCGTGCCACTAATAAGCCATGTAACAGTTACTTACAAGTTACAGGTAAAATGCTTACCTAGTAGGTAAGCATTTTACCTGGAATCACAGCCTGAAATACTCTGATGTTGCAAGAATAAAATAAAGTTACTAGATAAAATATCGCTGCACAGATCCGATCAAGGAATATTATTCTCGTTGATCTAAAATCACTTATTTGTTTTTCTTGCATTTTTGAAATGAAAACAATACAAATAGATATAAAAAATTATCTTGAAGGCTTCGTCATACGAAACTGAGAGCGGTGAGCACACGAGTGACGTGATGTTCAATGTTTTCAAAACTATGGATAAGCTATAACGTACACGTATCATCCTATCCTAAAGGCCTCCTATATCCTAAAGGCACTGCCGTGTCACTGTCACTGACATAATATGTCATGTCATGCCAGTGCACTGGCACTGCTATAGTCTAAATTGATTTAAAGTCAGCACAGTAACTAACTATCGACAGTCACTGACTCAATGTAAATCTGCCTTTACACTATGGCAGTGCCAGGTCAGCACTGACACGTCAGTGGATTGATGTCAGTTTCTGACTCAATGTAAATCTGCCTCAAGTTCTGTAGTCAAAACTGGAAGGGGAATTTTCAAGTTTCTTTGGTGGGGCGTGGAGTAAGCGAGAAATAAAAATCAGCCAAGTGCGAGTTGTACTCGCGCACGAAGGGTTCCGTACTACAGAGCAAAAACAGGCTAAAAATTGTGTTTTTTGTATTTTCAATTTATTTAAATTTTATTATTAATTAATAATTATTAAAGTACAATTTATACAACTGAGTATTTTGTGAACATTTCAAGTGCCTATGTGTTGCCATTATATCGAGCAAAAAATAGCAAAAATAACTGTTGTATGGGAGCCCCCTTAAATATTTAATTTATTTGTTTTTAGTATTCGTTGTTATAGCGGCAACAGATGTACACAATCTATGAAAATTTCAGAAGTCTAGCTATAGCAGTTCTTGAGTTCCAGCCTGGAGACATACAGACGGACAGACGGACAGACATCGAAGTCTTAGTAATAGGGTCCCGTTTTTACCCTTTGGGTGCGGAACCCTAAAAAAGAAATCATTTTTTATCATAATATTGTTATCATTTTGTAGCATAATAATACAGACTTTTATATTTGTAGATTAAAATACTATTTGGACGCGACTTTTTAGACGGTGTTTTTATTAGGAATTAACACGCCACCAGTTTTACCGACAGCTTAGCTATGTTGCTAACGTCTAAATTCATAGAATTATAACGTTGGCTAAATTCATGAAGGTCGTATTCTAAAGGCATTTGGATATAATAACACATAGTACCTATGTTGTTATATGATTTTATGTAATGTGAAATTACAAACGTATGTCTAGGCCCAAATAAAATAATACATAGTTCCCGAACCGGTGGTAGGCCTCATATTGTAGACGCGACGTTCTAAGAGTGTTAAGTTTGTTAACCTATTTAGAAATAAATATTTTCATTTCATAACAAAATCCTAAACGAGTCAAAAGTAGGTTACTTTTGATGTCTAACTATATAGACACTTTTTGCCTTGACATGATTCTTTCTAAATATATACTCCTATGTATGTACCCAGGCAATAAAAGCCTACGTCTTTGTTGTGCGTCAAAAATAATAACGTAATAAAAGAAGGATAAAAGGTAATCTGATCGCACGATTGTGAATTTTCGCGACTTACTTGCGCTCGCGATATTTCAAATAAATCTTATCTTAATAAAACAAACCAGTGAGCTTCAATTTCATTTTCTATTAGGTACGCCTGTTTTACAGAAAAATAGAATCAATACCACTCTTCACGCCCAACCGCTGAACCGATTTTGTTGGAATTTGGAATGGAGCTAATATTTTGAGTCCCAAGAGGAAGGACTTAGGGTGGGTTGCACCAGAGGCGTAGTTATAGTTAAGGTTATCGTCAAATATGGCGTCCATTATGGACTTTTACTCATTTGACATTTTGTTATAATTAAAGTTATAGTTAAAGTAAGTTGGTGCAACCCACCCAGAGCTGTGAGTTTTGCGGTCCACACGGTGGTTATTGCTCGATTTGGAGTAAAACTATCGAGCAAAACCGTATGTGAGTACTTAGCATAAGACATTTTGGCGCAAATGATTAGCGACAAGTAGACGCTAAAACGATAGTTGTACTAGTTGTAGTGCGGCTTAGTAGACTATAGAATTTAATTCTTAACAGTAAAGTTTTTTTCATCACATATTGTTTGTTAGATGCAATCTGCTTTATCACTATAAATAATGAAGAATAATATTATTAACCACTACATAATTATGTATCAAAATAAACGATAGATGAGGGTAGATGTAACTACCAACGAGAAACATTAGCTCCGTAAATTTTTCTACTTTAAATATAGTTAAACAAGTTAAATTCAGTGAAAAAGTTATAAAATATATTGCATACCAAGTGAATTACAAGTGACAGTGTTTTCCTTAACATCTACTAGTTATTATTTAAATTAACAACATCTAAAAATCTGGACCTTTTAGAAGTGAAATCTCAAGTTTCATTAAAAATTCAAAAATAACAATACGTGTACCATATTCATCTCGTGAAAAGTCTGACTGCTATCACAAGAGTATCAGTGTAAGTCGTGAATATTATCAAAATAATTTATTAAAACTGAAAGTCATCATAACAGACTGCTCGCTGCTGCCATCGAACGGATTAATACAGAACTCCGATGCAAGGACACTAACGACTATAGATCATACCTGATAGGTCGGTCACATCACCAAGAGATGGCGCAACTGAACACGCTGGAAAATTGATATGATGCACAAATTCGCTCCAGTAGTGAATAAGACTATTGGCATAGTGTGATTGCAACAGGTCTGCTACACAAGAGTCCGGCGATACTTCGACGTCAGGATACAATATTCAAAGTTATTAAAAACTGAGACGTCATGATGACACGAAAGGCTCTCGCTCGTGAGGAAGAAAACAAGTTGCAGCGAGTTCTCCTTGAATTAAAAGAGTCTAAGAAACTATGCGATAAACTAGTTCAAGAAAGACAAGAAGGGGAAGTAGAAATTGAAAAAATTATAAATAAAAACTCACAACTAAAAAGTGAACTTAGCGATCTTTACACTAAGCTAATCGATACGCAGGAACAAAGGGATAAACTGCAATTGATTGTAAATTCATTTGACGAATGTAGTTCTTCATATGAACAAGTGTTAAACCGCAATAAAACACTAGAAGATGAACTACGTGAAGCTTACGAGCTAATAAATAAACTTCAGCATGAAAAAATCATCTCAAAGAAAGAGGACACAATCAAATTATTTGATGAATTTAATCACCTATACTCCCTGAAAGACCGACAAATAGATACTATTCACTACAAAGACATGGCGATTTTCTCATCTCCTGAGGACACATACACACACAACAAAGGCAAACCTATTGTGGCTCTCAAAGGAAGCAATAGAATTAAGAAATATATAAAAATTAATAAATTCATATTAAAAACTAACAAAATCTGTAAAAAGAAGAAGCACTGGTTAAATACTGCAACTGCGCAAAACTAATATTAGTTTGAATAATCGGACCAAAGATTTAGAAAATGAAATTAACCAGTGCTTGCGCGAGTATGAGAGAGATACACAACAGCCTCTTATTTAGAGATTACTTTACAGATTACTCAAACATCCTGTCTCTAGAGGAATCGCTTAGAAATATAACGCTAAAATATGAGCTAGCACAAAATGAAATTAAAGGGTACATAGGTTCATTGACTGAACTAATAGATTTAGGTCGATATAATGCTGATCGTTTTGATTCGCTACAACAAAAACAATCATGCTCATGTAACATAATACATCCTAACGAAAAGTCTTTGCCCTCGCAGAGGCTGGAGGAAAAGCTGTGTATCTCTCACAAAAATAGCAATATTATGTCAACGAAAACAATAGTTTTTTCAGACTCTATTGGAAAAGGTCTTGGAACATTATTACATAGCTATGTAAAGGGTCAGGTAGTAAACTTTTGTTCTCCAGGATGTTCTTTTATTGACATAATTAAAAATGTTAAGAAAAGTAGTACTGATTCTCAAACCACTATTGTAATATTTATAAGTAACAGCTTAAAATTGACAAAACAAGAATTAATTGAAGGTTTTGATATGCTGAAAACTGTACTTGCTAAAAACATAATTTACTGTGCTTTACCATATTCTGTATCACTATCTCAGAAACAGAATAGTAAAATCTATTACTTTAATAATTTAATAAATAAATTAATATGGCATCATAGTGATGTTTTTACTTTTTTTGATACTAATAAGTTTATTAGAAATTTTACACTGACATCAGATACTTCGTATCTGTCAAAAAGGTATTTAAGACACATAGCTAACTTGTTAGCATTTAATATAAATAATAAGATTTTACGAGGATTTAGTTATTAAATACAAATAATTATATTATATTATGCATTGAGATTTGAGATATTATAAGTACTACGTAATCATATGGCAAAATAACCGCAAAACAACTTGTCGGGATAGCTAGTGGTGTAATAAAATCAATTATTTCGTAAGCTATATTTACTAGAATACACTTCAATATCTTCGCAAGTTGCAAAATTTATCGTAGCGTTTTTTTAATGCCGAAAGAACGCAAAATAATGTCAATGGCAGAAACCCCTCGATACTCTATTGGTCCCCAGAATACGAGTTTTACGTATCATTCGAACTTGCCAGTAGACATGAATAGTTCGTGAGATAATTTTACGAAGGAAAAAGTTCACATCCTGAGAATTGCCTCCCAGACATCGATTCCATATTCATACTACAGAAAAGGGCAGTACGAGCAATATATAATATGAAGAGAATGAATCTCTAAGGGAACAATTTAAAGAAGCTAAAATACTAACCCTGCCATCATTATACATATTTATATGAAGTAATTATATATACTAGAAAGAACATGGGTTTATTTAATAGAAAGTGTCATTATTACAAGCATAATACTAGATATAAAAATAAGGTCCAGGTACCAACATATCGACTTAGTAAAACTAAAAAATCTTTTATGGGAAACTGTGTCAAATTTTATAATAAAATTCCGACTAGCGTAACTGACCTAACGGAGACTAAATTCAGGCAACAAATTATAATGACTCTTATATCAAAAGCTTATTATAAGATACAAGATTATATTGATGACAAAGAGGTATGGGTGTAATAATTATTTAAATCTGCACTATGCTTTGACACATTCTGGAAATCTTTTTATATTGACATAATAATATAATATAGATAATGAAATAGCAAAATGACATAGTTATATTGACATAATTATATATTAGCATAACATAATGACATAATATTGACATATGTATTAGCATAAGTAATTAATTTATAGTTAAGGTATCTAATAATTTACTTGTGTTTAAATAATAATAAAAATATAATAATATAATTGTAATAAAATATTATGTGAAATATAAAATTGTAACTATGTAACTGTAAAAAATTGTATTTTGACGTCAAAAAGTTTTGTAAAACCTATTTTGAATAAACGAATTTGACTTTGACTTTGAACTAGTATTATTATACAGCTATAGAAAATGTATGGACAGTTTTGTTCCATTCAATCTATATATATAAAACTCAAAGGTGACTGACTGATTGACATAGTGATCTATCAACGCACAGCCCAAACCACTGGACGGATCGGGCGGAAATTTGGCCTGCAGGTAGATGTTATAACGTAGGCATCCGCTAAGAAAGGATTTTGATAAATTCCAACCCCAAGGGGTTCAAATAGGGGATGAAAGTTTGTATATAATAATACTTCTTAACGCGAGCGAAGCCGCGGGCAAAAGCTCGTTAAATATAGATCTAGGTAGGGTAGATACTGCACAAATAGCTTATTTACGTTCCAACGTAGCGCCTAATGCAGCGTTTAGATTTATTGAATGAGGTGTCAGTAGATTCGTTATAATATCCCGAGGCTGCCTAGGCTGTATAATTTTTGCTGTCGCAATTAAGTTTTTAAATAAGCAAATTTCTAATAAGTTAAATAGCAGTGTGTATATTTAGATTATATGTTTATAACAAATTACGTAGAGGTTTCGTAGCAGTGCTACGAGTTGCTACGGTAGCACTAACATGGTAAAAAAATCCTCAACTACCGTACTCTTTGAAACTCATGTTATGTTCTAAGTTGCAATTCTTCATGATAAGCCCGCTTATTTCTTCACGTCTCTATGTACTCAACATTTTCAAATTATTATTTGGTTAGTAGGTTCTTAGAACACTTTTTAGGGTTTTGTTGTAATTAAAAGAAACCCTTACTAAATTGTAACTATCTGCTCTGTCAATTCACTCATCCTTATTAAAACTTCAATTTTTATGAAGTAAACAAAATTTTGTACACACAAATTAATATCTACGGAACCAACCTTATGATACGTGTACCTACTCCTTGGTAAAGTTATTAGTCGCTAGCATGTTGAGTGCTGACCCTATATCAGTCTATCGAGAAATATTTAAATTTTAATGTATGCAATATTCACCGCATGTTGTTAGGGCGTTTATCAAGTTGAAGTAGTTACCGCTTACAATATAAGTAGTTACATGATAATAAAAATTATTATTATCAGCTTGCATTAGCTAGTTTAAAAATATTTGGTCAATAGCCACCAAGAGTACCAACTCAAAGGGAATTGTAGGTATATAATTAGGGATAAAATATATAACCCTAGTCGTTATAGTAGCTGATACGATATTTACATAATTATGCCAAATTTCGTCTAAATCTGCTCAATAGTTTTACAAAGAATTGTAACTATTTCTTCTTAAAAGTAAGTAACCTTCAACTATTCTTACGTTTCTTTCTGAGAAGTGATTACCGTTAAATGCAAATAGCTGACGATCAAATTGCAAACTTCGTTTTCTCAAGCCGTTTTAATAGAAACTGTCTTACGGATGACCAATGCTCCAAGCTTATTCTGCATAATATATCGAGATACACAACCGTATTCTGGTACTGTAGTTTGACGTAAGATATTGAGTTTTGCGAATTGCATTCAAACTCCCAAGAGAAATACATTTACTGAGCGGGACCTGCTTAATTCCTATGTAATTCCAATATTTGGGCAACACTCCATACGGTATTGATGAAATATTGCTTTGTTAGGTAAGTCGAAACGTGCAGGTAAATGTGAAGTGCTTTTAGAGATCAGATTCAAGTACATTTAGTAAAAAAAATCAGCCAAGTGCGAGTCGGACTCGCGCACGAAGGGTTCCGTAGCATTATAGAGCAGAATTAGGCCAAAATTTATGTTTTTTGTATGGGAGCCCCTCTCAATTATTTATTTAAAGTTAATATTATTATTAAATATTAAACTACACATAAAACTAAGGATTGTGTAAAAAATTCAAGTTCCTGTTGCTTTTATTGATATAGAGTAAAAGTAGCCAAAAAAATCACGTTTGTTGTATGAGAGCCCCCTTACATAATAATTTTATTTGGTTTTTAGTATTTGTTGTTATAGCGGCAACAGATATACACAATCTGTGAAAATTTCAACTCTCTAGCTCAAGAACGGTAATAACCGTTCTTGAGTTACATCCTGGAGACATACAGACGGACAGACGGACCGACGGACAGACAATGAAGTCTTAGTAATAGGGTCCCGTTTTTACTTTTTGGGTTTGGAACCCTAAAAACTAACTTAAATTATTAACTACCTACGGAGTACGGAGTTATAAATTATTTATTTGTCCAGAAAAAAAGACAGTCTATAATCTATTGCTACTTGCTAATTGCTATACTTTTGTGTACTTAGATGTATCATTTTCGCGAAATTTTGCGAGAAAAAAGAAAAGAAAAATATCTAAGTACAATATTTTCGCGTGAAGAAAAAAATGTTACTTATTTAATAATAATTACGTAGTTATTGCAATTAAAGCTTATGCGATTAATTATGTACCATCGAGGAAATTGATTGCTAGGCAGTTGACAGACCAACGTCATTTGGTCGGATCATGTCAATTCAATGTTAATTATTGTGATCTGTGGGCTGTGTTTGACATAACTCGACCAAATTACTTAGGTCCGCCATCTGCCTAGGAATCAACTTCTCTGATAGTACCTACATCTTCGCATTATAGCTGCCATGTGTGAACTGCTTTAATTATCAATTTGTACCTTGGTAACTATAGAATGGCCTATACTTACCTTTCTTGTTACTAGATAAGCATTTCCTGGCGTTTATATCGGGCGTTAATCTCTTAGGACACCACGAAGTGGTCTCGCCGCGCTCTTATTACACCGTTTTATGGACGATTTCAAATGAAAAAGTTTAATGGCATGGAATGAATCGATAATAATAGTCTTATTCAAATAACGTTAGATTTACTGCATTCCAATCATATCTTAATAGACCAGTGATTGGTACCTATATGGTAGATAGCTCCTTTAGTTACCTTCTAAGGACTTTGTTTGTTAAGTGGACTGTTCCTGATTTTTAGATTATATTTTAAGGCTGGTGATTGTAAAAGAGACAGAAGATTTCAAAGCAGCACTTTTATCTTCTCAGGAAGTCAGGACCTGCTTGATCGCGCCTTCTGGAATCCTGTTATACGTCTTATTTAAGTAGCGGTAACAGATATTCGCGGCTGCGTAATGCAGCTAGGTATAATAATAATCAATTACTTAGATTAAATACTCTTTTATGTACTTTTATGTACAGTTTACGTATTACTTGCTTACCTATCTGTTGACAGCAATGCACTGTACACAGCAGCTTTCGAATCAGTAGCCAGTAGTTGATGTGCCTACCTGAACTACCACCAAATACTATTGGCTGCGAAAAAAGGGCCTCAAACAAATACATAAAAATCCCTAAAATCATTGAAGACGTTGGCGTAAACTCGAAAATCGCGAGTAACGAAGCCATTCCGTTTGTAAATTTTATACACCCACAGTCTATTTGTTGAAGATCCGTTACGGAATCTTTGAGGCGTTTATTGAATATTTCTTAAAAGGAATAAGACGTATCTAAACGCTCCACTGACGCCTTCATTAATCGCTAGCCTCATTTTCGCAATAAGTATTCATTTCTACGGGCCGGGAGCGGAGGCGTCCGCAATGAAAATCTGATTGTGCTTCCTTTGCATTATAAAATCTATCAATTCTTATCGAGAACGATCGGATCGAATGTAAATAACATAAGGGTGGAATTAGGTAAGTACTATATTTTGTGCTTAGGTTTATAGTGTTTCGCTTAACAAGGTCAAAAAATTGGTAAGAAGCTTTATTCAAGTTAGTTCAATAAGCTTTTTCTCGGCAGCTTCTGCAACGATTTATCTAGCTAAACTACAAATCGTTTTTAGAATTTAGCAATTAACTTCGACCTAACTACGTACGTATATGTACGTACATTATACAGGGTGTAATAAAACAAACTGATAATACTTTAGGGCAGGGGTCACCAAATGGCGGACCGCGGTGCACATGACCAAGCATTTTCGAAGATGAACTTCCTTAAAGATAAATTTCGGTCTTGACTTAGTGATGAACATCTCCAGGAGTTAATATTAATTTTCTTATTGATATGTTAATAAACCTTTGTAATTTTCGTAATTACCTTGGTTAATATTTTTTTTTATTATGTGGACCGCGAAGGTCATTTCATTTCTAAAATGGACCCCGAGCGAAACTAATTGGTGACCCCTGCTTTACGGCGTGTATGAGTCTCCTGTATAGAGTTCACTGTGAAAGTAGCAGTGCTGAAAGTGAAAGTTGTTTTGTTACACATCCTATATATTTTACGTAGCTGGTTTGGGGTTCGAATTCCATTCAGAGGACTTTTATAATCTTTGTTACAATTTTGATCTACAAAAACTGGATGCAAAGCTCGGTCAGGAAATTTTCTAATTAATAATTATACTTATCAGTCCATTTTTCCGCCATCTGTATGAAAAAATGTTATATTCATCATAAAATAAAAGGGTTTCGCGTTTGCTATAAAAACGAAACCATAGACGAACAAACGCGGTTTCGATGAGAATTTATTATACAAATATAATTTTTATTGTACAAAAGACAAGATACAGACGGCGAACGAAGAGAAACCAATAAAAATCTATTGTTTGATTTCTATGAACAAATTTAAAATGCTTTAAAATGTGCCTTACGGGAATACAGGGGTTAAACGATATTATATTGTACAGTTTTTTTGCGGCCGATAAAATTTGACAATGATTGGAACTCACTAACATTGGATTGCACCAACTAACTTTAACTTTAACTGTAACTTTAACTTTGACTACAGTGCAAAATGTCAAATCTTTGGGTAAAGTTAAAAATGGACGCCATCAAGACGCCATATTTAACTATAACCATAGAGCTCGACAAGGTTTTAAATGCATGTGGCGTAAAAAGGAACTAACGCTGTCATCATACAAAAACCGCAATTATTGACAGTTCTCCTTTACCAGCAGCGCCCCCGCCCACGCGCATGTATAACCTTGTTGGATCAGCTGTCATCTGTCAATTCCTCCGGGCAAAGTTAAGGGTAAAGTTAAAGTTAAATTTAAATTTACTAAACTAGCAGCATGGAAAAATACTCCTGAAATTGTCAGTACAAGATCGGATAGCAAAAACATCAGCCCCACAATCAAAGAACTTGTAAAAGAAAAGCGGCGTCTAAGAAGAGTCTGGCATACAAGTAGACACCCTTCAGACAAGAGGGCATTAAATAAAGCTTGCTCTGATTTAAAGATTCTGATCGAAAAAGAACAAAACGACGCATTTGAGCACTTTGTAGAATCCTTACATCCTGACAAGAAATCCGGCTACTCTCTTTGGAGAGCTACTAAAAGCTTTAACCAGCCTACTCACTTTAAGCCCCCTTTGAAAAATAAGAACTCCGGCTGGGCTAGATCGAACAAAGATAAGGCAGAATTGTTTGCAAACCATCTAGCAGAGGTCTTTCAACCTAACGATGCGTGCCCACATGTAGATGAATCATCAATTGATGAAACTCTTTCCCAACCATTTCAAATGGAATTGCCAATTGGCAATTCCATTTTTGTTAGTTTGCAAACAATAGGCTTAATTAAGCCTATTACGCCCAAAGAATTGAAAAATGTAATCAGCAATTTCAAAAAAAGTCAGCTCCTGGTTTTGACCTTATTACTCCTACTGTATTAAAAGAGCTACCACGCAAGGGAATAGTTTTTCTAACGTCGCTGTTTAATGGAATCCTAAGAACTTCTCACTTTCCTAAACAATGGAAAGTCGCTGAAATCATCATGGTACACAAACCTGGAAAACCGAAAAATGATGTTACGTCCTATAGACCCATTAGTCTATTACCCATCTTATCAAAGATTTTTGAGAAACTCCTTCTTAAACGCTTATCAGCCGGTAACATCATCCCCAAACATCAATTTGGCTTCCGACGTGGTTGTAGCGATGTGTAGTGCTACTTATTATAGTGATGTACATTCGGAGGTAGAGACGTATTAAAACACCAATGGTCGGAATAGGAATGTATATTTATTTACATTACAGAGCTGAGCTATATTTAGATTACAATACTTAAGGTTAGTGCGTGCGAGCGGGACGGACGACAAGTATCAGTGCGTCTCTGTCTGTCTGTTGATAAGGACATCGTAGTCGGTAGAGAAGCAATAGGCAGCTACATGGTCATGGAACAGTCGAAGAAGTACACAGGATTTGTGACAGTATATCATCTGCCTTAGAAAATAAAGAATATTGCTCGGCAGCATTCTTAGATGTCCAGCAGGCTTTTGACAAAGTGTGGCACAAAGGCCTTCTATATAAAATAAAGAGGCTTCTTCCTCATAATTACTTCCTTCTTCTCAAGTCTTACTTAAAAGACAGAGTATTTCAAGTCAAAGAATCTGACTCAAGGTCTGGCTTCCATGAAATCAAAGCAGGTGTACCGTAGGGATCAGTCCTCGGCTCCTATCTCTACTCTATCTTCACCTCAGATATCCCGACACCAGGCCATATTAAAGTGGCTACCTACGCAGACGACACTGCTATCTTGGCTAACCACACAAACCATAACATGGCTTCAACTATGCTCCAGACTGCACTAGATGAAATGACTAAATGGTTAAGCAAGTGGCGGATAAAAGCAAGTGCAACCAAGTCTACACACGTGACCTTCACCTTAAGAAAGGACAATTGCCCCCCCCATAACCTTAGCCGGCGAACCACTCCCACAGGCTGACTCTGTCAAATATTTAGGTATTCATCTAGATCGTCGCTTGACATGGAAACAACACATAAAATCTAAAAGAGATAAATTAAACATCAAATACAAAGATCTCAAGTGGCTTCTTGGACAAAAATCTAAACTAAATATAAACAACAAATTATTAGTATACGAATCAATCCTCAAACCCGTTTGGACTTATGGAATTCAACTATGGGGTAGTGCTTCCGACTCCAACATACAAATATTACAAAGACACCAAAACATTATTTTGAGAACAATCTCCAAAGCATCTGGTTTATACGTAACAGCGAAATTCACCAAGTTTTAAAAATTCCATCCATCAAAGAGGAAATAACAAAGTCTTGCACGAAATACAAGCTTCGCCTGGATATCCATCCCAACGATCTTGCTCAGAATCTTCTCAATAAAAGATGTCACAATAGACTGAAACGTCATAACATTCTAGACCTTGATAAGAGATTCAGAGAAAAAAGGAAAATAAAATAATGTAGAGTTCCTGTCACTGGGTAGGAATCTCTGAACCGCCAATATCAGCTCACCACATCTGCTTATAATCCGTGGATTGATCGCAGATAATACTCGGAAGAAAAAAAACTATAACTTTAACTTTAACTTTACCCACGCCTCTGGTGCAACCCAGTCTAAGTCAAATATTTATTGTAGTCCTCTGGGCCGCTTGCACCATTTCAGTTGAAGTTAACCCTGTGTTAAAAATTAAAATATAATACTTTTTCTTTCATAAATACGTGAAACGACAGGAATAGCAATATGATATACTAGCTGTTGCCCGCAACTTCGTCCGCGTGAATGTATGTTATTAAAATCGAGATTTAGAAAATTTAACACCCATCTACGACTCTTTTATTTGGATCTATATTACACACGAAATGTTTAATTTAATTCACCTCAGATACTATCGTCTTGAAAAATCCTTTCTTCGAAGGTAAACAAATTGGAATTTGCTGTGTTAGACTGTTGCCAATAATGACAAAAACGCTTGAAGGCACCGATTAAGTTCCTACGAGTATGGTTCCTATAGCGCTGTCCACGATATCACCGTAGTATGCGACATCAGATTTACACTGTAGGTTTTCTAGCATTGTAGTTCTTTCGTCTTGGCAGAAAAAACTCTCCCAGAGAACATGTTGAGATGTTTATTCAAACATACTGCCTTCGGTCGTACATATTCTACCATTTCTACCTATGTGCTCGAACGATGCTAGTAACTTAGATCCGTAAAGTTTGACTTTAAAATTTCCATGGCCGGTAACGAATTGAGATACACAATGGTCAATATCCATCCATGGTTTGGATAATCGTTTACAAATATTAGGAAAAGTTTTAAAGATCGACCTTTGCTAGAATTGGTAATTACTTCGGTTGTCGTTGTAAATTTCGAGGAGTTCCTTCAATTCCATTACTTATCAAGTTACCGTTTTTAGGGTTCTGTACCCAAAGGGTAAAAATGGGACCCTATTACTAAGACTTCGTTGTCTGTCCGTCTGTCTTCTCCAGGCTGCATCTCAAGAACCTTTATAGCTAGGGTTCTGAAATTTTTACAGATTGTGTATATCTGTTGCCGCTATAACAACAAAATATACTGAAAACAAAATAAAATCAATATTTAAGGAGGGCTCCCATAAAACAAACATGATTTTTTTGGCCTTTTTTGCTCGATATCAGTAATGACAACAGGCAGGCAGTTGAAATTTTCACAGAATCCTTAATTATATGTGTACTTTAACAATTAATAATATAATTAGAATATAATTAAAGTTTAAGGGGGGCTCCCATACAAAAACACAACTTTTGGCCTATTTTTTCTCTATAGCGGTACGGAACCCTTCGTGCGCGAGTCCGACTCGCACTTGGCCGATTTTATTGTAAAAAAAAAAATGGTATCAAATTCTTGCAATCTATACAACAAAAAACTAATTTTGAAAATCTGACCACAAACAGCAAAGTAAACATTAACTCCTCCTTTTTTGAAAGTCGGTTAAAAAAAGTATCTAAGATGTTGACCAGGGATGTAAGGTATTATCATGCCCAATTTCATTAAAATCGGTCCAGCGGATTCAGAGATTAGCCTGTACAAACAGACAAACAGACAGAGAAACAAAAATGTCAAAAACAGTTAAAATGTGTTCTATTACTCTTCTAACATGCCCCTGACTCGTTTTTTCAAGTTTATTTTCAATGTACAAAAATTTTACTTCTACGATTTTATTATAAGTATAGATTTTAACGGTTACCATTAACGTAAATGGACCCTAGTATAGATTATAAAACAAATAATAAAAACATGTTTAAAACAAAGCGAGTCTCACATATCTTTTAATGCTTTAACAACACATATATTGTACATGAGTTGGTTCTGTAACCTAGTCCAGGAGTTGTTGACAATTTTCTCGACACTGTCCAATTCCTCTTTCAATTCTTCGCTCTGAGCTATTTCTTTCGTATGCAACTTTAGGAACAGTCCCAAATACGACTGCACTAGTTCAAAATCTTTATTACTCCTTAACATAACTTCTAGTAACTTAATAAACTGTTTCATAACACTTATAGATCCGCCTGCGTCTAAGCCCATACTCGTCATCTCTGCTTCTATACCCGAAGGCGACAAAGTCTTTAACTTGTCTACACACTTCATATAATCATCATCACTTGCACAGCTGTCTAATCGTTTACAGAATGGTGTCAAGGTAGATAAGGAACTCGGTATCAAGAGCTTTTCTGATCCTTGTTTCTCCTTTTCTAAATCAAACTCTAGTTCTAAGCTTGGGATGGTTGGTAAAAAGAATGGTGCTGATTTTGGCACAGTGAGAGGTGTTTTGGGCTTGTTTCTCTTCTTTATAATGTCTAGGTTGAGGAGATTGAGCCATCTGGATGTGGACTGTCCAGACAATGTGATGAGTTCTTCGCTGATCTGTTCCGGTGACTTGTATTCTGGCTCCTCGCCTAGATCTATTATGCCAATGTCTTCTATATCAGGCTTCTCTGCTGCCGTTGTTGGTAATTCTGAAAAAAAATATATAATTTATCATCCATCCATACTTACATAGACGTGAAAGTGTTTCTGTTTGTGTTACCAATTTGGACTTTAATGTCTAAACCTATTTGAATGAAATGCTAAAGTGCGTTTTTTTTCTATTACCTATTTACGGTTAAACTGCTGAACCAATTTAGATGAACATTTTAAGTTCCGAAAAGGTAATACCAAAGTAATCAGCAGAACGGGAAGACGAATGGACAGAGAGATAATATTAGGAATCCTTGCAAATACTACGGAATTTTGAAACCAAATAATAAATTAAAATTTACCAAAAGGGATACTCACTCAACTGTGGTATATTAACAGCATTTCTGTCTATGGGTTTAAGGTATATTTTTTCGTAAAGCAGTCTGTTAGCCCATAGGAACACACCAAGCTCCCCAACATGTGTGGTTGCCAAGTAATCTCCGGTTGGAGACATACTTAAAGAAGTACAGGGTTGCTCCACCTAAAATATAGAAAACATACCTAATTGAATCTCAAACACTCACATTCGTTCTGAATGTATATTACTGAAACCGGCTAAGGAATATTCTGTTTACTCTAAATTACATCATTATGCCAAAACAACTCACAGAAAATATGTCCACCAGCTGTGCACTTGGTATGTCCCATGTACAAATTGTGCAGTCCATTGAAGAGGTGACAAGCCATCTAGAAAAACAAGGTTTATTAGTATCTAGTAAGGAAATCACACATACAATGCTACAAAGTACAAACAAAACCTTACAATGTGACATTGTTTTTTAATGAAATAAAGGGGGCATACGAGCAAACGGGTCACCTGATGGAAAGCAACTTCCGTCTCCCATGGACACTCGCAGCATCAGAAGAGCTGCAAGTGCGTTGCCGGCCTTTTAAGAGGGAACAGGGTAATAGGGGAGAGTATGGAAGGAAAGGGAAGGGAATAGGGGAAGGTAGGGAAGGGAATAGGGTAGGGGATTGGGCCTCCGGTAAACTCACTCACTCGGCAAAACACAGCGCAAGCGCTGTTTCACGCCGGTTTTCTGTGAGAACGTGGTATGTCTCCAGTCGAGCCGGCCCATTCGTGCCGAAGCATGGCTCTCCCACGTATAAAATATGACGACATGACAAAGAATATGAAATATTTACGTATTTATACAGAGCAAGAAGCAGTATGTTGTAATTATAGCTCTAAAAAGTCTTAAATAGAATTTACTAAAATACTGCTTCTTAGGTAAATGCAAGAAATTACCTGCTTTGATAATCAAAATCTATGTCATTTATTTTCCCTACGTGGCCTTCAAATTTCCTCACAATATTCATTGTGTCTATATCAACAAGGGTTATTGAGAAGTCTTCATTGGCTAAGGCTAGGAGGCCACTGTCTCTGTGGCATTTTGTACTGCTTACTGACTCTTCCAACCTCAATACATGGTATGGATGTGTAGCTGAAAGGAAATGTTAAAAGGAACAAACGAATATGTCAGTATTATATTATCAAGCAATACTGTAGTTAGAAATTTCAGTGATTTCTAATAAATATACCTAATACAGACATAAGATAAACCTACACATTCATCATAAATTACTGTAGCATAACTAATATTACAAATTGGAAAGATATCATAGTTATATTATTGGCATTATCATTATCATTATTGGACATGATTTATTATTGAATAGTGCATGGTATGAAATCTTTTGTGCAAAGTAAATACCTGTTTTGAAGTACCAGAACTTTAATTTATCATCAGCCCCAACAGTGATTACTCTTTGATTGCACAAGTCAGTCTCCACACCCCTGATAGCTCCCTTGTGTGCAAGTTTCTTCTCCTTTCCATAATGCCCTCTGTATATACCAGACTGCATATTAAACTTGTGAACTTGGCCATTACTATAACCTAAAAAAAAGAAAAAAAAGCATTAATGTAAGTAAAATGATTATAATAACAAGAAAAAACTAAATTAAGAACTTTTATAGAAATATAACATAGTACAAAATTTATTGTATAACCTTCTTGAGTATGTATTATAGGGTTGCTGAGGATTCCTCTTCCGCTTCCTCATAATGAGGAAGTTCCGCAATATTTTGGGTTCCTCAACCGTTACCGCATCCTCATAAATAAAAATAAAAAAATCCTCTTCCGCTATGGCTTCCTCAAAATTTAAGAGGAATTTATGAGGAATTTCACTGCGCATGCGCGTCGCGTATCCAATCATGGCAACGCACACGCCAGAGCACGAGAATTGTATCATTCACTCATCTTTTTAAGGTTCCGTACCCAAAGGGTAAAAACGGGACCCAATGTCCGTCTGTCTGTCTGTCTCCAGACTGTATCTCAAGAACGGCTATAGCTAGCCTTCTGAAATTTTCACAGATTGTGTATTTTTGCTGCCGCTATAACAAAAAATACTAAAAACAAAATTAAATTAATATTTAAGGGGGGCTCCCATACAACAAACTTAATTTTTTTGGCCAATTTTTAATATAATAATGGCAACAGGTACGCACTTGAAATTTTCACAAAGTCCTTAATTGTATGTGTACTTTAATGATTAATAATAATATTTAAAAAAAAATAAAAAAATTAAAAATTAAATCCCATACAAAAAACACAATTTTTGGCCAATTTTTTCTCTATAACGGTACGGAACCCTTCGTGCGCGAGTCCGACTCGCACTTGGCCGATTATTTTTGTGTGCGTGTGTTGTGTACTATGTGACTGAGCTCCTGCTTAACTGCTGGACCGATTTTGATGATTCTTTATTGTGTGTGTTTTGAGAATGGTTTAGATTCATAGTTTGACCCACTGGAAAATGCCCTTTTCATTATTTTTTGTGTAATGTATGTACCTAGTTTTATGTACAGACTGGACAAAGGCTTTTTGTTTGGGTCAGCTAGTATTTATAATTTCCTATCATCCCATTCCTCATCCGCATCCTCTTCCTCAAAAAATATCCTCTTCCTCATCCGCATCCTCTAAATTTGCGCGTGACAATTCCTCTTCCTCCTCCTCTTCCTCATAATCACTTCCTCAACAACCCTAATGTATTATAATTTATATGGCCTATACCTAAAGGCCCGTATAAAAAGTCAGTACTCAAGATGCGACCCGGTCTCAAGATGCGGTTCGGCTCTGTGATTGGTCCAAATTTTGACAGCCAACCAATCACAGAGCCTGAACCGTGTCTTGAGACCGAGATGCATCTTGAGTACTGACTATTTATACCGACCTAAGACTTACCAATAACAACAAAGTTTCCACAGTGGGTGACAGTGAGGCATGTTGCTGACACTCCCTTATCCATCTCTGGTGGTTTCAACTTGTGTTTGCCCATTGCTATTCTATTGTAAGACCATGTGGTAGCCACATACATCCCTCGGTGCAGTGATGCTATGCTATCCCACTGTTTATCTCTCTGCATGCAGGAGCTAAGATTTGATATTGGAGGTAATATATGCTTGTCATACTGCAGTCTCTCTGGAAATTTAAGAAGATAATAATTTCTTTTCTAGCCATCAAGCCCCAAGCGGCCACCGGCGGCCGCATAACAATTGTATAACTATTGTGTCTGTGATTGCCATGATCGAGGTATTAATATGAGTATACAATAGTATTAAATTACTAATTTAGTTTAATAATGTAAGGTTTTCTAGCCCATAAAACAGAATGGAACTTATTTTAAAAATAAAGTCTCATAAAAATAAAAAAATGATTCAACAATTATTATTGCCAACAATCAACAATTATTATTATTGCCAACAATCAACAATTACTATTACTGCCATTACAAATTAAATATTTTTAAATGTGAGAATAACTTACTTTTCTTCTTGGAAGCCTCTCTATTATGGGAAGCTTTGCCCATACTTTTGTTGAATGTCTCCGTGACTGTGTTCATGATGTGCAAGCTGCTGTCATTACCAGCAGCCAGAATGTTCTCCCCGGTCGGCTCACAGTATCTTATTAAATGTGGTGGCAGAGCATGACCTTGCCTGAAAAGATTACAAATTACTTGTAGATCTCTTTATTTAACTTACATTGGTATTCAGCCAAAAACACAGCAAAATATGAATCATTATAAGAATACAAAATTTAAAAATTATAGGCTATCACCTCTTTTTCAAAAGCCTGGCACCTCCATCAGGCATATCAAAAATCCACATCTTAAGTGAGTTGTCCTCTGAATTAGTTACCATTAGAGGCTCAGACATTAAACATTGTAATCCCGCTATTTTCCCAAAATGAGCAGACTGGATTTGAGACATCACTCTTTTCTCTTCTAAATCCCACATAACTAAATGTCCTTTGTTGCTTCCTGTGACCATTATGGGTACACCGTCCATCCTAAATGACAAGGAACTCACTTTTCCCCAGTCATGTACAAATTCCATAACTATGGTATCATATCGGAGGTTGTGTAAAATTATCTTTCCATTTTGTAGAGCGATGGCAACGACGTCTACCGCCGGGGCAGGCTCCGTGACGACCACGTTTGATCCCCAACCTTTGAATGTGTACACTAGCTTTGATGTCCGAATGTTCCATAGTTGTAGTTCACCCTGATTGCTTCCAAGCAATATTTTATTCAGGTAAGTGGGTGGATGACATATCGTAGTAATCTGGAAGCTCTTCGCATCGAAATTTAACTCCAGAAATTCAGTTTCCTCCTTTATATCGAACACTTTCAACACATTGTTTTCGTCTATCGAAATTAAGTGAACTGCGAACGGGAGGATTTTATGGACTGGAGCTTCGTGACCTTTGTATACGTGCTTCAACTCACTGCCTCTTCTCCAAGCGTAGATGTTGTTTTCGCTGGCCGTATAGACGTGGAAGTTGTCGCCGCTCATGCAAGTGATCGGACCGGGATGCTCGCCGCTGACGCTGAGCAAACGGAATTTGTCGCATCCGTACGTATGAAACCACTTCCCCACGCTTGTACATAGCAAGGTTTCGCCTCTCCTTTTGATATAACGCGACACAAATGGCACATGTGTACTAACATAACCTAAAACTCTTGCACCGGCAAAAACTCTACTACATGATTTTTCTTCGGGCATTTTTGCCTTAGTTCTTAAATCTTTTCAAATTTAAAGAAACATTGAATTTATTTAAGTGCATAAATACGGTTCTTTTTTAGACTTGTAAAATAATAACAACATCACATGAACCATTTGGACGTAGTTATGCAGAAATGTTCCAATCACAGATTACTACACAGATTACGATTACTAGTATATATTTGTTCCAATCCACATGTCATGCTAAAATGAGTTCAATATACAGATCTGCGTATTTTTACATCTACTACTTGTTTCATTAATCTGTTTCAGTCCTCAAGTGACAGTTTTAGGTATTTTATTTTGACATTATGTTCCAATCCACACTTTGTCAGATTAATGCAATATGCAAGTCATAAAAAATGTATTAATCCGCAAGAAACATTTTAATGTTAGATAAGCTCTTTCAAATAAATTCCCCCGTTTTTTCCACATTCTCCTACTAGTCTTAGGGCCTGTTTCACCATTTTCTGATAAAGTGCCTAATAGGCTATTCACAACTTTTTTGACAGATTCTCCATACTTGATCTGTCAAGTTAATTGGTGGATAGCCTTATCAGGAAGTGGTGAAACAGGCCCTAAGCGTAAAAAAACATAGCCTTCCTCAATAAATGGGCTATCTAACACTGAAAGAATCATCAAAATCCGTTGTGTAGTTTTAAAGATTAAAGGGAACAGAGGGGCATGAGGGAAAAAAACGACTTTGTTTTATAATAATATAATATAATATCTATGGACGCTTCACACCACGTCAGTCTGGCCCTGTGGTAAGTACCTGAAGGACTTGTGTTACAGGTACCAGACAACGGAAATATATTTAATACTTTTATACTATACATATATTTAAGAGTTTTATTATATGATACACATATTTAATACACATCCATGACCCAGGAACTTTGAAAACTTTTTGTTCCGTCGGGCGGG
Organism: Aricia agestis; assembly: GCF_905147365.1. Lineage (NCBI taxonomy): Eukaryota > Metazoa > Arthropoda > Insecta > Lepidoptera > Lycaenidae > Aricia > Aricia agestis. The sequence continues at coordinate 7,352,435 of NC_056408.1, read as the reverse complement.
ACTCGAACCCGCGATCCCCGGCTTGAGCTACCAACGCGCTCACCACTGAGCCACAGAGGTCGTCATATTCATATATCAAAAATTTTATAATAATATGTAATATGTATTCAAACAAATCAATTATGAGCATGCATTTGAGCACTCAATTTGTCTAATAATCAAAGTGTATTTACTATTTCTGCTATTTCTTTTCTTCATGCTGATCGCTTCTTAATCATCAATTTTCACAGAAACCCATAAAAATCTTGATTGAAAAATATGCCTTTTAAATGGTGCCGAAAACACTGTCCACAACACTGTCCGCCATAGTGTGACGTCATATTTTTTGTATTTTATTCTTTCTTTATTGAAATTTTTTTATGTGCTAAATGTACGAGTCTAAAAGTGCCCAAAATTATAAAATAATTAAATAGGAAATTAGAACTCATTTGTAATGTTGAAAACTTTTGGAGAAAAGTTTTGGCCATTTCATTTCCCATCTACAATAAATTGAAATTATATATAAAACTGAAGTTTTATTTGAATTATTTCAAGTTATTTTCTAAAATATTTTTGTTTCATTTCATTGTTAAAGCTTCGTTCATTGCAAAAGTTGATGATTTAGATTTTTTATTTCGACCGATTTTTTGTTAGTCTTAAGTTTTTCACAATAAACTTTCTTATTTCCTAATAAGTCGTATTTATTTAAAATTAAAAAATGTTGAACATTTTTACAAAATATACTGAGTGCTACTTCATACAAAAAATATTTTTTCAAAAACGTTCCAAAACGATATTTCCAAAATACCTACATTTCAAAAAGCAATTTTAAAATAATACTATTAGGATAGAACAGTATTATTGAAATACTTGAATAAAACCTACAGTATTGAATTATCCTAGTTCAAACAAAAAAATGCCGAGTCAAAACACAAAAATGTATTTATCTTGGTTTCAACTAGTTGTGGATTGGAACATTTTTGCATAACTACGTCCATTTGAACTTTTTGTTTATGTGACAGGAGATGTCAGTGTCATATTGACAAATGACAACCTATGTTTGACATTAATTTTTTTTTAATCAATCTGGCAAAGTAAGCAACAAATTAAAACGGAAAACCAAGGACCTAGTTTCTTATAATGTCAATGGCTAAAACCAAGCTAAAATGAACAAAACAGATGCAAAGCAAATTTACCAAAACAAGAAATATTTTTTCACACTTATTATTATTTTAACAGGAAAAAATAAATAATCTCAATATGAGTACTAAGGAATTTTATTTATTTCGAATGTCTTAAATTTTATACACATAAATAATTACAAAAGACCTTGTCGTTTCAAGTCCTCATAAGTCTTTCTATTGACAACGTTTCCTTGTGAATCCTCAAATTCTTCATCATTTTCCGCAACAAACCTTTCGTTTTCCTTCTGGTTCTTAATTTTTTCCCACACTGAAACAACGTTTTCTTCTTTTAATCAACAAAGTACAGCAACTTATAAATAGTTATTAAAAAAATATATTCAAATTTCAAAGGATAAGCCAAAAATAGTTTTTACTTACAGGCAAGGGCATCTTCGATTTGAGTGACATTGGCAAAATGAGCGGTATTCGGTATTCCCAGACACCTCATGCCGTGGGCGTGGCGCCACTCTGCAAAGTGGCGTTGGAAGGCCTTTGGTCCCTTATACGTGTAGTTACCGCAAATCTCGCAGGAGTAACTGATGTTCAAGCCGTGAAGTTTGTACAGCCAGTAGGGTATGGGCTACAACAAAAATATCAACTATAATAAGAACTGCTTTTGAAAAAAAAATTGAATTCTATAACCATCGCCAAAGCCGTTACTGGTTACTGCTAGTGCTTAGGCTCTTAACAAAGTAAAAGATTATAATTCACCTAACAACAACTGCAAAGATGACTTTGCCTTACATCTAATATCAATTGTCAAGGTAGGCAAAGATTAAGTTTAAATGTTACCTTTCCATCCCATCCAAGTGGTAGGTTTTTGGGATTGTATGGCACCTCATCATCATCAGAGTCGACATCAGCACCAACAGACGCGTCACTCTCATCTTCGCTTTCGTCGCGTCGCTCGCCGGCCGCGCGGGCTGCCCGTCGCGTCACGTTCTCTATGGTCGCTGACCGTGTACTACTCACTATATTGGCGAATCTGTCAACAGCATCCAGCTTATTAAAAAAATAGCCAATCTATTTTTATATTTTTGCATCAAAAACATGCGAAACGAATGAGATTTATATTATACTAGCTGTCCCGGTGAACTTCGTGTCACTTTAAAACCTTCCCTGGACTTCTACGAATATTTTAAGACTAAAATCAGCCCAATCCGTTCAGCCGTTTTCGAGTTTTAGCGCGACTAACACATTTAAAAATCCTCCAGTTATAGCTGAAGTGCCATTATAAGAAAAAAAAAGAAGAAGAAGAAACGAATGAGGCGATTTATACGAATTTTAGGCACTTAGGGGGATATTAGATTATCATATATATTGGATCCGAGATCATTGAGTCAATGATATTGGATAATGTAATATAGACATATGATTCATTTCTTCCTTGATCATAGATTTTTGACATTTGCTGAGAGATTGGATCCAATATGATCATAGAAATAGGTGTTGCCAGTTATTTAATATAAAAAAGAGTTTTTAATTTCTTGTTCGTTAATATGTTTCAAATAATGTAATGTAATTATTTTTCTAAATATATACTTGGATAATCTTGCTTAAATAACAAAAAACAAGCCATATTAAAAATGACGATGTCTTTTGACAAATCGAATTCTCTGAGATCTAGTAACCCTGACGTCAATACCTGTCAGCGTTAGCGCTCTCCATTGGCTATTGAAACCACATATGACGTAAAATAGGATCAATTAAATATGATAATGTAATATGTAGATATGATCAAATAATCATATATATTGGATCCTATATATGATCATAGAAATGATCCAATATAAATGATAATGTAATATCCCCCTTAGAGTTCACCACTAAACTAGAGAAAGCTACTTTATAATATATGATAAAATGCGGTCAAAATTGTGACCATTGGCCATGAACTTCATGTTCATCAAAGTAATAAAATTAAGGGGCTGGAGTCAGGACCCAAAGACACCTAAATATGTAAAATAGAATATTTTTATACCTGTACACTTGTGCTTCTATTGCAGCAATATCTTTATGACGCTGTTGAGTGGAGGCCTTTGCTTTGTTGCCACCCTTTTTAGCGACCAATGATTTATCAAGAGCCGTTTGTCCTTTGGTACTGAACAATCTGTAATAAATTTAGCAATAGTTTAATATTTTAGAGTTGTTTATGTTAAATTAAAAAAACATATATTATATTTAGTATTTACAATTTTAATATTTGAACTATGCAAATAAAAAAAAAGGTCATAATTATATACCTTTGTGCTCTCTCTTCCAAAGTCCCACCGCATTTCAACCCCAAAGCCATCAGAGCAGACTTAAGTCTGTCCAGACCCAAAGACGCCAACTCCTCCCATGATGAAAAGGCTGACAGATCCAAATGTGCACCAATATTGGTCAATGCACCACCAGTTTCTTTCTAAAATCAATAATGAACATTTGATTAATGATACTGTAAGAATGAAAGCAAAACAATAGGGAACATGCAAATGTAATATTTATGAAAATTTTGCTATTAAAATGTTAAGAAATATAAAAGAAGGGCCAATGCAAGGTTAATATTTTATAAAATATTGTTTTTTTTACAAAAATTACGAATCAAAAGTAACTTGAAACGGAACAGATTTCAAAACACCAATTTCAAAACATCACACATGCTATCCATTGGCTCTTAAAATGCCTCCTATTTTGAGCGTTTTGATCGTTTTTAACGCTAAATGGAACGCGTGGCATGAAAACTTTTTGAGAGGTAAGATCAGGTGGTAGGTAAATCATACATACATTCAGTCTTGCCTGCTCAATCCACATTTCTTAGGTTGTTTGTTATTATTCATACAAAGCATAATCTAACATACTCTAAGATAATATGAAACAAAAAGTCCTTTAGACAGTTCTTTAAGTAAATTCTGAGTGAATCAATAACAAATATATGTCATGTTTTCACTACTTCGTCAACACCTCCTTACCTATTCCCTACGCCATTTCGTTTGATTATGACAATTCATCTGAGTGATCTCCCTGATAGGTTTAGCCACGGAATATATAACACTACAGGAAAGTTATAAGTTATGTCCTGCTGGACATAACTTAACTCGCACGCAAAAGGAAATTCGTGAGTACGGATTTAAACCTTACGTTAGTTGACGTAAGTTGTAAAATTGCGTACAACTTCAAGTCTTATCATATTTAGCTGTCAAGCGCCATCTATTTGTTGTTGCGCCGCGTTGAATAACTGAACTCGGTAGTCAGAGCCGGTATTGCTAAATTTAAATTCTTCTTTATTTCAAAAGGGTTAGGGTTGTTTCTTCGACATTGTAATTAAAAGAGAAATCTCTTTGTGATTGGTTATTTCTTTTGTGTGCGTAAAATGTTACTGTGTGAGTTTGGCGACAGCAGTTTCAATGAAACTTACTTGCTATGGCCCTTCCTTTAGTGTTATATATTCCGTGGGTTTAACATAAGGCAACCAAATTATGCAGGAGATCGGTCATCTTGGCGTTCATTGAGAGAGGCCTATGTCCAGCAGTGGACGACTATAGGCTGATATGATGATGATGAACCAAATTACGCAGGTCATGTGGCTATAATGATTCATAGGCATTCCGATAATACATACCGGCCATCCAGGGAAAGTGCCTGCCTCCCATTGTTTTAAGAACTCCTGATGAGCCAAAGCCATCTCTTGAGCTTGGTCCTGCAGGGGCTTGACTCGGCTCACAAAGTCTTTCAGATAAGTAAGTAATGCCCTGATGTAGTTTCTGTATTCGCTGTTCTTCCTTTCCCTTGGTATATCAAATAAATGATCAAATATGCTCAAATAAGTGATGTAATCTATTTTCTGAAAAATAAAAGGTTTTGATTATTAAATGTACTGGCAAGTTTTTTTAGTATCTCAATAGCAACATTGACTCTCTTTTTATTAACTTCCCAGTATTACATTAGAATGAGTACTAATAAAAATAGTGACATGAAATAGACATATTATTATGAACCTATAATTCCCCATAATTTTCACATTTTGTTCTAGACGGAGACAAACCAAAATAATATTGTAAGTTTATTCTGTGTAAAATGATAATCATATAATATTCTTACCTCAATTCCCTTTAAGTTTATATACTTTTCATAGCATTCATGCAAATCCAAATACTTTCCATATCCTTCTTCATCAGTAAATTCAACTAAAGCTGAAAAATGTAATATTTGGTAGTCAAAATAAATAGCAAAATTAAGGTAAATGAAAAGTTAGTGTGGGAGACCAGAGCATGATCATTTACTTAACTCCATAATAGTGACATTTACGTTGCTCTTATTCTCTCACTTAGAATTCTCCAGAACAGCACAAGTACTTACTTGACGTATCTTCTCCAGGGTTTTCCCGAACTTTGGCTAATGCTTCAAACTCAACTGACATTGGAACACAAATCTGCAATAAACTTTATTATAAGAACACTTATTTAAAACAATATAAAATGCTGTTTCCCATATGGAAATACAAAAAAGTTCATTCAGAGTAACAACTAGTAGTGCCCAGACATAAACCATCTATATAACATCTTACGTAATCTAGGGTAAGACTTAGATAAATAACAGAGTAAGTTATTACCTCATGAGGATGTTTCCGATGAAATTCTTTTATTTGCTTGAGCCTAATATAAAACTCCTGAAACTCATTTGGACCGGACAATGCAGCAATTTCCTCTTTTCTTAGTCCATCCTTGTCTTCATACAACTCTTTCAATCTGATCGTTGATTCAATGTATCTCTGGAATCATACAAACGTGCATCTTTAACTTTAAAAATCTCAAATTTAAATAGTATATTTTCTGTATACACATAATATTTTTTTTTGACAAATATATTTTGTGTTTGTGGAATATACTGGATATTGACAAAAGATAGGGCGAAAATGGCCAATACAGCAAACTTGGACTTACTTAATGGAGTTTGGACAAATAAAACCCAATAATAGATAATATCTGATTATGGTTATAATTAGCCGATTGCAGATGTCCAAGGGGAGAAAAAAATATATATATATATTTTGTGTGTATATTAATTTATTAACTTACATCATGTAAGTTTTTAAGTCGATGATCGGCGTTGATAGTCTCTCGATGCTGTAAAAAAAAGAAATTTATAAATGAGTATGCTATATGCTCAGACCGAATAAAAAGTCACTGTATGAGTGTATGGCTATTACTATTGTGCTATTACTAAGATTGAGTTGATGAAATTATGATTTTAGGATTTGGACTTATCATTATTGTGACGATGAATTGTAAAATAATATTATGACAAATAAATGCGTCTTATTTGCTTTTAAAATCAAATAAGACGCTGATACAATATAATGTACTAACCCCTGTTTTCTTATGAAGAATCTCCTTCACCATAGCATCCATGGTCCGTTCTCTCTCTTCATGATAACTTCTTTGCTGTTCCAAAATCGTCTCCATCTTACTACTTGTGCTTGAACCTTAATTACTTTGAGTTAATTAAGTTTTTATTGCAATAAACACGATGAATAAGTAATAACCCAAAAGAAAAACAACTACAATAGGTACATAGGTACAACAAGAACGCTGCTCTATCAAGAATTGACTTCTTCTTCTTCTTTTTTTTTTTTTCATATAATGGCACTTCGGCTATAACCATGGGTAGTGTCGAGTATAATATTATGGCGGGAAAACAATATTCTTTATACAATTTTTTCTATATTATCGTCAGGTCAGTCAGGTCTAAAGTCTAGTCAAAGTCTAAGTATAAAGTCAATACAGTCAAGAAGTCAAGTCGGTCGATTCAGTAAAGTGGTAGGACGCTTTACTGAAAATTTTGATGGAGTTTTGGACGGAACACAAAAGAGCACGTTTCTGGTTATTACATCACTTTCCTGCACTTGTGCACGATAACGAATATTTAATGGCTAAAATCCTACCAATATTACACATTAAAAACCCAGATAACACAATTTTAGGAAAATGATATAAAAACACAACATCACTCTTTCACATTCTTATATATGTATATATATATATATATATATAAAATAATTTTTATGTTTTTTCTCTGTTACTTTTTGTGCACTTACATTTTTGAACTATTTGCGAAAACTTTTAAATGGCTTATAGTTACTATTAATTAGTAGTCTACACTTATCACTAGTTAAAAACTAAAATGGATTAGTATCTAGATTCTAGTTTAGTGACAAATTATCAGCTTTGAAAAACGAGCTAGTTACCGACTGTCTAATCTTATAAGGCTTAGTAGAAAATATGTCAAAGGAAGGATTTATTTTTAAAAACTCATTAAGTTGAGAACTAGCCCTTAGTAAAAATGGAACGAAATTTCTAAAATACTTGGTGGGGATACTAAAATTTAATTTCTCTAACAAATATGTGTTGTCAATGTTAATATTGATAATTTTAACTAAGTAGGAAAGATCAGTTATATTTCGTCTAAGTTTCAATGGTAAAAAGTGGAAATGTCTACATCTTTCTTCATAATTGGATAAATAATAATTACTTCTAAACTGCAGGTATCGTAGAAAACGCTTTTGAACAGACTCAATCCTATTTATATATATGTCATACGGGGTTCCATACCTCCGAGCAATATTCGAGTACACTGCGCACAAGAGAGCAAAACAGAATTTTAATAACCTTAATTCCTGTGAATGCTTTGCTCATCCTTATGACGAAACCAAGTGCCTTCGAAGATTTATTTACTACTTATATGATTAATATGTTTGTCGAAAATTAACTTTGAATCCATAATAACACCTAGGTCTCTCATTTTATCAGTGGGCTCAAGATTGGTATTATTAATAGTATATGAGAACTTAATTAAATTTGCATTGCGAGAAAACGTCATCATGAAGCATGAGTTTATTTATTTTGCAATAATGACTAAACCTATTCAAATCCTCCTGTATTAGGTGGCAATCTTTGATAGATGAAATCTTAACATCTCATCTAAACCGAAACTTATTATTTTTTATATTTTTGCATTCTATATCGTTAGGTCTGTATAGGTCCACAATAATTTTTGTTAGGTCGCCTATTATATAGTTTTTTAATTAATATTTTTTTAAATTTTGCAAAAAATTACGGTTTATGTAGGTCTATTATGATAAAATATGTATAAAATAATTATATAACTATTTATTTAATGTCTAAACCAATTCAGTCTTAGAATGCGCCTATTCTACACTTTCATCATCACCCTAAGGTTGGCTGGTAGAGAATGCCACACGGCATTAAGCCCGCCTATGTAAATATTTGCATAAAGTGTTTTAAATAAAAAAAAAAAATAACTACAAAAAAGTGTGGCCGGCGCCATATTGCCAAGAACTAAACATGGCGGTCTATAGTGATGGGACACTCGGTTGATATTTGTCGAGGACATCGATAAACTAACATGTTATAAGTGAGCGTCCTGTTATAATATATATTATATTGATATCAAAAATATATATTTTTTATTATATAAAAAAAATATAATTTCTGCCTATTTTGTCTCTATGTATTATAGTACATAGAGACTAAATAGGCAAATATGTTTTTTTTTTTATATAGGAGCCTCCTTAATTTTAATAAAACTATTTAATTTATTTTAAGTTTATTAATTATTATTTAAGTGGCCATTATTGAACATCCCTCGCCCTAGCAATTTAAAAACCGTCTTATCCTTTGTAAATACTCCCTTCGTAAAAACTTTGTGTACATAATATATACATACTAACCAAATTAAATTATAAGGTGTGGTACTAACTCTTCATGTTTGTGTTTGTTTTAGGTTAAGGAATTGTCAACAGACACCGTACGCGTTTCATAATTACCGTACCCTTGTTTTTCCACAAAACCTCTCTTTAGGCAGAGTATTCGTCAACGCACTCTGACATTGGCGATTCACCAAGGAGCCATATTTTAAAAGAAGAAGAAGAAGACATCGATAAACTAACATGTTATAAGTGAGCGTCTAGCATAGCTAGCACAAGCACGTAGACAAACGAAAGAAACTAAATTTTGACAGTTTTACCGGAAAAACATTGGAGTAAAAGTTTCTTTCGTATCTCGATAACTTTCGCTTTTGAAAATCTATATGTCAAGCATGACGATCCGCTTTTGACATTTAGTTTCTTGATTCTGTTTTTATTTTTATTATGGCACTTGGCTATAAAACCATGGCCAGTGTCGAGTAAATGGCGGCAAATTCAAAAAATCGATGAATAGCAACCCTGTCTATAGCTGGAATTATAGTTTTGATCTACAAACTACGAATAATAAAGTTCCTTAGTTTTTATTATTCGTATTTCGTAGATCAAAACTATAATTCCGGCTATAGACAAGGTTGCTACACGTCGATTTTTTTAATTTGCCGCCATTTACTCGACACTGGCTATGGTTTTATAGCCGAGGTGCCATAATTAAAAAAAAAGAACCAAGAAACCAAATGTCAAAAAAAAATAATTGCCGTTGCTTTATTGGTTGCTATGGAAAGAGTTTCTTGTCTTTGTCCCCTGAAACTCAAGTCGATGGGTGGTGCCATGCTCGGGAATAAGATATGTAGACACGGGAAAGAAACTGCCATTACTTTCTTCCGAAGAATCGACTGGGAAACCCCGTGCTAGCTACGCTGATAAATTATATATAATATTGATATCAAAAATGATTTTTATAATATTATATAAAAAAATATCATTTTTGCCTATTTTGTCTCTATGTATTATAGTACATAGAGACTAAATAGGCAAATATGTTTTTTTTTTTTGATATAGGAGCCTCCTTAATTTTAATAAAACTATTTAATTTATTTTAAGTTTATTAATTATTATTTAAGTGGCCATTATTGATATCGGGCAAAAATTACCAAAAAATGGGACAAATACTAGTAGTACTCGCGCACGAAGTGTTTACAGTTTATTTTAATTTTACCATCAATTATTATTATTATTAAAGTATGTACACAACTGAGTATTTTGTGAACATTTCAAGTGCCTATTTTTTTCGCGATATATCGAGACCGATATTGATATTTTTTCGAATATCGATGTATCGATATATCGATATTTTCTTTCAATTTCGACATCCCTATAATACGACACTTTGACAGTTTATGTACCTCGGAGAACCGGAACATAAAATGGCGGACCGGCCACAGTATTTTGATTTGGTAGAAGACCATTAGGCCGAGTCCACTTATAAAAGTCAATGGGACCCATAAATACTAGTAATCTGTGTGTGGACCTATACAGACCTAACGATAAAGAATGCAAAAATATAAAAATTAATCAGTTTCGGTTTAAATGAGATGCTAAGATGCAATTATTTTTTTATTATAAAATTTAAAAAAATATTTATTAAAAAACTATAGGGGACCTAGCGAAAATTATGGTGGACCATAAATATATTAAGTCTATGTGGTGGATCTATACGGACCTAACGCATAGATAATACAGATATTTAGATGACCTAACGTAGACCTATCGATTAAGGTCATTTTGATTTCAAAAATCCTTCGATGGGGTGCTAAATTTGTGCAGGTCTACTAAGGTTTAGCGAATATAAGTGTTGGTTTTAGCATTATATATTACTAGCTGTTGCCCGCGACTTCGTCCGCGTGGACTTCAGTTTATACTCGTAGCGCGCGATGTCAACAAAATTGGTGTCAAAAGCTTTTATAAAAAAATCCTGGTACCCCTTAAATCAATACAGCTGTGCAGTGTGCACACAATAAGTATTTCATTTTTTTATATTAAACTTTATATTTTATGCCAAATTTTAAAGCTTATTTAGCCCTCCAATTTCACAACTTTACCCATAAACTATTTATCATTGATAGATTTAAGGTTACGTCACTGCACAGATAAAGTACTGACTTATTTAATACCGTAGAATAGATATAACAATCGAAAAAAATCGAAACTTAAATGTAAGATGATACCACGTCTTATAGAAAGACTTTTGAGCAAGCGTCAGCGCGATGTAGAAGACGCACGGCGCCATCTATTATGAACTGTTGGAACTAACTTAATTTGAACAAATTTACGCATTTTCACCCCCTTACAACCCTTTTTTCCAGTAAAAAAGTAGCCTATGTCCTTTCTCAGGCTTTAGACTATCTGTATACAAAATTTCATTACAATCGGTTCGGTAGTTTTGGCGTTTGGCGTGAAAGCGAGACTGACAGACAGACAGACAGACATACAGAGATGCTTTTGGCGTTTGGCGTGAAAGCGAGACTGACAGACAGACAGACAGACAGACAGACAGACAGAGATACTTTCGCATTTACAATGTTAGTATAGATTATGTGCACACTGCACAGCTGTTTTTGGGTATTTTGATTAATTAAGGGCCGCGCTACACCGGAATGGCAGCGGCGAGGCGAGCACTTTCAGCGCTGCCATTCCGGTGTAGCGCGGCCCTAAGAGGGGTACCACTTACCAGGGTTTTAAAAAGTTTTTAAATTTGACACACATTTTGTTGACACCGCGCGCTATAAACTAAAGTCCACGCGGACGAAGTCGCGGGCAACAGCTAGTGTTACAATAAAGTAAAAAATAAAACGCCATCTGTTGAATCGTATTAGAACTAAAATGTTCATTGCATCGATATATTTCTGGATTTTTTATAATATTAAGTATACATAAAATATGTTTAAGATTTTTGAAATTTTATTTTAATACACATCCAAGACCCAGGAACATTGAAAACTTTTTGTTCCGCCTGCGGGACTCGAACCCAGGACCCCCGGGATGAGCGCTGGCCACACGCAATGCGAATTCATTTTCATCGGTATTTTCATGGAAATAAGATATTTTCCCACATCAAAATGTAGCCTATGTCCTTTCTCAGACTCTAGAATAACTGTATACAAAATTTCATTGCAATCGGTTCAGTAGTTTTGGCGTGAAAGCAAGACAGACAGACAGAGATACTTTCGCATTTATAATATTAGTATGGATTTTATAATATTATAAGTACATAAAATATGTTTAAGATTTTTGAAATTTTATTTTAATACACATCCAAGAGTCAAGACCCAGGAACATTGAAAACTTTTTGTTCCGCCTGCGGGACTCGAACCCAGGACCCCCGGGATGAGCGCTGGCCACGCGCAATGCGAATTCATTTTCATCGATATTTTCATGGAAATAAGATATTTTCCCACATCAAAATGTAGCCTATGTCCTTTCTCAGACTCTAGAATAACTGTATACAAAATTTCATTGCAATCGGTTCAGTAGTTTTGGCGTGAAAGCAAGACAGACAGACAGACAGACAGACAGACAGACAGACAGACAGAGATACTTTCGCATTTATAATATTAGTATGGATTCACTTTTCGCCCAGCGAAAAGTTTTCACGCCTCCTAAATCCTAATTGCATTTCAACTAAAAAGTCTCTCCGGCTAAAAGAGTGAGCACACTGAGACGGGCCGTGCCGGGGCCCCATCGCAAAAATCGGCCTCTATACAATTTGTATGGAAGCGCATGCGCGTATCGCACACTGTGTCGGGGCGCAGCGGATTTCCGCTTCCATACAAATTGTATGGAGGCGGATTTTTGCGATGAGCCCCGGCACGGCCCGTCTCAGTGTGCTCACTCCTTTAAACTTGCATTTATAATTTATTACACAGTACTCACTACTAGGAATAAAAGTTATTTTCTTCAATCATACATTCTATTTAAATATAAAAATACATTAAAACAAGGAATCAAAAACAATATTTATTAATTACATACAATGTTTTGTTCACTTCTTTATTTCTTGAAATTGTTGTATGAAAGTACAGCCTTAATACGAGGAATGTGTAAAGAAATATGCAATTCAGTCTTTGCTTGTACATGTACTGGAATAGTGTGAAACTTAAGAAAAATGATATAGTATGACAAAACACAATTTATTTTAAAATTATCTCTGATTGTTTCGAAAACAATTCATGAAAATAAATATTCACTACAATTTTACATATAAAATCAAAAATTTACACGTCACAATCTTGCATTTAAAATTAACACTAGTTGCATACCTCACCACTTTAGCTTAAATGTGACAAAAATGCTTGATCTACTAACTACACACATTGATCTTCATTCCCTCTCTAACCCTCTCAAAGCTCATCGTGTGAGGACTGCCTCGCTTGATATGACTCGTCACAAGCGGCAGGTGTCATAAGTTCTATTCTGTATTCGCAACGGAAAGGTTCTGTGACCGACATCAACTTTGTTTCCATTCCACAGCTTATTTCTACTGTAGTCATTCGGTTTGGCCCGTTCCAGCAGGCTATACCGTTTGTATATTTCATTACAGAGTATTTATTGCCTTCCTCTCCAGCCCATTCACCCCAGTTACCAAGACCAACTTCCATACCACCATTTTTAGATTTCTGGGTCACTTTCTGGAATAAGCAAAGTTTGTAAATATATTCCTTGTCTTCATACTCTAAGCATTGTCCATCAAGAGTTGCATACTCCTGCTGCAGACCATAATCCTTTTCGAGACTTTCCTGGTAAGTTCTTATATTTGATTCAATTTCTCGAACTGCCCGCTCCGCATCAGTGAATTGTTTGCGTGCTTCAGTCGCTTCATCTATGATTCTTTGCGTTTCTTCATCATAGGTCTTTGAATTATCTTCATCTTTTTCGAGCTCAATTTCTTCAACATCTGGTTGCTCCTCATCAACATTCTCTTCTTCAGCACCCATGTCATCAACTTCTTCATGCTGGAAATGCTCCTCTTCTTCCTCATGTTCACTTGCTTCCTCTGGCTCAGATGCCTTAAACATTCCCTGTTCTAGCATTATTAGAGGTTTCACTAGAGGCCATGTCTTAGATAGGAACTCTTCCACTTCAACACTCTCGCCCTCTCCTAAGAAATATTGCAGTTCCTCCGTGTCAACCTCTCCATCCTTATTTTTATCAAATACATTAACAACTTTGATCTCATCAACACTTAACTTGCCATCTTGGTTTGAGTCATATTTTGCAAATAGATCCCTACCCTCTTTTTCAAGTTGCTGCTTTTCTATTTCCGCTTTCCTCTGTCTCTCCTTCTCTTCTGCATCTCTATACACTTGAAGAGCTGCATTTTCTTTAGCTTCCACTTCTGATTTTAGCCTCTCCTTTTCCTGTTTGATCTGAAGGGCTTCCTGTTTATCCTTTTCAAGTTGTGTAAGCTGATCCGCCATCTCACTTCGTTTCTTATTACCCTTTTCAATTAACTCCATCCTTACGACGCTACCAGCTTTGTGCAACTCTGCCAATTGTTGCGCCTTGATTCTGGCTTCCTTTCCTAGCTGCTCGCAGATATTAGGACACGCGTCTGGTACGGTGTACTCGTCTGTGCCATCGCAGCAGTCGCAAACACCATCGTTGACACGGGAACTGGGAATGTTCAGAGATTGGTGACCCGCATTTGTGCAATGAAAAACTCCGTTCAGACAAGCTGAGGTGCCCGGTTCGTCACTGCCGTCGAAACAATCACAATAATCGTCGTTCACGTAACTAAATGGAATTGTACTTGTTCCATCAAAACAAGTAAAGTCTTTAGTCGGCGAATACAATGATGCTTTCGTTAGAGAAACACCGCGCGGTCTCGGCACATCAGACGAAGCCGAAATCACAAATGTTAAAATGATTAATAGGAACCCTTGGATTTGTTTAATACACGACAAATGAATCATGATGAAGATACTTCTAATTTAGAGCAAACCTAATAAAATAATAAGCATTTAGATAGCAAATTGATAAGATACACTCGAAAAATGACAGCACAGATTACTAGTATATATTTGTAGAATGACAGCCAGTTTACAGATACCTACCGATCGCTGACGACAGACGAGCAATGATTGACGGATCATGAAATGTCAAATGACATCAATTTCAGTGACGTCAAAAATCTGAATACTTGCATTTGGGATCAAAAATGTTGCAAGTTTATGAGATAAAATACATAATTTATAGAGAAATACTAAATATTTTTCTAAATAAAAAAATAATTTATATTTCCTTTCCCATTTCTCACAGATTTTACTCTGTTTGGCTGATATTTTATCTAATATTTCATATTTCAGACCACTACGCATTTGAATATTCTATTTCAGCTATTTGTAAAAAAAAGATTGTCAAAGCAGGCGTGTTCCTCTTCCTATCAGTTTATTGGTCTGGGTGATTTGACGAGTTTTGATTGGCTACTAAGACGTCAAATGGTACTGGCTGGTACTGCTTAGAGTTCAGGAACACATCTTTAATAGGTTACAATTTCAACTTTCAATCATTTTAATTTGAATTGAGTATTATTTTTATTTTTTATCACAATTTAAAAAATTAAACATGCTGATATGTACTAAATAAATAATATAAACATTATAAACCAAACATTAGTGGAAAGTTTTCATGAAGTATAAATATTACGGCAAAAACTAAAAAAACGAAGGTTTAAAACTAACCTCCAAGAATAATTTAGTTTGATTTTATTTCCCTAATATTATCAGAATGAGTATCGAAGATCTCATAACTGAAACTAGCTTTGCCAAACTAAAAGGCAAAATAGATGATAGACTTTTGGAATCCTTACTAGAACATGGGTTCGAAAGACCAACCAGAATACAATTTCAAGTTCTTCCACATATGCTCCTAGGACGTGATCTAATAGGTGCTGCAGAAACAGGAAGCGGAAAGACATTGGCGTTCCTGATTCCAACCATTGAAAACTTGCTTAAATGTGGGATGAAAAGAAAAGATGGTAATGCTCCAAACATTCTAAATGGTTTAACACAAGTTATTAGAATGTTGTTAGTTGTTACTGTAGATAAGTTTATAATGAATTTAAAAGACATGTGGCTGAATTTATGTTACTTATGAAACGTCTGAACGACTTGATTGAAAATAATAGATTTATTTTTCTAGGTATGGGTTGCTTAATTATTTCACCCGCAAGAGAGTTGTCTCTACAGATTTATGAGGTGTTAAAGAAGTTATTGACACACATCGATTTGTCTCACATACTACTTGTTGGTGGAGAAAAAAAATTGAAAGAAGTGGCATGCTTAAAGAAAGGTATTTATTTTATACAACTCAGTAATTTCTGGTTACAAAAGAAATTGAGAGGTAATTGAGACTGAAAATAAAGGATGAATAGTACATTACGCACCTAGGGCAGGAAAATAAGAAATGTCTCAGATCTCATGTAACCGAGGTCAACAAACATGTGATCAGTGGCTTTCTTATTTACTGCCCATGGTGCATATACTATTTTTCTCATTGACCAAGGTGGAAAACGTCAACATCGGTAAGCGCAGTGGGAAGAAAGTTGATGTTTTCCGCCCGGAGTTGAGAAAAAACCTGGATATTCAAGACTGTATTTATTTTGCAAAGTCTTAAAATAGAATTAATATTATTAAAGCATTTGTGAATCATCTAAATTCTTCTAATATATAAAATTCTCATGTGACAGTGTTTATGTGTGAACTCCTCCAAAACGGCTCAACCAATTTTAATAAAATTTTGTATGTAAATTTGTTAGGCTTGAGAATAGGTTTTTATCTACTTTTTATATTGATACTAGAAATAATTTACATAGTAAAACAATGTTTGCCGGGCTAGTCAGCTAGACATCCCAAAAAAAAATATGTATTGAGTTATGAATGCAGTTATGTTATTACAGCGACCATATACAATTTGTAGACTTTTTATCACACAATTTTAAACATTACATTTGCAGGTGTCAATATAGTAGTAGGAACTCCTGGAAGGTTGCTTGACCATATACAAAATACAACACTGTTTTGTGGCAATTTAAAACATTTGATATTGGATGAAGCTGATAAATTACTTGAGTCAGGATTTGAGAAACATTTAACTGGCATTCTTAAAAAGTTACCAAGTAAGTATCAATATACATTATATGTATACATATTACATAGCTTCAGGGCCCCCATAAGGGCTACTGGCGCTTGTGTGCAAAAAAAGGATTTTGGCGCCCCTTTAGGCAAATTTTTTGGGGACTTGGTTTTGGCGCCCCTAAAGATGGCGATTTGGCGCCCATAGAGGATGGCGCCCGTGTGCATTGCACACATTGCACATATGGTAGCGGGGGCCCTGCATAGCTTTAACTAAGTACAATCTAGGCTATAATTTAGACAGGATCAACGGTATACTTGTTGATCCTAAAGCATAAAATTAATAAATTTTAAAATCCCTAAGCCGATGATAAATTATAGCTATAATATAAATTATAAGAACGCTGTAATGTTTCAATTTTTAAAACGAAAATAAACATTTTCTTCCAGAGTAGTGACATATTACCCATAGCTTAAATGCTTATTATTTGCGTTTATTACCTTGGAATCTTGTCATTAAAATTAATAAGTTAAATTCATTATAATGCTATTATATTTCAATGTATGGGATTTTTTCAGAAAAGAGACAAACAGCATTATTCAGTGCAACAATAGATGAGAAAGTGCAGAACCTTGCTAGAGTGGCATTGAAACCTGATGCAACAATTGTTTCTGTAAAGAATGATAAGCAACCAACAGCAACAAGATTACAACAAGGGTAAAATTCATGCTGATATAAAAATTTTGGTGCAATGAAGTTCAACAGAGTTGCAAGAAATATCTAGTATATTATTTTCTTTAAATAGATAAGTTAAAGTTTTCTATATTTATATCTAAATATAGTACATTACCTTAAATAAAATATTATAAACTTCTAGATTGTAACAAGACATGAATTTGCAGGTCCAATAATAATAATTATTTATGTTCAGCGATAACAGTTTTGTCCCTATTAGATAAGTGCAAGTTGCAACAATATTGCTATCAGTTACTAAGAAGTTGATATAAATAACATAAATCAATGATTTTGTCATGAAATAATAGTAAATTAATCATTGTTTCGTTTAGATAATATGTATCAAGCATTTTTTAATTTGCCTAAAACAACAACTCAACACAACATAACAATTATCTTTATTTTTGTTTCAGATACTTTCTCTGTCCCATAGAAAAAAGAATATGCTGGCTATACAAAATGTTAAAGAAGTGTAAAAAATTCAAAGTAATGGTGTTCTTTTCTTCATGTAAGTCAGTTGACTATCATTATGAATTTTTTAAGGTTCATTGCAAGGCTCCGGTGCTAAGTATTCATGTTTGTATATTTTTTATTGTTTATCTTTTATGATTATTATTTGAATTTTTCATTTTAATTACATATTGTCTGTTTCAGGGTAAACAAAGTCAACCAAGGCGAAAGGAAACATATCAGAATTTTGTGGATGCAGAAAAAGGTGTATTATTTTGTACAGACGTTGCAGCAAGAGGACTAGATATACCAGCAGTCAATTGGATTATACAGTTTGATCCCCCAACTGATATTAAAGTTTGTATTTTGAACATAATATTGGCCGTGTTCGTCGGCGTAATTTTTAGCGCATTCGCTGCAAAACCTAGTTATTGCGCATGTCCAAATCATATCATGCCATGGCAACGACAACTGTTTACGACTTGACATTTAACCCAATTGCAATTTGTTGGTGGCGTTGCAATGAACAAACCAGTGGGAGAGCCATGCTTCGGCACGAATGGGCCGGCTCGACCGGAGAAATACCACGCTCTCACAGAAAACCGGCGTGAAACAGCGCTTGCGCTGTGTTTCACCGAGTGAGTGAGTTTACCGGAGGCCCAATCCTCTACCCTATTCCCTTCTCTACCTTCCCCTATTCCCTTCCCTTCCCATCCCTACCCTCCCCTGTTACCCTATTCCCTCTTAAAAGGCCGGGAACGCACCTGCAACTCTTCTGATGCTACGAGTGTCCATGGGTGACGGAAGTTGCTTTCCATCAGGTGACCCGTTTGCTCGTTTGCCCTCTTATTTCATAAAAAAACAATTAAATTTTTAAATATTTCCAAGTCTTCCATATCCATATTTTCCAAAATAAAATAATCAAACACTATCATAGTGTTAAATAAATTATTTGTGCGGCTGTTAGACAATTTAGGCTTATGTATTTATGTTTAGCTTTTATTATTTTAATCATGTATAAACAATTAAGACGTTGTTTACGACTTGACCAGCAACTTGTTATGGCGTTGCCATGACATCTTTTGGACATGCGCAATAAAAGGTTTGTCCAAAAATACGCCGACGAACACGGCCATTATTATGGCATTAGACAACCAACAGAGTGTGTTGGTTGTCTTAGAATTGAAACTTTAACCTCATATCGAAAACTGTAACTATTATTATTACAAACAAATACGCAATACCATGTAATACTAAGCTATGAGCAGTACAAAGCTTTATATAATCGCTCGGCGAAACCAAAGAGGACACTTGGCGCGTTCATGCAATAATTGCCATCATCTGATAGCGTTTTTGCCAAGCACCCATAATAATAACTTTAAATATGGGTCTGAGTCCTGTTGCCTTATTAAAAAAAAACAAACAAATACTATAATATTTTATCACTTTCAACTTTCAGGATTACATACATAGAGTTGGAAGAACAGCCAGAGGTCTAAGTAGTGTTGGAAATGCTGTGATACTGTTGAGGCCAGAGGAAGAAGTATTCATAGATTATTTAAAGAGGGAGAAAGTTTATCTCGATAAATATAACTTTGATGAACCCTCAGGAGAAGTACAGGATATGGTAATTCCATATTTTTGTTGTTTGCTTTTTAAAACATTGGCTCCCCACAGACATTATCACCATAGACTAATATTCTACTTAATTCAAAGATCCATGCTGTATATTCTTAAGAGACTTTAGTTACATTGTTTTCTAAAGTATAAAATGTGGATAAAACATATACACAGAGTATTTTTTTTTTATAACAATGCGACTAAACTACAAAACTTTCTTAGACTTGTGACTCGACTTTAGTCATTTCAAGCTGATTGTCTGAATCTGAATACACAACTATGTTTTTTTTTCAGTTAGAAAATCTTATAAGCAGAGATGGAACATTGAAAGTATTGGCAAGGAAAGCTTACTTGTCATATCTTAGATGTTATAAAAAACATCCTTTATGTAAAATATTCAATATTAAAAATATGGACTTAAAATTGGCTGCCAAAGGTTTTGGTTTTCTGGAACAACCACACGTCGATTTTCGTATCCTTTTAAAAGTAAGATTGATTTTAGCTACTATACAACAAACGCGATATTTTGCCATTTTATTTAGCTTATTATGAGCTTATGATTTAGCTTATTAAGAGCAAAAATGGCATGACAATTAATTAGCTATAGATTAAGCAGAATATTTTTCTTAATACACTACTCAGTTAAAACTACAAAACATCAGAAAACGAAAAAGGAGCAATCATGTTAAGTTCAGGAATAAATAGTTGATTTTTACAATTCCGTTTTTTAATCTACCCATTTTTTAGTAAAAAAACTTATTTAAAAGGACTTTTTCAAACAAAGTATATTTTTAATTGATTTTACCAAAATTTACCCAGTAAAATAAAAATATGCTTCCTTAAAATAAAATTTATTAAATGATAAATAAATGTTATTGATAACTGAAAGTACAATGTGACATTTTAAAGTACCTATTATAGCAAAAATGCTAATAATTTTATTTAAGGTTTTAAGTTTCTTATTTGAATCCTTTCAGCCTTTCAGCTCATTGGCCTCTTGTTTTTGCCTTTTTGTCTAAATATTTTCGTCTTTTCTGTGTTCTTGTTATTATTTTTATTCAAGGTTTTGAAATATCCAAAACCACCACCACCTTTTCTCTTCTGAGTTGGTCCTTTGTGTGTCACTTTTAGTTCAACAGCTGGTGGCACAGTGAAACCGAATGATTTCGATACCAGAGCCAAATCTATTGTGTCAATATCGAATATTGTTTTTAGATGATGCGAGTCATACGCTCTAAGGTAGCTTTTGAACGCTTCTTTGGCCGATTGGTGGAGATAGTAATTCTTCGATATTAATTTCTCCAGCTGAAATACAAAATAATGACTTAGAACTCTAGTATTTAGCACCAAGTTTAATGTTGTTTATTCGTTGATTAAGACAATTAATTTGGCGTCAATCTCTGAGCACATAACAAAAATCCTTAAAAATAGCCTCCCTCACTCGATGTTTATAATAGTAACATTGTACCAGTAGTTATGAAATATGAAGTACCCAATATTATGTTAAAGGTACAATTCCGTGCATCGTGATCGATCGCGGCCTACGACTGTCGTCGGCCGCTCGCGACAATAGTCAGTGTTTGACAATGTATGGCACCGCTTCCGAGGCGCGCGACAGACGCGCGCGGCCGACGCATGTCGTGAGCCGCGCGCGGCCGCCTTGAAGTTAATCGGTGTTGTTCGTTGTTCCCTGTAGAGTGTAGACGTGTGTCTGCCGAAGTCAAAGTAATGGTCTATATTAAATTTTTGGCTTCATTTCTTCCATAATTAACGATAACATAAAATTAAATTGCTTTTTGTTTAGTCGACAAAACTTCCGAAACATTTTTTCATCACAATACAAATGATTTTGAATCAATATATTTTGGTAGTATCCTTCTACGTTTCTGCTTTGAAAGATAGGGTAGTCTATACTAATATTATAAATATTTTAAAGTGGAAGAGATAAACTGTTTGTTTGAACGCGCTAATCTCAGGAACTACTGGTCCGATTTAAAAAACTATTTCAGTGTTAGATAGCCCATGTATCGAGGAAGGCTATAAGCTATATTTTATCACGCTAAGACTAATAACAGCGAAGAAATAGAGGAATGTGAAAAAAACGGGGGGGGAAAAATTTGAACGCGGCTAATCTCAGGAACTACTGGTCCGATTTGAAAAATTATTTTAGTGTTAGACAGCTCATTTATCGAGGAAGGCTATAGGCTATATTTTATCACGCTTAGACTATTAGGAGCGAATAAATAGAGGAAAATGTGAAAAAAACGGTTGAAATTATTTGAAAGAGCTCATCTCACGAACTACTGGGACAATTTTTCTGTCATTTGGCACAGATAAGAAGTAGACCACGTGAAGGATCATGAGCTATTTTTGTGGACTAATTTGTCTGAAATATTTAATTTACGCGGGCGAAGCCGCGCGGAACGTCTAGTTTTCATAATATAGCAACAACAACTCGTCATCCTCCTCTTCTTCAAAAATGTCAATCAGCATTTCGACCATGATTTTGACTTCGGTAGACACACGTCACACACACTTATCTAGAGGGAACTGACGCCAAATTCAACATTGTCATACTCTGACTATTGTCGCGAGCGGCCGACGACAGTCGTAGGCCGCGATCGATCGCGATGCATGGAATTGTACCTTTAATTTCAAGAGATTTGTGACAATTTACTTTATATCCATACTAATATTATGAATGCGAAAGTATGTCTGTCTGTATGTCCGTCTGTCTGCCTGTTACCTCTTAACGCCTAAACCGCTGTAACGATTTTGCTGAAATTTGTCACGGAGATGCCTTGAGCCCCGGGAAAGGACATGGGATAGTTTTCATCCCGAAAAAATGTACGATTCCGTCACGATAAACAAATTTTGGCGCAACGGAGTTGCGGGCGTCATCTAGTAATTTATAAATATCTCACCTGTAACTGAATATTAGCAACTTTATTCCAAGAACAATCATACTCATTGAGAGTGACTTTCGATTGCTGCAAGTATCTGAGGAATCCAAGCTCTTCAGGGCGCAAAAATAATAACGCGTTGCCGCTTGTGCCCAAACCGCGGGCCGTTCTGCCTACTCTGTGAATGTACTCCTGTAAAATACGAAAGAAATATGTAAAAACTAGTTTTAGTCAAAATTCAGTATTATATTTAATTTTATAACATTCATATAGGGTAAAAACGGGTCCCTATTACTAAGACTTCATTGTCTGTCTATCTCCAGGCTGTATCTCAAGAACCGCTATAGTATACACAATCTGAAAAATGTTAGAAGTCTAGTTCTAACATTTTTGCAGATTGTGTATTTCTGTTGCTGTTATAACAACAAATACTAAAAATAAAATTTATACAGTGTAAACTCTATATAACGACACTGAAGGGACCGTGCATTTTATGACGTTATATAGAGTTGTCGTTAAATGGAGAGAAGAAAAATTAATACTTTTTCGTCAATATACAGTGATTTTCTTTTAGTAACCGTATTTACAGTTTGAAAGCTTATGCTATATAAGCTTAACTGAGAATATGATAACGAATAGATATTAATAATCTATGACTCCTTATTATTAGTTAGGGACTAGGGTCTAAAACAGCCTACATGTGCAATTAATCTCAATTTGTAAACAAAAGGACTAAAATCTTAGAACGTTTTGTATGCATGAGCTAGAATAACAATGCGACAAGAAAACGTACACAGCTGCGCAGTTTTAGTACTACTTATTTTAGTAATTTAAAAGCCTGTACTTTTTATTGTTCAATTGTTGTAATGCTGATGTTGTTGAGAGTTGGTGTGATGCTATGTAGAGTGTACCATTGTATGGTAGACAAGCTAAACCAACCAAAGATTTCGACATTTTAGAGTTTGTCGTTAAATAGAGTGAAGTTACATGGAGTTTACACTGTATTTAAGTTTGCTCTATAACGGTACGGAACCCTTCGTGCGCGAGTCCGACTCGCACTTGGCCGGTTTTAGACATGGCCTTGTGGCTTGTAAGTTAGTAATTACGATTCATACCTTAGGATCATCAGGTGGGTCGTACTGCACTATCCAGTCCACCGCGGGTATGTCCAGACCGCGCGCCGCCACGTCCGTACACAGCAGTATACCACTCTCAGCATTACAGAATTGGAAGAATGTTGCAGTACGCTTAGTTTGTTGTTGTTTACCCTAAAATGAAATATTTTACATTAGACTTTGTTGCTAATATGACTATTTGACTTCACTTTCAATAACTGCTTAGTTTTTCTAACATCTAAAACAGAGGTTCCCAAACTTATTTTGTCTACCACCCACTTTAAGAACAAATTATATTTTAGCGCCCCCATTGTTTCAATTTGTAATGCATCCTGATGAAATAAATCACTCCCCAAGCCTCTACACAAGGCCTCCATTTTTTCTGGGTCCCACACCACCCCCATTCAGACCTTCAAGGGGGCGTTATCGCCCACTTTGGGAAAGGCTGATCTAAACCCAGTCGCACACAGACGGAAAAATATCCGTACGTACTATATGCATTTTGATATTATCAATTCTAGTAAACACAAAATCAAAATAGTCTTCTTTCCATTTGATTTTTCCCTGTTCAGTGAAGTTTCGTAGATTAGGAATTTTATAGAAACCGTACATTTTCTCATAAAAAATATTTCCCCCGTTTTTCCCACATTTTCCTGAGTTTCTTCGGTCGTATTAGTCTTAGCGTGATAATATAATATAGCCTATAGCCTTACTCGATAAATGATCTATCTAATACTGAGATAAGTTTTTAAATCGGACCTGTAGTTCCTGAGATTGACGCGTTCAAGCAAACATACTCTTCAAGTTTATAATAACAGCGTTTTACCCTGCAATAAAACGCTTATTAACTATACTTACCTAATTCAAAGCCAAATAATGAGAGTGGCAACACTATTTTTCATATGTGTGGCGGAAATAGTACCTAAACGACTTCTATATCCTCCTACGTCACCCGCTTTCTGCCTGCCTATTGGTTGACGTTTAGTTCTAAGTTTTTCCACCAGGTTGCAGAGTTGAGCTTTTAGCAGCACAACGGATTTGGAACCATTGCGTTGAAAATTCCAGGCAGAATTTAAAGTTGGCTTTGAATTAGGTAAGTATAGTTAATAAGCGTTTTATTGCAGGGTAAAACGCTGTTATTAACTTACTGTACCGTAATTCAAAGCCAAATAATGAGAGCTGTCTGATATCGCCTGGTGGCTAGGTAAAGACAATGATCTTTTGATGTGTAAAGCACTGCGAGCATCTCCTTCTGGTTGGAGTGCAAGATCATCTCGTGAGATGTCCAGGGACCGCAAACTTCGTGATTGTCTATTCGGGCGCCCCATGCTATTTCAGAAGCGTCCGTCGAGAGAAAATGCTCGGCCGCGGGGTAATGCAGGCGAGATTGAACATTGCAATTCATTATCCACCATTCTAGATCGCGGAGTACTACCACAGATTACTAAATAGTACCAGATACTTCACTCAATAGAAAATTTCCAATACCTACTGCTATAATAGCCTACTCCGTCGCGTCAGCCACCACTGCATGCTAAACTGTGCCTTAATGCTCAAGCGTATAGCTGTGATTGCTTCGCACCGCGCGATCACGTAGCAATCGCAGGGCTGCCTCTTTGATAAAATTAAATTAACATAACTTTTTGTGTCGATGTTATTGAGAACTGTGAATATGTTCTGACTTATATGTGGCAGTCCTAAATTAGTGCTGTACTGTGCAATCTAGATAGAACATAATTATTATAGACGTCAGTGTGTAGGTAAAATAAAATAAAAAAATTAAAGTTACATATGTTTTATTTTAATATAATTTTTTATAAATTTCTTACCCTTTCTAAATTCTCTATTATTAAATTTGAGTGTAGCAAAAATTGGGGTTTATGAATAATCGCCGACTTTTCAAAATGTAGACAACACACAAAATGACTTTTTGGCTTGATATTTGGTCTTGCTAAATCGGGCCTACCAATCAATTCAGCCCATGTTTTACGCCTGAAAAAAAAATAAGAATTATAAAATAGGACAGGTCTTACTTTTAGTTTACCCTGTATCGATATCTGTCTTTATACGAAAAGTGCAAAAAAACATATTTGTTTTATGGGAGCCCCCTTGAACATTTGTTTTATTTAGGTTTTAGTATTTTTTGTTACAGCGGCAATATAAATAATACAATTTGTGAAAATTTCGACTCTCTAGCTATCACGGTTCATGAGATACAGCCTGGTGACAGACAGATAGACGGACAGATGGACAGCGAAGTCATAGGAATAGGGTCCCGTTTTTTTACCTTTTAGTTTTAGGTAAGGAACCCTAAAAAGGCTTATCTTCGTAAATAATCCTAGAAAATTAAATTTAATAATTTACAAAATTGGTTTAAAATATATATAAGTTGGAGTGTCTGAGGTTTTACGCTTATCATTAACACGTATATTGTTTACAAATCGCATTAAAATCGAATCACCCGATAGTAAGTATCAAATTTTGTTTGTTTACATTAACAGCACGACAAGTTGAGACAAGTCCGGCCGCCGCGCGATTTGTGTTGGAAGTTTCGTATGTAGGTATTGATTTGAGCGACTGCTTATCAAATATTATTACAATTTTATTCTAATAAAAGTAGTTAAAACGTTAAAATAGTGTTTAAGATAGGTATAACGTTTCTATGTAACGAAAATATGTAAACATGTGTCTGAAAGGCAAGCTAATGCTTATTACGACAAATATAATAATATAATTTATCACTTAGCTTTCGTCATTGCCAGGTAAATAGAAAAATGATAGGTGTTTATCCCTTCTTTTACTTGATTTGCACCCATCTACAGCACATAAAGTACCAGAAGGCATCGTAAGGCGCGTACGAACGAATTAAAATGTAAAAACACCCGTGCGCTTCGCTCGCGACAACCGCACTGAGCTTGGGCCTCCGGTGGCCCGAGACCGCTCGGTCGGGCGGTAGGTAATTATAGCGCGCAAGTACATGGAGTGACGGAGGCCTGGTACTACTGCATAGCGACGACAGGAGCGAAGTTTTAAAAGGTAATTGCAAAATCGCAGAAGCTCCCGAAAATTCAAGCGGCCTCGAGGGACCGTGAAGCTGGCAAAATTTATTAGACCGACTAGGCTTTGGATTTCTTGTAAATGCGCAGTTTTTCGCTGTATTATAGGTCGACACTTGTCGATAATAGTTTGCGTCTTTTTTACAGGAAGCCATTTGAGGCCGAGCCATGGATCCCAACAGATCCCGAGAAATTCCAGGGCCTTTTGAGGAGTTAAAACAGATTTTTTGAAATTGATTTGCCATTCTAAGCTTTTCAGTAAATTTACTGTATAATGAATTTGACTCGAAAGTACGGTCTTGTCTTGATTGGCTATTAGATAATCGTCCAAATAAGATATTGTTCTTATTCCCCGGTTTCGCAAGGTCTGCGCGACCCAATTGCTCAACATCGCAAAAACATGAGGCGCCGTCGCCAAACCGAAAGGGAGGCAGGTCATTTGATACAATTTTTGCTCGTAAATCACCCTCAGGAACCTCCTGTGAGAGGCCGCAACGGGGACAAGGTAATCGTATGGTTGTAAGAAATTGGGCACTTTTTGCATGTTTATTAATTTGAACTTTGTTTAAAAATTTGTTTAAAAATCGCAGATTGAATATCAGGTTGCCGTCGTTCTTGGATGTCAAAAACAAATCGGGGAGACAAAGCTCGGGGAGTTGCGTACTCTCTCCAAGGCACTGTTTTCTAGTAAAGTTTTTACTTATAGCGAGCGACATTTGAGTTGAATTTCGAGTGTGAAATCTTTGACAAGTCGAAGAAGGTACCCACAGCGGTGGCTTTTTCTTTAGAGGAATCCTGTATCCCTGGATAATTTTTAGTACAGTTTTTGGAGCACCGAGATGAACAAAATTTGCCAAGCGTGAACAAAATGCAACATGCAAGCGACATGCAACACGTTCGTCCGTGTCAAAAACTACGTTTCGATTTGAAACTATTTTTATTTTGTGTGGTCTTAGATTGACCCTTTAGCATTGTCAAAATTAGATTTCTGGCGAGATCCGTTCGCATCGGCCCTCGACTTATTTTGGTTCTGCGCGAACCTTTTATTTTGTGTGTACCCATGTTGTGGGTAGTTTGAATTTCGGTTGATATTGATACGGGTGTGCATTTTGTGCAAAAACAGATGTTAATCTGTCGTATGAACCCCACGGTGGGTGAAAGCGAGCACCCTGCGCGGGTGTTTTATAATCTGAGCTCGAGCTAGCCTGCGCGGCCGTTCTTTGCATTGTAGGTCGTATCGGCCAAAAAATTTTACTACTACCGCCCGGTTTTTCAACAGCCAATCACAAACTGTTCTTTTTTGAACAAATTATGGCAAGACGGAGCTATTTTGCGTAAACTCGCTCGTAAAAACTTATCTTTAACAGATCTTAAAATAGCATCCCTTCTTTGTCCTATCATATCTGCCCTGAGCCCGCAAGCGAGTTGAAACATATCGCAAGAAATTTTATTGCGTACATACCTTCCACAAAAATCTCATTACTTTTATCTTTTATAGAAGACACAGTCAATTCGACGGAATTTTCCACGACCCAATTTAAAAACGATTCAAAACCTGCCTGCGCGGCATCTTTTTGTTTTTGTACTGCCTGCGAAATAGTCGCATAGCTGCGTTCGGCAATACACAAATTAGGGTACCTATTTCTCGAAAGGTTTTATTTCGTCGTTACATTCGACTTCGAGAAATCCGGGCGTAGAACATTATAATTTAACATCGGAATAGCGCACGTCACTCCATTCGGGAGTGTCGAAGTGTTGCGCCGATATTAGCAAATCTAAATGATCTTGCAATGACCTCGGCAACGAGGACTCTTTTAATATTGCATTAATCGAAAAATTTACACAGTTTTTAACTTGTTTGGAGCTCGATGCTAAATTTTCATTATCATTATCGGAAAATAATTCGCCGCTAACATCTAAACACCGGTTGTCATCGGAATTATTATGCGAGTGTATATTTTTGAGCGGCTGCCAAGCTGGAAAGTAATTATTATAGCCTGTCGATTGAAAATACGATTGAGCCAAAAAACTTTGAATTTGACTCACCTGCTCAGCGAGTTTACTTAACTCAATGTCGGATGTCCGGCGACGCTTACGTTGGTCTCTGCTCCTCGACGTTTCGGCCTTCCTTTTGTTTCGCGCAGGAGAGTCGGATTCGGAACTCGAGCTAATATTTTTATCCGAACCCATTATTTCTAATTATAAGAATTATTAAGAAGTCGTTCGGTAAACCGAAAAGTAAAATTGATGTGCCACGTGCACAAATTTAAATTACGCGTAATCTAATATACGTCCGCACAGCACGAAAAATAACCGCCAATGGTTCCAAATCCGTTGTGCTGCTAAAAGCTCAACTCTGCCACCTGGTGGAAAAACTTAGAACTAAACGTCAACTAATAGGGAGGCAGAAAGCGGGTGACGTAGGAGGATATAGAAGTCGTTTAGGTACTATTTCCGCCACACATACGAAAAATAGTGTTGCCACTCTCATTATTTGGCTTTGAATTACGGTACAGTAGGTTAATATTAGGTAGGTATAGATTTTTTTTAATTATCGCTTGACAAACTCGAGTCTCGATCTAAAAGACTATGAAATGGTATAATATGATAGTGATGATGATGAATGTAATTTGCATAGTAGCATAATATGCTTTCTGTTCTTAAAACAACGCCGAAACTCCCAAACTTGTATCTATAAAGAATCAGGAGTTCTCTCAGCACCTTCCGAACCACGGTATACCAGGTATATCTCCGTGCAAAATCTTACTTGTTGGTAGCATATGCTTAGAATACTTCTCACGAAACCAAAGTCACCACATGTTTCCCTATAAGTTTTGAGGAGTTCCCTCGATTACTTATAGATCCTTCATCAGATCACCACTTTTGTGAATATAATACCAAATTGGGATGATACCCTATACAGTGTGTAACAAAAATAAGTGATAATACTTTAGGGTGTGTACGTGTTCCTTGTGGAGAGTTTACTGTGAAAGTAGCAGCTCAGAAAGACGAATTTTTTTTTAACTTTTGTATGGGCAAGGGCCCGAGCGTCACGAGTTTCCCCATACAAAAGTGAAAAAAATTTTTGGTCTTTCAGCGCTGCTGAAACTTCTTCACAGTGCTTCACAGTGAACTCTCTACAGGGAACATGTACACACCCTAAAGTATTATCACTTATTTTTGTTACACCCTGTATACCAAAAGAAAAATTTTGAAAATCCGTTAAAATTGTAGCCTATGTGTTATTCTGATGTATAAGCTATATTATTGTAAAGTTTCATTAAAATCCGTTCAGTAGTTTTTGCTTGAAAGAGTAACAAACATCCATACATCCACACATCCATACATCCATACATCCAAACAAACTTTCGCCTTTATAATGTTAGTAGGAAGTAGGATAAGTTAACGAAAAATGCTCTGCAATAGCTTACCGCGGCAGTACTCGAGTGCCACACGTTTATTTTATGTATGTTAGTCCATTATCAAAATTCTGGTGTAATACACTTTTATCGTCCATACGCACGAGAAGAAGCAAACATCTTTACTTACATGTATAGACATGACGGGGAGATCTATATAGTTGAAAAGTTCATGGTGGAACTTCACCGACATGCATGTTGAGAGGAAAACCATCACCTTCTTCTTTCTGTTCTTTTTCAAGAAGGTAAATAGAACCATCATTCGTTTTTCAGATGGACACACTATGTATCTGAAAAAGAAAAATGTTATTATTATTAGACATAATATAACCACTGCAGCTGCTGCTGTTACATATCTATACTAATATTTTAATTGGGAAGAGTTTGTTTATTTGTTGCTAATCCTCTGGAACTACTGGTCCGATTTGAAAAATTATTTCAGTGTTAGATAGCCTACTTATTGAGAAAGGCTAGAGGCTATATTTTATCATGCTAAGACTAATAGGAGCGAAGAAATAGAGGAAAGTGTGTAAAAAACGGGGGAAATTATTTGAAAGGGCTTATTTGACTGCGATACGTACTGGAGCAACTTTTAAGTTATTTAGCACACATGAAGAATAGACCACGTGTAAGGACATAGGTTTCTTTTTTTGCAGAAAAATGTACGGTTTCCATGACATTCCTAAATTACGCGGGCGAAGCCGCACGGTGCATCTAGTTATAGATAAAAATATTATATTTGGTTACATAAGGATAGAAATACTGATAAGTTCATAGGGATAAAATTGCAGATTCCATTTATCAGTGTCATTAAATGGGTACATTTTCATGTTAATCATTTTTATGGTGGTGATAAAGATTGCTGTGAAGTTTTAAAATTGAATACAAAGACAGAAAGTATTTTTGGATACTCATACACTTAAAATTAAATTATCTCCATACAAAATTTCAGCAAAATTGGTTAACCGATTTGGGCGTGAAGAGGTAACAGACAGACAGACTTTCGCATTTATAACACTAGTGTGGAAGTGTGGATTAAATTAAGATTTTTACCCTTGCTCCAAAGATTCTACAGTAGCCTGTTCCCTGTGGTCGTCTACTCCAACATAGATGGGATCTTTTTTCACTGCCAGAGCTTTCAAAGCATCCACTTTTTTAGTTTGTGTAGCACTGAAGAGCATTGTCTGTCGTTTTTCTGTAATAAAATTTAAATTTAATACTTTTTTATTTATTTATTAACCCACTTGCTGATACAATAGTTAGGTAGTTATGACATTCTTGTGCTTATTATCACTGCACTTTTGTATGTTTTAGGTATCAGCGTATCCTGATGACACATAGGTCTCCCCTAGATGCTTCCACTTCTCCCTATCCTGGGTAAGTCTTTGCCAGAGGTGGCCTGCAACTCTTCTGAAGTCATCAGACCATCTTTTCCTTGGTCTACCTCGTTTTCTTTTTGTGTTGTTTCGAGGTACCCAATTTTTCCGAATTGTTTCTGAGTATACTAAATTTAATACTAGGTCAAAAAAATAGAGGTACTCATAAAACCAAGCAATTAAGAATGAATCATTTAATTTTGTTTGGCTTCATAAAGTTAATATACCTAAAGGAATAGAGCAACAATCTCGAGCTGTCAAACGAAACCAAAATTGGTTTCCATCTGTGTGAAAAATATGTGTACGTACATACACTTACACAAGCGTGATTGAATATGAATTCTATGAGATTAAATTGTCAATGTGCGGCACATGCTAACTGGACGTCAAAAAAAGAGTGCTGCTGTCATGTCATGGCAGATAAGCTTAGTTCTGCAGCATATGCTGTTAAAAAAAATTCGTGAAATCACTGATGTAGAGACCGCGCGATTAGTTTACTTTAGCTACTTTCATAGCATAATGTCTTACGGCATCCTCTTGTGGGGAAACGCGGCGGACATTAATACAATATTTGTGCTGCAGAAGCGAGCTATTCGTTCTATTTATAAGATGTCGTCTTTGGAATCTCTAAGAGAAAAATTTAAAGAAATAAGAATTCTGACCGTCACATCTCAATACATTTTGGAAAATCTCTTATATGTTAGAAAGAACATAAATATTTTCAAAAAGAAAAGTGATAATCATAATGTAAATACTAGAAATAAGAACAAGTTAGCAATACCAATGTTCAGACTAGCCAAAATAAGCAAATCCTTTAAAGGCCAATGTATACGCCTATACAATAAAATCCCAGAAAATGTTCAAAATCTACCTTTAAACAAATTTAAAAAAGCAGTTAAAGAACGTTTGTGTGCTAAAGCGTATTATAAAGTCAATGATTTCTTCGAGGACAGCACACCTTGGGAATAGGGTGGCTCCATGCAGGTTACTTTTCTTTTAATTTTGTTACATAGCTGTAAGCCATAACATTGTAATTTTCCATTTTTTTTTGCAAAAGATGGCCCCGTGCGAGTTTCTTACGCCGGTTCTTCTCGGCGGGGTAGTTCCCGAACCGGTGGTAGGCAACGTAGTTTCTTCGTTCGACTTTCAAAAAGTGTATCATGATACCCATTTTGAATAAAAAGATATTTTATTTTATTTATTTTATTTTATGTATTTGTTTCTCTATTCCGCTAGGTATATTAACTTTATGTTTGGCTAGTACATTTTTATACAATTTTTAGGTTAGTTGTATTTTTAAAATGGGTTATAACTTACTGGGCAAAAGCTTGATGATTTGTTTAACTTCCTCCTCAAAACCAATTTCCAACATCCTATCTCCCTCATCAATGATAAGACATTGCAGGTTTTTGTATAAAAAGTCAGGTGTATTCTGCAGATGATCCAGAAGTCTACCAGGTGTTGCCACTAGTATATTAATACCTGTAACATTATTATTAAGATGTTTTCTATTATTTGAAGGACCAACTGTCAAAAGATATTTAGCCTTGAACTAGAACTCAAAGAAATAAATAACATTCTATAATCAATAATGCACATTTGTAGGGATAAAACTTTACAAATATGTAACAAAAGATTGTATTGTTAAAGATTTAGAAAAAGTTACACTACATTCACAAATTAGACAATATTGTAAACCATGTTGAACACTTACCCTTTGAAAGTTTTTGTGCTTCAGTACCTCTATTTGAACCTCCCATCACCAAGGCATAAGTATGGTGGTGGTATTTCATCAACTCCATGAGAACACCAAAGGTTTGCATAGACAACTCTCGAGTTGGAGATAGTATGATGACCCCTGTGCCTGTAGAATAAATTTAAAAATGTATTTCCTGGCAAGATAAAAGTAATTAAATAATATGGTAAGTACAATATTTCAGATATCCATTCTGTGTTCATTAAAAAACTCTGCGCTGCACATACTTATGTATAGACCTAGGATAAGCCTCAACAGTAAACTGGATATCATATCCTGAATCTAAACAGTATGGAGCACAATTTTCACATTCGCCTTTTGTCATCATTAAATATAAGAAATGAGTAAAGATATGTTTAAATAATAAAAAAAGAATTCTGATTTCTTACCATTTCTTGGCTTAAATTGAAGCTTGTAAATCAGCTCAATGGCTGGTATTAAAAATGCCAAAGTTTTTCCAGAGCCTGTCCTAGCTGAACCAACTAAGTCTTTCCCTTCTAGAAGGTGTGGAATGGCCTTAGCTTGTATTTCTGTCATAGTGGTGAATCCCATGTCTTTGATGCCCATCAATGTTGGTTCACATACTTTTCCCTCCAATGAAGAGAATTTTTGGTCCGATAATATGCCCGAACATAAAGTTGTACCTGAATAAAGAGATTTTATGATGTAATGTTTTTGAACATTATCATTATATCAAAAAACATAATCATAACATACATGGTTTATTTTCAGTATCATCCGCAGCAGAGTAATTTTCTTCACTTTCCACGACTTCTTCTTTTACTTCTATTTTTTCTACCTTAACATCTTTTTGTTTCTTTTTCTTTTCTGAAAACAAAGTATGTATAATAATTGTTACTTACATAGTAAAAGGTTTTCAAATCCAGCAAAAATTTAATCTAAAACTTGTTTCTGACATAGATAATAAGGAGGTATTAAGGTTTAGCTAAATCCAGCTAAGTTATAATAAAGAAACGAAGACTAAAGATACTTACTTTTAGGTTGGTTTTCATGGTTATTTGCAGACTCTTCTGCAGATCTCTTTATGGTGGTCGTAATTTGTACAGCTAAAAGAAAACAAAGGTTATTTATAGCACCAGAAATTACCCTTGCTAATAATTTTACTAAGAAAACATGAGCTTTTGAGGTTACTTTACCTTCTTCGGCGGATTTTTGCGAGTCTAATAATTGTGTCTTCTTTTTATTACGCTTCTTATTTTTCTTTTTAACTTGATTTTCAGACATCGACATTTTAATAAATTCTGTCACAAAATTACCCTTATTTATTATAAACAGACCACAAGATTTTTAATAACAAACCAGCGTGGTCTTTCGTTATTCTGACAGTGACAGACAACGAATACTATACTCACAAGGAGGTGACAGACCGTCTGAATCTTCTTCTTCTTCTTCTTCTTTTGGCGTAAGCCATCACAGGTCTGAACGTCGAAACCACAGATTATCTAGTATATATTTGTCGAAACTCGAATGTCAAGTGTCAACTGTCGACTCGACAGTCGAGTCTCGTGACCATGAAGCTAATACAGAGAGGAGCTGGCCTAAGCAACTGTGCACTGTGATTTTCAACTAGGTCCTGACATGACGCGACAGAGCAGTGAGCAACTACCTATATACCTACATGCAACAAAAATAATAATTTTAAAATTGTTATAAGTTAAAAGCTACAAAGTGTTAAACTTTGTAGCTTTTAACGAAATAACTTTCAATCTATATATATAAAATTCGAAGGTGACTGACTGACATGGTGATCTATAAACGCACAGCCCAAACCACTGGACGGATCGGGCTGAAATTTGGCATGCGGGTAGATGTTATGACGTAGGCATCCGCTAAGAAAGGATTTAGAGAAATTCCAACCCCAAGGGATTGAAATAGGGGATGAAAGTTTGTATATAATAATACTTCTTAACGCGAGCGAAGCCGCGGACAAAAGCTCGTATAAGATAAAATTAACAGAATAATATGGTGCCAAGAAAAAACCAATAGATTTAAGTTGTTAAAAGTAGTCAAAAAGGTCATTTTTCCGAAAACATTTTCACTTTTTATTTACCTAAAGCACTTTTCCACTTGTCCTATTTAGGAAGTCCTAGCTAGGAACCTGAATAATTTAGTCAAGTGGAATAACATTTAGAAAGCAAGGATCCTTGCTAGGATCCTAAATCGGAAAAAAATGTGGCTCCTGAATGACTAAATCAGTGTTGCCAGATGGTTTCAACCTTTTATCCGTAGTGGGAACTTCTAAATCTGTATGAAAGTCAATTTATATTATGTTATAAGATCTGGAATCCATTCGTAGTAATTTCTTAAGTCTGCTGGTACCAAGTAGTTCAGAAAGTTCATAATTCATAATTTTACGTGGAGCAAAAATTCTTTCAACCATCTTTTTCGCCTTTCATTTATTTTTATTTTCATTGAGCCAACAGCTAAGCCTATGAGAAGACCAATTTTTTGTTGCTTTGATAGAAGCCATGGTTCGGCACGAATGGGCCGGCTCGACCGGAGAAATACCACGTTCTCACAGAAAACCGGCGTGAAACAGCGCTTGCGCTGTGTTTCACCGAGTAAGTGAGTTTACCGGAGGCCCAATCCCCTATCCTAATCCCTTCCCTACCCTCCCCTATTCCCTTCCCTTCCCATCCCTACCCTCCCCTATTACCCTATTCCCTCTTAAAAGGCTGGCAACGCACCTGCAGCACTTCTGACGCTGCGAGTGTCCATGGTCGACGGAAGTTGCTTTCCATCAGGTGACCCGTTTGCTCGTTTGCCCCCTTATTTCATAAAAAAAAAGAACTGGAGCAATTAAGAAGACGTCTGACCAAAATGACAACTGATTTAGTCACTAAATTAGGACAAGTGGAATAAGAAGCGAACTAATTAGTCTCCTATGTAGGATCCTAGCTAGGACTTCTAGGACAAGTGGAATAAGCGCTTTTAGCTGCGTGAGTAAAGGGGCCCATTCACGGCAGGACTGCACGGCAGTCCTGCATTGATATGGGCCTCACTGATTGCTTCACACTCGGTGTTTCCGGCCGGCAACACCGAGTGTGAACCAATCAGTGAGGCCCATTCAATGCAGGACTGCCGTGCAGTCCTGCCGTGGCCCGTGAATGGGCCCTTTATCGTATAAACATCACTGGGTTGCTAGATTAATTTACTTGGTGCGTTGAGTATAATATTAAGTTGAGAATAATATAAAAGCAAAACCATACTGACCTAACGATAAAGAATGCAAAAATATAAAAATTAATCAGTTTCGGTTTAGATGAGATGCTAAGATGCAATTTTTTTTATAAAATTAAAAAAAA
This sequence comes from Aricia agestis, assembly GCF_905147365.1. Classification (NCBI taxonomy): domain Eukaryota; kingdom Metazoa; phylum Arthropoda; class Insecta; order Lepidoptera; family Lycaenidae; genus Aricia; species Aricia agestis. The sequence goes on along the minus strand of NC_056408.1, from coordinate 7,315,681 downwards.
TATTTATTAAAAAACTATAGGGGACCTTACAAAAATTATTGTGGACCTATACAGACCTAACGATAAAGAATGCAAAAATATAAAAAATAATCAGTTTCGGTTTAGATGAGGTGCTAAGATACCTTTTTTTTTTTTGCAAAATTTAAAAAAATATTTATTAAAAAACTATAGGAACCTAACGAAAATTATGGTGGACCTATAAGGACCTAACGTAGACCTATCGATTAAGGTCATTTTGATGTCAAAAATCCTTCGATGGGGTGCTAAATTTGTGCAGGTCTCCCTTTGCCTGTCTCAACTCTCGACCGGGACGAATTAAAGAAAAAAACTCTATGGTTGTCACGTCAGACTTGTGTCATTTTCTATTATGAGTTATGACAGTTGACAAATGACATTTTAAAGTTTGTAAACATGCTCACATGTTGGACTGTTCAATAGTCATTATCTTATTTTAATTAGTTCCTGAATTACTTATTATTGTATTTATATATTTCATTATATTAGGCAAGATTTAGTTTCATTAAAATGGCATCACAGGGCCACAACCCTAAGTTTAAGGAATTTAGAGGGAAAATATCAAAACCAACATTAAGAGCAATAAAAACAATGGGATTTAAACAGTTGACGGATATTCAGGCTGAAGTTTTACCTAAAGCATTAAGTGGATCTGATATAGTGGCAACTGCAAAAACTGGCTCGGGCAAAACATTAGCATTTTTAATTCCAATAGTTGAATTGGTAAACAAACACCTAAATGGACAATCACAAGGTACTCAACATTTACAGTTCGTACAGTTTTAATACGATATTGTATCGGAATTACCCCTAAAGAGGTCCTGACAGAAGTAAAAAAGGTTTTGAAATTGTTGAAAATTTGTGTTCAATCAAAATCAAGTCACGATCTGGCACAAGAGCTATAGCAAAAATCCTTTTGAAATGTACTGTAGCTCATACTGCAGTGTACAAATAAAACGCTTGCTATTTATAAAAAAATCACATTACATGCGGATCCAGAACTTATACGAAGATTAAAATTCTCTAAATTTTTTTTTATTTCAGGCACATTCTGTGTAGTAATATCGCCTACTAGAGAACTAGCCTCACAGACATACAGTGTTCTACAAGATTTGATATCACAAAATGAATCTATAAGAACAGCTCTTATAATTGGAGGTGAAAGCAGAAAGATGCAGAGTAATATTCTATACCAAGGTATAGGTGTATTTAATTCTTGTAAATACAGGATTAAAAGCCTTAAAATTATTAATGGCCAACACATTTGACTAATTTAGCAAACAAAATCCATAAAAATTGTTCCTGGAAATAGCAAGATGTAATAAGAATAATAATTCATATGGGATTACCTTTATAGTTTGGGACACAACAGGAGTTGTAGATTCCAAGGACTGGAAAACCGTTTCCCAACTAGTTCTACCAGATGCCAACTTAAGCCAAGGCAGTAATTTCTAACAACTGAGAAATCTACATTACATAAAAAATACTAGAAAATATTTAAGCATATTATTATTTTCCACAGGTGCTCATATTGTTGTTTCAACACCTGGCCGTCTTTTTGATCACATGAGGACCAAAGAGTTTGACTACTCCCAAGTGAGTTGCTTGGTGCTAGATGAAGCAGATAAAATATTCCAGTATGGATTTGAAGAGGACATCAAACAGATTATAAACAGACTTCCTAGTAAGTTATCATAATATTATCAAATTAAAAACGCAGAATTTTGGTAACTTAGCGTAATTTTCTTTAATAAACTCTTTTCTCACATCAAGTGTAAGTGTAACAAAATGCTAAAGAACTGCACTGCAAATGTTTCTATTAATATTAAGTCACATAATAATAACTTACTACTTTTTTAAGTAGATCACTTAGTTATAAATCTTTATATTTCAAATCATATCATTGATGTTTGCAGAGGAAAGACAAACCATGTTGTTTAGTGCAACAAGATCAGAAGCAACAGAAGCATTGATCAAGTCAGCTATGAAAGATGACTTGCACTCAATAAGTACCACAGAGGATAATGACAGAGCCACTGTAGAAGGATTGAAGCAAGGGTATGTAGTTTTGTTTTATGTTGCCTTTGACTTTATTCGTGCAAAAGGATATCCCACGGAAGGATTGATTGTGGCAAAATGTACAATCAAGCTCTTCAATTAAAATCTAGTAGCCTTTCCCAGTGATCACTATATCAGTACCAAATTTTATTTTAATGCCTTCATAGCCTTCAATACAATCTTTAAAATATTTATTTCTTTAGGTATGTTATATGCGAAACAGAGTACAGATTGTATTGGCTACATAAACTGTTGAAGAAAACACAAAACTCTAAGATTATGGTGTTTTTCTCAAGTTGTAAATCTGTGGTATTTCATTATGAGTTTTTATACAAACATTGTGGATTATCAGCTGTTCTGTGTATTCATGTAAGTACTAACTATTCAATATTTAGGCCGCAATTTTAAGATTGCTTGACAAAACTGGAGGTGGCAATCGACATATTTATGCAATATCTAATAAAGCACTAATTTATTTTCCAGGGTAAAATGAGCCAATCTGAAAGAACAGAAACCATCAATACTTTTTACAGCGCAAAGAAAATGGCACTACTTTGTACAGATTTGGCAGCCAGAGGTTTGGATATACCAGCCGTGGATTGGATAGTCCAGTTTGATCCTCCCTCTGATACAAACGTAAGTTAGTAAATATTTATTTGTTTCTAAGCAGTCGACCTTGTTTTTATAAAATAAGGGGGCCAACGAGCAAACGGGTCACCTGATGGAAAACTACCGTCGCCCATGGACACTCGCAACGTTAGAGCTGCAGGTGCGTTGCCGGCCTTTTAAGAGGGGAAATACGCTCTCTCCTTGAAGTTTTGCAGGTCGTTTTGGTTCGGATTTACTGCTGGTGACAGCTCGTTCCAGGGTTAACATATGAGTGTCATTATAAGTATGATATAAATATGCATTATTTACAGGAATATATCCATAGGGTGGGTAGAACTGCAAGAGGTTTAGGTGCCGAGGGTAAAGCAGTATTGCTACTGAGGCCTGAAGAGAAAGAATTTATTGATTACCTGAATGAAGCAAAGGTATACTTAGATAAATATGAATTATGGGACAAGTATAGCAATCTACAACCAAAGGTATTACATAAAATTGCTACATAATAAGTGAAAATGAAGCCAGATTTACTTGAGCTTTGAGTCTAGCATGGATCCTTACTAGTTGCAACTTGCAAGTTTGTATGCAACTACTTGCCAGTTGCTTTGTTTGCAAGTACTTGCTAGTTTCAAGTAGTTGCTAGACTCAGGCCGGTATAAATAGTCAGTACTCAAGATGCATCTCGGTCTCAAGACACGGTTCAGGCTCTGTGATTGGTTGGCTGTCAAAATTTGGACCAATCACAGAGCCGAACCGCCTCTTGAGACCGGGTCACATCTTAAGTACTGACTATTTATACCGGCCTCAAACTCGAAGCTTGCAAGAAAATTATTTGAATCATACTATCTTTGACTGCATGCACATCGCACAATGCACATGTCTATTAAATATTATGTTTTGGATTTGTGACGTCAATAGCACTTTGTGTATAATTGATGATAATATTTTCAGATAGAAAGTGCAATGAAAGATACGGAATTTGAAAAACTGGCTGTAGAAGCATTTGAAGGGTACATAAGGGCGTTTGAAGTGAAAAAGTTGAAACACGTTTTTAATTTGCTTAACATGAACTTAGATGCTGTAGCAAGATCTTTTGGTTTGAAGAAAAAACCAGATGTGGATATACGTAAGTTACGCCTATTCGGATTTTTTTTGGCTTATAATCACCAGAAATAGTAACATTTCACAGACAAAAATAGTAAACGATCACCAAAATACAGACTACTATTTTAATGTAAAATGATAACCAAAGATTTAACATCTTAAAACCAAATATAGTAAATGATCACCAAAATTAGTAAATGATCACCAATATTATACAGGCATTTTAAAGTAAAATGATCAGCAAAATTAGTAAATGATCACCAACATTATACTAGCATTTTAATGTAAAATGATCACCAAAGATGTATTATCTCGCTATCCTATTTATGCAAAATGAGTCCAAATAAATCATTGTTACTTAAACCAAAAGTAGTAAATGATCACCAACATTATACATTAGCATTTTAATGTAAAATTATAACCAAATATATTTTTATTGAGCAAATATCCTATTAAAGAGAAGAAGACATATAGACGGACAGACAGACATCGAAGTCTTAGTAAAAGAGTCCCGTTTGTACCCTTTGGGTACGGAACCCTAACAACGGGACTCTATTACTGAGACTTCGATGTCTGTCCGTCTGTCTGTCTTTCTCTAGGGCCTAAGCTGTATCTCAAGAACCGCTCTAGCTAGACTTCTAAAAATTTCACAGATTGTGTATATCTGTTGCCGCTATAACAACAAGTACTAAAACAAAATAAAATTATTATTTAAGGGGGGCTCCCATACATCAAACGTTATTTTTTTTACCTTTTTTGCTCGATATCAATAATGGCAACCGGTAGGCACGTTGATATTTTCGCAAAGGCCTTGATTGTATTATGTTAACTTCAATAATTAGGTAATAATAATAATAAAAAAAATTATTTAAAAAGGTGCTCCCATATAAAAACACAATGTTAGGTCTAATTTTGTTCTATAACGGTACGAAACCCTCCATGTCCGACTTACACTTGGCCGACTATTTTGTTAAAAATATGCTTACATGTTTTGTCAATCGTAGTGATTTATTGGGACAGAAATATCCACGGAGCTCATACAAAGAGGAGCTGACCTAAGCAACTGTGCACTGTGATTTTCAACTAGGTCCTGACGTCATCATTGTGGGCGGGGCTTAAGTCAGTACACTTTCAGCGTTTGTCAGGTGCACACGTAACGAGACTCCCAATAAATTGGTGTTTTCTGCGTATTTAACAAGGAAAGGATGAAGTATTGTGTTTTACAATGTCGAAAACACTCAGACAGACGTTCTGATAATATAAATACCATCACATTTCATTTGGAAATAATTTTAAATGTAATTTAAATATAAAAGTTCTAGAAAATTTCAGCTTTCAGCGTTAATTATACTACTTGACACTAGGTGGCCAAACCTTTGAAAGATAATACAGACGTAAATGCGTTTAATTTTGCATAATTTTATAACAATAATCATACTTGAATACTGAAAACCGTTATACACTTAGTCTTAAACACATTTAATAGCTAAAACCGTGATTATATAGCTTTTATTATGATATTACTTATAAACCGCCATCTGTCGTCACCTAAGATAACTATTTGAAACGTAAAAAGTATCCAGGGCCGTAGTACGTCCTATAATATTCAAGACAAAATGACATCTAGTGTAAGATAGTTGAACTACGTAGTAACATTAACATCGACCTAAGCTAGTAGTTTGGCTTTTAGCCGATAGATGAAATATTGAGAAGTGGGCGGAGCTTGACACCCCCTCACCCCGCAAATTGTCACGCGTCGTTTCATAAGGAAACTTGATTACAACACCTCCTCTTAGTATTAGCTCCGTGGAAATATCGCATTGATTTGCTCACAAGGATTTGGTGATCATTTACTATATTTGGTGATCATTTACTATATTTGGTGGTCATTTACTATATTTGGTGATCAAATACTTTATTTGGTGATCATTTACTATATTTGGTGATCATTTACTATATTTGGTGTTCGATTACAATTTGAAGTGTTGTCATGACTAAAATAGCTGGTAGTATTGCAATTTTGGACTTTATTTTTTTGGTAAATAAGTTTAGGGTATCAGTGCATTTTTTGGTGGTCATTATATTTGTTCCCATTTTTTTTTGGGATTAATTTTTTCTATTTTATCTATGGACGCTTGTGGAAATTGGAAACAATGAGGAATTCATAAAATAATTTATTTACAGGAGTAGGATTCAGTAAGAAGCATAGGCCGAGAAAAAGAATGCTAGCAATGATGGACGAGAAAGGAAATATTCCAACAAAAGTCTCGAAAACTTAAGACTATAGAAGAATGGAGAATGTTACTAGGTATGCCAAATTGCTTGAAATTTTGTCACAGTAAAGCCTGTGTGTATACAAATACATTAGTTTTTGTTGCAGTCAAAAATACCTAGTAGTTTTGATTTCATAGGGATTCAAAGTTTCGAAAAATATCAATTCCCGCTAACAGTCCCGCGACCGCTTGTGACGTCATAGCACAATTCTGCCGCGCGGGCCCCATACAATAAACGTGATTTTTTGCTCTGTCTCAACAACGGCAACAGGTAGGCACTTGAAATTTTCACCAAGTTCTTAATTATATGTGTACTTTAATAATTAATAATAATATTATGATAAAATAAAAAATTAAGGACGGCTCACATACAAAAATCACTGCAGGGGTACGGAACTCTTCGTGCGCCAGTCCGACTCGCACTTGGTCGATTATTTATTTGTATTTTTTATTTTATGCTTAAAATAAAATAAAATAAAATATCTTTTTATTCAAAAGACAGTGTATCATGATACACTTTTTGAAAGTCGAACGAAGAAACTACGTTGCCTACCACCATGTAAGTATTACGATCCCGGAAGACGATTGACTTAAATGAAATTGAGATTTATTTAATCATTGTATGTTTATCTGATATTTGCCTAACGGTAAACACGATTCACTTATTTTGACTCGATAGTTATATTTTAACCGACTACAAGAAAGGAGGTTATCAATTCGACGCGTCACGCGTATGTATGTAATATTTCCAAAACTGCCCAGTTTTTGTATATGTTAGTCTATTTCAGTGTCTGAACAAATGTGCCAAATTTCAAAAGTGTATGTATGTAGGTATGTATGTTTTTATGTTTGTGTTCGCATACCTCCTAGTTATATACCTATCTCCGGAACTGTAAGTCCGATTTCAGTAATTATTTTTATTTGTATAAATACTGGGTATTGTTCAACTTAGGGAATACTACAAGTTTCATCAATTACGTACAATTTTTACGACTTACGACCTTTACTTTTGTGCTATAATGCGGAAACCGTTTTTACGCGATATTGTTCACTATATTAGCTGCAGCTCAATGCTCGGTGGCACGATTCATGCAAGGGCTAGGGGGCTAGCGTGCTTTGATATTTCTGACAGCAGGCTCTTAAACGAAAAAAAAAGGTAATGAACACATACCTGTTTAAAACAGAATCGTACATTTTCACGTAAAGTTTCCTACGTCCATTCCAGTGGTTTGCTCTTAAATCTGTCGAATTTCATTAAAATCGGCCCAGAAGTTTCGTACCCTATTCAATGCAATCAAACATACTTTTACTCTTTTTGATTAGTACAGATTTAAGGAAACAAAATATTTTTGTATAACATCATTATTTATTAAATAACTGTACAATACTAAGCAATTTTAGCACTAACTTGGCCTATATTTTTTTTTATGATTGTCTGATTTTTTAAAGTTTCCCTTGCCCCCTTTACTTTTGATTGGCGCTCCTTTCTTATTCACTTTTAACTCTACATCGGGTGGTTCTGCGAATCCAAACGATTTTGATACTTTAGCCAAATCTAACGTGTCAATATCAAATATAATTTTAAGATGATGTGAGTCATACGCTTTTAGGTATGTCTTCAATGCTTCTTTTGCTGCGCTCTTTAGATAGTAGTTTTTAGAAATCAATTTCTCCAGCTGAAACAAATTAACACGAAGTTAGTTTTTTCTGTTAATTCAAAATAAACAAATGATGCAAGAGTACAAATCATCAACCAAAGGGTAGTAGATAATACATTGGCCGCTAGGCAAAAATAGAAAAAGATGGCCCGCTGTATGATTTTTAGGTCTATTTGGTTGGGCGAAGAGTGTGCGGGGCGGAAGCGCGTGTACACGTGTGTGGGTGTCGTTATTGGTAGGCCAGACGGTGACGCTTTAAAGTTGTTATTTGCCTATACTAAACTTCAAATATATGTAATAATTTATTACATGTGTTTAATATTAGCATATATACTAGGTTACCTGTAATTGGATATTGGAAATTTTCTTCCAAGAGATCTTGTACTCGTTTAAGGCGACTTTGGACTGCTGCAGGAATCTCAGGAAGCCAAGTTCCTCAGGCCTCAAAAACAGGAGAGCGCTGCCCGATGTCCCCAAGCCTCGAGCAGTCCTGCCTACACGATGGATGTATTCCTTAAATAAAAAGAAGGTTATATTTAAAAGTTATCGTAATAAGTAATTCATGTCTCATTCGCACAAGTATCTTGCAAATCGCGATACAAACTGAGTTGATACAAACAAAGACGGTGACATAATAGTTTAGACTTTAGATATCGTTTTTTAACCAACTTCTAAAAAGTTGTTAACTAAGTAAAAACTGTTTATGAACTGATTTCGATATTTTTTATTGGATACCTACCTCACAGTTGGTCCCATGAACGAAATACTGTTTGAAGTCAGTTTTTTTGCTAAAATTATAATGATTTAAAACATAATATATACTAACTAACGGTCCGATTTGAAAAAAATCTTTCAGTATTAGATAGCCCATTTATCGAGGAAGGTTAGGCTATATTTTATCACGCTAATAATAATAGGAGAGAAGAAATAGAGGAAAATGTGGAAAAACAGGGGGGAAATTATTTGAAAGGACTTATTTGAACGCGCTAATCTCAGGAACTACTGGTCCGATTAGAAAAATTCTTTCAGTGTTAGATAGCCCATTTATCCGAGAAAGGCTATAGGCCTTTTTGTGCGGAAAGTGTACGGTTTCCATGACATTCCTAAATTACGCGGGCGAAGCCGCGCGGACATGGGCGTAGCCACACTGGGGCAAGCTGGGGCGCTTGCCTCACCCTGGCTCTGACTTATAAGGTGCCTAACTAAACAAAAAAAAATTTTCAACTAACTACAATCATAATATCCGTATATTTCAACTAACTACAATCATAATAGCTCGACAAGGTTTTAAATATACGTGGCGAAAAAAGGAACTAACGCTGCCATCATACAAAAACGACATTTTTGATAGGTTGACTGCTGCCCCACCCTGAGCCCAAGCCTGGCTACGCCCATGCGCGCGGAACATCTAGTATGTTATACCTATAGGCCGGCGCGAGCTAAGACTGCGTTGCTCAGCCGTTAATAGCATGCTTATACAGCGTTTGCCGATTTTTCAACTTGTTTCAAGTCGACCTACTGATTTGTAATTTATTCTGTTTATTGTGATAGATGTGTAGGCGGACAGCCGCACAAACTACGTTAGGTACCTTAGGATCATCAGGTGGGTCGTACTGCACTATCCAGTCCACCGCGGGTATGTCCAGACCGCGCGCCGCCACGTCCGTACACAGCAGTATACCACTCTCAGCATTGCAGAACTCAAAGAACCTTGTCGTACGTTTTGTCTGTTGTTGCTTGCCCTAGAAATGTGTTATTGTTATTCTAGAGTCGTAACGGCCGCAGTCAGAAGGATTAAGCTTCAATTTACTAAATAAGTAATTGTTACGTCAATGAAACGCCGAGATCCCGAGCAGACTGATTTATTAATTATTCACAATTACCCACAATACTACAAGTACCCACATTATACATAACACCTCCCTTCTTATTATACACTACACTTAAACATAAAAACTAATTGTAAGATTAACGTTAGAAGTTATAAAGTTTAACAACCATATCAGTTTCATAAACACTAGGTTTTTCAATAAAATATCATAAAGTGAAATAACAGTAAAAGATAACAAATACAGGAATTACAACTGTTTATAATTATTAATGTAGGTTATTTACCAGCGAAAAGTTAATACATATAATTATTAAACAGCACGAAGGTACCAAAAAAAGGGTAGATTAGACGTACAATACTTATATGAAACTTATGTCTTATGCATAATATTATTTTAATTACCTTTACAACTTTTACAAATAACAATTTTATTTTATACTTATTTACCTAACTTTATCTATTCTATCTAAGTAAATATTTTTTAATACTGTTGTCATTGCAAAGATATTAGAGTACTGTTTATTAACTTATGTTATATTTTTATTTATTTTTTGCAAGCATTGCATAGCCGCCTGCCGTCGGATGCGACCCCTAGATTCTCCCGGAGGTGACGGGACCTCATCTAGGTCATCCCTCGCCAAGTTGGACACCGGCGGGGACCGAACACCGGTCGCAGACGCCTCCTCGTATTCATCTCCACTATCCTCCCCCTCGACGTTCACTTCCGGCCCATCGGGTGTTTTAATTTTGGTCAAAGAAAAACGCGATGGACGACTTTTATTGGCCACTAATTGGTCGATGTGCCTCTTATGCACCTGGCCGTCGTTCGCCTTAACCGCATAAGACACGGGGCTCTCTCGGTCGAGCACGACGCCCTCGGACCATTTCCGGTTGCGGCGGGAGTAATCTCTAAACAGGACGGCATCCCCGGGCGCGACACCCCGCGGGCGGGCGTCGCGGCGCCGCTCGCTGACGAGCTGCCGGTCCCGGACCAGCTCCTCCGTGTCGGGGCGCAGCAGGTCGAGGCGCCCGCGCAACCGCCGCCCCAGCAGTGCCACGGCCGGCTCGCGACCGGTCGTGCTGTGCACAGTATTCCTATACGTAAATAAAAACCTACTGAGAGCGGTATCATCATCTACGTTATCGACGATAGCCGTTTTTAACGCTCGTTTTACCGACCGCACGGCATTCTCGGCCGCGCCGTTGCTGGCGGGGTGGTACGGAGCGGTAAGCGTGTGCCTGATTCCGTTTCTTTTAAAATAAACCGCCAACTCCGCCGAAGTAAAAGGAGGCCCGTTGTCGCTAACGACTCTTTTCGGAAGGCCGAAACGAGCAAATATTTTTCTAAAACTAGAAATGAGCATCGCCGCGGACGTGCTACCGACTCTCTCGGCCTCGATCCACTTGGAATGCGCATCGATAATAATAAGATAGTACTTGTTATTGAACGGTCCTAAATAATCGACGTTGAGACGCGACCACGGCTCGGCCGGCCAGGACCACGAGTGCAGCGGCGCGGGCGGCGGCGCGGGCCGGACCGCGCGGCACGCGGCGCACTCCCGCGCCGTACGCTCGATGTCCTCGTCCAACGTACTCCACCACACGTAATTACGAGCTATCTGTTTCATCTTTACTATACCAGGATGCCCTTCGTGAACCTCCTGTAGAACGGAACCTTGCAAAACTGTAGGTATTATCACCCTGTAGCCCCAAACTAGGCAACCCTGATCCATACTGATATTTTCTTTTCGCAAAAAGAAAGATTGAAATTTTTTATCGACCGTCGTGGGCCAGCCGTACATAGCATAGCCGCATACCTTACTCAGTATGTCGTCTTTCGCCGTCTCAATTTTAATATCCTTAAAACTGAGCGGGAAATCTTCTTCGACGAAATTTAAGTAGCTAGCCGCCTCGGCCTCCCGCTCGTTTCGACCGCTCGACGAACTCAAGGGGAGACATGACAGCGCGTCGGCCTGACAGTTATCAGCCGATCGCACGAATTCTATAGTGAAATTGTAGGCGGCTAGTATCACTGAGTAACGTTGAAGCCTACTAGCTGCGGTCGTCGGAATGCCCTTCTTCTGACCGAAGATATAACTGAGCGGCTTATGATCGCTCCGTAATATGAAATGTCTCCCGTATAAATATTGATGGTGCTTCGTCACCCCGAACACGATAGCGAGAGCTTCCTTATCGAGTTGGGAGTAATTGCGCTCGGCCGCGTTGAGCGTCCGCGAGGCGCAGCTGACGGGTCGCTCGCGACCGTCCGCGCCGCGCTGCGCCAGCACCGCGCCTAGACCGTACGCGCTGCTATCCACCGAGAGGACCAGCGGCAACGCCGGATCGTAATGAGCTAGCACCGGGGCGCTACTCAGCACCCGTTTTACCCTATTGAAAGCCGTCTCGCAGTCGTCGGTCCACGACCACTCAGCGTCTTTCTTAAGCAGGTCATACAACGGTTTTAAGATGTCACTCATATTTGCACTAAACTTCGCATAAAAATTGACGAGACCCATGAAGCTCTTCAACTGCGTGACGCTGACGGGCCGGGGCGCCTCAACGATCGCTTTGATCTTTTTGAAGTCAGTGTGCAGACCGTGCTTATCTATATTGTACCCTAGGTACGTTACGCTATCTTTAAAGAATTGACATTTGTCAAAATTAATACGGAGTCCGTTTTCTCGGAGTCGGTGTAGAACCGCCCTTAAATTTTTAAGATGACTTTCTCGGTCTTTCCCTGTGACGCATATGTCATCAGCGAACACGGCAGTAGACGACAATCCACTCAGCGTCTCCTCCATGATTTTTTGAAAATACTCGGGAATACATTTTATGCCGAAAGGTACCCGACGATATACGAACGTTCCTACGTGCGTAGTGATGGCAGTCATCGCCTGAGACTCCTCATCGAGGAGACACTGCTGGAAAGCATTGGACAAATCGAGCTTCGTGTACTGCTCCCCGCCGCCTAAAGCAGAAAATATTTCCTCGATTCGCGGGAGCGGATAGTGGAAATCTTTAAGAATCGGGTTAATAGTAATTTTATAATCGCCGCAAATACGAATACCCCCGTTTGATTTAACGACAGGTACGATAGGAGTCCCGTAGTCCGAGCGTTCTACCTTATAGATAACGTCCTCGCGCTGCAGCCGATCGAGCTCGTTCTCAACGCGCGCGCGCAGCGCCAACGGCAGGGGCCGGGCTTTTATAAAAACCGGTTTGCTATCTTTTAAATGTAAGCGAATACGCGATTTAAAAGTACCTAATCCCTCCGCAAAGACTTCAGGAAATTCTTGTTTTAATTTCAAAGCTATCGAGTCGCTATCGGTCGTATTAATGTTGTGACATTCTACGATACTTAATTTAAATTTTTTAATCCACGTCCGACCCATCAGAGGCGGGCCACCGTTCGCCACGACGTACAGCTGAAGCTCCGCCGAGTTACGTCCGCAGCGCACATTAACATTAATATATCCGAGAGTCTCGATAGTATCTCCAGTATAAGATTTTAAAATTAAAACATTTTTATGCAATTTTATGTTTCGAAAATATTTATCGTAAAACTTTTGCGATATAGCAGATATTCTACTTCCCGTATCGATTTCAAATTTACACTTAAAATTATCATTAACGATTAATTTAATATAGTAGGGCCCGTCGCTGTCGCCCCCCGACACTAAGTTATAAAAGTAGTTTTCTTCCTCCTCGCTATCACTGTCAACATTATTAATAAAGTACTGACCTTTCGAAGTCGACATACCGGAGGATCGATCGTTATCACTCCTGTTCAGGCACATCACCTTTAAGTGACCTTTGACACCGCACAAATCACACGTAAAGTTTTTATATCGACACTTATTCGGCGCGTGAGTAGCCTTCCCGCAGCGTGCACACGGCGCCCGCGCACCGCTCAGCCCCGCACCGCCGGAACTCGAACCCGCGCGGCCGCCGCCCGGCGCCGCACCACCACCGCCGCCCGCTCCGCCGCGCCCGGGCGCTCGCACCCGCACCTGGCCGCCGCCGCTGACGCGGTGCAGCGCGTCGTGTCCCGCGCCTCCTCCGCTTGCCGAAGAGCTCGCCGTGATCGCGTGCCTCTCTGCCGCCTCGAGCGCGCTCGCCAGTTCCACGGCCCTCTTGTAGTCGATGTTTTTCTCCGCGAACAATCTCGAACGCATTTCCTCGCTGTATAATCCGGAAACGAACTGATCTCGAAGGTTCTCTTCGAGCTTCGCCCCGAAGTTACAGGTTTTAGCCAAATGCTTTAATCCTTGAAGGTACAAGCGAATGCTTTCTCCCTGCTGCTGCGTTCTTTGTCGAAGAATATGTCTCTCGGCTATCTCAGACTTCTCAGGCTCCAGATGAACTTTGAGAAGAGTAACGAGTTCATCGAACGTTTTATTTTCAGGATGAGCGGGGGAACACAAATCGCACAATAGATTGTAGCACTCACTACCTACTAAGGTTAACAACGTGGCCACCTTGAGACTGTCATCGATTTTGTTTAGCGAGATAAACTGATTTACGCGACGCACATAACTGTCCCAATTTTGTGATTCCACGGAAAACGGTTTAATTTTACCGATAGGCATTATTACCACGAATTGCACTTATAATTTATAGCAAATACCGACTGCGCCAATGTTACGTCAATGAAACGCCGAGATCCCGAGCAGACTGATTTATTAATTATTCACAATTACCCACAATACTACAAGTACCCACATTATACATAACAGTAATGTTCGTTTCTGAGTTCTCACTGCAGCAAGTTCAACATAAGAAAACATCAGAAAAGTTAAATTAAAATTTTTATAGCATTTGTAAATAGTTGCGAGCGGCTAAAGTGTGCACGAAGCGAATACGCCGCGGCTGGCGACGTCCTCACGTCGCGGATACGCAACCTTTTCAACGCGACTTTGCATGTCTTTGCAGTGATTATATAAAGCACAGAGCGCTCCTATATGACTGCGCGTAGCCGACGCAGGCGCAGCGAATTCGTTGCACGTCGGCGACGTATTTGGTGCGTAATAACTAATATAATAATAATCAATACTAATATTATAAATGCGAAAGTGTGTCTGTCTGTCTGTTACCTCTTCACGCCCAAACCGATTTTGCTAAAACTTGGTATGGAGTATGGACATACTTTGGATGCCAGGAAAGTGGGATGGGATACTTTTTATCTCCGAAAAATGTACGGTTCCCGCGCGATGAACGAATTTTTGTGCAACGGAGTTGCGGGCGTCATCTAGTAACTAATAAGTATGATAAGGGCCTAAAAATACCTTTACTTACATGGATACATAGAACCGGCAGGTCAATATAGTTGAACAGCTCATGGTGATATTTCACGGACATGCAGGTAGAGAAGAACACCATCACCTTTTTGTTTTTATTGTTTTTCAGGAATGTGTAAAGAACTAGCAATCGGTACTCAGACGGACAAACTATGTATCTAAAAGAGATAAAAGGTTACACATTATTTTATGAAATGTATAATAGTTGTGAAAAGTTTAAAGTAAGTTTCTTTTACGAGAGATTTATTTTATTATTGGATGCTGTCTAAAAGCAACAAGTTAAGAAAACAAGTTCAGTTTGCCTTATGAAACTGAAAATATGTATTCTAAAAATATGAAATGCTAAAAAGTTTTACCCTTGCTCCAAAGATTCGACTGTTGCTTGTTCTTTATTATCGTCGACGCCGACATAGATTGGCTCTTGTTTTATCGCCAGTGCTTTCAATGACTCCATCTTTTTAGTTTGAGTCGCGCTGAATAGCACCGTTTGCCGTTTTTCTAAAAAAAATAACAAGAGTTCCGTACTCAAAGGGTAAAAACGGGACCCTATTACTAAGGCTTCGATGTCTATCTGTTTGTCTGTCTGTCTCCAGGCTGTAACTCAAGAACGGTTAGAAAGTTGAAATTGTCACAGATTATGTAAGTATGTCTGTTGCTGCTATAACAACAAAAACTAAAAACAAAATAAATATTTAAGGGGGGCTATTAATATATATATATAAGGGGGGATAAATTTTTAAAACATTTTTTGCTCGGTATCAATGATGACAACAGATTGGCACTTGAAATATTCGGAAAATACTCGTACAGCTGAGAATACTTTAATAATTAATAATAAATTTTAAATGAAATTAATAATTAAGGGGGGCTCCCATACAAAAATTACATTTTTTTTACTATTTTTGCAATGTAATGGTACGGAACCTTGCGTGCGCGAGTCCAACTCGCACTTAGCCGATTATTTCAGTGTGTGAATACAGCTCGACAAGGCTTTAAATGAACGTGGCGAAAAAAGGAACTAACGCTGCCATCATACAAAAACGTCATTTTTGACAGTTCTCCTTAAGAGGCCAGGTGCCATCGAAATTCTCATACATACGTAATACCAAAATCATTTTCTCATACGAAAATACTTAACATGTTTGAGTTATTTTTCAGCTTAAAATAGTAATTACCTAGGTTCTTGTGTTTAAATTTACTACTAAATATTTAAACACTAAAAAATATATAAATAAAAAGTAAATTTACTACAAAATTTTAAATAAGTACTAAAATATTTTTTTAAGTTTAAATATTTTGTGGTAAATTGACGTCACAGACGCGTTAATGTCGCTGTGCTCGACTCCAAACTATACAATTTTCATAGTCGCGGCGTCACTGACGCTATATAGACGCTCGCTTCGAAAGGCTACCTTTACTAGCAGCGTTCATATAAAGCCTTGTCGCACTTTACTTTGACTTTCTTCTATTTTTTTCTATGGAAATTACAGAATATGATGTAGGATTTGTGAGCAGTTTCAGCAGTTTAGACAAACATAGTCAAGTTTCCAAAATTAGTCAATAAAACAGAGACAGTTCTACAGACAGAGGTTTGATAAATTATTCAACCGCTAAAAATATTATAATAATGCCATCTTACTCGTTCTTTGACTGAAGAAAAAGAAGGCATCATAATAATTATACATAGCCGGGCACCGCTAATCAAATAGTTAACTTCGTTAATCGTTAATCCGTTAAAAAAAAGTTAGCTTCGTTAAACGTTAAAGCGTTACATTTCGGACGAATTAACGAAGTTAACGTCAATCGTTAATCCGTTAATATGGCCTTGTTATAACTTATATCATTGTGTTAGTGTACATACAAAACCTGTTGGTTTAGGTTCTGGAAGTTAACAGGTTAGGGACAAAACAAAATACTTTTATAATGATTGTATTCTACCTAATTAAATTACACTACTCTTTATCAACATGCAAATGATTTTTAACATTTATAAACAAATCACTCTTCACTCTTTAAGCACCGGGGCTGAGTAATGAAATAATAAAACGAAACAAATCTCTTTTCACTCGCACGCGCCCGAAAATATATCGAGTATTGTTTTTGTTTCACCCGCTGCTGCCGTGCCGCGGCGCCGCGCTGCCCGCCCGCCAGGCACTTGTCGTTTCATACTGTCTGAACCTGTTTTTGCGCCGCGCCGCGATTCCGTGCAGTAAATAGTAGGCATTGGATTAACGATTAACGGACTTCTGCATATTAACGGAAGTCCGTTAATATTTTTAAAAGTTAACTTAAAAGTTAATCCGTTAATCAAAATGTTAACTTCGTTAATTAACGATTAACGGATTAACGAGTTAATGCCCAGCTATGTAATTATATAATTTATAAACACAGACAGGTGTTGGTGTTATTTGTGTGCAGACAAAGTACTGGTAGGACAAACAAACTTACTGGGCAAAAGTGTGATTATTTGTTTCACCTCCTCTTCAAAACCAATTTCCAATATTCTATCCACTTCATCAATTACCAAACATTGCAGATTTTTAAACAAAAATGAAGGTGTATTTTGCAGATGATCCAAAAGTCTGCCTGGAGTAGCCACCAGTATATTAATACCTGTAATAATTAATAAAACTATCAATATCTACAATGGTAGAATTTTAAATAGCACAACCAAATACAAAAATTATATCGCTGGCCCCGGGCAATAAAGGCGTAATATCAAAAATCGTTTTGTTCAGGAGTGACAAAATAAGCTATTTTGTTTATAGTGCAGCGTACAGTGGTCCAAAACAAATGTGTGATCTCTCATATGAAAGTTAATATTTTTACCTATTTAACCATATCAAAATAATTGTAATAGTATAAAAAATTATTGAATAATTGAAAAAAGTATAATACAACTAATAAGCGATATTGTTTCAATTGTAACATTGTTTATTGACTTTATAGAAACACCAAACCGCTTGAGATTTACGGCTGTAAGAACATAATACGACGTATTTTTCGCTTTAGATTTCGAGCGTACCAGCCGATTACTCCGTTCTTCTGGGGAATCTTACAACGAAAGCTTAGTTGTATCGTATCTTCACCGGTTTTTTTAGTTATGTTTCATAGAGTAATGCAAGAATACAGTTTTAGCCGTAAGAGAATTTTCGATTCAATAAAGTTTTTGTCATTTATTATACCCAAATATTATTTTAAAAATATGAATTAAATAGGGGTGATAGACTAATACTCAGAGACGCCAAAAATCAAATAACATTAAAAAGGGCGTAACCGGCGTTTACCGCTTTGTTGCCCGGGGCCAGCGATATGTTTATTAAGAACCATACAATAAACAAAATTAAAAAGAAATATCAAACTAAGAACACCCCTCTGCTGATCAAAAATTACATCCCATACTTAGTTTTACATTTCTTAGATGCTGGTATCTAGTGTGCCCTTTTTTACAAATTCACTATATTTACTTTTTACTTACCGACAGAAAGTTTTTCAGCTTCAGTGCTTCTGTTTGCTCCACCCATGACTAAGCCATAGGTATTGCTGTGGTATTTCATAAGATCAACAAGTACACCAAAAGTCTGCATTGATAATTCTCTGGTTGGTGATAAAATAATAACACCAGTGCCTGAAATTGATGATGAATTAAAGAGTTAGGGTAAGTTTATTGATATTATAAAAAAAACACTTAAATGACTGTTCTTGTTATGCATGATTAGTGTCACTTAAGTCTTTTGCCCCACTGCACCCAAAGGGGCACTAAAAATAAGGAAGTAATAACTTAACATGTAACCAGGGACTATCTTTATAAAAGTAATCGGAAAAGTTACCATAAAGACACTTTTTTTGCGGCCCCTATTATGGGACCTCTTGTTCCCCCTTCCGAAGGGAAGAGACAATTTTTACATTAAAGACACTTACCACTTCTTGGTGTTAGTTTAGCTTTATAAACTAATTCAATGGCTGGAATAAGAAAAGCTAAGGTCTTTCCTGACCCTGTCCTAGCGGAGCCAACTAGATCCCGCCCTTCAAGCAGGTGTGGTATTGACTTTGCTTGTATCTCCGTCATTGTGGTGAAACCCATTTCATTGATACTTTTGAGAGTAGCTTCACAGACTTTTTCTTTTAATGATGAAAACTTGTTGTTGGACAAAATTCCTAGACTCACACTGGAACCAGGCACTGCAAAGTAAAATAATTTTTGTATTATTTTAATCTATATTTTGTATATAAATAGTATAGTAATTTATTCATCAAAAGTAATTCAATTGTTTCATAGATTTTCAATAATTATAGAGAAAAGATGCTTTTTTTTTTACATTGAATAGGCATTAGTATTAGACTATTTTAGTAAAATGTTTAGTTCCTGTAGAACTCTATTTTGTAAGGGCCAGGCCACAACGAGTTGCGGCTCCGCATTGTAGAAATCTACGACTTCGCAGAACGCATCATGGAAATTTTGCAATGCATCAGCAAAATTTCCGATGAAATTTTTGCATTGTAACAACGCATCGCATTTCTGTGAGATGTTGTTTTGCGATACGACGCCGCAACGCAGTGTTGTGGCCTGGCTTTTACCTATCTACTTCTCCTACATGCCTATTCTAGTGTGAAGTATAGAATTTAGAACTATATGTAATAGTCCCATACATAGAAGCCTCATGTAACCTTAAATATTTTACATTACTGAATACTTAATACATAAAATTAAACTAAACTTACATAAATTGGCATCAGCACTGGTATTGTCAGAAGTATTACTAGCATTTTTGTTTTGTTGCACTTTATTCAAATCAGAGTTCTTCTCAGCCTTTTGTTTCTTTTTCTTTTCTAAAAGAAAATAATATTGTTAGTGCTTTTTATATACATAACCATATTTTACATTTTCATTATTAAAAAAAACTTACTTTTAATCTTTGGTTCTGTTTTTTCCTCCTTGTGTTCGAGTGGCCTTTTCATAGCAGTTTCTGCAAAATTTGGGGTGTTTAGGACCATTGTATAGAACAATATTGGCTGTTGTTATTGTTCCTAGTTATTAGTTATAGAAAGCGTACTGAAAATATTGTAATTAAAGAAAAAATACTGAAGCCTGTTTGTATAATAAAAAATACCGGAATTATTTCCTGTGTCGCTTGTATCTTCCATTATTAACTTAGTTTTTTTCGTTTTCTTCATGCTGAAGGTATTTAGATTCTTGTCAAGTTTATTATTTTATTTTTGTGTAGAAGAAAATAAAGAAAATTCAAGATTTGTCAACAAACCAGCATGGAATATGGATATTTTTGACAACTGACACTTGACAGATTGACTGACAGAAATGAAAAGACAGCTCAGTGCTTTTTTTTCTTATTTAACCATGGCCAGTGTTGAGTATATATTATATTATCATGGTGGGAAAACAATATTCCAGTATCGTTTTTCTAATATTGTCAGGTCTAAAGTCTAAGTTTAGTGTAAAAGTTAATACAGTTTAAGAAGTCAAGTCGGTCGAGTGGTAGACGCTTTACTGAAACTTTCGATGGAGTTTTGGAGGAAACACAAAATAGCACGTTTCTGGAACATCACTTTCCTACACTTGTGCACGACAACTAATATCTAATGGTTAATGATCTACCAATATTACACAGCTAACACAATTTTAGGAAAAATAATACAAAAACACAACATCACTCTTTCACATTCCCGGCAAAACACCCAGCTCAGTGATCACTGGTCAGTGGTCATTGGTCACCACAGTATAGCAATTAGCAATATAATATAGGGATATGACATATTACTATACTGAGTGCCCAGTGCAGTGGTGAGTGGGCAGGGGCTAGTTCATAGACTTAATATATAAGCTGACACTGACATCAGCAAGGAATATATTGAAAAAAAAATTTAGTATTTGTTGTTTTATAGCGGCAACAGATATACACAATCTGTGATTAAGAAGTCTAGCCTGACAGACTGACAGACATCGAAGTCTTAGTAATAGGGTCCCATTTTTACCCTTTGGGTATGGAACCCTAAAAACTATTTTGTATTATTTAAGGATGTATATAACATTTATAAATTCAAAGCTTCTGACCTAAATTCGAAATATATAGTAGAATAAAACATCCTGCATCGATTGATATCAAAAAATCAATACCTTACCGACAAGTTACGTGAAATAATTCATTTTAAAATTTCCATTTATCATACGTAATGTTTTTTGAGAACTTTACATGAACTTGGGCGGGGCCGCTGCTGGTAAAGAAGAACTGTCAAATATATCGTTTTTGTATGTGCCAGCGTTAGTTCCTTTTTTCGTCACCTGCATTTAAAGCTTTGCCGAGCTTTCTTGGCCGCCATTTGCGGTAGTCAAATTACAACAAAATTTTGTTCAATAATAATTAAATATCGAATAGTTCTTTAAAAATCTTTTATAAAAAATCATTAATAATAAGTGTCTGGGTGTCCAATTTTTTACATATTTAGTACTTTCATAATTTAATTGGATGTAGCACGGAATTTTTAAGTGTTACGCCTTTTGAGCAATCTGTAAAAAAAATATATGTCATTTTACACCAATGTCATTGTCATTTGTCATTGACCATCATTCATTCATTTGACCATGCTGTTAAAACTCTACAAAATATATATACGGTACTAGTAATTTGTGGTTATAACCATATTATGTCTATGATTAAGTCTATGGTTATAACTGTTCACATTTTTCGCCTCAACTCTGACGCTGGCAACTCCATAATGGGGAGGCTTACGCCTATCTCGGTGGGACCTTGAGTCTTTGTATTTTGTATTATTATTGTATTTTTTTTGGAGCAAAGGACTCGTTTCCAGCTCCCAATAAATTAAAAAAAAAAAAAAAAAAAAAGAGGCTTACGCCAAAAGAAGAAGAAGAAGAAGAAGACCATGCTGTTTTGTTTTGTATTTTGGTGTGACCTATCATGAGAATTTTATTTATAAAACTTAATATCACGGAGTACTTTCTAATATGTATAATATTGTCTAGTGGATACACCAATTATGAATTATAAAACAACTATAAATTGAGCATAATTTGTACTCAATTTCAGTGTCATATTAGATTTATTGAGAAGCTAAAAGGAACATAAATTTAACAAAATGTTGACTCCTGAGAAGATCCTTCTAAGAAAAATAAGGAAACGAGAAAAAATGAAACTTCAACTGATGACTGCCAAATCTAAGACAAATAGGGAAAATGAAGGTGATAAAAAATTTAGATATTTTGTAGGAATTGAAAATAAAGAACTTTTCCTATAGAAAAGGCCTGCTAAATTTGTACTAAATTTGTATGAATCTTTCCTAAAACTTTTTCAGATAGTACTCCTATTCCAACAAAAAGAAAGGCGAGGACTGAAGATACACTATCTAAATGTAAGTGACTTCTGCCAGTTGTCACCTGGCACAATGTTTATTGGTGTTTCATAGACATGAGCTATTGTGATGCTTTACCGCATCACATTTCATCTCATCCAGGTGTAAATTCACCATAAGTCTCTTTTGTCAGAACTTCTATTTTTTAAGATTTATATGTCATATATATCAACATAGTTTTGCTTTACAATTCTAGCAAAGAAAAAGAAGCAAGAAAATGTTCAATTAGAAGAAGATGAAGAGAAATCTGTAAATGAAACTGAAACTTCAGATAGTGATGATGAAGACAAGGAATTAGAAATTAAATCAAAGCAGTGTAAGTAAATTTTCTAAATCAATTTTTTACCTCTAACAGCAATTATTGCTAAACAAATCTATCCAGATTTAAAATACAAGTATTTTTTTTATTCTAGCAAGTTCAAGCCTTAATCCAGGACACTTATCGGACAAAACTTTTGCATCATTCGAAGGGAAAATCTGTGAGGCTACATTGAAGAGTATAAATGAAATGGGGTTCACAACTATGACTGAGATACAGGCAAAAGCTATCCCTTATTTGTTGGACGGAAAAGACCTTGTTGGTGCTGCTAAAACAGGCTCCGGAAAGACACTGGCTTTCCTTATACCTGCTATTGAACTTATTTATAAAGTGCAGTTCAAACCTAGAAATGGTATGTAATAATCATACTATAATAAATAACAAAAGCAAAAACTTATTTATTGTCTTACAAATTCCAATCATAGCCTGGAAAAAAATATCTTTTAAAAGTTTTAAAATGTTGCTCTAGGTCAGGGGTCGGCAAGTAATTTTAGGTGGGGTCCGGATACTGTGGGAAATTTTTAACAAGGTCCATAAACAACACTTGTCCGATGTAGCTTAAAAATATTATTTTAATTAATAAAGGTATACATATACCTTATCTATGTATTAATTGATAATTGGTATAAAATACATTACAATATTTGGGGGTCCGAGATTCGACCTTTTGCAGTCCGCAAACGGACCGCAGTCTGCCTGATGCCTAACTTGTAAAGTAGCTTATATATTTTGAAATAGTTAAGTATGTATCATGGTGATTTTTACTTTTCTAGGAACTGGGGTCATCATTTTGTCACCCACCAGAGAATTATCAATGCAAACATTTGGTGTCCTTATGGAACTAATGAAATATCATAACCACACATATGGCTTAGTTATGGGTGGTGCCAACAAAAATAATGAAGCTCGTAAACTTTCTAGAGGTAAAGTTATTATGCTATGTAATTATTATCAAATCTTGCAAAAGACCGAGAAGAGTAGAAAAAAAGTGGAATGAGGATCTATTTATGCTATGTTTTTATTGTTATTTTGAAGATAATGTTATACTTAAGAGGAGTCCACAGTGTTTTTGCCATACAAACATTGTCCCCTGTTTCCTCCCTGGATAATGCTAGTAGAGCTATAATTTTCTTCCTGAATATCTACGGCCACCAATACAATGTCCCTATGTTTTCTTTTTTTTTCATAATTTAATTAATTAATAAGATATGAACGTTCAAAAACCCAAAAAATGGCCAGATTTTCCGCTGTGTTCAAACATCCAGAAAACAGATTTGGCTAGATTATACAAAAAATAATAAAACATAGGAACACAGCTCAAGCCTTTCTTTAATCTTGAATGAAAAAAGTACTTAAATCGGTTAAGGAATCAGGGGACAACAAATTGTTGATTTTCTGCAGTTGTCTCTATCGCATTCTGCGGTATAGGCTTGAGGTAAGAGAGACAGCTATAGATATTACACGTACTTTTTTTTCATTTCTCTAGCCCCTGGTGTATCCTCTTAATTTAAGATATTTTTTTACAGGAGTAAATATATTAGTGGCAACACCTGGTAGATTGTTGGATCACATGCAAAATACTCCAGATTTTGTCTACAAGAACTGTTACTGCCTTATAATTGATGAAGGCGATAGAATATTAGAGATAGGTTTTGAAGAAGAAGTTAAACAAATTATAAGACTTCTACCCAGTAAGTAGTTTACTGTTGATAATATTATGTTATTGGCCTCTTTTTTGACTTAGAAAACTCATTTCAATAGCTTCAAAAACTAAGGCCCTTTCAAAAGGTTGTGATTTATTTTCTTTCAGAATATCGTCAGACAGTTCTTTTCAGTGCTACTCAGAATGAAAAGACAGAAGCACTTAAAGCTTTGGCTATGGATCATGAGCCGATATATGTTGGTGTTGATGATCATAAGGAACAAGCTACAGTGGAGAGTTTGGAGCAAGGGTAAGAATGGAACCATGCATTTTGCTGCAATAAATGTACTAAACCTAATGTTACTCCAAGGCCTTTCATGAAATTTAGTATATAGGGGGTTTCAGAGGCGATAAATCGATCTAGCTAGTAAATGTCATTTTCATTGGATATTGAGCTCGGTCAAACAGCTAATAATTAAATATGAATGCAGTGGTTTCATTAGCATAATGAAGTACACACGATATTATTAACTAGCTGTTGCCCGCGACTTCGTCCTCGTCAACATAGTATAATAACAAAGATGGATAGTCGGCTAGCAAATAAGATAAAAGTAAAATATAATTTCTCCTTTTTGGAAGTCGGTTAAAAAGTAGCCTAAGTTACACTCCAGCCGTTTCAGAGATTAGCGCGAACAAAAAAACAGACAGACATACAGACAAAAATTAAAAAAAAATGATTCTTTCAATATTACAAACAGACACTCCAATTTTATTTATATGTATGTACTTATAGATGTATAGATTTCTTAATTTTTTTTGCAGATTCTTCTTGTGCCCATCAGATAAACGTTTGTTGGTCTTGTTTTCATTTTTACGAAAGAATAGAAATAAGAAAGTGATGGTGTTCCTATCAACTTGTAAATCAGTTAAATATCATCATGAGCTTTTCAACTATATTGACTTGCCTGTTATGTCGATACATGTAAGTTCTAAGTACCTAGTTTAAAATATGTAGCTTTATAGCATCTTATTGAAAAGAGAACAATAAGGTTCATAAGTCCGAAACTGATCTGTGTTGTATCACCCCAAGCCTTGTTTTCGTTGTCGCGGCCGCTACAGTATCAGCCAATTAGAGTTGTAGGGAGCGCCGCATTATATGCGGGAAGTACTATTAAGGCGGGGATTAATCTCAATCACTGACCTCTATAATACACTGGACAGGCGATCGCTATCAATAAAATATGCCTATTTGAAAGTCGCCATATTGGCGCTGATTGCTATGTGAAAGCAGTAGTGAGTGTACTTGGAACTACGATTTTGCAAATGGCGGTTGTCATTTTCTATATAAATTAGTTCACAGTACACTCCCCGCGGCGCTTCAAATCGGCATAAGAAATAGCTGTCATTTTGTACGGCATAGCCTGTCCAGTGTATTATAGAGGTCAGTGATCTCAATCCAAAACCATAACCTTGACACAACCAAAGACCAAGCGTATACGCATCGCAATAAGATTCATTTTAGCTTAGCATAAAACTGTAGTTACTCGGGCGGATCTTCTCTATTTTTCATGTTTTTTTAAATATCTTTGGAAATAAACATTAAGAAACAAAATTGTTCGGTTAAGGACATTTTAATATAGATTTACTTACAATTTATTCAAATAAAATGTATAATTATCCTAGATAATACTTATATCCTAGTTAATACTTTCCATGAAATATATTTTTATCGGAGGTGAGTTTGTAAATTAGTTACAGCCAAAGTATTACGTTTTATTAAAATGTTTATGGTTTAAGGTATTTTAAATATTGTTCTTTATATCTCATATTTTTTAACACTTCGTTATTATATTGAAACTAGGTAAACCGGGAGTTCACGGAATAACAAAAAGCGCGGCAACTTAGAACGCCACCTGGCACATTCGTCCGCACCGTACGCGCCGCATTTCGTGTAATGTGCGTTGAAAAATGTGCGATCAGCTTTAATTTGAATAGTCATCGGGAATGTAGGATTATATAGAACTAGTTTATTCAGTAGACACTAGTACTGGGAATTTATGCTATTTTCTATTTATTTCATTAACATGCTAATTTTGATGTCACAGCATGCTAAGTGTCATTAATTTGCTATTTGCTAAAAACTCGGCATCGTGAATTATCAGTTCGCATCGCACCGCTCCCGTTGAGTACTATTTTGCATCGAGTGAAAAATAGCAATTCATTTACAGTTAGCGCTGCGGTGCGTAAGGGGGGTATTACATTATCATATATATTGGATCATTTCTATGATCATATATAGGATCCAATATATATGATCATTTGATCATATCTGCTTATTACATTATCATATTTCATTGATCCTATTTTACGTCATATGTGGTTTCAATAGCCAATGGAGAGCGCTAACGCTGACAGGTATTAACGTCAGGGTTACTAGATCTCAGAGAATTCGATTTGTCAAAAGACATCGTCATTTTTAATATGGCTTGTTTTTTGCTATTTCAGCAAGATTATCGAAGTATATAATTAGAAAAATAATTACATTACATTATTTGAAACATATTAACGAACAAGAAATTAAAAACTCTTTTTTTATATTAAATAACTGGCAACACCTATTTCTATGACCGTATTGGATCCAATCTCTCAGCAAATGTCAAAAATCTATGATCAAGGAAGAAATGAATCATATGTCTATATTACATTATCCAATATCATTGACTCAATGATCTCTGATCCAATATATATGATAATCTAATATCCCCCTAACAGCGCAGACGTGAATTATTATCATGATCGCAGACTATTGCTACGCACGATAATATTAGGAATAGCATTTTTAGCAAGTACGATTAATTTAATTATTGCTAATGGGCATTTAACAATTAATAATTATTGCTAATGCTATTTTTAGCAACACTAGTAGACACAGAAGTCTTTATTACGTCTGCAACAGACAATACGAGCAGTTCATACATTTTATTAAAATGATTAATTTAACTTGCAGGGTAAACAAGAGCAAAAGGACCGTACAACTACTTTCTTTCATTTTGGTAATGCCAAGAGTGGTATACTTCTGTGTACGGACGTGGCGGCGCGCGGTCTAGACATACCCGCGGTGGACTGGATAGTACAGTATGACCCACCCGATGATCCTAAGGTACTTAATAAATTCTATTTGTAGACTATAGAAGACTATTTTATTAATATTGTAAGGCTTCTTACAGACGAACGGCACTTGTCGACGGCAGCTGTTGTCTGTTGACAGCTGCTGTCGACGCGTGCTGCCGACAAGTGCCGTTCGTGTAAGCGCTAAGCGAGTAGGTATGCAAAAGCATTTCGTATATTGCACTGATGCCAGCTGATGCACTGGTATTAAAATATAATCACATTAAGAAACATTAAGACACTTCTCTACTCTTTCCTTTTTTGTAATAAAAAAAATCACACATTTTTATGGTCTGATATTGTAAGTTACTTTTTATTAATATTATTTAGAGATAGATATTTAACCGATTCAATGCGGCGCACCTTTTTGAAGACTTTCAGTCGTGGCGGTATACAATTTTCCCGTGACACGTGAGCCGTGTCATACGCCATTGAAGTAGATGATACGGCTACCGTGTCATCTGCCACGTTCAAAAAGCTTTATGGTTTTTTTTGGTTTTTACGCTTGGCCTACTGGCCGCCACGCCGACTAGGACCTCACCGTTCAAAACTAATATTATTAAATTACATAATAAAAATTAATATTATTATTATGTAATTTATAAAACAATAAATATATATTTATTTATTATATGTATAATAAATTATAGTCTATTCTACTAAGTATATATATATAAAAACACTTGATTTATTTAGTTGAGCCCAAACCATTGTTGTTGACGGAACCGATTTTCAAAATTTTTCTTTTGTTGTATAGGGTATTTGTTCCGATTGATCTGGTTCCGAGTTGGTAACATGTTCACAAAAGTTGTGATCTGATGATGGGAACCATGAGGAATCCAGGGGACTTCTTGAAAATCAAATGGGAACATATGGTTATTTTGAACTTGAAAGTCTTAAATAAAAGTTTACTACTAAAAAGCCCAGCCGCACATTATCCGAATTTATGATCAGAAAAGTTCGGACGCTCATACATTTTGACACGTTAGAATTCTGATAATATGCGGGGTCCACAACAAAATGTATGAACAGAGCTGTACCTACGTTCCGGCGGGCGTCGAAATTTTGGTGATCAGAAATTTCGGATAGGTAATGTACGGTGGGCTAAAAAAGGAGACAGCACCTTTTTTTTTCTATTCACAGAATATTCAGAGAGGAAGCCTAAATAATAAGCTTGTTTTACGTAGAAAATTTAGACGGTTTTGTTCGGAGTAGAACTTTCTAAAGTGTAATTTGAGGGACATACAATCGTTTTTTAAATGACACGGCTCACGTGTCATACGCCACACGTTAAAAACCCGTAAGACGCGGCTGCCGTATAATCCGCAATGAATGAACCTTTTAAAAAAGGTTGACGGCACCTACTTTTTTCAATTCACAGAATATTCAGAGGCGAAGCCTATAGGCATGTTCTACGTGGAAAATTAAGATGATTTTGTTCAGAGTAGAACCTTCTAAAGTGTAATTTGAGGGAGATATAATCGTTTTTCAAATGACACGGCTCCCGTGTCATACGCCACACGTTAAAAACGCGTATGACACGGCTCCCGTGTCATCCGCACTGAATCGGTTAATACACTTTACTTGTTGAAATTAAAAAGATAAGTTTTGTGGGATTAGTAATATTTCTTCAAGTCTTGAAGGGAGTTAATTATTCTATTTGGTAGATGGTGCCTTTATTCCAGTAATTTTAATTTTTAGGAATACATACATCGCGTCGGCAGGACAGCAAGAGGTTTGGGTACCAGTGGAAATGCAGTTTTATTCTTACGGCCGGAAGAAAAAGGCTTTCTTGGTTTACTACAGCAGGCTAAGGTCACGTTGAATGAGTATGAATGTTCATGGACTAAAATTGCGAACATTCAAGAAGAGGTAGCTACACAATTTTTTGTTTTTAATTTTATACCCAAAACATAAAGTTATGTGATTTTATTTAAAGACAAATCTTAAGTATGCTAACACAAAGAGCTAAATATTGCTGAAGGTGACGATAATAGCATGGTCTCTCTGTCATAAATAAAACATTTTGGGCCTGTTTCACCACTTGCTGATAAGTGCCGAACTTTTTTTACTGATTCTCCATACTCTGTCTGTCAGGTTAAATGGTGGATAGCCTACTGACAGATAGTTTTTTTTTATTTATGAAATAAGGGGGCAAACGAGCAAACGGGTCACCTGATGGAAAGCAACTTCCGTCGCCCATGGACACTCGCAGCATCGGGAGAGCTGCAGGTGCGTTGCCGGCCTTTTAAGAGGGAATAGTGTAATAGGGGAGGGTAGGGATGGGAAGGGAAGGGAATAGGGGAGGGTAGCGATGGGAATAGGGTAGGGGATTGGGCCTCCGGTAAACTCACTCACTCGGCGAAACACAGCGCCGGCGCTGTTTCACGCCGGTTTTCTTTGAGAACGTGGTATTTCTCCGATCGAGCCGGCCCATTCGTGCCGAAGCATGGTTCTCCCACATGCATGGAGAATCTGTCATAAAAGTTGTTTATGGCCTATCCGGTACCTTATCAGGAAGTGGTGAAACAGGTCCTTAACCTTTTTGTTACCATTATGCAGTTAAAAAATATGCAGAACTCTGAAAGACTCTTTAAATATCTTTATTTACAGTTGGAGAAATTAATTGCAAGGAATTTTCATCTGAGAAAGTCAGCTACTGAAGCTTTCCAGAGCTATCTCAGAGCTTATGATGCACATCGTCTAAAAACAATCTTTGATATCAACACAATGAATGTAGCAAAAGCTGCCAAATCATTTGGATTTTCCTCACCACCAGACGTAGAACTAGGAGGCCCACAGAAGGGACAGAAAAAGGGTGGTAAACATCCAAAGAAGAATAACTTTAATAGGAACCCAGACAAAAGAAAATACTTCAAGCAGCAAGACAGAAGATTCAATGGCTCGACGTAATCTTGTTAAATTGAAATTTGTATTAGACAAAATTTTACCTAATATTAATAATAAAATTTATTTGTTTAAAATTATATTTTTCTTACTGAACCTTTTTGCTAAAACAAGAAATAGTCAATAAAAGAAGGCTTTACTAATATAAATTATATATTTAAATGAATATCTATAATCATACTTTGCCTTACACTATTCATTTACATGTTTTCCTTAAAAATTACAATACCGTTTCCCGTGACTAGATGAATACTACTCAATAAAGACAAAAATAATTTTTGTATAGATATACTATGAAAATGTCTACACTTAACAGCTATAAAGTTATATTAGAGGAATTAATTTGTACAGCTTTAGAAAAAAATATAAATCGAATGTGATATAGGAACTTTACACATTTTTATATGGCCGTGTCCAATTGCTTGTGTTACGTTATTTTAATTATTCTAAATAGACAATTTTGGAATATATTCCTGGGTCTTATTCACAATACAAGATTCGGCTCCGATTTGCAAATTGCGCATTCGCAACAGCCAATAAAAGGTCGCCGCGCCTAGCGTTGACCAATAACAGCGCAGGAAATTACCGAATTAGAGTAGAACGGGAATTGTGAATCATCTCACCGAGAAGGCTTCTCAACGCTAGATTAGATCTTTATAATTTCTGCCTTAGTGTCTAAACACACCATGCCAAAGTTCCGCGGCGGAAGTTCGGCATGATTACGTCAGCAATGTCAAACGCATACAATTTAATATAATGCTAAGTACTCACATACGGTTTTGCTCGATCGAGCAATAACGTCGAGCAAAACCCGCGGCTCGGGATTTCGTCCACACATTCAGCATTGCTCGATAGTTTTATTCTAAATCGATATAATATTTAATTTCATCAAGCCGGCTCGATCCGAGCCTTCGAGTGACTCGATGCGAGCCTTCGAGCTGTCAGTTTTGCGGTCCACACAGTAATTATTACTCGATTTGGAGTAAAACTATCGAGCAAAACCGCATGTGAGTACTAAGCATTACGCGACGTAATTTCGGCATTGTGTATCATCGATAATTTAAAATACATTGCAGGCGTAATCATCGGAACTTCAGCCACGTTTTTTCTGCCTAGTGTGTTTAAACACTTACAGGAGGGAAACGGATCGCTTGATGAAAGTGCATTCAGCGTTGCCAGCATTGCCCTTTATTTATCGCTCTATAACTTGTGAGTCTTTTCGCTTTCGCAATTGGACATAATACCCTAAAATTATTCGGGAGACACATTCATCTCATAGATGTTATTCCGTGACAATTTCTCGTAGCAGTCCTCATGATTATGTTGGTGGTTGACGGCGTATATCATCGAATCTATCGTCTCCACAGTTGCTGGACACCGGTTTAGTGAGAAGTACTGAACACACCTCCAAGAAGTCTTGCCGTGCGTCGTGGAGTGTTTGGTGTATACGAAGTTCATGTGCACGAGTTGTTTGTGGCCTTTTCTACTGTATATGTACTTATAACGTACTGGTAGCTGGCTGTCGCATGTTCCATTCATTACCAGGGATAAAGCATCTGAAAAAAAAAAACATTTTGTGTCACTAGATGGCGGTATTTTAAGACTTTCGAGTTTATTAAATTATTTTATTATAAATACATAATATTTGGACGTGTAATTTACTTAAAACATCGTGTACAATTTTCACATGTTTATGGCCAATGAAAAATCTAACAATAGGCGATGAGAGACAGAAATTTGAAAATGGCCTAACATTAATTTTCTCTTTCACTCGCTCACGAATTGTTTCCACAGGTTTGCATAAAGAATGAGACATCAATGTTTTAGTGCGCAAGGCAAGTAGCGTTAGGCCTTTTTCAAAATGTCGCTCTATCTTGTGGCCTGACTTTATAAAAAGTAGTCTGTCAAGAAAGTGAAGAAATTAAAAAGTGGCAACATCGTAGTGTCATCCCTTTCAAATCAATCTAGAAAAAAGGGATGAATTTCTTTACTTTCTTGACAGACTGTAATAGCAGGTTTACATTATTCAAAGCATTGCTGGAAATATGATTATTCAACAAAATATAGATTGTTGTCTTGCATAATGCAATTAATTTGTGAACTTAAAATGTAAAATAGTTGTATAAGCTAAAATATATTTTGCATGCTTCAAAAGCAAAATGTTTGCTACTACACCTATACTTTAAGATCTTTTGTTAAAAACATTCTATGCAAATAAACGATTATTATTATTATTATAAATCCAGATCTGGATTGGAATTATGTAAACTGGCTATTATAAATTGTATTGTTTTACAGTAAAAACTAAGCAGGGTTGGTTATCATGTTTTTAATAGTTTAAAGTTATTAGAATATAAAAAATTAGTCTTATTTTCATAATTTTATTATAAATCACACTTACATAAAATACATTTAATTTTTTCATCACACAAAACTTTATATTTTTATCACTATATATTTAAATGCAACATTTTATAAATCACGACATACGAGCATTTATAATAAGGGAATGTAAAATTATAATTTCATTATAGGTATACGCAATGTTCTTAGGAGATCAGTTGCATTTTTTTGTCAAAGAGTACTTAAAGTAGGTATAACACCATATTCAATATTAATAGTACACTCTTGTCTGACAATCTGGTAAAAAATATAGCATCGAGTATACATATAACCTAATAGAGAGGTAATGTTTTGTTATGTATTTGTATCCAATTAAATATCGTCAAAATGTTGTGCGGTGTGCCGCTAACTGTTTCAGCATAATTTCTCATCTAAGGGACCTATCAGACAGAATGGTCACGCGGTCAGTATTGCGTTGTGTTGAATTACGTTATATGTAGAGATACTCACACAGGGGGCGTTCTGACCGCGTCCAAATTCCACCTGTGTGACTGACCGCTAGAACGCAAAATGCGATCGCAGAATGCTTGAACGCGTGACCACTC
Organism: Aricia agestis; assembly: GCF_905147365.1. Lineage (NCBI taxonomy): Eukaryota > Metazoa > Arthropoda > Insecta > Lepidoptera > Lycaenidae > Aricia > Aricia agestis. Next base: position 7,282,472 of record NC_056408.1, on the reverse strand, counting down.
TGTCTAATAGGTCCCTAAGGGACCTAACGCAAGAAAGCGTCACGCGGTCAGTTTTGCGTTATTTTTGTTATATTATTACGTTACATAAATTTATTCACACAGGAGGCGTTCTGACCTCGTCAGAATGCCTTCTGTGTGACAAGTGACAACATAAAGAAACCAGAACTGACCTCTTCAACGCTTGACCGCGTGAACACTGTCTGTCTGATAAGTCCCTTACGGTTTTACCTTACCAGTGAAACATCAGTCATCACTGACATGTCTAATAAAAAAATAATATTATGGTTCACATTACACCTCTATGTTAATATGCTCGATGATAGATAAGAACTAGATAATTACAAATTATAGGGACTAAACTATAAAACGTTGACAAAATAACCTATACTTAGCACAATAAATTATATTTTGTGCGTTATTTTTTTATCAATAGGTATTTATTTGACTTTTAATTTGGAATTGTTGATTTGTTGTGTAGACTGGGTTGTAAATTTATCGAAAAATATTTCTTATAATATCAGGAAGAGAACAAACTTCTTAGTCATAATGCAGCTAGCAATAAGGCCAAAGGCCAAAAAATTATTATTATTAGGGCCAAAGCCAAAATGCTAATAAGGCGAACTTGACATCAAAATGAAAAAAAATATTTTCATGTTTTGCTTTGTGATGATCAACTAAAAATACATATTACATCTTATTGCTTTTTCACTCGCGTTAGAAATATTCAATATAATATTTAAGTATTAGGGCATACATCATTTTGCCTTTTATATTGTCACAAAGTTAATACATAGGTACACAGCATCATATATAAAAGCTTACAATATTCTTAAACATAATAAATAGACTAGAATATGAGCAATAAAAAGTCTTGATTTTAAAATATGGCAGAAGGACAAAATGGCACATTTCTAAGAGTGCTTATATTTCTCACAGAACTCTAAATATTATGTTATTGGCACTTGAGAGCAGATTCTTATTTTTATCACAGGTAATTTTTGTGCTTACACATACAAAATGCAAATATACTATTTATCAAGTAAGACACAATACATCTCTGTTAATTTACGAATATATAATTTTGGTCCCGAATTTAACGAATCTTGGATTCAGATTGTGTATCACTATTCACTAGTCGTATAAAAATATATATTGCCTCTTAGAGGTAAGTATTTAGGTATAAAAATATTTAAGTAGCATAATAATCTCCTTGTAACTGAGACACCCTGAACACATCGTGAAAGTGTATTTCAAAGCATGGCGCTTTACAGAATGGAAGTTCACAGCAGCTGCACATGAACCTGGTGTCGCGACGTTTACCGATTCTCCAGCACAATCTACAGGAACGCTGAGGATACTTCTTCTTCCCGTCTTCCTTTTGCGGTATGGTCACCAGACGATGTTCGGATATATGTTTCGGCATCTCTTCGGTGCCGTTAGTCCCGAACGTGTTAGTAAATTTACCGTTAACTAAATTCTTAAGATCCATAAACAATGCGCTCAAACCGGTACAATCTGAAATCACGATGGGCATTTTCAATACAATATGCAAAACAAAAGTTACAAAGAGCTAGAAATGTTGAAAATGCCATCGTGTTTTCATAGCATAAAAAAATTGCAACAGAAAACCACAGTAAATTTAGAATACGAAAATGATTGCATTTTCAACACAATCTATTACTCAATTATGATAAAACTAAAGCAAAGCATTAAAAATAATAAGTTTTTCATAGTGTGATATGTATGTGAATTAAATCCTACGCTTAATTTTAAAGTTAAAGGGCCTGTTTCACCACTTCCTGATAAGGCTATCCACTAATTAACTTGACAGATCAAGTATGGAGAATCTGTCAAAAAAGTTGTGAATAGGCACTATTAGGCACTTTATCAGGAAGCGGTGAAACAGGCCCTTAATGTTCTTGTATTGAAAACAGAAGAATGTAAAGATAAATACTTACTGTCTTGTGGAGACTGATATTCAACTGGCGTAGTAACTTTGTTAACCTCCCTGGAGTCATAGGACTTAGGTGTAGTACAAACTGCTGGGTCAGATACAATAATATCATTGTCATCACATTCCATTTTTAAATCAATTGGGCTTTCCACAGAAGTTTCACTGTGATTTTTGTCATTACATTCCTTGTCCGTATTATTCTGTAGTATATTAGTATTGATTGATTTTGTGATATTCAAAGAATTGTCTTCAAAAATACTTTTAATATTTTCAAAATTATTTTTCTGGTGTGCTTGATTGATTTTCACATACTTCTCTGTGGGTTTAGGCCTCTTTTCTAAATTATGTGTTTCAGTGTAATACTTTTTTTGAAGGTACTCATCAGATTTTCGTTTTAAATTGCTGATTCTTTGTAATTTCTCAATGAATTCTCTCTGTTTCAATAATTCGGTTTCACAGTGATCGGAAGCTTCACTGTTTGTGTTGTACACATCTGAGCCTGTTTCCGCCTCTGGACTTCTTTGTACATCCAAGCTTTGCTTAGGCACCTCCTTCTCAGCTTCAAAGTTTTCTTCATCAGTCTGAAACAGCAATATATTTAGTTAATTATATTAAAATACGCCTTATAATAATGCACTTTTACTTGATGTTCCGTGCGGCTCTACCTTCGTAAATATAATTCCTCGTATTCTACATATCTGTGGCATATCTATATCTGTGGCAAGTACTTTATGAAATTAGCATGTTAAAATTGTAAAACTCTCTATTTTTTTTGTTTCTGAGATTAGAGTGTTCAAACAAACTCTTAGGTTTATATTTTATAATATAAGTATGTATATATAAGCAACTTTTCTAATGTATCAGGGCAAAACATTGTGCAATTATAACAACAGTACTAGTAACAAAATCTGCATAATATGGGGATTTTTAAATACATAGTAAGTATAAGCGTTTTTAACTACAAAAACATAATACCTCAACACTCTCAAAATTATTTGATCCCTTGTACCAAATGTACAATTTTTTACATTTGATAAAAACTTATTAAAACCAGCAAATAATAGTGGGAGTAAAAATTATTATACCTCTTTATTTGTTAAGCCTTTGATTTGCAATACTTCAGCTGTGCTAATGAAACTAGTGAGATCTTCTCTCTTCACACTAACCTCACCATGATACATAAACTGAAGTAAATCTCTCATTGCCTTGTGTGTTACATCCCTTAGTACAACTGTAATTCCAAAATACACTTTAGTCATAACAAATACATTTAAAAAATTAAAACAGGCCTAAAAGCTAGACTTCAATGTCAGCAACTTAGTAGCTGTGGCAAATTTTTATACATGAAATTTAAGATGCAAAATTATTTTCAACTTAATAAAATCACAACCGCTATTTGTAAACAAAAACTTATTGCTATAAATCAACAAATTAAAGTACAATACCTATGGGATGTTGACACGGATTCAATTGAAACATTTTCTTGAAGTATGGTGAGCATATTGAAAGTATAACTTTGTGCGCTTGTAGAAGGTGACCCTCGACTGCAATTGTTACATCTACGAATTCACCATTGCCCAGCAAGCCGGCGAATCCGTTACTCAAATTGCCATGAAAGTTATTCCAAGATAGTGAAAACTGTTGGTCCATTTTTAATCACTTATATCCATCTAGAAACAAAATGTAAGTATGTTTAACACTCATACGATTTTGTCTATCGAAATTATACTATCAATATATATCAATATAAGACCGACAACATCAATTGAAGCTAATGCAGTAATCACTCCGTTTCGTAATGTAACGAGTTGTATTGAGCCATAAGGAGTGGACTCATAATTTTGTTTATTGACTCAGAAAGCCATTCTTTATCATATTAAGTAAAATTGTATGTGTGTATTTAACAAAAATATTTGGTTTGTGCTGCATTTGTGCAGTAAATAAACAATAAAAGATTTATTCTTACAATCTTCATGTCAGATAATTAGTTTGAAAAACTTATGTACACTTCGCTATCATTTCACCAGGTAAATAAAAACGAATTTTATTATAAAAATACACAAAATTTCACTTACTTTTGGTAAATACAACATGAATTTTTATTGTTTTTACAAATTACAATAGAATCAGAAATCTTTATATGTCAGACAAAGCAGGCGGCGCGTCGTTTTATTTCTTTCCTCCTTCTTCAACTTATTTTAATGGCAATCTATAGATGTAGCAAACCTGGATACAAAAGCGTGTAATGTTATGTCCTACTTACTAGGACATAACAAAGGAGTCTGTCTGCATATTATTTCATAAGTTACCCCAACAAAACTTGGTTGTTATGTCTATGAGGTATCGAGTAAAGTATCAAGTAACGAGTAACGATACGATAGTAACGAGTACTAACAGTTAAAGTTAGCTGATCCTGCCTGATCTAGCTAACAATCCGCTCCGGACAAAGATAATTTTTGCCGCCCCTTACATACAGAAAACCATACAAGTCATAAGCTAGTTTTGTTGGGGGATAATGGGGGAATATTTAAGTATACTGTAAAATACTTAAAATATATTTCCACTATCCATCCTAAAGTAGATTGGAAGGTATAATTTTCAAACTTGGGTAGATGGATGGGTAATGGCTAGGTTGGAAGGTAGGAATGAGTCATTTTGCCGCTCCTCAATTTTGCCGCTCTGGGCAAATGCCCGGCTCGCCCCCCCTTAGATCGGGCCCTGGTTAAAGTACCGAATACATACGGGTACGCTTTTTTCGTTACTTTTACACTTTTACAGCTTTAATCTATAATAGATGGCATTATAGCATTTTATTGTTAAACTAGATGGCGCTGTTAAAGCGTTTTTCCATGGTTTTTCCATATTAGGCGTTCCACGATACGGTTTTTTATTTTATACATGTAAGTTTACCTCTTAGGTGTTTCTTGTACATCAAAATAATCTTTTAAACATATTACCTAAGTAATTAATATCATTATTGTGGTTTTATTCATCATTTTGTTGTTTAACCGTCTCATAAAATAATTTATGACCTTAAATAAGTTTTTGAGATTTTTTTCCTCGGGATACTGATATTTTTCTGACCTATAAAGTTATCAAATAAACAAAATATTATAATTTGGGAATCGGAAATCCATGGGCGTACCCAGGTTCTGTGCCTGGGGTAGGGCCCGTTTTCAAGAAATACTAAAAATAAAATAATATGAATATTTAAGGGCGGCCCCATACAACAAACGTGATTTTTTTGGCATTTTTTACTCGTAATCAATAATGATAAGAAGTAGGCACTTGACATTTTAACAAGGCCTTTAATATGTTCGACAAGGTTTTAATTGAATGTGTCAATGTCAGTCAATGTGCGCTGCTGGTAAAGGAGAACTGTCAAAAATTACGTTTTTGTGTGATAGAAGCGTTAGTTCCAAAGAGAATGTCATATACTACGTAACAGTTAGTTCCTTTTCTCGCCACGTTCATAAACAGCCTTGTCGAACTCTAATATGTTTACTTTAATACTTAATTATAATATTTAAATAAAATAAATAACTAAGGGGGGGTCCCATACAAAAGACACAATTTTTGGCCGATTTTTTCTCTATAACGGTACGGAACCCTTCGTGCGCGCACTTGGCCGATTTTATTTATATAATTTCTTTAACCAGGTAAGTACTTATACATTGTCTATTTTAAAAGTAATTTTCGAGGGTCTTCGGCAAATCGATTTATTTTCTGGTCAAAGTTATGGTCAAAGTTATGGTTATAGTTAAGGCTAACTTTAACTTTAACCACTTTGACCACAGAATTTGACAGATGACAGCTGGTCCGACAAAGCTTGAAATGAACGTGGGCGGGGCGCTGCTGCTAAAGGAGAACTGTCAAAAATGGCGTTTTTGTATGATCATCATACAAAAACGCCATTTTACGCCACGTGCATTCAAAGCCTTGTCGATCTCAAGGTTATGGTTTTTTTTTTATTTCGTCTAATAACAACTGTTGCTATTAAGATTGCAACAACTTTGAATCTTTACATTGATTATTATTATCATTTACAAATCTATTCTCCATTCACTTGTTAGCTGTTATATTTATTTACAGTTTTTAATAGATATATTTCTAGCGTAATTTAAGAAGTCCTTTCTGTTTCTCTCTGAATTGATTAACTGTCTTAAATTTGATTCTTTAACAGCTACCCCGCAGAGTATCTCTAGATCTAGTCTTTCCTTGGCGTATAGCGGACATTCATTTAAAACATGCATAATGGTTTCTTCCGTGTCTGGGTTACATCTGCAGCTAGGACTGTTTTTGATCTTAAATCTATGTAAGTAGTGGGCAAGGCCTCCGTGTCCAGTCATTATTTGGCTAAAGGTATTATCTAGCTTTATCTTTTTAAAACTTTTATAGGCCTCTTTTATGTTGGGAAAGAAAAGTTTGGTAGCTACGGCCGTGGCCTGCACCTCTTTTAGCGTTTTCCTTATGTTAAATACCAGTGGATGTAAATTATCTGGATCTTTGATGGCTTCGAGAGCGGATTTTAAATCTGAAAGGATGTTTATTTGTATGTTTTGTAACTTTTCTTTCAAAGCTAGTAGGGCATTTAATATTGCGCAAAGTTCCGCTTGGAAAAGAGAACATTTGTCGCCTAATTTTATCATACGATTTTCTTTCTCTTCGCCGCTTTCCCACCAAGATAAGGCTGCTCTTACTTTTCCCTCTATTTTGCTACCATCTGTGTACACACATGGCCATGTATTTTGTATCGCTTTCAGGTCATCTGAGTTTGTAATTAAATCAAATTTAATTTCTTTTCTATCGGCTGGGTGTGGTAGAGCGAAGTAGTTGGTCAGCTGTTCTACTTCCTCCCCTGGAAATGTGTCTGTGGATTTTCCATGTTTTATTTTATATATTTCGGCTACCTCTTTTGCTCTCATTGTAAGTGGTAGAATCCCGCTGAGTAGAATACTGGAGTTTAATGATACAGTTCTATGGGCTTTACATATTTTTAGGGCAAATATCCTCGTTATTTTGTTGAGTATGGTTTTGGCATATTTTTTGCAGACAACAGGCTGCCAAACGTTGGCCGCATAGAGCAAGATTGGCTCTATTATTGAGATGTACAGTATGCGGAGAATTTCCGGGTTGAGGCCCCATGTGGCTTTAGCAGCTTTGCCAATAATTTTGTATATATTCAATACTTTGTTTGCTTTATTCTTAAGATGCTGTTTGAAATTCAGTTTCGGATCAAGTGTCAACCCTAGCAAATGTACTGTTGGTGTTGTGGGTATATTAATATTATCCAGTTGTATAGATGGAGCATCATATTTTCTTTTCTTTGTAACTATAATCATGTGTTTAAGATTATGGTTATCAATATATACGACCTCTGTGGCTCAGTGGTGAGCGCGTTGGTAGCTCAAGCCGAGGGTCGCGGGTTCGAATCCCGCCGACGGAACAAAAAGTTTTCAATGTTCCCGGGTCTGGATGTGTACCTATTAAATATGTGTATGATATAATAAAAATCTTAAATATATGTATGGTATAAAAGTATTAAATATATTTCCGTTGTCTGGTACCTGTAACACAAGTCCTTTGGGTACTTAGCACGGGGCCAGACTGACGTGGTGTGAAGCGTCCATAGAAAAAAAAATCAATATCAATATGGCGTCCATTTTTGACTTTAACCAAAAATTTGTCATTTTGCATTGTAGTTACTAGTTATAGTTAAAGTTATAAGTAGTCAAAGTTACAGTTATAGCTAAAGTAAGTTGATGCAACCCACCCTTAAGAGTTAAACGTAGACTTTGCATTATTAATCTTATTGAGTAATCTTTCTATACTTTTAGCAGTTTTCAGTCAGCAATTCCGATACCTAAAGAATATTATGTTACAAAATGTTTTCCTCCTAAACATAGCCTTTTTATTGTGGAATACCGAATACATAGGTAGGTACGTTGTTACGGTGCTTGTTACTCTGTTAGTAACGAGTATCAACGTAGATAGATAGGTAGGTACAGTTTTTGAATTAAAACTAATATACGCTCCATAGTGTTGACAGTGAAATTGCACGAAATGCTAGCGCTCTACGATTGCTACATTTCTAACAAAGTTTTAGTTATTTTATTAGTACAGTTTGCGAAAACTTTTCGCTGGTGACCGCAAAACCAGAGAGAACTGAGAAGTGAGACTAAATTAAGTTCGGGACTTACTGTTATATCATACACGGACTATTCACTGTGGATTGAGTATAAATAAGTGATAATATTATCATAAAACATGCGAGTTTAGAGCTTGTTGGTTAAATGTTTTTGAGTTTATTTTTGTGTACTTATAGGAAAGATCCTTTGTATTAGCTTCATGGAAAGATCCAAGTATCCTAACTTGGATCTTTCCTACATACAATTTTTTTTTGGTCGGGAAATGCCATTATAGTACATCTCCGGCAGCGCTGGGGAGGGCAACCGGGGTATGTGCCGATGAGATGGTAGTGACCGCAGCTCTACCCACTAAAACCCGACCGTGTTCCTTTCTGTGTCGCTACTGACATATCCTGACCGAAGCACTCGATGCCGTCAGCACCTCTGTGCACCTGTGTGAGGCGACTCATAGAGGTCCTTCTTTGCGATCCAGCCACTGTCCGAGTACTGGGCGGATGGCCAGAACTAGGTCCACGCTTGACTAGGTCCACACTGGCCATAATTGTACCTATATTGAGGTATGATTATTATTATCTAATATTATATTTACGTAGTCTGTGCAAACTTTCAGTCAATTAGTCAAGGGCGTCGCCAAGGGGGGGGCAAAGAGGGGCAGCTGCCCCCCCCTAGAGATTCTAAAAAAGTTGCCAAATATAATGCAAACAACGACCACTATATAAATTAAAATCTGATAATTAAAAAAAATACAATGTCAAGAGCTCGTGCTCGTAGCTTTACACATTGGACTCTGTACTGTCACAAAATATATATTTGTATAGTACTAAGATACTGTTTTTACAATCGCTGTAGATAAGGGTAAGGCTCGTAGTACAAATGAAAACCTTCATGTGCTGTCGACTTTACCTACAATTATTCATACCTACTTTTCTCATGAAATGTAGTGTGTTTTCTCAAGAGTATGAGAAAAGTATGAATTGTAGTAGGTAAAGTCAACTTGCCCGCCCCTGCGCCATCGGCTGGCGACGCCCTTGCAATTAGTTAGTATGTGATTCGCTGAGCAGAAGGTGGCAGAAGTAAAAAAAAAACATTTAACATTTAAACATCGCCTGTTTCAGAATACTTGCGCTGATATTTCTAAGATAAACTTATTCCGATCTCGCAAAAGCTACTAATTTTAGTGCAGTTTTATATTATACTCATTGTTACGACGCTTTTTTGCAACTTTCGAAGGCTGCGTAAGTTTAAAACAATTACTTTTCAAGTACTTTTAAACCTCAACATTGCCAGCGGCCAAGACTTCCGTTTTGGTTGACGTGTCAATTAATTAAGCTTTTAACAGCCCAGTCACCCTATTTTCTAAGATAGCCCAGCCGTGACGGCGCACTTTTAATTTTCTGTCGCGAGCTGCGATAAGCCTTCCCTTTGGCCATAAACGAAATGCAATGAATAGGCTTCTTAATAAAAGTATAGAGAACTTTCTTCATAAAGGCCAAGTTGCTTTTGTGCGGCTAAGATTATTGCGAAATGCGATACGATTTAAATATTATGTAGTATGTAAAAATAATAAAGCTATGCCGTGTAAAGGTTTTGTCCTACGTGGATCCAGTAAGAAGTAGGTATCCTCTTTAGGCACTCCTTCGTTAATATTTTATTGACTGAGGTAAAAATTACTATACCTACCTAGGCGCTCCTATAAATTTCGAGCAGATCCCTCGATGCTTTGTGAATCCCATTAGCAATCCCATCTATGGATGCTCTTTTTAAAGGCTTTAGGCTAGTATTAAAATGCGAAAGTGTGTCTGTCTATCAGTCTGTCTGTCAGTAGGTATGTCTGTTTACCTCTTCACACCCAAACCCACGAAACCGATATCGCTGAAGTTTGGTATGAAGACACTTGAAGTCCTAAGAAAGGACATATTATGATGCTTTTTATGCCAGAAAAATTTACGATTCCCACGCGATAAACGAATTTTGGAGCAACAGAGTTGAGGACGTCATGTCATTTAGTTAAAAAAAAATATAAGGTAAAAGCACTAATGGTAGACTCGGAACTAATAGATGACACTTACGACAAAAATACCATAAAAATAAGAATTAGTCTAATTTTTTCTCAACACTATAAATTTTATAAGCTTCTCAAGCTATCTGTTGACGTGAAAAAATATATTAGGGACGCCTTCAGGAACAAAATTTTTAAATGGGATCAGTTTTCGTACAAAATGTGACCGCGTCAACACGCGCTCGGCAATTTCTTAGCAAATAGGTTAAGGAAGGCGAAATTTTGCACGTAAGTTTTCAATACATTTATTTGATTTTTTGTAATTTCTATTGATTTCATTGGATTAAGGTTATGTTGTTTACACCAATTAATGTTTATTTATGATTTTTTTATCCATTTTCCCTAACAATATAAAGGGTGTCTACTATTAGTTCTTGAAAATGTAAAAAACCTAATAGATGACATGGAACTCATATCATCATTTTGCAATACATACTAAAGTTATTTTGTAGTTTATTCTACTGCAAATATCATCAATATTCTCTGAAAATATAATTCTATTAACAAGCTAACAAATTAGAAGTACTGTACCTAAAAATTGACATATTAGACCTTGTCTGATCTAAAAATCGATTGCTTTAGTTTTTTAGCAGTAAAAAGAAGAAAAAGGAGAGCTGAGAAAAGAAAGAAGAAAAAAGAAGAGGCAAGAGAAGCATGGAGACTAAAGACGTACGTGGGAGAGCCATGCTTCGGCACAAATGGGCCGGCTCAACCGGAGAAATACCACGTTCTCACAAAAAACCGGCGTGAAACAGCGCTTGCGCTGTGTTTCGCCGAGTGAGTGAGTTTACCGGAGGCCCAATCCCCTACCCCATTCCCTTCCCTACCCTCCCCTATTCCCTTCCCTTCCCTACCCTCCCCTACCTATTCCCTCTTAAAAGGCCGGCAACACACTTGCAACTCTTCTGATGCTGCGAGTGTCCATGGACGACGGAAGTTGCTTTCCATCAGGTGACCCGTTTGCTCGTTTGCCCCCTTATTTCATAAAAAAAAAGACTGAAAATAAATTTGCTAGGAAAAAATATATGAAAAATAAAAATAAAAGGAAAGATAGTTTTAGCATGGAAGAAGAGAGACAACGTGGATAATATTTCATATGCATGTAGTTACTATGATGAAGTAAATGAAATCTTTTGAAAAAACGGCAAAAAAAGACCTAATAAAAATGTTAAATGTAATGTAATGTTCTATGTCAACTATTAGTTCATATTGGTGTCTACTATTAGTGATGTTCGTTTACTGTGATGTCATCTATTAGTTGTTATGACTAAGTTTACAAAAAGACCAATAATTTATTTTTTAATTGATTTGTCAGTGAATAATCATAATAGTTTTATTTTGTAAGAGTTACTGAAGACATGGAAGAAGTTATCAATCCTTTATTTTAATAAACATATATTTTACAACATTCAAATGTTCCATGTTTCCTTAAAGCGTCTGCCATTAGTGCTTTTACCTTAAAATCGGCCCACCAATTTAAATAAAGAACCTCCTCCAATTTTTTCGTCTTTTTAAAATAAAAATTACATACTAAAATATCTACGGAAAGAGCATTTTTGAACGTTTACAATCTCGTTTGAGTATCTCCGGTGCACGTACTCATGTTGGGCTCACAACTGATAGCCAAATAAACTAGAAACCACATCGATTACCTGTCAGCGGCAGCTTCCCCGAATGGCCAACCGAGCTCCGATACAGAGCTCAATACATAATAATATCATATTTCTTATACTGTTAGTAAAAACCAATTTACCGTGTAACTAAACTATGAAAAATGGCTTTCGAAATCGAGCGAAATCCGCTCATTGTTTGTGAAAACCCAAGGATTTAGGGTACTGGAGTATTCGAGTAAGATTTTATATTTGTGTACTTATGTCTGAATTGCCTTAGAATTTTTGTGTGTTGGAATGTGTACTTTTAAATTTTAATTGTAAGATATTATGAGCTGCTTCCGCTACGCGAAACTTCATATTCAATAGTACTGTGGTACCGTGTTGCGTAGTTCCGCCCCGCGTATACGATTTCATACAGAAAGTAGCTTGCGACGCGAGTAAGTCACGTCATGGCGCATCCACACATGCCGCCGGCTTATACCGCCGGGTTTGTCGCCGGCTTTCAGACTGCCTTGCCACCGAAGCCGGCGGCATGTGTGATTAGCCGGCTGCATGGCAGGGCCGCCGACCGTGCCGCCGGTATAATGTGTGGATACAGCATCATGGTCAAACCGCGTAGTGTGATCTGACCTTTATGCACAATAAAAAAAGAACATAATATAATGTTATACGGTCGAATTGAGAAACTTCCTCCTTTTTGGAAGTCGGTTAAAAAGCGATGGGTAGCCGGTAGGTTAACTACAATAAAGAAAATACTTTTTGTTAACGCACATGAATTGCAATGAATACTTTAGCTTAAAGTTTACTCGCCACAGTAACCATTTGTGTGTTTCTAGTCTCTACTCCCTAGTAGTATGTAACTTCAGATCTAGATACAGCGTGTTCGCATATCGTCGCAACCTACTTTTACTCCCAACTCTGATACAATAACAGCTCGCAAATGACTATGTTGTAAACTAGAGCTGAAACTTGTGTTATGGAAAAATACAATATTATGTTTACGTTACGGTAGTGTTTTTTTAAACAGGCGAAGTCCAGAGGGCCTAGACAATCGGCAAGCGATTATCGTAAACGCCAACGCCAACGCCACAAAATGTATGGGATTTGACATTAGTATTTGCTAGCGTCAAATCGCATACATTTTGTTAGCGTTTACGATAATCGCTTGCCACGTCTTGTCTACTAGGACAGAGCGGTCGATGTAGGTATTTATATTTCTAATATAGTCAAAATAATTTAAGGTGGCACCAGCGGTCGTTGACCTTCTAGTCTAGGAGCTATGTAAAAAATGCTCGCATTGTATTCTGTTAACTTAAGAAAAAAATTGAACTTTTATATAAAGACACAGACTATTATAGATTCCTCGGAAAACCCGTATACATTATAAAGAAGTGGACTGTACATTAGATAGTTACTAAAATTTATAACCTGTACCCAGATATATTTTAATGCATATTATAATATTATGTCTACCAGGATCTGATGGCAATTTTTGACAGCAGATTTTCAAAAAATAATCTTGATCATTGGATAAATTTTTATATCTGCATGTTTAACACATAGAATCAGCCGCTATAAGAAAAAAAAGGATCAAAATGTTTTACTCCAATTACCCCGGTATTGCTAGAGTCAATTTATTTTCTCACTTTTTGCCATCAGACCCTGGTAGACCTATAATTACAAACATTTTATGAGAACATAAAAATTTGTAGTTTTATACAAAGCGGACTATTTTATCGGACTAGCAACAACGCTGCAATGTTGTCGTTAATGGTGAGTGCTAATCAAAAATAATTAAATACCATATTATTATCATAATATTATACCTATAATCATATAAGTATAACGAGCTTTTGCCCGCGACTTCGCTCGCGTTAAGAAGTATTATTATATACAAACTTTCATCTCCTATTAGGGGTTAGAATTTATAAAAATCCTTTCTTAGCGGATGCCTACGTTATATCATCTACCTGCATGCCAAATTTCAGCCCGATCCGTCCAGTGGTTTGGGCTGTGCGTTGATAGATCACTATGTCAATCAGCCAGTCACCTTTGAGTTTTATATATATAGATAGAAGATAGAAGATGTCTATGAGTACCGTACTATTAGAATATACTTTAAGTCCTGGGAAAGGACATAGGTTACTTTTTATTCCCGAAAAATTTACGGTTCTACTAATTTTGTCACAATGGAGTTGCGGGCGTGATTTAGTTGTTAATAATGTTACACTTTACATTGTATTGCTAAGTACTCACATACGGTTTTGCTCGATGGTTTTACTCCTAATCGAACAATAACCACCTTGTGGACCGCAAAACTGACAGCTCGAAGGCTCGCTTCGAGCCGGCTCGATGGAATTAAATATGTCAAATATGTCATTTCCTTCGATTCTGAGTAAAACTATCGAGCAAAACCGTATACGTCTTAGCATATTATTACATTGAAACTTTCATACTATTTGACCTCATGTTCTCACGTCAATAATTTATAGCCAACTAAGTTTCAAACTGTCTTGCGGAGTGCCAAATTCATGCCTATAGATAAGTAATATTAATAAGGGAACAATTATTGCCACTATCTCGCCATCCATATTCCTCCGTTATTATAATGCAAAGACAAAGTTATTACATTCGGATTTAAAAGCATTGCTTTAAATATTATTAGGATAATACTTGCTACCATTGATAAGTTTGAAATTGTGTGCATTTCGGTGAAAACAAAAGCAAAATTTGATCAATATCGGTCCACCAGTTTGGATGCTATGACGCCACGGTCAAACACACACATACATATTACAGATACGTCAAACACATACCCCGCTTTTTCGTCAAGTGTTAGATAAATCCATAGGTCAAGTTTATTATGGTCCAATTTTTTTGGAAGTAGAAAAAAAAACAAAACTAAGCATTATGCACTTCTAACAATAAAAAACACTCGACCGCAGATAGTGTAAAACCCGTAACCCAGATAATGATTGTAATATCGAGACAAGAGTAACTTTGTGCATCCGAAAGTTTTGTTAGCACGGGTGGAGTAGGGTTGCGAGATTTTTATACCGAAAAGTTAGCCAACTTTCCAATTCCGGATGTAACTACTAACTAGCCAGTTTAATGGAATTTAAAACGCCAATTTATAGAAGGTTAGGCGGAATCGAAATGCAAAGAAAATTAGGAATACCGACTACTCTCTCGTACCATTCCAATTACTTCATTAGATCAACAAATTTAGTCAACATAACCAAATCTCCGTAATTTTGGCAACCCTATTTAGTAGGAGTAGAAGTTCCAGCCGACCTATTTACCGTGCAACATCGGATTGCACCTGAAACTTCTCACCCTATCTGGATGTCGATACTATCTTGTGGGATCGAACTTCCCAAACTAAACATACTCCGCATTGACAAGTTTACCTCAAGTGGAACAAGGTGAACTTTTATATATTCCAAACTCCATTTGAATAATCGCTAAAAGTTGTAAGATTCAGTTAAGTATAGTTTTCAAGCTGCTTAACATTTGCGTTTTGTATTATTTTATATTATGCACTAGATACTATACATCCTTTATTACTTTTGATTGAGAAGTCGGAAAGATGTAGAGGCTTTTAAAGTATCAGGGGGTGAGCCAAAATCTTTTCGTTTTCGCTTCGTTATAGAATCGCCGATGAAAATGTATGGAATTGACATAAGCGCTCGTTAATATTATGACGTTGATGTTCGAATCACCTTATGTCAATTCCTTACATTTTGATCGGCGATTCTATAACGAAGCGAAAACGTAAAGATTTTGGCTCACCCCCCCTGTTAAATTATTGTTTTATGTTATATTCGGCTAAAGACAAGCCTTACGTACAAAACAAAATTAACTCGTGTTACTGATTTTCTATTTATTTTCAAATACTTATGTAATTTTATTACATTCATTTTGGGTAACTTTGAATTGCGGTTTAACTTTGAACAATACAATAAAGTAAAACCGCAATTTAAAGTTACCTAAAATGAGCGTATTCTTTTTCCATTTTACGCATACGTACGTTTTCCGCATACTATTTTCGAATTCGTTTTCCGTATTCGAAAACCCGTATTCATAGAATCAGTGGAAAATTCATTAACTGGCGCACACATTCGCTTTTTTCGGAACGGAACGAAATCCCCACGTACGTTTCAATTGCTAGCCGGCGCGTTCGCGCGTAAATGAAACGAACGTTAGCGTTTTTCACGGAATTCCGAATACGGAAAACGAATTCGGCAATCGAACACGGAAAATGCGTGCATGCGGCTAGCCTTAGACAATTCGTTTTTACCCGACTGCGGCGAAGCAAAAAGGAGGGTTATTACCCGACTACGGCGAAGCAAAAAGGAGGGTTATGATTTTGGCCTGTATGTATGTATGTATGTATGTGGATATGGATGTTCATCTGTTCCCTCGTAACTTTAAAACAACTTAACGCATTTGGACAAATGAGGTGTCGTTAGAAGCCTCTTGACTGTCCGCTGGTTATAGGCTACATGACATCACGTTAAATTGACTGTAGCACCATCTAGAGGACTGAAAGTAAAGAACAAAAAAAAATCCTGACAATTTCGTGTGGGGTATCAAAAGAAAGAGCTTTATTAGCACATTTCAAATATGTAAACATTATTATAAATTTCTCACGGGTTTACGAGCAATCACCTGATAATTGCAAGAATTCATAAATCACTTCAATAGGGGAGGATAGAGGGGGTCGGAGGTAAATGTTGCTTATATCAAAATGATGTGGGGGGCTTCGCCTCTGGCCTGTACCAAACCTCCCCCACCTGGAAATGTTGTCGCGTCGTCAGTGTTGAGTTTTGATAGGAACGAAGTTATAAATTAAAGTGAAATTATTGTACCCTAAACTAAACATACACTTTTTGAGTATCATTAATTAATTACCATGTCCTCCACATGCTTGGCCCTCGGCCGGAACTTGGGGGGGCTGCTACCCTAAATTAAACCCCCCTTCCCTCGTGGAAGTATTATCGCGTCGTTAATGTTAAATTTTGATCCTCCTTTTTTAGTTAGAAACAAGGTTATAAATTAAAAGTGAAATAATTGTACCCTAAACTAAACATAAGTACACTTTTTTTGGAAAAAAAATATCCATCTCCTTTAAAATTATTGTACTATGCTAACGCGGACTAAGTCGCGGGCAACAGGTACCTAGTGAAACAGAAAAAAAATAATTGTTAAACATCCTCATGACCCTCGATCATTTAAGGAGTTGGATAGTTTAAGATCGAGTGAATCTTAGCCTCAAAATAATTGAAATAAAAATAAAGTTTAAAAAACTAAAACCCGACTACTAAAAAACGCTCTAAAAAGTACGAAACAAGAAAACAGTTTATAGGGATATGGAAATGTTTAAAGGATAGCCGTGGTCGTATGCCAGTTACTAGAGCAAAACAGATTCATTATATTATATTAATTATATTAATATAATAAAGGGCATACATACGACCACGGCTATCCTTAAAACATTTCCATATCCCTATAAACTGTTTTCTTGTTTCGTACTTTTTAGAGCGTGTTTTAGTAGTCGGGTTTTAGTTTTTTAAACTTTATTTGTATTATATTTTCATATCTATCAATGCGATGATCATACAAACCAATTGAAAAAAGAGACAATATAGATTACCTTATTTTTACCCTTGATCACCGTATCTTCCTCAAATCTTCCTAGTAACAGTGACATACCTAATTAGTATGTTTGACGGCTGGGTCTGACGAACAAAGTCGGAAGTGTGAAGACGTGCTCGAGGTGCCCCAACTTGGATGATTGGCCCCATTGTAAGCGCTCAATAGTCCATCCCGGCTGAACTTGGTGTAACCTTATTGGAGTTTTTCCGAGCTGATTTCGATATTTTAATATGTGGTTGGAATATTGATTTGTGTAATTTATTTTACAGTAAAAACTCTATTTTTACCCAAAATTCTTTAATCTGTGGTTAAAAGGGCTGTCATCAACGTTAAAAATCTTAAAACAAATTAAATAATGTAGGTATTTGTTTGATTTGTATATCGGGACCGTGGGGTAACTTCTCAATCTTTACAATTTGATTTTGCTGCTTTATAAACTTGTTATTGAAATTCGCATATTTAGCATTGATACACAGAAGTATGAACTATTTAATGAGTACTTTTGTACGAATTTCTTAATTTTTGGCATACATAAATAACATCTAACAACGATAATATCACTTCTTTCGTTAAAAAATCCTAATTAATATTGATTTCTTCGAGCAACCATTGTCGTTAAGCACTCGTGGTTAACAATGATTTTTGATTGCCAGCTCAATTCATAATAGTCCCCCAATTACGGCAATTAAAGGGTGAATCGTTCGACATCTTCGCGTTTAATCCTCGAGATTAATTTAAAAAAAGCTAATTGGAAATTTGATTGGTCGTAAAGTTTTCTTGAAGTTCTTTTTTGTGGTTTCCCCGCCGAGCGACGCATTTTATTTTCAATTTAAAAGCAATTATTACGTCTTATGGGGACCCCTTTTCGTTAATAGTTTTCAGTGAACGTACTATAGCGACTCTACCTATGAATAAACGTAATTTAGTTGGGTTATTTCAAGGCCAGCCGTGAGCCGACAGATCAGGACTAAGAGCGACCGCAGACTTACAATTTCAAGTTGGCCAACTAAATCGCATAGTATACCAATAACTATTATATGAGAGCTCGCACATTGCATCCAACTAAATTGTACAACTAAATAATTGGACACCAATCGTATCAGAGCCGCGATTCCCTTCCGATTACCCACAATTAATGAAATAAATAAATAAAATAAAACGTTTTTATTTCGGTCCGTGGACTGTGGATTAAAAAGTTGCCCAATTAAATTCTGAAACTACGAAATTAAGTTCTACGATAGTCGGCCAACTTGAAAAAGTATATCTGCGGTAACCCTAACTTGACATAATCCGACCAAATAACGCAGGTCTGTGTGGTGTAGTAATTACGTAATCACTAGTCACCACCCCAATTCCGCTATAAATTTAATTAAATAATATTAACACAATTTAATGAGGTCGATACTCGATACTTCCTTATTTGATAAAAAACGGGCTGAATCTTAGCATTAGACATAATATTGTAACGAAATTGTTATCCAACTTAAAATACTTATTTTTTCAGATAGCGTTAACCTATTGATTCTTTACTTTGCATCATGTTTACTATAATATTTTCCCGTTTAATATTCAAATGGTCACTCAGTCTCTTTCATTTTTCGCATTGATGGTTCACATTGTTCTGCGACATCGCAATGAGGACCAGCGCTGGTGGTTTAGACAATGGTTAGCTTTTATAGAAATGAAGGGGAAATATAGAAAATATGGAAAATATTTTTGTCATGGATATAAATGTGAGAACAGTGTTCCCTTTTATTAAGCGTACACGCTTAAAGCCTAGGTAAACGTACTGTTTACCACATGCATGTACTATCGACAAACTTGCTGCTAGATTTTCAGTAATAATAATTAATTAGTGCTTAAATATTATATCTTTATACGAGCAATTATATATTGGAATCTTGGAATCGGCTCCAACGATTTTCATGAAATTTAGTATATCCCCTATATTTTTTTTGTGTATACATTAGTTTCGGGTGCGATAAATCGATCTAGCTAGGAATCGTTTTTAGAAAATGACATTTTATTCGTGTTTTATCAAATACCGAGCAAAGCTCGGTCAAACAGCTAGTTTGCTTAAATTGCTTAATATTGTCTTTGCGTTCACTTTTTGTTATATATGTCCTAGTGCTAATTCGGACTTTTAAGAGTCCGGGTGCCATCGAAATTTTTATATAAACGTAAAACCAAGATCAGTTCCCATACGAGAATATTTACTTGAGAATATTAATTGAGTTACTATTTAGCTTAAGATAGTAATTACCAAGGTTCCTGTACAAAGATTCACTGCAAAATATTTACATACCAAAAAATATGAACGATTACAATTTAGTATGTAAATATTGTATATAAGTGTATATTTTAAAAGTGTATTGTATGATTTACTTATCTCAAATCTTTCGTCCATCTTTGCTACGTCATGCGTCGCGCGTTTTCATGTTACACTTGTAAAAATATTGTAATTTGTAACATAGTTTAAAAGATTTCTAGAGATTTCTTGATAAAAAATATGTCCCGAAGCTCTACAAAACAAGATCTGTAGAATAATTTGGAATTATTCTGCCCGTTTTTTGTTGCATGTATGCTAAAGATGTTTAAAACTAGTAATAATTTAAAAACGATGAAGGTTTTAAAACTTAATAAAGCCATTAGCCAACAGGTGGGCTCTCGTGACATCTTTCAGTGTAAGGCAAACAGAACGAGAGGGGCTTACGCGTAGGGACACTTGAGTCAAGGGCCTGGACCCGGGATAATGCCACTACAGGTGGATTAAACTTGGAAAAGACGCGTTTTATATCAAACAGACGGAGTTTTTGAGAAATATTACTTGGCACGTGTCGGAGTTACTTTCCAGTGTGATACTCTCTTGAAAGCTGGCTGGCATGGTTTTAAATCCGCAAGTTAGCAGTAATTACCATCAGGTCTCGCGTTAGTTCTTCACTGTTTAGATTTCTTGTCAGTATATAAATTATGTAAGGTCAATTTTAGTATAAATGTTAGGTAATGCCTATATAAGCTCGTATTCAGTTACATGTTGAATGTTGATTGCTACGATTAGTTATGATAGAGCTCATTATTGAGTTATCTGAATCAATTCTTCAAAAGCTTAATCATGTGCGTGTTCTCGTGGAAAGTAACCGCGTGGAAACCGAAAACTCTTCGCAACAAAACTAATTAGCTATGTCCTTTTCCAAAAATCAAAGTATCTACGTATAAAAAAAATATCCAAATCAGTTGAGCAGTTTAAGTAGTATAACAGACGAACAGGCAGACAGGTCTAAAGCATTTCGCAATTATAATATCAGTATAGATGCGTCTTAAGATCCATACTAAATTATATGTCAATCTGTCTGTTTGTCTGTTACCTCTTCACGCCCAAACCCAGCGAAATCGGTTCAGCAACCGATTTCGCAGAAATTTTGTATGGAGATACTTTCAGTTCCGGGAAAGGACATAGGATACTTTTTATCTCGAAAAAATGTACGGTTACCGCGCGATAACTTAATTTCTGCGCAATGGAGTTGCAGTCGTCATCTAGTTATAAAGACGTTTTTGAGCAATCCGCTGATGGCTTAAAGCGTTAGTAAGCAGCACAATAGTGGCTGTGGGCGCGCTAATGCCCCTCCAAGCGGATTAGTTGGTGGGACGGTCGCGCTGTCGGGGAACCCCCGACAATACAATCAAGGGGCTGCACACTTAAATACTGGAGCCTAGAGGAATAGAAATTAGTAAACTAGCATGCTATTTATATTATAAATGTAATGAACACGTAAGACTATTTTTCGTAAAGCCTAAACAGCGAATCGGCACAAAATTTCATATTATTATAAAATGTTAAGTTTTGTATGAAGTTCTCTGCCCAGTCTCGTAATTTTAATAATTTGAGTTCTGATTTTATTTCGAAAAAGTACTCAGATAGAAACGCGATCACAGTCGCGGGCAATTTTAAGTGTTAAAATGTTTTTTTTTTTTTATGAAATAAGGGGGCAAACGAGCGAACGGGTCACCTGATGTAAAGCAACTTCCGTCGCCCATGGACACTCGCAGCATCAGAAGAGCTGCAAGTGCGTTGCCGGCCTTTTAAGAGGGAATAGGGTAATAGGGGAGGGTAGGGAAGGGAAGGGAAGGGAATAGTTGAGGGTAGGGAAGGGAATAGGGTAGGGGTTAGGGGATTGGGCCTCCGGTAAACTCACTCACTCGGCGAAACACAGCGCAAGCGCTGTTTCACGTCGGTTTTCTGTGAGAACGTGGTATTTATCCGGTCGCGCCGGCCCATTCGTGCCGAAGCATGGCTCTCCCACGTATAAACGTGATTTGCACATATAAAACTAAGGTCAACTCTATCCCCAGAATACTTATTCACATTATGCTATGTATTTGCTGTTTCCCAATGGATACATAGGTACTTATACAGGGCCTTATTTGTCTGTCTGTATATTCTCGTTTTTCTGGAAACGGAGTTACTAAAGATTTACTCAAGGCATCATCTAAAACTTAAAAACATAAATATTTCAACGTATTTACGTTACATATTTAGAATTAGATAACTCCGCCGCGAATGTGACGAAACATTTTGAAAAGGCAAGCGCTGGAGGCGCTATATAATAATAGTCGGGCTGAATATCATCTACATTGTGAGGCGCAGGATGCTCATTAGATGGCGCCGCGGGCGTACCTCGCCGCACTCCAAATTAGTTTTATTATAACTCCACTTCAATATCCTAGCTGCTACTGGTTGCTACTTAAACGACTTAACCGCTTTGTAATTACGAACTTGGTTTGGCGTTTGAAACTGATATTTCTTGGTAATACAAGATTTGTTACGCGTTTAAGCTTATACGAGGCTAATCGTAGTTTTTTATAAAATACTAGCTGGTGCCCGCGACTTCGTCCGCGTCAGCATAGTAGATCACGTCGCAAGTATTATTTTAAAAAAATATTCAATGTAAAGAATTGACTTTCCTACGATTTTATTATATGTATAGATGACTTAGTTTGTTCCTAAAAAGGAGAAATAAGACGCAATACAAACGCCACGACACCATTTCGTTGTAAGTAACAGCCCTCCAAAAGAAACGACTGGTGCCGAAGCTCGCTGCATATAAATCAAACGACACTCGAAATCTGTATAGATAAGAGAGATAAAAGCTCATAGCAAGGCAAGGAGTGGAGATAGATACAAAGTGTAAAGGAGAAATTTGTGGGAAATTTTATGAGCTTTCATTGTGTATCGCACTTTTTTTCACTACAACGCACCGTTTTAGCGATATGAACAAAAAACTAAAAATAATGAAACTTGAGCCCCTCCCCCCACCATAGGTGATATCGTTATAATATATGGCCTATGTGTTGACCCGACCTCTAAGTAATATCTGTGCAAAATTGGAAGTAAATCCATCCAGTACTTTCTGAGTTTATCCCGGACATACATACAGACAAACAGACATACAGGCTTCTATATCGATTGTAGATCACGTCGCAAGTATTATTTTTCAAAAATATTCAATGTACAGAATTGACTTTCCTACGATTTTATTATATTATGTATAGATAGATGTTGATGTAATGAATGAAATGTGTCAGTTTTTGGTTTCGACATATCGTCTCACACACTCATAAGTCATAACACACACATTTTCGCCTTCGTAATATTGGTACCTATATGACACTTTGGTACGGCTTCTCTCACTTGAACTTGAAATTTACTGCAATGTAGTATTGTATACTATTGTAGTATTTCGTCGTTGCAAAGATAAAACCTCTTATGTGCAGTTTTACCCAAAATGCGTTTTTTTGCATTTTTGTATTCAGAATTTCAAGAGCTATCGACTACAAAAACTCTTATGTTCATATATAGACAATTGCCTTAGCTAGAACTCTTTTTTAAAATATCCTATGTGTGAGCGTGCATAATATGTATAGCAAAATCTCTTATGTGCCTGAGATGACACATAAGAGGATATTCACTGACCAATATTATTCAAATTGTTGAAAAATTGCAAAACAAAATCTCTTATGTGCTTCAGATGACACTGAGGTTTCACTCACCATTTTTATTCAAATATCTGGTTTCTGTTATTACGCATAGATTTCGCGCCTTTTAGGGTTCCGTAGCGAAATGGCAAAAAACGGAAACCTTATTTAGACAGAGAGTGAAATAATTAATCGACGCATCGGAAGTGAGACGAAACGAAAACAAATGCATCACGCCACTACTAGTTCGAGGCCACCTTCAGTGCAGTTTTAAACTGTCGCGTAGATTTTTTTTATGAGCCTGTTCTATCCCTAATCCCACTGCTAGGCAAAGGCCTCCCCCAAGGTCTTCCATCTGTCTCGCTCAAACGCCACCGCAGGCCAGCCTGGTTTGTAGGCTTCCAGTTCATCTCGCCATTTCCGTCGTCTGGAACCATTTTAGTCCCACTTAAATTTTGCAGCTTTCATGCCGACGCGACGTCTTTAACACCTGTTTTGGAGCGCAGCGTGCTGTTTTTCATTCGGTCAGCTAGTCTTACACCTAACATGCTGCGCTCCATTGTTCTTTGACAAACCCCGTGCTAGAACGTTTGCGATTCGGTCAATGACCAGGTCTGAGCACCGTAGGTTAGGATGGGCATAATACACGTCATGTCGACGAGTCTGCGTTTCAGGGAGATTGGCAAATCTCCTTTTATCAGCATCTTCAAGGACCAGTAGCTCTTCCAGGCGTTTTAAATTCGACGATTGACTTCCTTTCCAAGTCTTTTGTTAAAGGAGACCGCCCAAGTAGATATTATAGTCGTTGACATATTTTAATTCTTGCCCGCGTGGAAATAGCTACCGTTATTTCTTTCATTGTAATTGAGCAGTTGTAATTTAGAAAAAGGTCATACGATGATGGAAGTAGACAGTGTCCATTCAACTATTGAACAGTACATCAAACCTCCTATTTACGCGCCTAGTGATTATGTGTATCGAATGCAGCAAGCTCGACCAAAATACCCGTTCGATGTTAAAATTTAACATCCTCTTCCTCACTGTAGTGGCACCTAGGCGATGGTTTCCTCCTGCCCGTTCCTCGGTGCAGGTAATGACCAAAGGTAAGGGCGTCCCACGAATGTATGATCCCCTGTTGTAGTATCGACCAGATCGCTTTCACAGTTCGGCGGCTGGCAGTTGGGAAGGCCATGTGGTCTTGCCAGATACTTAATGTAATGACAAGCACCTGTTGGTGCCATTGGGTTAGCACACTCTCCTCCATATCCCTGCGATGCGCAGTAATGCTGCCGCAGAGGCGGCGCTACGGGGGTCAAAATAAAAACTTGGCCTACGTCGTTTCGACTGCGACCTGCAGCCCTAACGTTTCTATAAGCAGCACCACCTGTGACCTAAGCCACCTGAGACACCCAATTTTTTTATTTAGAAGGGCGCCACTTTTGGTTTTCGCACCGCCTGAAAATTTGGTTAGGACCGGCACTGTGTTAAATCAGTGAGTTCTTTCTTAATTACGAAGAACTCGAAACAAATTTCAAATCTATACGTCCCGGCAAAAAGGAAGATCCAGTCGTGGTAGACATAAGAGGGCTGAAATATACGCCAGATGGTTCTGTGCAGTGTGCTTTATAAGTTGCGCCATAATGATTATTGGACCACCTAATTACCATAGCGAAAAGCTACTAGGGTCAGGATCGCGATTCCAGGAAAATATATTCGCATTCACCAAATTATTTGTAGGTCCGTCTGTTTGTCCGTCTCTCTGTCTGTCTCCAGGCTGTAACTCAATAACGGCTATAGCTAGACTTCTGTAACTTCACTGATTGTGTATATCTGTTGCCGCTATAACAACTAATACTAAAAACAAAATAAAATTAATATTTCCCATACAATAAACAAGGTTTTTTTTTTTTTGCGATTTTTTTCTCTATATCAATAATGGCAATAAATAGGCACTTGAAATTTTCACAGAGTAAGTACTTAATTATATTGTGTACTTTAATAATTAATAATAATATTTAAATAAAATAAAAAATAAAGGGGGGCCATATCCCATACAAAAAACACAAAATTTGGCAAAATTTTGCTCTATAGCGGTACGGAACCCTTCGCGCGTGAGTCCAACTCACACTTGGCCGATTATTTTTAATTTAGTAACTTCTATAAATAGTTAAAATATCTTAGTTGCAAGAAGAAAACACAAAAAAAATATGCAGAATATCTCTTATGTAACAAAAGTTTGCAGCTAAAATCTCTTATGTGCAGCGGAATCGTTAAAAATATACTTTTCAGGCTTTTCTAATTCATTTATTACTGATAATTATATCCACAAATATCCATTTGTAAACACTAAATGTATCTGCATTAAAAAAATTACAAATCTAACATTTTTTTTCAGTAGACACTTTTTATCGTTTTTCTCGAAAACTTAAAAATGTCACATGAGAGATTTTATCTTTGCAACGTCGATTTGTAAGATATTTTTATGAATAATAGGTACTTTAGATGTGGGATTATTTTTTAAGCTCCTGAAAAGTTGGTAAAAATTAACTGCTTTCTGTGTGTGCGATATTAATTATTATGAAACTATGGATAGATTTTATAAGTTCCATACTGGCGACATTCATACACACATCATCATTCTGCAGCATAATATAGGATGCGCACGTTTCCTATATATTTATCGAATCATGCGAATGTCATTCGAGATAAATTATTATGGTCGTAATATGCACTCGCACTTGGCCGATTTTATATTTGGTGTGCATTTTATGTATCAATTTCTTTTATACCGTAACTCTTCCATAGTCTGGTATTTCGATGATTTTGGCATTCAAATCTTATCTCCGAGTCAAGTTGCACGTCTCAGAACTTTGATCCGCGGTTCAGCTCGCGGGCTCCCGGGGGAACTCCCAACTTACACTAGCTCCGTTTGCGATTAAATGAACTGAATGTACGTTCTGTGTAATATTAGAGGCAATATGTATGTTTATATTATGATGTGCATCTGTGTAATATTAGTAATTAGTATGTATATATGAGATGGACAATGCGACCGTGGCCAGCCAAGGAAAAGATGGCTCGACAAGCTTGAAATTACCAGGTTGACCACCGGTGGCGCAGGAGCGAAAAAAGTGGAATACCATAGGGGACGCCTTTGCCCGATGCGGTAGGTTCTATCGTAGACGTAACTCTGCCTTAAGAGGATTCCACACCGCCATTTTTTCCATACAAACGTTGTCCCCTGTTTCCTCCCTGGATAATGCTAGTAGAGTTATAATTTTTTTCCTGAATATCTACGGCCACTAATACAATGTCCCTATGTTTTCGTATATGAACGTTCAAAAACCTAAAAAAATGGCCAGATTTTCCGCTGTGTTCAAACGTCCAGAAAACAGATTTGGCTAGATTATACAAAAAAAGCAAAACATAGGAACACAGCTCAAGCCTTTTTTTAATCTTTAATCAAAAAAGTACTTAAATCGGTTAAGTTTTGGAGAAGGAATCAGGGGACAACGAATCGTTGATTTTCTGGATTTTCTGCAGTTGTCTCTATCGCGTTCTGCGGTATAGGCTTGAGGTAAGGGAGACAGCTATAGATATTACACGTACTTTTTTTTCATTTCTCTAGCCCCTGGTGTATCCTCTTAAGCGAGGAGTAGAGCACAATGAGGTTTTAGTGGTAGACTACGAGGAGTCCCACATACCCCGGCCGTATCCACAATGCCGGGGATGCGTAAAGCATTTCCCCATATCCTTTGTCCAGCAGTCGAACAGCATGGGCTAATTAAAGAAAATATATATTTGTACGATTTCAGGGCGTTTTTAGACTCATACGGATTTGGTTACGCTCGCGATGCGACGATACATTGACATGATACGAAACGAGATTACGTTTTGGTAAAAGAACATTTTTAAATCTACTGTAAACTACGAGTACAAAAATACAATATAAAGGCTATGCTTTTATAACGTTATCAAAATAATATAAAAATGCAGCTTTTAATTGTAATTTAATCACTTGAAGTTGTACATCTTGTAATGCATCGAGGCTGTTAGGGAAACGTAACAAATGATCTAGGAGCTTAGATTAATTGCTTTCTTAAGATGCACCCAGCTGCACTGATAGTACGATAAGAAACAAATTATTACACGGCAGCATAGGGTTGGACAGAAGGTCGATTTTCAGCCGAAGCCGAA
This sequence comes from Aricia agestis, assembly GCF_905147365.1. Lineage (NCBI taxonomy): Eukaryota > Metazoa > Arthropoda > Insecta > Lepidoptera > Lycaenidae > Aricia > Aricia agestis. The sequence goes on along the minus strand of NC_056408.1, from coordinate 7,254,869 downwards.
ATCGATTAATAAGAACTTCAAAAACCCTTATAAGTTATAACCGAGATTGGTGAAACGACGTATGAAATATTAATATTGAATCTTGCTATAAAATGAAATTTTGAAATGGCAATTTTTCGATATATCACTTTGATTATGACGGTTATTTTGTAAAAAGTGAATCTTTTTCGTAATAAAGTTGAAACCGAAGAACTGGCCATGCAGATAAATTTTAAATGCCGAAAATGAAAGCCAAAGCCGAAGCCGTAGCTTTCGTCGAAACCTACAAGATGTCGGCTAGCAAAGGTGTTTGCTGGTTATGAAAATTAATTAGCAGAAAAAATAACTTTTACTTTTAGTTAATTAAATTCAAGCAATAAACATATTTTTTAAGAGCCTATGTTATCCCAATGCTGGGCATGGGCCTTCTGCAAAGTCTTCCTGCACTTCTTTCGATTCACTCGTATTTGTCTAGCTCATCGCGCCATCTTAAATATTATAAAAAATTTAATATACTGGTATGTATTTAATAAAAATATAAAGTGTAATAATAATATAATTAGTAATTACTACTAAGAATATTCTTGTTGATGTCAGATTTAAAAATATGGAGCATAATTTGATAATTCGTTTGGAAGCTGAGATATCACACACAAACATATGCACGTCCATTTTAACACACCCCTCTGTTTGCGTGGGAGGTTAAAACAGAATTAGCTTTTCTTAATCTTGTTAAGACATCTGGTTGGTAATAAGTAATATGTAACTCATTAACGTAGTTAGTAATATTAAAAATAGTATTTTATTTTATTTATCTTTGGCTAAATATTTTGAAATTACAATAAACATGATATTATAAAAGGTTTACTAAAAACGGTATTTCCATTTGTTACAAAATGTATTAACAATGTTAACTTTTAAAAAAATATATCAGAGATATTTGCGATGGTTAATATAACAGGCGGGTTAGGCGGTCCGTTGTCAGAACACGGTGTATCCGGACACTCGGTTACAATCTGGTGTTTTGGGAATTTCAATGTTATTAAACGCGACTGTACTAGTTTTTATTTCGTTGTGTTGTGTTGTGAATAAACATAACGAAAAATACTAGTACCTACATACACATTTATAAAAACATGTTTCAATTTTGAAAAAAATATTCTGTTATGGTTTTAATAACTAAGGGTTAAGTCACAACTAACTGTCGTAACATTGTAATGCGTAAGGGCTATAAACATGTTCTAATAGCAAAATGCCAATATATATTGTCGAGTCGCGACTATAGTTACGTCTCTTTTAAGTGTGAAGTGATCCTAATAAAAAAATTAGAACTATAAAAGGTGCACACACCACAAGTTGTAAATATGGGTAAGTTATGGTTAAGGTCCTAAACAAAAGAACAGGGTTATTTTCTCAAATATGCATTTTTATAACTGTCTTATAAAAAGCTTTACAAAGCGCTAAGCGCAAAAGCTTATTTATTAAAACATCACCGCAGAATGCTCAAACGAACCGCGTTATACCGTAGCTCTTGCGTTAAACAATAATTAATTAACTTAGATAGAGGCGATAGAGAATAATTAGTTTTGTTATCTATCGCACAAAGGGTACCTAGGATCTACTTTAAAGGGATAAGGCTAGGGTAAGACCATAACTCTAGTCTCGTCACTAATCCCACACATGAAAACGTGAAACAGAACGGGAATTAAGGGTCAGTTCATACAAAAACGAAGGCGCGACTTGATGCATCAAAGTAATGTTAAATTGAAATGTGGACCCGCTTCTTATTATTATTTATTTTGTATCGCTATTATATGGTAAAGTCTTGTTTTATCAGCACAAGTGGTTACGTATATTATGTTCTGTATAGTGTATAGAGTGAGCTTTATAAGTGGCTAGTTGTCTAGCCACTTATAAAACTTTCATTCTAAGCGTATAAAAACAACAAGGCTAGATGCATGAGTGGCTAGACTCTCAAGGACCTAGAACGCGATATTTCCTCAAAAGAATTTTCTTTTAAATGTCTCCTGTCAATATTAGGTACAATTTATTTGCGACCGCGTGAACGAGCGTTTTGGCTGCTACATCTCGAGATCTCAAGCAATTGTGACACGGCCACGTTACTATTTAAATACATAGATGCTTGTGAACTCGCGTTTTAGTGGCCAAACCGCTCGTTCGCGCGGGCGCACATAATTCGAGCGTTAGTGTCTGTGCCGAAGTTACGCGGCGTAAATTACGTATGGTTACGTCAACGCATACAAAATACGGACGGAACGCGACGGAATAGTGTGTCATCGGTAATTTAAAATACATTGCGGGCGTAATTTACGCCGCGTAACTTCGGCCTAGTGTGTTTAGACACTTATACGCTAACTTGGCTGGTGTTCGCCGATATACACTCAATTGGCTGATGCTGTTATTTGTACTGTCACAGTGAAGCAGCGCCCTTAGGTTTGTTTAGTTTGATTGGAGCCCTCTAAGCCCGTATTAGTGGGAGATAGCACGATTTCTTCGCGTCGTTGGTTGATAACTGCCATTTCAAACCACGGCCCCGGTTAATCGGTAAGCCGCAGATTCATGTGATACAGATCAAAGTCTGATGTTGTCTGTCTTACTTAAGACCGAGAGAGAGAGAGAGGGTTAATGACTCAGAAATCATCCGGGTTAACTCCCGTCGACTCGGATTTGAAAGATAAGGAGTAGAGATTTGTTTGCGTCAATTCAGATGAGATTGGCGGAATATCGCGGGCAGATTTTGGCAGGGCTCATTTATTGGTATTTGGTGCCCCTCATGGTGTCGTTATGGAATTGAATGTGAATTGTATAGGATACATTTTACGGTGTATGGATAACAGAAATCTATTTAGACTGTAAAGTACATCAAAAAATATCTTAGTTGACCGTAAATAAAGTAAAAAATTCGCGTTTTTTTAATAAAGTGGAATAATGCTCGCTATGCTATATCTAAGGCTGCCACTACACACGCTACGCAATATAATAACATTGTATTCGTTTTCCATGAAGCTCGCGAATGATAAGGTATGAATTTATTTGCTTTCTACGAAACCAATTTAAACCAGTTCATATGCGTAATGCGACAGATCGAAATGATCCACAGGGTGATTTTGTATCTTACAACAGAAATGCGATAGGTGGAAAATGACTGTCAATTGATTGTTGTAATGCTGTCGCAAGATAAAATAACTCTGTCGATATGGAGGTATGCACTTCTTACGTACCAGCATACACAAGCCCTTATAGTAGTATAATCGTACAATCCCACACAAACGGTAGGAATTTAACACAAAGCGAATAGTTGTCCAAACCATGCAGTGGATTGCAGACTTCCGAGCCATCTATCTGGCTACCGCCCCCTCTACCGCTACCGCCCCCGCTACCGCCACCGCTACCGCCCCGCTGTCCGCTACCCTCGTCATAGTTCCTGCAGCCGGATGCAAGCGGGCAGCGGTTAATTGATTATCCGGTACTCGCAGATAGCAGCCATCTTGACTTTCATCTTATTGTGAATTGTTAACGTAATTGCATTAACGTTAATTAACACAGCCCTTAAGTAGTGGATGTGTCGGAGTCTTGGATATGACTGTAACTGTGTGCCATGATCCTAAATATAAGTATTTTTTGTAAACTAAAAAGAAAAATCGATTATTGTTAAAAAATTGATATTCTTACTTCTGGAAAACCAAAGTTCTTACTAGAGTTGAAAGCCCGGCTAATCTAGTATTTAATTCAAAATTTCTTATATAATAAAGTGCAGTTAAAATATAAAATGAAAATACAAAGCGTATTTTTATATTTAAGTTTAATAATTTCCATAACTTACTTGCAAAAAAGTGACATTTAAGTTTAACTTAAAAATACGTTTTCCCGTTTGTGACATACTCAGATATAATCAGACATCGAATACGCATTTCCAAGGTCACGTGTTATTTGCCTATTGTTTTCCACTCTATATCTATACTTGTACAGTTATACAGCGTGTTATCAAACGTCTTGACAGTAGGCCCCGACCGCGGGCCCGGCCGTCTCCTGATAATTGACGCCCGGGAAATTACATGTCGCCCTACAGACATTTGTTGATGACGTCACGACTTGATTATAAACGATTTATTTCATAACTGACGGCCCCACTAACAATACGTCATATTGCGATACAGATATTACCTCTATACCCGGGAGAATGAACGAAATTGTTTGGCAAGATTTGTCATTAAATTGAAAATTAGAAGAGGTTATGTTGAATGACCACAGCAAAATATAGTGTTAACAAGTATGTAGAGTTTGTGAACAAAATGAAAATGAAATATATATAGCAATCAAATAAATATTCCAATTTTAAAATTCAAAATCATTTACATAACTTACTTAAATTAATAATAATCATTGACTCATTAAAAATCATTCATCAGTCGTTCGTTCTATTCTATTCTAAATAATTCAAAGTAAAGATAAGTAAGTATTATGCTAAGTACCTACTCACATACGGTTTTGTTCGATAGTTTTACTCGAAATCGAGCAGAAACCACCGTGTGGACCGCAAAACTCACAGCTCGAAGGCTCGCATCGAGCCAGTTTGAAGGCTCGAATCGAGCCGGCTTGACAAATTTTTTGACACTCGTTTTTATTATTCGTAGCTAATTTCCTTCGAACTGGAGTAAAAGTATCGAGCAATGCTGAATGTGTGGACGAAAGCCCGAGCCGTGCTTTTTACTCTACGTGATTGCTCGATCAAGCAAAACCGTATGTGAGTACTTACACTAATGCTAAGTACTGACATACGGTTTTGCTCGATAGTTTTACTCCAAATCGAGCAATAACCACCGTATGGACCGCCAAAACTGACAGCTCGAAGGCTCGCTTCGAGCCGGCTCGATGGAATTAAATATGTCAAATATGTAATTTCCTTCGATTTGGAGTAAAACTATCGAGCAAAACCGTATGTGAGTACTTAGCATTAGAGATTCCTATAAAAGTTTTGTGGTTGTCCTAAGGTACTTGTCAGTTGTCACTGACAGATACAGAAACCTTCTTAGAACGGAAGTATAGAAACGGAAATTATGAGGTAAACAGGGATCTCCGAGACTACTTAGCCCTGGATCAAACAAATCGTTGACGTAGACAAGACGTTTTATTGAGAGAGCTTGGTAGTTGACCTATAGATTACAAGATAGTATTTTTGACAATAAACGGTACAGTAAATATTTAGAGTAGAAACAAAAACGGTTTTTCATGTCAACGGAGCTTACAAAAATGTACCACACTAATAACAGCACGCAGCTCTGTGGCTCGTGTGGAAACACAAAAATAATCGAAATCGGCACTTTTGGAGCCTATTCTCCAAAAATCCTATGATTGATTTGATTGAGTGAGTTTCGGGTCTGTACCGATGCCAAATATGTTAAACGTGTAGGTTAAATGAATAAGTATTAGACAAATAAGGTCAATAGTTGAAACTGAAACATAACATTCGGTTAAGATTTGCACAGCAATTAATGCTCAAACGAGTGGCCCAGATATGGAACCTTGAGTGCATTTGATGGCTCCTACTGTAATGTTATATGACTCGCAATTTCGACTGTCAAGACAATGAAATGTGCTTTTTGTTATGCAGCTATGGGCAATAATTCAAGCGAAATGCATCTGTTATCCGTTTCGTGCCTCGTAGGTGAGCTAAAGTTTGCAACTTTCAGGTAGGAATAATAATATCACAATTGTAACGTTTTAATGAATGATATTCCTACTTCACTTTGTTACAATAATAAAAAACAGAAAAACATGGATGTATTTATAAAAACCATAGTAGAACTAGCATGATAACAACAATGTAACCCGAATGTAAGTTCCAGTTGAATTCATCGACAAAAGAGGTTAGTAGGCGGAGTCAAAAGTTAAACACATCGTGTGAAAGTCAAATATTGGCCGCCGTCGGACACGGAAACGGAACGTCGGAATTCAATAGTGACGACTAATAAAAGTGGCCGCTGACATCAATGTATAGTTGCGACTTCATTTCGGTCGGTAAATTTGTTGAGCGGTGGTCCGAAATTGCTAGCTTATTGCGTCCACCGCTTGTTTGTCTGGTCGGTCAAAGGTTTGTAAACTGTAAGTTGTGTTACAATCCAATAATTATAATAACCTCTGTTGGTCCTTCATGCGAATATCCAATCTTTATGCCCGGTTTTTCCGCCTCGAATGTAAATAAACACGAATTTTTTAGATAGCGGTGCACGCACGATATTTCAGTCACTAGGAGCACGTAACATTTTTAATATTTTCATGGGCTTACCTCCGCGCGAAATATTGGTTTGCATATTATATTTTTCGTATTTTGCAGCGAGATTTAGTAGGAATACTTCGTGCTACAGGATTAGGTACAGAAACGTACAACATTTTAAAAAGTTCCAGAATGCATGACTATGTTTTGGAACTGTTTATTTGTTACTGGAACAGAAAATACATATTTTCTAGCAGGCACAATAAGAAAGTCAAAAACTACTTATTACAGTATCTCACGGGAATACTGTATTTTTAAGGTGTTAATCCAGAGTCTAAACTACTATAATACCAAAAGTGATTAAATCCGTCCGAGTAATTTTCAACCGACTTCAAAAAAGGAGGTTATCAATTCGAAATGTGCCAAATTTCAAAAGTGTATGCATGAATGTATGTATGCATGTACGTATGTTTGTGTTCGCATATCGTTCCGATTTCAGTAATTCTTTTTTTGTTGTAAGCTTAACAATACCTAGGTATTGTTCAGCTTAGGGAATAATGCAAGTTTCATCAAAATCGGTTCAGTATTTTTTGGAGATAGGGAGTTTCAATTCTCAATTACGTAAATTTTGAAGTCGGTTTTATCTTTTTAAAATACTGTCATTATTACATAAATAAGTAACACACGAACACACAAATAAAAATTTTCGCCTTACAATATTAGTGTGATAAGAGAAATTCAAAGCCATATAAATAATAAAGACACTTGTTAAAACGTTCATTAACGCTAAAGTCTACGCTTAAGAAACCGGTGCTGAAAACAGCACAGTAAGTCATAGTTGTGCACTTGGTAAGTTAAATGTAGTGTAAACAGAGGTATTATCGCCGGCGACACTAAATCTCCACCAGTTCCGTCCATAACTCATACCCGTCGCTCACGCCCCCGTCAGACGGCGCAATTTTTATCAACTTTTTGTCAACTTTGACCACTACAAGTGCTATTTTTCTGATCCAACTTTGACCACAGAGTTTTGCAGGAATGCAACAGCTTGTAGTGTATGTGTCACCTCCCCTATATAAGTTAGGATAAGTAGCTGGTAAGTGCACTCAGTAAAGGTTAACCGTGAAGATAACATCTTTTAATAGTCTCCCCGAAGCCTGAACCATTGCAAGCTTTTATCTGGCTACGACGAAGCTAAAGGGTGTTTTGGCAGACTAGTATGTGCCCTAAGCAGACTAGTAGCGGCTAATACTACTGGTCTGATTTTAACCAATGATATGTCAATACAGATTATACCATTTTTTGTTTTTAAACTTATCATTTTATTAATTACACAGGTACTTAACGTCACCTTACGGCTTAACATTTAAAGCAGTGGTTCTTAACCTTTTAGTCATGAGGGACTATTTTACCAAATGTCTGTCTAATGTCTAGCCGGGGACCACCTGGTTGATTTACCTAAACTAAAGGTTTTTTGATAAAAAAAAAAACAAGAACAACTTTATAATTAGCTCACATTTTTTTTATTTGGCAAAAGTCTAAAAGTTACAGATTTTAATTAAATGTGATTTTTGTGACTACATAGTCCATACTCTTTAATAACTTCTGAATTATCACATATTATTAGGATGGCTTCGCGGACCACTTGGAATGCCTCCAGGGACCACCAGTGGTCCGCGGACCACCGGTTAAGAACCACTGCTTTAAAGCAATAATAATTTAATTTGTACTTTCTCTACAATTTTCCAATAAAAAACAAATTAGGCAGCAGCCAATAGGAATTACTCGTTTAACAGGATTAGGTACAATCAAAACAAGTCATGTATGAAATAAAATTCTCTCGACCTTCTCAGATATAAGGAAATATTTTGATTGCTCGATATGTACGCAGTTTCGACGGAGCTCACAATACGAGTTTTTGCTCCAATTGGCAATAGGATAATATTTCTAACGCCATGAACATAGCTGCACATCTGTCGGAAAAGGCTGGGGATTGGTACATAATATTGCAATCTCCGACGGCAAACAGTCGGTATGCGTTAGAAAGCAATACAAAGACGTTACTTGATTTAGAACGTGACGACTACGACACGACTTTTTATGCTCCACAATAATCTAATCAAGTTGAATCGTAATAATAAAATTCTTAAGATTGTCGATTTAATTATTGTTAAGGGATAATAATTAATTATATTAGGTTTAAAGAATTTAATAACTGTCTTAAAACTGTCTTAGAATATATTTTTTAAATTATACCATTTAAGAAATCTAGATATTTTAATTTGCAACTTCTACTATCGGACTATTTTGGCATAATACAAACACAATACAATTTAATAAGTGGCAATCGAGCAAACGGGTCACCCGATGGAAAGCAACTACCGTCGCCCATAGATCCTCACAACATCAGAAGAGCTGCAGGTGCGTTGCCGGCTTTTTAAGAGGGAATACGTTCTCTTCTAGAAGGTTTGCAGGTCGTATAGATCTAATTATTAAAAAAGTATTACTATACTTTGTGATAAAACAATATATTAAAATGAAATCGTATCGTATTCGTGTCGTAGCTTTAATACGGACGATTTGTTCGCGCCGGGTATCCGTGGTTGAACTTTCCAACGAACAGCAATCCCCTCTTTCGTATTTAACCACTTGTGGTTACATCGCCTTGTTCATGTATACCGCACTAACCCAATATTAACTCGCTACTCAAATTACTACTTCATATCAAATAAGTTAATTAATATTAAATTCTTGCTTAATATTACATTCACAGTCGCGAGTCGCGACGTTAATAAGTGCTGAATAGTTAAGACTTTAGGAGCTATTGTTTTAGTATTAATACTTTAAAATGCCTAAATATTAAGTATTTTATAATGTACTTACTCGTTATAGACTATTTCCAGTATACCGAACGTATTGATTGTAATAAACATAATTACTTTTATAAATGAATGAATGAATGAATGAATGAATATACTTTATTGCATTTACACATAGGTACATAATATATAGAAATTCAAACTTATTAAGTACTAATAACTAAATAAACACAAAGGGCGGCTTTATTGCTATGCAGCAATTTCTTCCAAGCAACCGAAAAGCAGGAAATTATTATTTTATATAAAAAACAAATAGGCAATGTGCAAAAACAAACTACAACTAATTACATCTATAAAATTAGAAAATTACAAAACATAACTATAATAAGTAATACTAATAACAATCATAACTAAGTATTTCTAAACCTACCTAAACAAGTAAATATGAAGCTAATAATATATATACACACATACACATATATTATATACATATATACACACACATACATACATACATATACTCATATATATATATATATATATATATTAATATATAATTACTTATTATTATTAAGATAGTAGTCTTTGACTAGTTTTTTAAATACGTGTACACTTTTAGCTTGCCTGATATTAACAGGCAAAGAATTCCATAGCAGAATCGATTTTATTGTGAAAGAGGACCCAAAAAAGTTTGTTTTGAATAATGGTATATCCAACAATAATTTAGAAGACGAGCGTAATTCTTTGTCATTAGATGTACGAAATACGAAATTCTCCTTTAGGTAAGAAGGTGTTCTGGGATCATGCAGCAGGGAGTACAGAAAAGAGAGCACTCGATAATTACGCCTTAAGCGTATAGGTAGCCAAGAGAGCTTAGAACGATATTCCGACACGTGATCATATTTCCTTAAACCGAACACAAAACGAATAGCCAAGTTTTGCAGACGCTCAAGCTTATTAAGTTTGTCCTCGGTAAGATCTACGAAGCACGTGTCGGCATAATCCAGCATCGGCAAAAACAGGGACTCAGCAAGTAAGACCTTGGTCTTAATCGGTAGCAAATTCTTCCACCTTCCCAGGGAATGCCATACCGCGTGTACTTTCTTACTGACCGCTGCTACATGATCTGACCAAGATAAGTGCTGATCCATATGAACACCCAAGTTTCGGACACTTTTTGAATAAGGCACGTGTGTACCACAAACGAGCACAGGAGGAAGATTTACCCAGTCAATCCTGGAAACTAAACCAGAACTGCCTATAATAATGACCTGAGATTTATTGGGATTAATAGATATACCATTGCGCTTACTCCACTCAAAAATTATATTGAGGTCATTATTAATTTCACCAATTCTTCTAATGAGATCTTCCAAGGTTGACTGGATATAGATCTGGAGATCATCTGCATACAAGTGAAAGAGAGACGAGATGGTTTCACAGATTGTGTTTATAAATAACGCAAAAAGGAGGGGAGATAATACACCACCCTGCGGAACACCAACAGTGTTGCTTGACCACGACGAGAACTCGTCATCCACACGAACACGTTGCCGGCGCCCCGAGAGGTAGTCTGTAAGCCAATCAATTACTGAAGGCGATAAATTAAGCAACCTAAGCCTGCCTATAAGAATGTCGTGGTCAATAGTATTAAAGGCATTGCTAAAATCTAACAAAACCAAAATAGTTAGCAACCTACTGTCCATAGCACGACGTATATCATCTGTAACTTTTACTAGAGCCGTAGTTGTGCTATGTCCAGGTCGGAAGCCTGATTGGAATGAGGTTAAAAGATTGTGTTTATTAACAAACGAGGACAACTGTTGATGTATCAATTTTTCTAGAACCTTTGACAGGAATGGCAAAATGGATATGGGTCGAAAATCAGCAGGCGAATTAGGTTTGTTAGATTTTGGCAAGGGAACTATATGAGCACTTTTCCAAACTGACGGGACTTTACCATTTGTAAGAGAGAAATTAAAAAGATGAGTCAGTATTGGAGCAATTGCGTCTATAATTAAAATTATCATCTTACGACTTATATTATCTTCGCCAACAGCATTCGATGATATGGACATGACACTCTTTTTAATATCGCCAACAGTAAGAGGGCTAAAAAGGAATTGAGGGAATTTAGGTGTCAATGTAGATGCAAGATTGCTGATTGTTTGTAATTTAGAGTGAGGATCAAAATTTACATTGCTAGCGGAGGAAAAAAAGGAATTTAGGGAATTTTTATCGAAAGGAATCTTTAAGGGAGATGGACTCGTCATTTTACCTACACCTATGGACTTCAAGAATTTCCATGTTTTGGAAGGGTTACTATTATCGACAGAGGAATGAATGAAGCGTCTCTGAGCATCTCTGACCATTGTATTGCAGCGATTTCTTAATCTAATATATCTCTCCCGGTGTTCGATTGTATTAGTTCTCTTATATTTAGCTTTTGCCCTATGTTTTCTTGCAATAATCGTTTTAATTTCATCCGTAAGCCATGGGGCAGGAAGATGCTTGACCTTAACTGGCCTGATAGGAGCATGTTTATCAAATAGACGTAGTATTGATTTATTAAATATCTCCACTTTATCATCAATATTAGTGGCTTCAACTAGTTCAGTCCAATCGATGTCATGTGCATCTTTAAGAAGTTTATCGCTATTGATAATGCTGAAATTTCGCTGAAGTTTAATAGTTGGCTTTACTTTTGGTGGGCGTATGCTGTATGATAAAAAGATGATGTCGTGGTATGAGAAAATGTCTGCTGAACATTGGCCTCCTTTAACGACAAAACTCGGAGAGGATATTACAATTAAGTCCAGCAAGGATGGGGTGCATCCAGGTGCACAGTGAGTAGCCTGCAGAGGTAGCATGGTTAAATTTTTACTATCGAGGATAGATTTGAGCTTCCTTGTTCTACGATCGCCTTTAATCATACATGTATTAAAGTCACCCATGAATACGTTATGTAAGTACGTAGGAGTATAATCATCAAGTATTTGCTCAAACGTTGAAAAATAATCTATGTGAAGTGATGGACAATAAAATACTCCCAATAAAATGTTTGTCCTCGAAAAGGAGACCTCCACAAGCAAATACTCCAGGTCGTCTGATGAAAGGCTAGATGATGCTATTACTGTATAAGGTATTTGCGATCGTAAATAAATGGCAACACCACCACCTCCCTTATGAACTCGATCATTTCGTATAAGTTGAAATCCTGGTAAACTGTAATTAGTCGATGGCAAACACGGCTTCAGCCACGTCTCTGATACCAAAACGGCATCCACATTTACGTTTTCAAAAGAAGCAAGCATGTCTGGGTAATGCGCTGGAATACTTTGGGCGTTAAAGTGAAGAATATTAAAATTCTTTTTTGCGTCAGAAAAATTAGCTAAAAGTGTATCTTTCAAGCAGCAAAATGTTTAAAAAGTCGTAACATAAATATCTATGGTAAAATATTTGCTCATATTGACTTTAAGCCGATACATGGGTTTATTTATGGATCATTCTCAGATAATAATAATTATTCGGGCACGTGATTACCCCTATAGTTACAGCAGCTGCTAATAACGATAAGCGAAGATTAGGTTTCAAATAGGAGTAGGCGCCAATACTATGTATGCAGAGTGATGTTATTATTTATTAAGTATAATATTTCAAACCGTGCAGAACGAAAATATTCTAATTTAAGCGACTTTTAGTATATAAGTTACAGTCCCACTTAAAAAAATATCAGCCATTTTATACAAAAGCGCTGAGGCCTTATCATCAATCCCCAAGCGGTAACCGGCTGCCGCATAACAATTGAAAATCTATTGTGTCTGCAATACCCACAGGTGTTACTACTTTTGTATGAACATAAAATTAGTTGTCTAATATTATTGACGAAAATTAAAAGCACTCATTATAGGGCCGTACCTTATATAATGGAATAATTGATATTTCATAGTTTATTTTCATGTGTGTATTTCCTTAAAAAGTTATAATTATATTCTTAGACAAAAGCCTACACGAGGAATGTCAAAGGGGTATATGATATCCATAAAGTCACAACCCAAAAGCAATCGATAAAATTAATTTTCAATTATTTCAGAACCAAGTTTGAATACGGCATAGAAATTAAGGACTAACTTTGCAGTTTGCTGTGGAGAGTTCTTATCTATGGAGCGGACTGGTCGATTTGCGGTGTATTCGATAGAATTTAGCACTCAATATGCACCTTATGTGGACGTATTAAGAGCGACATTGTCTATGTGCATACCATACAGGGTGTTTGCGAATGTCATTGATGCACGAAGTTATGCGTCGTTGTGAATAGTGACATATTCCATGATGCCTGGGCTCAAAAGGCTTGATCGGTTCTTCAATACTGTATAGTCGATTGTGTACAATATACAAGACTAGGCTATGTATAAAGTGATATTTCATTATAAGAAAAAATCATTGGAACTTGCTTGCACTGTCAACACTGAAAAAAGTTTCAATTTGATAGCAAAATCCCTAATAACAAAATTATCCGCCATTTGTTGAATTCATTTATTACAGAAAATAAAAAATCACCCAATCTCGATAAGTATAAAATTATTTATGTTGTACTGCTTTTTCTTATGTGTACGTGACAAAACTACGTAAAAGTAAGTCTAAGTTATAACGGAATTATTATATAGTGTTTTCGTGCAATAGTAAAAAAATATAACAATAAAAAACTTTTCTTTTTGCGTATGGACCATCTATACTTGTAATAAGCAGTGAATTATAGAATATTCGGTTGTTAGCTACGAATAATAAAAACTATAGGCTTTGCCATACCTACATAATTATACTATAATAATCTCTACCTACCTGTGGAGGCTTGTAATTGGCTTTTCGTTTTCTACAATTTAGAGTAAATTTAGCTATAGTTAGCTGTAAGCCCTCCAAACATGATAAAATAAAATAATAAGGATTTATATTCTAAACAGAACCTGTTCGGTTACAACTTATGTGGCAGTTAAGATACAAAGACAGAGGTAAATATTTTAGAGAAAAATACTTTGGTTAAGGAATAATGTTAATGTTAACACTCATCAACTTATAAGGAACTAGGTAGGTTATCAATTATCAGTTATTACTATGAGATGCACAATACAAAGTGTTGAAATAATATATGGCTCTAAATATCCACAAGGTGGCCGAAATTATATAATGAACATAAAAAGCCATTTATTTATATTAAAATTTTATGTTTAATTTTAATTTTGTATTGCTTACGTTTTAATTTTGCATTTTTTATGCATCACTTAGTCACGTCATATTTCTTTATATTTCGGGGACCTCGCCCTAATAGGCTAGGTAAATCCGAGTATAGGAGCCTATAAATTTAGCATAATATTTTAAACATTTTGAATTTTTGTTCTAAATTAGGTGCAATAAATTAAAGGACACTGAAGCGTACCGATCTTAATTCTTGCGCGTCTATATATTACGGCGTACGATGCTCGCGGGAGAAGATGGCTTTCCTCGCTGGAATGACTAAGAAAGATAAATGGGACCGGTACGAAAATATTTATTCAACATATTTATAATGTCTTAATGTATTATTAACATTGTGTCATGTGTGAATATTTGAAAGAGTCTGAATAATTTGGTTAGGGAGACGAGTTTTTATTTGTTAGACAGGTTTGTAACGTTTCAACCTACGTTTGCGTCTTGGGAATCGAGGGCTGAAAAAGGGCATCCGCCGCACTATTTTAAAGGAAAATATTTCGCACTCCTGCGCACGACATTATTGGCACTTCATTTGTCATATTTTATTGTCACAATGTCAAACTAGTTGCCATTGTATAAATGTAAATAAAATATGCATCTACTGTTTCACCTGAATACAAATCCAGGAAACAACAATACCCAGTAAGAAAAATCAGAAGGAAAGTCGAAACAATCAAGGCTCACGTCAATAAATAAACATCAGAATTGAATGGACGTTATTTAAAAGAACTAACGTGCAGTAGTTCGGACACGCCGAATTCCTTTTAATACATATCTGTTGGGCCGGGAGATTGCAATGTTTGTTTCAATTTCCTCTATCGGCCGACTGCGCGCGTTTTCTATTTCGTGGATTCTATTTACATGTCATGACTTTATGTTTTGATGTGTTACTACGATTTTTATTAGATTTCACTCCGATGTTAAAGTTAGGTATTGATTTTTCATGTCGGTCTTAAGTAAGGACGGCCACTCATTTGTGATCGAATGTTTCTATTTTATGAAAATGTTTGTGTAACGTAATTTTGGCAACACGAAACCTATTATCAGAGAAAATGATTCATAGGCAGATTGCATACAAAATATTTTTCAAAAAACATTTCAACTTTCGAGCTGTCTGATACTTCGATTTAAGGAGGCACCCGTTTTCCAAAGACAGTTTTTTGTCTGTATGATTCCAACTTGTTAAGTCAAAAGTATTTTTGACTGATTTTGCTAGACAATAGTACTTTTAATTGGTTAAGGGTTTTGTCTGCACCATATTATACATATTTTGCCTGTGATCTGCGCGCGGATGCTTATAAATCCAGCCAATATCATAATCGAATTGTTATTGATTCCTGTAGCCAAATCAACCACAATAGTATTCATAAATTCGAGGTATCGCGTTCTATTTCCCGGTGAGCGCACGTGTACCGTGTTTCAACCGTTTTCATTACTCGCCTCTGTCGCGTTATCGACGCGTGTGATACTTTACAATCTTTATAGCCACGTATATTGTGATACTGTTGCGTAATACGTCTGTGGCGTGGAGCGTGGCTCTTGACGCATGGGACAGTGGTCATGGGCTCGGATCACACCTGTGAAAAAAAATAATTAAATAGGTATAAAAATAACACTTTTAGAACGATGAGGCCTACCACCGGTCCGGGAACTATCCGTGGGCCAGTGGCTTAGACTATAGAGCGATACTGGAAGTTCGGCGGTTCGATTCACGCGTTGGAAGAAAATATATTACCAAGTTTGTTAAGGATACTGAATAATGCTGGCTGATCACGTGATTTCAGATAGTCAAAGGGTTCTCACGTGATTAACTAATTTCAGAGCAATGAAGTTGTGGGAAACATCTTACTGCCTGCTCTATGACAAATCACTGCCTAATACTAACTAATAACACCAATAAAATTTAATTATTAACAAAGCAAACCTTAGTAAGTCTGTAATTGAAATACAAGAAACTTCGCTCGTTTTCTTTGTATCGGGCCTTCAATGTCTATCTCTAGCTTAGGTATAACGATGGGACTGACATTGACATTTTCGTATAAAAAAACCCTTAAGTTAATGAGATTGAATGAATATCACAATGGCTTAAATTCGTTAATTATTAAGATAGTTTATACGAATATAATCCTCCTGAAATGATACGTGGACACTAATTAGTTTAATACCCGAACCTCTAGAACAGTGGTACTCAACCTTTTTTTTACACGGGCCACAAACACGTTTTGGTCTTGGTGTCGCAAAAATTTTTAAGGTTTAAAAAATATAAATATTTTGTTCCGACTTTCACGACGAGTTTACATTATTTTGTCGGTGAGCGTGAATTTCAAAATGGTATTACTTCACGCAGGCCACTGAAAGAGTCCCGGCGGGCTGCAGGTTGAGTAGAACTTCTTTAGAATGTCCGAATCTGGTGGTCGCACTGTGCGGGTCGGAGCTGCAACTATTTTCATTACACAAGCCCATTTATTTGTCTAAGCTTGGAGCTTATTTTGCATACGAGATAGTACTGACTTAACTTCGACTGTATTCCACGTATGTTAATCAAAATATATTAAGTAGTTTAACTTTTAAATAGAGATAAACACAATAATCGTAACATATTTTTACCTTTTTGTTTTTATTTATTTTAAAAATGTTTACTGTAAGGGTGTAACAAAAATAAGTGATAATACTTTAGGGTGTGTACGTGTTCCTTGTAGAGAGTTCACTGTGAAGTAGCAGCGATGAAATACCTAATTTTTTACACTTTTGTATGGGGAAACTTGTGACGCTCGAACCCTTGCCCATACAATAGTGAAAAAAAAAATTCGTCTTTTAGAGCTGCTACTTTCACAGTGAACTCTCTACAAGGAATACATACACACCCTAAAGTATTATCACTTATTTTTGTTACAAACTGTATATTTAAATTTATTTACTACTTTTTTAGCTATTAATTAGCGAGTAATTTAATTGTATAACGGTTGGTTATTATATGCCTCGTTTTAAGTTACAACTTACTTAAAATAACAAAATATGGATACCAGCATATTGTAAAACATGACAATACAAACCTTTGTCGCTCGAATTAGGATACTACCATTTACCAACTACTTAAACTGAAAAACGTTTTTATACTTTCCTTTAGTACTTATGGCTTGATTAGTCAATCATGCAAGAGGTTTTGCACTACTTCCGATCCTAATTCGATCCGAAGAGAGATTGTTACACGAATGACGGAAAGAAGTGAGGTATCCGAAGCCGGATTTAGATAGATATACACTTGCTCACATATAAATGTGTATATTGTATACAAACAGACTTAAAATACTTAAAAACTAAGACATCAATGTGGGCAAGGGCAGCCTTATCGCTATAAGCGATCTCTTCCAAGCAACCCTATAAGGCAGGAGAGTTCACAAATAACTAGATAGCAGGGTAAACGGATATATTACGCAAGCCGTCATAAAAATTATTCTACATCAACTCCAGACTATCTTTTTGCGGGTTCGGATTTGATTCTAATCGTATGTAGTATAATACCGCTCTTACGATTCCATAAAAAGTACGCATGTAATTAAATATTTTTAATTTTTTAAACTCTTTATTTTTAAAGCATTACAGTGTTATACTCGATGGATTTAAAGTTCATTGAATGCTTGCGTTTATGTGTCGCTTCGCGGAGCTCGGCGGGGCGGAAGGCGCGTTAATGGGTCCCCGCTTGATACCTGTCAGATGACTGTCGTAGCGCCCTCGTAGCGCCCTCGTATAGCACTCGTACCGCGCTCGTAGCGGATTTGAGTCGCGCCCGACACGGATTCCCACTAGCGACATCTGTGCGCATAAAGTGCTGGAGAACTTAAGAAGTTTTCGCTGTGGAACTTATAATAATTCTCTATAGTGGATTTTTTAATATATGTAAATAATATAGAGGTAGCATGGCATTGCTGATAAGTGTGGAGCACCTAAAATGCCGACTTTAAAACTTACAGTGCTGTAATTTTTTTAATTAATAAAATTGTAATGTAGTAAACTTAAAGTACTGTAATTTTTTTTTAATTAATAAAATAGTAGTGTCATATTGCCAGGCTCCCTACTTTCTGCAGTGAAAGAAAATTACGATAGGAACACTTAAACATTTTGTTATTTTTGCATTACAACTTTTATGTAAAAGCTCTGACATAAAACCAAAAGAATTTGGAAACTGCAACAGCCATAAAATTTTGCTTACAACAAACCGAACTCGGAACGGTATATAGAAACATAAATGAAGTAAAATTAGAACAATGGAAAACATAATTCGAAACAAAGTGGAATGTTCAATAAACATAAAAGTTTCGGCGAAAGCGAAACATTTCAGTTACACTTGGAAAACATTTCGGGCGTATTCTTGTTTAAGTGAGTAGGTATTCGAAGAATGTTAAATCCAAATGATTCAAAAGCAAATTAGAATTTCATCGTGAAGTTAGTATGGGAACGAGCAAAAAGGCATTCCCATCCAACTTTTTAGATTTCAACGGCGTTTACAGTTCAATGGAATACCGCTGCTACTCAGTTGCAAAAACGCCGTGCAAAAACTACCCGTCTATTTTATTAATGGCTTTGTAATTTTTTTATTCGCGTTTGTACCATGCAAAGGCATTGCAACGTCATTTTTATTTATGAAAGCTTTGATGTTCTATTAACGTGGTTTTGTAACTTCGTGAGCCTGATTTTTATGAAAAATTAAAGTTACGGCTGCGCTTGTTGCCTCTAAAAATTAGAATAAGAAAACATAATATTATAATATCTATAACAGCGTGAATATTTATGCCATTTCAAGACTTTGCAGAACCAATGCACTTCTGCATATGATATTTTTTTATGACAAAAAAAAAATGTAACCTCCACACCGGTTTCGGTGACGGTGGCCGGTTTCATTGAAACGAGGCCACTTACGCAGGAATCATATAATAGTATCCAAGTGTATGCGCTGTACACAAGGACACTCCCTATTCTTTTTACTCTCATAACCCAGTGGGACGGAAGACCGATACAATTGGCAAGAGATCAGGCGCAGGACCGACTTTTTACATGCCCATCCCACGCATCGATCATCTTACTCAGATAGTCTTATAGTCAGACAATCAGGTGATCAGCCTGCACTATTTTAACCAAACTTTTTTTTTTAATGGAAAAAGGGGGCAAACGGGTCACCTGATGGAAAGCAACTTCCGTCGCCCATGGACACTCGCAGCATTAGAAGAGCTGCAGATGCGTTGCCGGCTTTTTAAGAGGGAATAGGGAAGGGTAGGGATGGGAAGGGAAGGGAAAAGGGGAGGATAGGGAAGAGAATTGGGCCTCCGGTAAACTCACTCACTCGGCGAAATACAGCGCAAGCGCTGTTTCACGCCGGTTTTCTGTGAGAACGTGGTATTTATCCGGTTGAGCCGGCCCATTCGTGCCGAAGCATGGCTCTCTCACGTATAACATGTTTCTAATACAGCAATCGAACCCACGACCTCCGCTCAAGATGCTCTGTAACACGAGCTCCGCAGTCCAGAGTCACGCTGTAAGCCACTGGACCACGAAGGCGTTTTTTATGACAGCAACTATGCTAATTGGAAAGAAACTACTTCTTTAAACTAAAACACCACAGCTGCCTTTCCTAAACTTGAGATAAAAAATACAAC
This sequence comes from Aricia agestis, assembly GCF_905147365.1. Lineage (NCBI taxonomy): Eukaryota > Metazoa > Arthropoda > Insecta > Lepidoptera > Lycaenidae > Aricia > Aricia agestis. Next base: position 7,234,938 of record NC_056408.1, on the reverse strand, counting down.
TTTATAGACCATACAAATACTGATATTTATTCATGTACTTCACTCTTCTTATAGCTTCAGGATACTATGTAGCTACACCATTAATTATTCGTAGAATAGGACCAATAATAATTGTTCACACAAACGAACAAATCCATTAGAGTACAATCAAACTTAGATTACACATCCAAGTATAGAAGGTCAACTTGATATTTACTAAAAGCAAATAAGCATCGAACTTGTGCCGAATTCCCAAGTTGTAACCTCGGGCCTCGGGCCGGGGTATATTGAGAACTGTTTGAACACATAACGCTGTATTGTACAGTTTCGTATAATTCAAATGATCCGGGAAATGTGTTGTGACGGATAAGTTAGTACTCGGTAAACATGGCTATGTAAGATTTGGCTTATATCGTCTTTGGTCATATTGCAGTGATGTAGTGGTGATTTACATTAGAAAGAGCCAAATAGCGCCATATAACATAGCCAACTATATTTTTTCATTAAAAGCTGTGTAAAATGCTCTGTAGACGTCTATATAGCGTTTTTACACAGCTGTCATATGGAAGCTCCCAATACAGTAATTTCTAGCCAAGTAAGTTCCATCTATACAGCATTTCGCCAATTAGAAGTTATTAATATAGCCTAAAAGCTATTAATATTTGCTGACCGCCATATAATTCACCTTTCATGACTGTTTTTCTTATGAATGCTGAGTAATTATGGCGGTCAGCAAATATTAATAGCTTCTAGGCTATATTAATAACTTTTTTTCATTTCTTATGAATGCTGAGTAATTTGCTTCAAAGCAAATTACTCAGCATTCATAAGAAAAACAGTCATGAAAGGTGAATTATATACTAGCTCACTTATTATACTATATAAAGTGCGTTTCTTGAAAAAAATATATGATAACAATTACCTGACCACTAAAATAGTACACATTTTCACTGTTGACTCACGCATGGTTAAAATGCTTAGTATGGTTTATCAACAAAAACATTTCAAGATAATAGTGCTCTGAGGAATTGTTCGGAATCATACCATCTGCAACTTTTTGCTATCGTCCCAAGCGAAAAACATACCATCCTCATCACCTTGATGAGTGGCAGTCTTCCATAGTGCGTTTTTCGCGTAACTTTCTGCCGCGCACTGTAAAACTCTGGAATGAACTGTCACCAGCAGTATTTCCGGACCGATACGACCTGCAAACCTTCAAGAAAAGAGCGTATTCCCTCTGAAAAGGCCGGCAACGCACCTGCAGCTCTTCTGATGTTGCGAATGTCCATGGGTGACGGTAGTTGCTTACCATCAGGTGACCCGAACATAATAATAATAATAAATCAAGTTTTCTATTTTAAACATAGTTACTAAGAGACTACACAGCTTGCAGGTATTAGAAAAAACAAACAACCCTAAAACACACGATGTTCCATGAACACCTAAATTGTTTTTTCTCCCACAAAGTAAAACGATGCAATCATTTTACTGAAATTTGTGTCAGTGCTGAAAACTACTCACACATACAAGGTTTTCGTTTACAGTAAAATATTAGTTTCAATCATGTGCACTACTGAAGTCAAAATACAATTGAAAATAAACGCCAACTTCATAGCGCAAGTTTTTATGTCTCAGAAATGCTTGTTTTGGTTTTCTGTATCGAATGTGCATTATTCTGAACAAGCTAACCTCACAATTTTCGCGACCAAGTAATTCAGTGCGACCCGCTCGTGGCATTTACTTGCTGGAATAAAACATTTGAACATGGATATAAAACTGTGGATAAATGAGCGAGCAACGTAGGTTACCAATTTTTGTATAAAATCTCTTATAAATAAAATTCTCGTGTCATGGTGTGCGTAATTGAACTCCTCTTAAACAACTCGACCGATTTTCGTGAATCTTAGCGAGCATATCGGCTAGGGTTTAGAATCGGACTACATCTACTTTTTATATTGATAAGTGCATTTGTTGAATAAATAATAGTAAATTATTACAATCCGATCTAACTTCCGGTGACCATTGTTTGTGCGAGGGGATAGCGATGGACGTTGCCATTGTGCCATACTTATTTAGTCATTTCAATAAAATAATATGGGCGAAATACTTTACATGGCAAAACAACATTTGCCGGAACAGCTAGTATATTATAACATTGTATATTTAGTAATGATTTTAGGGTATACTTTATAATACGACAAGTGAATAGAAATCAGGCGCTTTACAAATCTGTATTGTCTTAACTTTTGGAAATAACATTTTTATTCCTCCAACGCCGGTATCAAACTTACGATCTGAAAGTCAAGAGCTTAGCTATTTACAAAAGGAATCTAGAATAAGAGAGTCTAGAAAAATTAAGACACCAGGAAGAATTTGATAAAAATATTTCACTAAAGGTGGTAGTATCGATAAATACTTATTTTTTAATTTATCTAACAAATCACAAGAAAATACAAAGGCGCTTCCAGTACAATATTTTTCGTTTCTAACTCTCGCTGGTCACGTGCTGAAGTGCGGAGCGCTGTACCGCCGGCAAAAAGACCCCGCGTCTCCCCTCCTCCCCGCGCCGTTTGAATAATATATACAAACTCTTTAATTCCTCATCGCACAATGGGTGTAAGGATATATCGCTGAAAGCTTCTTGAAATTCTTGTGAATTACGCGCTCGATACGTTTTTTGTTCCGAGATTCGTATTCGAGCTTTTCTCATATTATATATTGTTCAGATTTTGTAATATAAGGAGCTTGTATATTACTATACGCAGAATTAAAGCATTTTTAAACATTATTAATTTTCTTATCCATACTAAATACAAATCTGTCTATCTATCGCATCTTAAAATTTAAATAAGTGAATGATTAGTTGAGTGCTTTGAGTCCCGGGAAAGCACGAAACACAGTCACAGTCATTGTAGTGGCCATATTATTATATTATGGTTACCGCACATTAAACTGATTTCTGGGCGAACAAAATTGCTGAAAATATAAGTATTAGAATACATATTGTAAATCGTGTTAATTCATTCATGAAGAACTCAAAGAATCCTAAATTTAGCTGGAAATAGTGCAAAAAACGAATGCGAAAATGGACTTAAAAATAAAATAAGCTCTTACATAACCGTTTACCCTTTAACTTTATCTAAAGTGATTAAACCTTTAGGATTTTAATTTCTTTATTATTCATTTCACGTAACGGCGTTAAAGTAATTTTATTAAGAATTCAGTTGACTTTTGGGTACTTTCATTAATAACGGTTTTTCGCAGCTATCTAGATAAAAAGTAATGTCCACCTAAATAAAATTAATTCGGAATATACATAACCTCTTTTAAATGTTTTAATATTGAAATATTATCACAAACTAGTGAATCTTTGGATCAGATCACACCGAAAGGCCGACATACTTGCAACTCTTCTGATGTTGCGAGTGTCCATGGGCGACGGTAGTTGCTTTCCATTTGGTGACCCTTTGGCTCCTGATTTTATAAAAAAATCGGCCAAGTGCGAGTCAGACTCGCGCACGAAGGGTTCCGTACAGTTATAGAGCAAAAATAGGCCAAAAATGGGGTTTTGTATGGGAGCCCACTTACATTTTTATTTTATTTTCATATTAATATTATTATAATTATTGAAAAACATATAATTAAGGCCTTCGTGAAAATTCTAAGTGCCTACTTGTTGCCATTATTGATATTGAGCAAAAAAAGGCCCAAAAAATCAAGTTTATTGTATGGTATCCCCCTTAAATATTATTTTTATTTTGTTTTCAGTACTTGTTTATAGGGGTAACTGATATACACAATCTGTGAAAATTTCAGAAGTTTAGCTATAGCGGTTCTTGAGATACAGCCTGGAGATAGACAGACAGATGGACAGACATCGAAGTCTCAGTAATAGGACTCCGTTTTTACCCTTTGGGTACGGAACCCTAAAAAAAGAAATGCATGCGTAATAGAGATCGTAAACTGAAATTCGCTATTTGACAATTTCGTTTTGCTTAGACATCGTCAAGTCACTTTATTTAATTTAGGTATAACATTAATCTATAATTAACGTAAACTTAAGCTACTAAATTGACCCAATAAGTAATGAATGAACAATAAGTGAGTGAAAAAGGCGTAATATAAAAGGATTGAGTATAAAAGTGTTCTTTATGAAGTGTCGCCGCAGTCGGTCACCGCCGCGCGCCGGCCCGGCTGTCGGTGATACTGAAACTTCTCTAATATTAGATAGGCATGCCCTTTTGTCGATAGATAGAGAATTTTTTATGAACAATATTCATTTTTAGGGTTCCGTACCCAAAGGGTAAAAACGGGACCCTATTACTAAGACTTCAATATCTGTCCATCTGTCTGTCTGTGTGTCTGCAGGCTGTAACTCAAGAACCGCTACAGCTAGATTTGTGAAATTTTCCCAGATTGTGTATATCTGTTACCGCTGTAACAACAAATACTAAAAAAATAATAATATTTAAGGGGGGCTACCATACAACAAACGTGATTTTTTGCTATTTTTTGCTCGATATCAATAACTGCAACACATAGGCACTTGAAATATTCACGAACAACTCAGTTATATTTTTACTTTAATAATCAATAATAAAATTTAAATAAATTAAATAATTAAGGGGGGCTCCCATACAAAAAACACAATTTTCAGCCTATTTTTGCTCGATTGAGGTACGGAACCCTTCGTGCGCGAGTTTAACTCGCACTTGGCCGATTTTATTTATCTGACATTGTGTGCAACTGGATCGATATCTATTAAACTCCAAAAATGTAAAGCATTACATTGAATTCATTATCATGTCATTTAGCAGCGAAGAAATTAATACAATTATAATAAGCTATCAGACGGAATAAAGGAATGATTACTTAATTTTAATTTAGTAAAAGGTATGAAAATGTATGCAATTTCTGAATTATGTTATTGTTAAATAATAATTAAATGTCCTAAGTGCGGTCGTGTCGCGTCTTATTAAACCGTGAAGCGCCCAGTCACGTAGATGTTTTAACATAGAGCGTGGTAAACGTAGCGTAGCACTCTCGTAGCACGTAGCACTCTTCGTAGCGCGCTCTACGGTTCGTAGCGCATTGAGTGGTTCGTAGCATTGCAAAATTTTAGTATTTTTGTTATATAGGTAGCGTGATATTTTTAATAATATACTGTACTGTATATAATTGTACTTTGATAATAATTATTTCAAAATTCAATTCTTATTACATCTTTAAATTTAAAAAAAATATAGAAAATGTCGATATCTTAACAAAGAAATGCCGGCAGCACTAGTTAATACTGCGCCCAAACGACAGAGGGTCGAAGTTGGCTAGGGAGACTGTAATAAAATATGTAGATTTGATGACTTGTCAAATTTTTTGCCGTAAATCTGAGTTTCCACGTTTCTCACAATCACCAAGACGTTTATTCCTTCTTATAACAAGTTCCATGATGAGCTAAATTGCGGTTTAGATTTGCTAATGTTTTTATCATGTCACATGTTTGTATGATTTCAAAAAAATCAGAAATCCATTATATTAACATTAACGGGAACTATCAAAATTGGTTAAAACTTAAGTTTATTAAGTATGAAGAGCGGTAATAGTCAAATGTTATTATTAAGTTTCAGATTTAAAATGTTTGCAAACGGTATTGGATTCAAAATATTTAAAAACAAACGGTCGTACTTCAAAAGATTTAAACACCTGTTAAACAGTTGATTAGAAAAAAGTTCAGTACAAAATGGTTTCAAAACAACTGTTTAATAGATGTTTAAATCTTTTGTGGTAAGACTGAAAATGTTTGTGAAGATGACTCAATTCTTAAACTACTCAACTCGAAGTCTGCTATCGACTGATTTACGTCGTCCAATGTTTACTGTAATCCGTCTCACAAAGAATCCAGTAGGCCGACAAACAGATGGCTGAAAGACATACAAACAGACTGAGAGACAGATACAATATTCTCGCATTAATATATTAAATTATAATGAATATTTATTATGCATAAAATATAAAATGCTTCCAAACAACTTCAACTTTGAGTCTACTCGAGACTGCTTTGCGCCGTCTAATGTAATGATTCATCTCGTAAATAACCCAACAAGCAGACAGACAGACGGCTGAAAGTCATACAAACTGACAGAATGGTGGACAAAACTATTATATGTTATTTTCATGCGTAATATATTATATACTAGATGTCCCGCGCGGCTTCGCCCGCGTAAATTAGGAATTTTACGGAAACCGTACATTTTCCCATAAAAATAGCTCTTATGTCCCTACTCCCTTCACTTGGTCTACTCTATATCTGTGCCAAATATTGCCATAAAAATTGCTCCAGTAGTTCGTAATTTCTAATATTTCCCCCGTTTTTCCCACATTTTCCTGAGTTTCTTCGGTCGTATTAGTCTTAGCCTATAGTCTTAGTTCTTACTCGATAAATGAGCTATCTAACACTGAAATAAGTTTTTAAATCGAATCTGTAGTTCCTCCGATTCCGTTCAAGCAAACATACTCTTCAGGTTTATAATATTAGGTAGGTATAGATTTTTTTAAATTATCGCTTGACAAACTCGAGTCTCGATCTAAAAGACTATGAAAAGTATTTACCAATAACATGGTATAATATGGTAGTGATGATGATGACGATGTTGATGATGAATGTAATTTGCATAGAAGCATATGCTTTCCGTTCTTAAAACAACGCCGAAACTCCCAAACTTGTATCTATAAAGAATCAGGAATTCTCTCAGCACCTTCCGAACCACGGTATACCAGGTATACCTCGGTTCAAAATCTTACTTGTTGGTAGCATATGCTTAGAATACTTCTCACGAAACCGAAGTCACCACATATTTCCCTATAATTTTTGAGGAGTTCCCTCGTTTACTTATGGATCCTTCATCAGATCACCACTTTTGTGAATATAATACCGAATTGGGATGATACCCTATATTTATGATGATACCCAAAAGAAAAATTTTGAAAATCGGTTAACAAACGACGGAGTAATCGTTGAACATAAGAAAACGAACATAACACCTCCCCCATTTTGAAAGTCGGTTAAAATTGTAGCCTATGTGTTATTATGATGTTTAAGCTATATTATTGTAAAGTTTCATTAAAATCCGTTCAGTAGTTTTTGCGTGAAAGAGTAACAAACATCCATACATCTACATATACATCTATGCATCTATACATCTGTGGGATAATGCGTGGCGACGCTAAAGGAAGATCTTCCGACCGAGCGAGGTATTATGCTCGGTCAGGCCGAAGCCCACGTGATACATTTCAGCTGTCGTATATATACCGACGCGCTCAGAAAACTTCGATAGCGCGATGCAGGAATATTAGGCGATTTGTGGGTACCGCCACACATCCAAAATTTTTCTCACCTTTTAAACCTTCCCTAGACCTCCACGAATAATTCAAGACCAAGATAAGATAAATCCGTTCAGCCGTTCTCGAGTTTTAGCGAGACTAACGAACAGCAATTGATTTTTATATATATAGATTACGCATGAAAATAACATGGTAGCAAGCTTGCCCAGATGACTTTTACTTGGAGTCTTTTTTTTTATGAAATAAGGGGGCAAACGAGCAAACGGGTCACCTGATGGAAAGACACTTCCGTCGCCTATGGACACTCGCAGCATCAGAAGAGCTGCAGGTGCGTTGCCGGCCTTTTAAGAGGGAATAGGGGAGGGTAGGGAAGGGAAGGGAATAGGGGAGGGTAGGAAGGGAATAGAGTAGGGGATTGGGCCTCCGGTAAACTCACTCACTCGGCGAAACACATCGCAAGCGCTGTTTCACGCCGGTTTTCTGTGAGAACGTGGTATTTCTCCGGTCGAGCCGGCCCATTCGTGCCGAAGCATGGCTCTCCCACGTATCTGCTTGAGACTGACAAAGAAGAAGTGACTGAAAGTGATATAGGATAGTTTTTGTTGCAGAAAACGGTACAGTTCCCACACAATGAGATAATTTCTGCACAACGAATTTACGGGTTTACATTATCTAGTTAAAAATAAAATGGTTGCAAAAGATATTGCCAAGGTAACTCAAACTTGACTCAACTCGAAGTCTGCTCTCGGCATATTCGCGCCGTCCAATGTCAACGTAATCCGTCTCACAAAGAATCCGCTCCATTATGGTAATGACCGTCCGCGTTTGTCTTCAAGTCGCGCCTCAATTTGCAAGCGCGAGATAAACGCTGTTAAACTGTCGAAGTTCGTGACAAAGCCTGAATAATGCAGATTACACCGAGAAAAATACGGTCACCGGCGCATCTACATATTTTATTGTACCCTCTATCCCTTATTGTTATCGGCGGCGGCAGGGTTTCGCGACCGTAGTGGATAAATATTAAATAGATTTTCCGCCTATGAATTTAGATCTCTATTGAATTCGAATAGCGTTATTCAAGAAAAAAAGTAGATGTTTTTCCATTTACGGGAAGAAAAAGTTGTATATGGCTTAAAATGATCCCACCAAATTATTTCATGTAAAATGTTGCCAAGACGATCATATAAAGTTTACCCTGTGAAAAAATATCAGAAGTTAAAAAAAACGACGAAACACTTCGAGAAAAGGTAGGTAGAGCCCTTGTGTGTCGCTTGGCTTGTCTTTGCGGGGGCACTACCGTGCCTTCAGATTTATAGCAATGCTGCTCGTAGTTTTACAGTATAATATCAAGCAGATTCAATACTTGACGTTGGAGGTCAAAAGTATCCGTTACATTCATCCGTATAGTAGATTTTGCGTGAAAAAATAGCAACAACCGTTAAACACACTCGTAAAATTTCGACAAAAATAAAATAAAATGTGGTAGTAAAAACTCCCAAGATTTAAGATGTGTTTACTTTATACACAAAAAGTATTCCAAATCTAAACCATTAAAAATTGTCCACAACTTGATGGAGGCGCTGACCTTTTCCAGGCTTCACAAGAAAAGCTTCATTAAGACCTCTGCGCTCATTAAGATAATCTCTGGTAAGGTGAGGAGAAAGGGTTACCTTCGCAACACTATAATCCGACTTAACAAAAGTGTATGTTTCTATTTTGGGATTTAATGTCTATTTAAAATATAATGTTGTTTCTAAGTAAATATACTAGTAAATACTGTGTTTACAAAAATAGACGTGGAAGAGTGGCTCTTGGAACGTCAGAGGAAACGAAATAGAATACTAATATGTGGTTATTATTTAAAGAAATATATATTATAAAGTTAAGTTTATAAAGGTTGCAATCGTATTTCATTGACAATATGACGCGAAACTATGCGACTGTCTCTGAAACAGTTGACCAGTTTTCAAAAACTAGTTTGGCTACTTTTTTTGAATTGGCTTGATTGATAAATGATAAACGACGCAAATGCGAGCGGGCCGCAGAAAAAACGGTTCGGTTGCAAACTGTGGGGCAAAAAGTCGGTGACATATATTCGACGGCCTCAAATCTCGATGCCGTTTTAAATTTGTGGCCACCGCGTTAATATCGAGTTACAACTTTTCATCCAGTTACAAGTTTATAAATCGTATCTGATACTGCAAAGTTTATTCTATAACTTACCATGTAAAACGTAGTGTAAAGTGTTATAATAATAATAATAATAGCTCCTACACCGGTTTCGGTGACGGTGGCCGGTTTCATTGAAACCAGGCCAGCTACGCAGGAGTAATTTTATAGTGCCCAAGTATGTGCGCAGTACACAAGAGAACTCTCTATTCCTTTACTCTCATAACCCAGTGGGACGGAAGACCGACACGACCGGCGAGAGATCAGGCGCAGGACCGACTTTTTACATGCCCATCCGACGCATGGATCATCTTACTTGTCAGACAATCAGGTGATCAGCCTGCATTGTCCTAACCAAACTTGGAAATAACAATATGTTTCCAACGCGGGAATTCCAGCGTGGGTTCGAACCCACGACCTCCGAGTCAAGAGCCGCGCTTTATACCACTAGACCACGGAGGCGTTCCAGGCGTAAAGTGTAAACGGTATGTGTAAAAGCTCGAACCAGTAAATCATGAGGTTTACTACTAACACAATTCTCCGTAAAAGCACCTACACTTAATTACGTTTTCATCAAATATTTTACAGAAAGTCATGTATAAAGCTACTATTGAGTTAAAGAGAGAGAATGCCTGACATTACCATAGTTTATATGACTTCTTTTACAATTCATATTTACTTCTATCAAGGAGTTGTAGATATATGAAACGAAGATTTCATTTAATTCCGAGATTTTTTCGTGACATTTGAAGATGTGCAATGAAAAACTGCACTCATATTATAACAAAGAGGAGAAGACTGTTTTTTTATTGTAGGAGGTAATCTCTGGATTTCAAAAAATGTAACACTCATAGAAAGCTGGTGCGTTCCTCCATAATTTATGTATACTAGGCATGATGACCATTTTTTTTTCTTATCGGTAATTGAAAGACACTTAAAAAATAGAAACATCGTTGAAAGAATGACTCTGATCGCTTAAAAATTCACCAAGATATGACAATTCAAATATCTAATAAAAAAGCCTGCCCGAAACGCTCCATACAAAGTGCTACGAAAGTATGACGTCAGTCTTTCGTATTTTCGTATCGGGAGACAACTTTGTTCGACAGGTATATTAAATATTGCGTTTATGAAAGTGGTTTCATAACAAAAGTTGCTTTTAATTGCATAAGTTATCGAATTGTATACAAATATTAGGAAATTTAATTGAAAAAAAAATCGACTTGAATATCCAACTTTGAAGGCGCATAACAAAAAAAATACAAATGCTATCAAGCTGAAATTTCGGGAACACTTATTTTTTACCATGATTTCTTAATTTTATTAACAAAATTTGCTAATCTTTGACCTTGTCATCATCCCTTGATCATTATATTTGAACGTTTTTTTTCCTGAAATTATGTCGTTCTCGGAATTCCACGTGGGTGAAGCCGCAAAAAGCTAGCAAAATATAAAAAAGCTTTCCTTGTGGTATCTTCCGAACCCTAAAGAACAAATAACATACACCGAACACAATTGATAAAGTCGCACCTGTTTTTGTGATTAGATGTCGGCGTATTGTGCACTCCATGTTTGCTCATTTGATTCCACGCGTCTGTTTATAGCAGACCCTTTTGTGTTCATTTATTTAATGGACAAAAGGGATGTGTTTGAGTAAAAGAACTTATTACGTAGTAGACGTTGCCCACAACTGATATGTCGAAATTCGTATATCGCGCGGGAACCATGCTTCTATTAACATAAAAACTAACTTTACTCCATAAAGATAATATAACTAGCGGAATAGAGCAACAATCTCGAGCTGTCAAACGAAACCAAAATTGGTTTTCATCTGTGTGAAAAATATGTGTACGTATACACTTACACAAGCATGATTGAACATGAATTCTATGAGATTAAATTGTCAACGTGCGGCACGTGCCGACTGGACGTCAAAAAAAGAGTGCTGCTATCATGTACCACACGTCTCTTTTTACCACGCAGTGTTACTAATAGTGATATCTCGCTTGCTCAGACCTTTGTTTCTCTATTTCGCTAAGTATATTAACTTTATGCTTTACTCCGTGCCAAATTTCATACAAATAAATCCAGGGTTTGAGTGTTAAATTGACAGACAAAGTGACCACATTCATGACATAACATTGTGACCTTCCTAAAAAGGTGCACTTAACTTTATTGCCTGTTTCATTTTTATTCACCAATATTTTGTTCAAAATTTAAACGCCTCGCGGTTTTATATCTTCAATCTGAGGAATTCTTAAGAATATAAGGCTTGACTTATCTTTTATATTTCTTTCATGTCTGGAATAAAAGCCTATCACTTTGACCCTGACAGTAACTTAGGAAAGGACCTTTTGAATTTCATATTTAACAATGCCTTGTTTACTTAGCCGTAATCTAAATTTACAATTTTTTGGATTATTTTTACCTCAAAAATGTCACGACCATTGTTCAGATAGGCATCAAACTTTAAATGTTTTTAAATCTGGGTACAATATATTTTAATTATACCTACAAAACAAACTTACAAGTAAGATGTTAAAGTGACCTTAAATCAATAAATAAATAATAAAGAATACTTATAAGCCATATATGCTTAGATTCATATATTTATTACTAGCTGTTGCCCGCGACTTCGTCCGCGTGGACTTTAGTTTATAGTTGTTCTCGTACATCGATTGAGTCGTTTACGCGCAAATCAGAAAAGTATATTGTGTGGGAATCGCACATTTTTCCGGAACAAAAAACATTCCTTGTCCCAGATTCAAATTAAGTAGTATCTCCAATCTCCATGCCAAATTTCATCAAAATAGATTAAATAGTTTAGGCAAGAATCATAAAAGTTTATTGTGCGGGAACCCTATATTTTCCGGGATAAAAAGTATCCCTTGTCCTTTCCCGAGACTGAAAGTATTGCCATATCAAATTTCATCAAAATAGATTGAATAGTTTAGGCGATAATCATAAAAGTTTATTATGCGGGAACCGTACATTTCCCATGACAAAATTAGTATTCCTTATCCTTTCCCGAGACTCAAAGTATCTCCATACCAAATTGCATCAAAATAGATTGAATAGTTTACGCGCAAATCATAAAAGTATATTGTGCAGTAACCGTACATTTTTCCGGGACAAAATGTATCCTATGTTCTTTTTCGGGATTCGAAAGTATCTTTACTTATACCAAATTTCAGCAAAATAGCTCCAGCCGTTTACGCGTGATGTCGTGACCACGCGAAATATAACGTCCCGCGTAAATTAGATATTTCACAGACAAATTAGTCCACAAAAAATAGCCAATGATCCTTCACGTGGTCTACTTCTTATCTGTGCCAAATAACAGAAAAATTGCTCCAGTAGTTCGTGAGATAAGCCCTTTCAAATAATTTCCCCCGTTTTTTCCACATTTTCCTCTATTTCTTCGCTCTTATTAGTTTTAGCGTAATAAAATATATCCTATAACCTTCCTTAATAAATAGGCTATGTAACACTGAAAGAATTTTTCAAATCGGACCTGTAGTTCCTGAGATTAGCGCGTTCAAATAAGCCCTTTCAAATAATTTCTCCCATTTTTCCACATTTTCCTCTATTTCTGCGCTCTCATTAGTCTTAGCGTGATAAAATATAGCTGTTAGCCTTTTTCGATAAATGGGCTTTCTAACACTGAAATAATTTTTCAAATTAGACCAGTAGTTCCTGAGATTACCGCGTTCAAATAAGCCATTTCAAAAATGTCTCCCGTTTTTTTACACTTTCCTCTATTTCATCGCTCCTATTAGTCTTAGCGCGATAAAATATAGTCTATAGCCTTCCTCAATAAATCACTGAAAGAATTTTTCAAATCGGACCAGTAGTTCCTGAGATTAGCGCGTTCAAACAAACATAGATTTTTTTTAATTATCGCTTGACAAACTCGAGTCTCGATCTAAAAGACTATGAAATGGTATAATATGGTAGTGATGATGATGATGATGATGATGAAGAATGTAATTTGCATAGTAGCATATGCTTTCTGTTCTTAAAACAACGCCGAAACTCCCGAACTTGTATCTATAAAGAATCAGGAATTCTCTCAGCACCTTCCGAACCACGGTATACCAGGTATATCTCGGTGCAAAATCTTACTTGTTGGTAGCATATGCTTAGAATACTTCTCACGAAACCGAAGTCACCATATGTTTCCCTATAAGTTTTGAGGAGTTCCCTCGATTACTTATGGATCCTTCATCAGATCACCACTTTTCTGAATATAATACCAAATTGGGATGATACCCTATATACCAAAAGAAAAATTTTGAAAATCGGTTAACAAACGGCGGAGTAATCGTTGAATATAAGAAAACGAACATAACACCTCCCCCATTTTGAAAGTCGGTTAAAATTGTAGCCTATGTGTTATTTATTTAATATTTTAATCAGCACATGAATTGAATAACAAAATTTTTTTCAAATTAATCGTAGCACCATCTGTCAGGACAAACTAAAATTGAAATAGAATAATATTGAATGCGATGATAGCGCCGTCCGCCGGATCTAATGTAAAACATTCCAAAATCAACAACTCCTTATAAATAAGAAATTAATTGAAAAAACATTTTCCAGTAGACCAAACTGTAAATCTAAACCATTCTCGAATCTCCACGAACACACACAAAAAATTTCATCAAAATTGGTCCAGTCGTTTAGGAGGAGTTCAGTCACATACACACGCACACAAGAAATATATATATTAAGATTTACAAATTGATGTTGCTTGTTCCGTTACTTTCATCGCGTAGGAACCGGTTATTTTTGCGTAATTAAAACTATTTTTATAAGATATACCTGTTCTCGGACTTCATATTATCTCCACACAAAAATGTTTATCCAAATCAATTTAACAGCTGATGTGATGAATGATCAACAGAAACACTTTCGATTGGAATAAATGTTTACATATTATTGTCTTATAAACTGGCATGTTGTATTACAGAAAGTGAGAAATATAATATAAGACAGTCAAACGCAAAGGTGACAGTGTGTAAGTGCTATATAATGTTCTGTTTCCCGAGGGCACTCGACGCACTTCAAACAGCCCTTACTATTTGTTTACCGATTCGATAATAGTCACCCTTTTACTATAAAAGCTTACCCCAAAAACAGGAATAGACGTAATATAATATTAGGTATTTTAAAATGTACTACAGATATTTTGGACACATTATCTTAACCAAAGTAAAAAAAAAATGCTTTGAGCATCTACGTCGATATTTTATTGTTTTTAGATTGTAATCTCACGTTTGAGATCCTGCCTTTAACGCCAATTCGCTCATATTATGATTGAACTAGACTACTTGAACATAGTAAAAGGAGGAGAAGTAAGTTATCTTCATACAAAGGCACCGCGCGCGGCTTGTATATGTGCGCCATAGTATCAATGTGTCGCCACACGGCACACAACAAAATCTCGACGGTACCAGTGCAGCCTTATAAAACTGGCCGAGATTTTGTTGTGTGCCGTACGTGGCGACGCATTGATACTATGGCGCACACATACAAGCCGCTCGCGGTGCCTTTGTATGAAGATAACTTACTTCCCCTCCTTTTACTATGACTTGAATTAGCGCAAGCACACATAAACGTCATTTCAGATACCTTAAGAGTGAACAATAGTTTACTATGAACGTTACGCGTTCCTAACTTACCTCTGAATACTGTATAAATTTATACTATAGTACAAATAATTGGGGTTTATTTGACTACTCTTTAAGCGAACAGACAATGTGAAATCAATATGTGTTACCTAAAGGCCTGACCTTGTGAGGCAAGACCTAAAGTAACCTTACTTAGCAAAAAATGTGAGCCACAATGTTAGTAGATACGTCTGATCATTTTCGAATATTAAACGTAATCACTAAAGTGGCTAGTTGAAATTTATTACAAAGTTCTTAGACGTGGGAGAGCCATGCTTCGGCACGAATGGGCCGGCTCGACCGGAGAAATACCACGTTCTCACCGAAAACCGGCGTGAAACAGCGCTTGTGCTGTGTTTCGCCGAGTGAGTGAGTTTACCGGAGGCCCAATCCCCTACCCTATTCCCTTCCCATCCCCATCCTCCCCACCCTATTTCCTCTTAAATGGCCGGCAACGCACCTGCAGCTTCTCAGATGCTGCAAGTGTCCATGGGCGACAGAAGTTCCTTTCCATCAGGTGACCCGTTTGCTCGTTTGCCCCCTTATTTGATTAAAAAAAAAAGTACTGTAAGGAAACTTTTAGGAAAATTAAATAATTTAACAAAGTGACCTGTGAGACAATGTTTTCCTCGAATTTTTATTTAATGAATAGTAATAAATAAAAGTTTAATAACTAGATTGTCCCAGGTAATGAATGTATTAGAGATACAAGTGTAGTCCTTATGAAAGTACTTATAAAGTAATTATAATCCTCCGCCACCTTTCAATAAATGCGTATCACAGGGCATTAAGAGTATGAATTGCGAATCAAACTCAATCAAAACCACCGCATGACTTTTCGTATCCATAAGAAGTTATAAGGCTCAAAGACATAACATAATATTTGATAAGCTGGGGTCGGATTTTCTCTAATATATGTTTCCATAAGCAGTAGCCAAAAGGCAATCTATGAAAGAGTCTGTATTATTACACTCCAATAGTTTTCTGATATTCCCTAACAGATTAAAACGGATATTCGTTAAGTACAGTTATTTATATTTTAATGCTGTTTCCTTTTAGCTCTTTACTTAAATATTTAGAAACCGTTATTTTCTATAATCTGCATTTTAAAATATTATCTACTAGTATAGTATAATATTAATGCTTTTTCATGAAGTTCTTTATTTATTAAGCTAAATATAGTTTACAAGCGTTTTTTAAGTAAGTAATTAATGCAAATTACAAGCGCTTTTTATGTATGTCTATGCAAAGTAAATACTGAAGTATATAACAAGTACAAATATTTCTTAAAAGGTCATTGTAAAACAAAATATATATTAAAACCAATCCAAATAAACCGTAATTCCGGTAATGCAAATAAAATGTTTTTAATCGATTAAGTAGGTATGCTAAAAGTTCGGGAAGCAACACTGGGCAGACATAAATAATGTCCAACATGCTCCAGGGGATTAAGAGTTAGGCTGTGCTTTGACGAAGGTCGGCGATTACCGACCTACTTTTAATTTGTACCCGTTCGCCATCATGGAAAAACTTAAAGCCCTTAAACTTTATTGCTTTTTATGTTTCGTTTAACCGAATTATACTGTTGTGTATGGTTTGATTTAGAGTTAAAGTTAGATAATATAGATTTTAATGGGAGTTTATTGAATATTAGGTAGGCCTTGGTAACCGTGTTTGGAATACCTCGTGGATAAATATGAAAATTGAAATATACAGAATTCATGTTTACAAAATATAATCTGCAAGTTGAAAGTGTTAAACTATAAATTTCACTAGCACACATGCAAAAACTTTAATAAAGATATACAAACGAAAAAACGGAGGAAAAACGAGCTGAAATATATTTTAGAGGATATTAGGAAGCAATCCATTTTTCTATAGACGGGTGAGGGATTCATACGGAGAAACATTTTCTACGTCTCGCAATAATATGGAGCCACATTGCAAGTCCGCAACATCCTTTATTAAACTGAACATGATCGAATGATAAAATATCGCCGATACACGATGGTATACTGAACTAGAATTAAATTAGTTTTGCAATCTTGCCCGAGTAATCTTGAGAGGTTTTTCACTTCTTACCATAAATTTAAAAATGTTTATGTCAATTTAGACTAAACAGTATCTTTGATTTTGGCTCATAGACATAAGGAGCAATATAAATCAGTTTCGTTAAGATAATAAAATTAGATGACTAATTTTATTAACGTCTGTTAAATTTATACGTCAATGTGAGTTCATGTTACATTTCTAGTTTTTTACCCTACGAATAATAAAACTAAGGAAAAGTAACTCCGTCAAAAAACATACTCTACAATACTAAACTATGTGTAACTTAGGTACACATTTCAATACATTTGCAATATTTAGGTGACCTTGAGCGTTACTAGGCTGACGTTACATGATAGATCAAAAGGAACCAATCTTAAAACGGTATGGTAGTAATAGTATGGGAGTTACGATTCCTTAGTTTTTATTATTCGTAGTTTTTACCACTAATATTTGGTAAATTGAAACAAATATTACACAAAAACTTTGAATAAGAATTAGGATGTAGATCTAACTATTGATAAGATAAGATAAATATTCTTTATTGTGCACACATATAACAATTTAAAATAAAAGACATTATTGATATTGTGTTCATCGAGAAATTACCAAATATTATTATATTCTGTAATATTAATATTTAAATTATTGCTTTTAATAAGCTTTTACGTTTTAATAAGAACGGTAAGAAACTAGGCATCTACCGATAGAATAAAATAGAATAAAATTTGAAATACCGTTTAAAATAGTCGTATAACAATTCGAACGAGCTGCACATGGCAGTTCAATTTAAAATCGACTAAATCCTAATATGGAAATTGCTCATTCCGCGTAAATCAAGATAGTTGGATTCGAACGATTAACCGTATTCATGGCGTTTTGACGTCGCCGTCAGATGCAACAGGAGTGCTATTGGGGGGTTGTGCGCAGGCGCGAGGGGGTACAGGGGGTGCGGGGGGCGGGCGGGAGCGTGCAGCCTCCACAGTGGTTAATGAATCGCCGGTATCCGCGGGTAGCGCTGTGTTCACCGCAGGCTCCCAAGTTGAGCGACTCTCGTCGTCCCACTCGCGCCATCTCTTGAGTGGATGTAGACACGTTTGAGGTACGTATTAGCGATAAAGTTTATTTGTTATTATAGTTTACAGTTAAGTTATTTCTGTGTTATGGGACTGTGTGTTTTAAAGTTGGTGAAGACGCGCGGCATTTTTTTGCTTAAAGGTTTTATGACTAAGTTCAATGTTTTTTGTGTTTATTTTTATTTATTTGTTTGAATGTGTCATTAATTGGTTAAAATTTACCTATTTATTACGTAGCATTTTAATAATTAAACAAAACGTGTTTTTTAAGTTAGAACAATAAACATTTTGAAAATCATTATTATCTAAAACATTTCAAACTAGTAAGTATAAAGTAAATGCTGGTTAAATGTTAACTATCTCTTAAAAAGAAAAAATATTTGCATTTAATACGGGATTATTCACTTCTGATCACGAATTACAAATATTGTGTTAATGCACGTGTGCTTGATAAACAACACTGTAGTCTGTACTTTATAATGTTTAACTTACTTTTATTTTTATTAAAAGTATAAATTATAAATAACTAGATGATGCCCGCAACTCCATTGCACCAAAACTCGTTTATCGCGTGGGAACCGTACATTTTACCGGGATAAAAAGTATCCTATGTCCTTTCCCGGGACTCAAAATATCTCCATGCCAAATTTCAGTAAAATTGGTTCAGCGGTTTAGGTGTGAAGAGGTAACAGACAGACAGACAGACAGACAGACAGACAGACAGACAGACAGACAGACAGACAGACAGACAGACAGACGGATACACTTTCGCATTTATAATATTAGTATGGATTTCAACGTGTGATCATTTTTAGAATGCCCGTAGATTTGCTACGGTTCTCGTAGCATGCTACGAACATGGTAGCGGTTTAAATTGTTTAATTTGATTGGTCATTCAAGTGACATGCGATATACAAGTATATAAAATGTATAATATTTTACCACTGAACTGTATTTATACCATGTTTGAAACAGTATTATGGAAAATCCACAACTTGTCTTTTCTATACAACGATAAGTCCGACGTATAAGAACCAAACCAATATTTAACTTATTAAATTCAATACATTTTATCAATTTAAGTATGTGAGCTTAATATTTCTACCTACTAACACTTTACTTACGTTGAAAAATAGATAATAATATATTTAAATCAAACTGCATATTTATTTGGACGTTGCATTAAAAGTCAAATGTAACTAAATTTAATTTCAATTTTTACGTAAAGCTTTTAATGTTTTGAAAGCCTCTCCTACAAATTGTCATTTTTCATTTAAGTCCATATGCATATCTAACTCATCGACGTAAAACAGTATTCTTTATTTGATATATTTTACGACAGCATCCTACATATTGTATGTCATTTTGGAGCACTTAATGTTTTATTATGATTCCAATAAATCTTTTATTTTTTATGAGGCCGCGTATTTTCAGCTTACGCAAAAAGTAATAGTGATAAATGATAATTCTAAAGTCATGTTAAGCTCCTTTCTGGGCACGTGACTTGAATGTCCTAGGCTTCTATTTCATCTTAAAAACTAGCGCGACAACTTAATGCCTTACGCAAGAAATATCTTTATGCTTTCTTTTCTCAATTCGTAATTCAAATCATTTTAGTAACGCGCTATAGTACCGACTTACTATTGAGTAGTCATACAGTATTATTATAACTATTGGTTAGTCTAATCTCTAATCACTTCACGTCAAAATATGTTTTTGTTTCGTATTCACATTTGAAATCGGGTAGAAATCTATAGCGCGTGTATTTCGGTGTCTGCTTTTAATAAAAATATTTTTCATAAGGTACACAATAAATAAAAGTCTTATCAACATGGAAATATTTATTGTACCGCGTGCATGCATACAGCATGTCCTAGTTGTGCGTGCATGCGTTGCTATGCGACAACAATCCTCTATTTGCATTTGCCTTTACTCCTCTAAGTGCAAAAAAGCGACAATTTTACATTTGACCTCATTTCAAATAAGGCCTATAATTGTTTATACTTTATACCATTCTCTGTTTGCTGAATACGCCAGGATTTTATTTCATACTCAGGATGGCTTTAAATATTTTAAATATGTTATTTGCGATGTCATTACGTTACGCTCGTAAGTTCTTACAAAATCCATCTCAATTTGGGATTAAATTTTACATGCAACAATACATAGTTGCATACTGCATTATCATAGATGATGTTTTACAAACAAAAATGTTTATGTTATGTACATTTTACCTTAGCTATTTATTGTATGGAACGTGTTCTAGGAAAAGCTGTATGTTTAACTTCCTGAAATAAGCTTAATGATATTAGCTTTCATAGCTAAATATTTCAAGAGGCAAACTTCAACGTAAGCGCTAACTAAGCTGGCATAGCCGGAATGTCCTTTTGGATATAAGATCGTTATCTATAGAAGTCTCCATCAAGACAAAGCCAAACTTTCGACCGGGCGGTGCAGCTCATGTATAATTTACACAAACCATTCCCTGCTACTTTTCGCTTCCGACTCGGAATCTATATTAAATCTGTATTCGTAATCTGCTTTAAATTACTAGTGTTTGAATAGAACTGTGCTTTTTTCGATTAAAGCCAAGTACGTGCTCTTCGCTGCGTTGCTCGTGAAAGTTAAAAAGATTCAAACGCTTCTTACTATCTGGAAGAATATTTTTTTTAGTTTTTTAATACGTCTAAGTAGTATTAAGATTGAATAAATCTTAGCGTTGCTGTAAAAGTAATAAAGTTTTAAGTGACTCAAAATGAAATGATATAATAAAATCGTTTTAATTTCATGACAAATTTATGAAATAATAGAGTTACTTCTTTTTAAGTCACTCCATTCTGGCAGCAATAATAAGATTTAAATGCATATCATTAAATTTAAAAAATATATTTTTTCAGGATATAAAAAGATTAAGCCATTATGTAAAACAGGCTTCACACAATTTTTTTTCTCATGAGTAAGTGAACAACAAATAGTCACGTCAATCCTGCAATCCATACTAATATTATAAATGCGAAAGTGTGTCTGTCTGTTTTAAATTTAGTACGGAGATATTTTGAGTCTCGGTATACTTTTAACCCAAAAAATGAACGGTTCTAGCCGGAGTTAAAGCCGGCAAAAATAGTGCGAGAATTCACGATGAATGTGTTACTCTGTTTTAAATAGGCCTTAATGAACGAATAGGCCGTTCGACCTCGATTTCTTGGGAATTCTTTTCATTGTAGCGATGTAATTAACGGAAGGAAGCTGCACGCCGTCATCGAAAGGGTAACTTCATTTCATTATAAAGCGCGTTATTGCAATGGCATTCCCAGAGTGAGAGAGTAACGAAAAATTAATTGAGATTTTTTATTTAAGTGGGAAAAAAAATTGTGTGAATTTTATTGTGCAATATCATTGAACAATATTATTGAACAATTTATTTGACAATAAGATTAAATTGCGGGCGCGTTCAATATCAACCCTAGGCGGTCAATAATATTGCACATTAGTGATATTGCACAATAAAATTGATCGTCTAGGGGCCCACTAAGAATAAGATATTTTGATTTTTGGTAGCATTCCCTAGCTCTTTACATTGTCTGGGTTAAAGTTGATTGTAGAGTATCAGCTGGCATTTTATATCTATTGTTTATGGTAAGTATACCTTAATAAAAGAACGGGCAGGATATAATATTTTGACCAAACATTAGAAACAATTAATAAGACTTTACGTTGCAAGTGTAAAAGATGGTTAAATTTTTAGAAGTTTAGGTGAAAATTATATAAATAAATTAATAATAAAAAAAACTTTTGCTGGTTAGATTAGAGAAAGAAAAAAGAAACATAACAAATTTCTTAAAAACATGAAGAACGAAACGGTGAAACTTAAAAGCATCAGAATGAAATAATTATTCAACCTAATACATAATAGATCTAGCCCTCTGACCGACCGCAACCCTTGACCAGTAAGATAATCGTAAATCATCAAGTGTCATTTCAAAGCGTTGGCACTTACATTTAGGTACTTCTCATTTATAACGTAGGCGGGCCTTTGAATCCAAATCTATCTATTGCATTTAGTGGTCTACATTTCTGTTGGGTTAAATTAGTATTTTGAATGTAAAAAGTTCTGTGTAATTTTTTTTACCATTCACGATTCTGATGTATGTAAAAATTATACTTATGTCTGTTCGATAGAAATAATGCTACACAATAAACGCCAACTATGCAACCAATGAGATGAAGACGTATTAACATGGAAGCAATGAGATGAAAAACTAACAAAGATACACTCTTATAAGCTTTGAAAGTCGTTATAATATTCATTCGATTATTTTGCCTAAAAAGCTTTTCGCCCAGTATTCGACACAATAATTTACCAAACCTAAATATTGAGTGAAGTTACTTAATGTATGCAAATGCGTGTTTGTTTGCTTACGTTTGCAGGCGATATTAAATTTTGTGAACACATAGTTAAATTCTCAGCACATCGTCTTGGAAATATTATATGCCATTAATTTTTACCTGGTACATAGAAAAGTAAAAAAAAAGTGTAATAATATTATACATTTCTACTCTTTAGGGTTTTGAAACTCTTATAGAGACGTCATGTTAGTTTTTTTCATGAAATAAAGGGGCAAACGAGCAAACGGGTCACCTGATGGAAAGTAACTTCAGTCGCCCATGCGGCCATGGACACTCGCAGCATCAGAAGCGCAGCAGGTGCGTTGCCGGCCTTTTAAGAGGGAATAGGGTAATAGGGGAGGGTAGGGAAGGGAAAAGGGTAGGGGATTGGGCCTCCGGTAAACTCACTCACTCGGCGAAACACAGCGCAAGCGCTGTTTCACGCCGGTTTTCTGTGAGCCCATGGTATTTCTCCGGTTGAGCCGGCCCATTCGTGCCGAAGCATGGCTCTCCCACGTCAAGAAGTTGTTCACTCCGTCTGTTTGTCGTACTCATTTTTTTCATAATTATAAGAACTATTCTGTTGAAACTTGGTAAGACATGTATTTTGAAAAACGCATTAAGACACACATAAATAAGGAGAATACAATCAATTTTGTTATAAAGCAACATTATTTCCCTCTTTTTTTTAATAGACATGTTAATCAAATCAAACAGAATTAGTCTCTTTGTTCTTTCTTAATTGATGATGATTCATGTGTATTGAAGTGTAGTTGATTATATTCTTCATTTTAATTTGTTGTTTAAAATGAGTTTTTTGTGGGGCTAACGATTTTGTTCTTTTGACATAGAATATTCGGGTCTATTTAGTGTTCATTTATATTTAACGGTTGGCTGTAATCGATATACTGATTGGAATAAAACTTGTTACAGTAATTGCAACTAAATAAATGTTGATATTGGGTTATTTATATTTAACTTATTAAAATAAATAAGTTTAGATTATAAATTACGTAAAATCATCATAACATTATGATGTATTACTCTCATCCTCTCATCATACATTTAAAATACATTGCAGGCTTAATCATGCCAAAGTTCGGCCGCGTATTTTCAGCCTAGTGTGTTTAGACTCTTAAACGTTAAACGTTTCTAATTTAAAATACATTGCAGGCGTAATCATGTCGAACTTTAACCGCGTATTTACGGCCCAGTGTGTTTAGACTCTTAAACGTTAAACGTTTGTAATTTAAAATACATTGCAGGTATAATTCTGTCTACTCTGTTGCAGGCGTAGTCATGCCGAACTTCGGCTGCGTATTTACGGCGTAGTATGTTTAGACCCTTAAACGTTATTAATGACGCCGAAACCGAAACGCAACTCAAAAACGATTCAGTTTCCTGAGAGAGCGATAACGGGGAAGTGGTCGGTCATAACTTCAGCTTCCACTGCTATTATCCGTTACAACTCGTCATTTGTCAGCCTTTTATCGCATAGTTAACTTTGATAAAGGACCCCTAAATATGTACAGCAACGAAACTTATTGGGTAACTTGATGTACTTTGTTCGCGTATTATTATTTGATCCGCTGGGGCAGTACATTTTTCCTACTACTGGAAATGACTAGACGTATGCTCTTTCTTGGGATATCTTTTCCGCGTCATTCATCTAATTCGGTTTATGTAGGTGTATCATGTAGTATTATAACGCCTCCGTGGTCTAGTGGTACAGAGCGCGGCTCTTGACTCGGAGGTCGTGGGTTCGATTCCCGCGTTGGAAACATGTTATTTCCAAGTTCGGTTAGGACAATGCAGCGTGATCACCTGATTGTCTGACAAGTAAGATGATCCATGCGTCGGATGGGCATGTAAGAAGTCGGTCCTGCACCTGATCTCTCGCCGGTCGTGTCGGTCTTCCTACTGGGTTATGAGAGTAAAGGAATAGAGAGTGCTCTTGTGTACTGCGCACATACTTGGGCACTATAAAATTACTCCTGCGTAGCTGGCCTGGTTTCAATGAAACCGGCCACCGTCACCGAAACCGGTGTGGGAGCTATTATTATTATTATAACAAAACTATTATGATTTCCTGAAAAAAAAAACTCATACTACCACATACTATAAAGTGGGTGATACGATAGATTTTTTTAAATAAATTTATAATTTATTTTAAAAAAATCTCATACTTCCATCCATTTCATACACTACTTCCCCGTTATCGCTCTCTCAGGAAACTGAATCGTTTTTGAGTTGCGTTTCGTTTAAGTGTCTAAACACACTAGGCCGTAAATACGCAGCACGAAGTTCGGCATGGTAACGTGAGCAATACGCTACGCATAAATTATAACGCGACATAATTTCGGCATGGTGTGCTATCGGTAATTTAAAACACAGTGCAGGCGTAATGATGCCGAACTTCGGCCGCAGTTTTCATAATTTTTTTATTTTTCTGTTATTCTTTCTTAAGGCATTATGGTTGCATAGTACAATGTCATGTTTGACTCGAAATAAGAATAACAGAAAAATAAAAAGATTCCGTACATCCTTACTTAAAAAACGATTATTCATAGAATTTTTCATTAAATTTAAACCGCCTTAAGTTTTATACGGTCAACTTTTCTCAACTTGTACTCCATAAATGCCTTTGGATTTAATACGTAGAGATTTACGGAACCCTCGGAAAACTTGTGTAATATAACAATTTTATTCCTAGATTATTATATTATTCATAACTCAATAATTGGACGTTGCTGAGCATTCGTGTACTAACCTACAAAAAATGCAATGTCAAACGCATACAATATAACGCAACGGAATCACGGTATGATGTGTCAGCGCCCACATTGCAGGCGGAATAGTGTGTTTAGACACTTAAAGTTTAAGATTAGATATTTTATAAGAATTATATTTTGTAGTTTTATAAATTACAATACAGATACTCCATGAAAATAGTATTAAAACATTTAAATAATAACAAACATAATAATCTTAGTGGTACATCTTAATAAACATTTTTAAAACATTGCTATTCCCTCTTAAAATAAATCAAACCTCTTTAAAAGTTTTGTCATAAAAAGATTTGGCCTATATTTGTCTCAGCTATTGAAATTAACTAGAGTAGCAGCTGCGTTGTAAAACCATTTGCTCTGACGAAAAAATCTTTTATAATGTAAAATTTATTCACTTCGGTTATGAGAAAATAAAATAGTTTCCTATATAAATGGAGTTCTGGACATAGCATACACAATACAAAGCGTCTTCTGGCGTTGAACACGCGGTATACAAATAAGTAACCTATACTGTAAGCCAAGCACAACTATGATATCGTTTGGTGAAATTGGGGGGCAATCGGCACATGATTATTGTGTGTAATTTCTACCAATAATGCGTCACCGTTACATCGCGATCTACATGTATCGTGCGCCACACCCACCAGCTCCTTGGCTCACCAAAGGGACCTAGAAATCGAACACTGCTCATTCCCCTTCCATTTTAGCCAAGCTATCTTAAAACTGTGCACTGTGACTCATATTATTATCTACATGTAAGATTATCTACATGTAAGATATCTTACATGTAGATAATAATATGAGCCATAGTACACAGTTTTAAGATCGCTTGGCTAAAATGAAAGGGGAATGAGCAGTGTTCGATTTTACGTAAATGAATAAAGATAAATCAGTAAATATTAACAATTTTAACATCAAGAAGCATTAAATATTCATCCCAGGAAAATAATGCGATAAATAAAATTAATTTGTTAATATCAATTAGACGACTCATTGGAATGAAAACATTCAAATCCGATCAACTGAAATTAATACAAGCTACTTTCGTACACAAAAGCTTTTTATTGGCACGGAAATGCAAAATTCATTCCATAATTTTAATGATATTTAATTTTTCGCAGCTGCCGTTGCCATGATATAGCACTTACCTATTGAAACTCCAATAAATTTAATGTATGGGCTTGCGGCGGCGGATAAATGTTAACCTGCCCGGCTCCATCTTTCAAATATACCACGTGCTTGTCGGATTATTCTTTTTATACCATTTTATACAGTTTTGTTAAGTGTATTTTATAAAGGCATCGGTGACACCATCCATACTTATATTATCACGCGAAAGAGCCTTCCTGCTATATCTTTACGTTTAAGATCAAAGTTGGTTCAGAGAACTTTAACTTTGATACAATTAGATAAGCAGATTTGAATTTTGACTGACTTTAAATAAATTTGTACGATCATGTATGATAAACAAGTATCTGCTCAGTAAAATTGCGGTGACAGCTTGATATAATATCTTGTATAACCAATTGTCTCCTGTACCGAAGAGCCGACAATGATACGTATTGATTGAGGCAGCATGGCAGTTGGCACGTTAAGCTCACGAACGATGATTGTGTGCATTTGCATGCATTATACGACTGTCCCGTGCCATTGCTAAAATGGCTCAATTTCAATTGCTAACAGAACAGCATTTCACGCTGTAACTAATTATTCTTAACTAATGTAATGATTTATATTAGGGCCAACCCACAGGTTCCACAACCACACGACAAACACAAGCACACCACGTGGTCGGGCGTATATTTCGTATTGTAAATGAACTAGACTATTCACACGTACCACATTTTGCAGTCGTTATCGACCACTTGTGTGATACCGACCACATCGCAACCACAAGCGAACTAGTGGCCGACCACATCGCAACCACAACGTCGCGTCGATGCAATGACAGTGCGCTCACACCGCCCGCGCTCTTCCCCCCCTCCGTTTCATTGACTTTCGTACGTAACCACATCGCAACTACTGGCGACAACGCAACCACGTCCACATTTTGTTGGTTGGTACCAACAAAAAAATTGTACCAACAAATTGTACCACAACGCAACTACAAAAAGCCGCATCGACACCATTCACACGTAACCACTGCTTGACAGCATTTTGTCGTTACGACGTGGTGTGGTTGTGGTACGTGTGGATTGGCCCTTAGGTAAATTGAAATGCAAGGCCTGTCCCGAATACGAGAAGGATTAGTGCACGGTTTGCGAGGTTTTTAATAGTTTTCTTTACAATAGCGCTACTTACAAATAAACCCCTGTTAAATATGCTATAGTACCTAAGTCAAAAGCGCAAACCACACACTTAAAAGAAATCGCCCAAGTGCGAGCCAGACTCGTGTACGAAGGGTTCCGTACCGCTATATAGCGAAAGTAGGTAAAAAATTGTGTTTAGGAAGCCGAGTGACCTATAAAAAATAATATATCCCATAGGTGCACACATGACACAAAAACCTGAGATCAAACGTGTGTCTTGTTCAGTAAGAAAAGTCCTATATTTTGATTAAGTGTAATAATTAATAAATGATTATGCAATTTTATAAAAATAAAAAATAAAAGTTTATAAGAATTTAAAGGTGATTTTCATGTTTGTAAAATGTAAGGTTATACATAATATTCATAGATTTAACTCAAAATTGTAACCTCTTCATAAGAAAATAACACTGTTTCTGCAGTAATGGGCCCAGGAGGAAAGCGTTAAAAGTCCAATGGCAATCGAAAAAATAAAGTATCATCTAAGGGTCGCTCGGGTTGACGCGGGACATTTGACCCGCATCTAAGCCTTCTTTCAGGCTTTTTATCGGATTTCTCCGACCTATTAAACTGTGAAAAAAATCTGCAGCTGTCTCGTTAGTGTAATACGAGACTGACTCCAAGAGGACTACTTGAACATTATTGTTAAAACAAATTGATCTAATTAACTACGTCTATAATATAACCGTTATTATTATCGCATTTTTGTATGATAAAAAATATTTTAGCTCCAATTTTTAGTTTAATAGCTTAATATACTTTGTTACTTGTTGCATACAAGCATTTCAAAACGTTTTTAAATGTAAATATCAACGCTTTAGAAAACATCGTGGTGGCAATCATGGTAACCATCAAGACTTAACGTGAAGAAAGCCCTTTACTACAATTTGTTGATTGAGAACTGCAAACTTCAAAATGTTACAGTCTTCATTACGCCTCTAACAGTTTCATTGTGTAAGTAGCTGGGTCCTTTTAAAATGTTTTCATAACCCATCTCATTTAATTAAAAAATACACTTACACAAATTAAATGGTTCCATCTTCTGTAATCTGAAAAGGTACGAAATTAAAAACATCACTGTCTTTTCAAGTCGTTGAAAACTTGTCCCAAAGCGTAATAAAACAACAAGACGTCTTTAAAAATAACAATTCTCGAACTATTGTATTCGGAAACAAACGGTGTCAACGGGAAACAAAGGAGGCAGCCTCCTTGTACCTAATATCGACTTCAGCGTACACTCCGTGATAATGCAACGATTAAAATCCCAAACAATAATAGCAAATAGTATCTGCGAGGTTCTTCTGTACAATGTTCTTTTAGCGCGTGGTCAAAATCAACATAAAGCCGCCATCTTGCTATTATATTTATTAAGAGACAGCTGTTTCACTAACTTCTGTCATTGTCAAATTATTGTAGGACTAGACGTTCCGCGTGGCTTAACGCGCGTAAATTTGATATTTTACAGACAAATTAGTACACAAAAAATAGCCTATGATGTTTGACGTGGTCTACTTCTTATCTGTGCCAAATAACAGAAAAATTGCTCCAGTAGTATGTGAGATAAGACCTTTCAAATAATTTCCCCCGTTTTTCCATATTTT
The DNA here is from genome assembly GCF_905147365.1 of Aricia agestis. Classification (NCBI taxonomy): domain Eukaryota; kingdom Metazoa; phylum Arthropoda; class Insecta; order Lepidoptera; family Lycaenidae; genus Aricia; species Aricia agestis. Next base: position 7,205,573 of record NC_056408.1, on the reverse strand, counting down.
CCTCTATTTCTTCACTCCTATTAGTCTTAGCGTGATAAAAAAATTACCTATAGCCTTTCTCAATAAATGAGCTATCTAATACTGAATTTTTTTTTCTAATCGGACCAGTAGTTTCTGAGATTAGCGCGTTCAAATAAGCCCTTTCAGATAATTTCCCCTTTCTTCGCTTCTATTAATCTGAGCGTAATAAAATATAGCCCGTGGCCTTCTTCGATAAATGGGCTATCTAACACTGAAATAATTTTTCAAATCGGACCGGTAGTTCTTGAGATTAGCGCATTCAAACAAACAAACAAACTCTTCCGTTTAACATAATAATATTAAGTAAAATATCTGGCCAAAATTTTGAGATAATAATATTATGGGATTGAAATAATCGATTTTATTAAGACAAATTTTATTAATTAAGTCTTCAACATGATTTCTATTTTAAAAAAACATACTTATTTCTTAAAAGTATGCAATATCAGGTATTAATAAGCTTAATAAACAAATTGTAAGCTTCAAAATCATCAGAATTGCTAATATATTATTTTCAATCATTGTTACCTCAAAATCATAGAACTGGTAATATTAAATCCTTTAGAAAATATTATAATCTTTAACAAACGTAATATACTCTGCTTACTGTACGTCCGTATTGTGATTTTAAGATTAACATAAAGAATGCGTATTCAGAGATTATTGCTTTATATTTAGATTATATGCCGGAAATAAACGGCAATCCGATGGCAAACAACCTCCGCTGCAAACGGTGAAATATGCGCCCTAACCCAGACTCCAATAACGGAAATTCGATGAATTTTAATTTGCTTCTCTCCTAATTCCTCAAATACTTCAAATTTCAAACTTCAATTTATCCAAATTAATACGTTATAAATTGTTTTGAAATTGTATATGCTCCTGGGATTCCGGAGAGTTTGACTGCTCTATTATTAAAACCAATTACGCTTTGGTTTTCGGACGTGCTATTTTAAGTATTTAAATAGCACGTTCGAATGCGACATGTTTAAAGTGCAATGTTTCGTGTGGAATATAGTTATTGCACTAAGGTTCACACGAGACGAGTCATAAACATAATATTAAATCTTAAATTTTGTTAAATATGAAACTCGTCTCGAGTTGTAGAATGTAGATAGTATAATATTATTTAGGACAGACGTCCTTATGTATTTGCGACGTTAGTCCTAAGGCTGGCCGCATACACATTACACACGTTTTCCGTATTCGTTTTCCCAATGTGGATTTTCGATTCGGAATTTCGTGAGTCCAGCGCAAATGTCATTTTTCTTGCACTTGCACCGGGTTGCAGTCGAAACGTAGGTACGTGCGGATTTGTTCCGTGATCGGTCCATAGAAAAACGAACGTGTACGTCAGTTAATGTATTTTGTACTGATTCCATGCATTCGGATTTCCAAATACGAAAAAGTTATTCGGAAATTTAATGTGGAAAGGCGTAACAACATCATACCACAGGTACTTATGTTGTATAGGTCGTAAAAAGTTGAGGATGAAAATGGTTTTTTATCTGTCCGCTCAAACAAAATAAGGCAAAAAAAATCTTTTCATCCGAGATCCACAAAAGGTAAGAGACAAAGAGTTATCTTTTTCTATCTCAACATTTAATTTTAATTAAAGTGGATCACGTGCCAAATAACTTGCAGATACAGAAAATAGGTACCAGCACAACAATATTTAGTTTTTGTATAAAATTAATTTCAGAATAATGGTGAAAATAAAAAGGAAATTATTCATTTTTATGAAACAAAGTAAAAATGTTGCAATGAACGAGTTCGGCGTAAATGAAATTACTCTTATTTTCTGAAAATTTAGTAAATATTCATACTTTTTATTTTAAAGGAAGGACATCCCGTCCTCTCTTTTATATATATTATAATTTCAAAATAAAAAGTAAGAATATATAAGTCCGAAAATACTTATTATGTATTAAGAGGGCGACTAGAGGAAACTTGACGATTATATAATTGATAATAATAAGGTACGAATTGTTTCATTTTTAAACATAGATATTACTTACGCTTTCAAAAGTCTGTAACAAGCGACATGACAATTTAAAATTTTCTTGACAAAAAGAAATCACAAAGATGCATCTAATCCTGAATAGTCCATTCATATTATGAGTCAATATTTGAATCCACAATATAAAATTGTAACACTGAAGGACACTACTGTACTAGTGGATCAAAAAAACGTATAATATTATACGTGGGAGAGCCATGCTTCGGCACGAATGGGCCGGCTCGACCGGAGAAATACCACGTTCTCACCAAAAGCCGGCGTGAAACAGCGCTTGCACTGTGTTTCGCCGAGTGAGTGAGTTTACTGGAGGCCCAATCCCCTACCCTATTCCCTTCCCTACCCTCCCCTATTCCCTTCCCTTCCCATCCCTACCCTCCCCTATTACCCTATTCCCTCTTAAAAGGCCGGCAACGCACCTGCGGCTCTTCTGATGCTGCAAGTGTCCATGGGCGACGGAAGTTGCTTTCTATCAGGTGACCCGTTTGCTCGTTTGCCCCCTTATTACATTAAAATATATATATATATATATATATATATATATTTATCATCTATCTAGTTGTTATGAAAAATCTGTTTTGGCACCGATCCCGTGTCGTCCTGTTTCACCTGCATATGATCTGTCTAATTATTGTGTAGATAGAAAGACGATGTTTTTCCTCTGCCATTATTCGCCTTCTTAAAATAAAGTACTTCTAAAAACAATGCAAATGCAATGGATGGGCTTTATATAATAGATCTAATCTTAACTTTAAGCAACCATTATAAGTCCTTTGAGTGCAGCTGTAAAATAATTTATCAATAATTATGTTAGTGTCTGTTCTCATGCTAATACATAATATACTTGCTAACTTACTTAGGTTTCGCACATCGATAACATTTTCATTCAATGTAGATAGAAAGATACGAAACGAATTAAACAATAACTACAGTTCCGTTCGTAGAATAATGGCATTAATAATAAGCATTGTATTCTTTGTTTGTGATCTTTAAAAGAGCTATTGTGGCCGTCTAGACGAAGCCCTACACAGTCATACCTATACCGGTCCCGAACAATGATTTATCATGATAAGGGTGGCTTATTATTCAGTATAATGTGATTTATTACGAGTAAAATAAGAATAACAATGACAATATAAGCTTAATAATGTGTAAGGCTTTATGTCTTTGTAATGAAGGTAGTTTTGGATAATGATATTGAAAATTGTGAGCATCTGCGGCATGGGGTAAATTTTTTGGGTTGCACTCTAGACTTTAGAGGGTGCAGGTTTGATGGTGGTAGCGTGTACCGATGAGACAGTTTCAGATCTTGTGCGGACGCTTGTACGTTGAAGAAGCTTGTAATTTGTTAATCACAGTCTCACAGATGTATTGAGTATAACCAGTTCATTCCTCTGGGTACTCGTTGTGAGAATGATGTTTATGCTGAGGCAACCTATCCATACTAATATTATAAATGCGAAAGTGTGTCTGTCTGTCTGTCTGTTACCTCTGCACGCCCAAACCGCTGGACCGATTTTGCTGAAATTTGGCATGGAGATACTTTGAGTCCCGGGAAAGGACATAGGATACTTTTTATCCCGAAAAAATGTACGGTTCCCACGCGATAAACGAGTTTTGGCGCAACGGAGTTGCGGGCGTCATCTAGTGACCTATATTTTAAAGTTTCATGATATTAAAAATAAACAACATATTTTGAAAAATGGCACTCGAAGAATACTGTAAAAATAAATGGAATCATCCGTTTACATGGAACCAAAGGGTTGAAAATATTATTATGTTGCAAAATATAATTGTCACTTACTGTTGATGGCGAAAGATCTCTCGATTTATTATAGCAGTTGTAAGCTATAATATTCGAAGATGTGTAGTAGGCGTAGGAGTTCAACTATTTAATCATTGGGTTTTATTACGAAAATAGGACTGGCTTATTTTTTATCGTAAGCGTATCAAGATATTTTTAACAACCAACAGCTAATAATAATTTGTATATTACTAGAAGCGTGACGAAGTATTTTGGCCTTCAGTGGAGATTAATAACACCTTTTGTTACTATTGGTATGGATGGTGGTGACAGCTACTATCTCTTTCTAAAACTTCCTAAAGGGCTCTCTTAATTGAATGAGAATTTTAGGGTATTGTTGGTTAACGAGCTAAGTTTTGGCCGCAATGAATGTAATTAATCGGAAACTCTTTGAGTTTATTTTGTCAAGGATTTTTTATACTATTCGTTATTGCGTTTAGTTTGATTCTTTCATTAAAACCACCAAACAAAAATTACCATGCATTGAGTGAACTACTTTTTGTTTCATTAAGAATTGGCTATTGTTAAGACTTAAATAAATCCATGTTTTTAAAATATATAGGACAACTAAATTTTAAATAAAAAAAAAAATGTTAAAAAAAAACAAGTACGTCTGGAATTTAAAAAAACCAATAAAGTCACCAAAGCTTAACACAAAATGTGAAACGTGCTGATACTTAAATGTTTCAAATTACCAACACTTTTTAAGAAAATTCCCAATTCCTTTGTAAAATCAGACACCATCCGTCACAATAGCTCAAATTAACGAATAATTTAACTTTTTAATAGCGACTTTAGGAACCACAGAGTGCAAAGATTGAACATAATGAGACAATTAATTTTATGAAGACGTTCTGAATAATGTTATCACAGTTTTTTCTTGGAAAATTTATCACATAATTGCCGTTTTATCATGCTATTTTTGCTGTCGTACGTTTTCAAATATTTTTTTTGATAGAAGATGCTATAGTTTACATTGTTATGCTATTTTTTGAGCATATAAGAATGAAACTCTTTTGTTCTCAAGTAACGTCTCAATATCACTTTCAATTTTTTTTGCAAACATTTGAGAGACTATTAAGCTAATGATGGCAAAAAGTGGTTTTGAAAGTATCACCAGGAGTACATTTCCATAGGATTATATGAGACTTATATCCACATATAAGTCCGGAAAAAGGCCCACTTTATTTTATTTATAATTTTAACTTATATCGTGTTTATATTTGTCTGCTTCAATGCCATTTACGCCTATATTTTTCCTATAACAGGATTACGTAAGCGCAATTAGTCCTGCAAATGCCAACATAAGTAAATTATAGGAAAAAGTGAGATCAATACAAGCCTCGCAATGCTTCTATAAGCTCACATTTTGTGAACAGAATCCAATTCGTTCTGTGAGTCCAGGAATTGACAAAACTTAAATTTTGATTGAATATCATTATATGTCAACCATTATAATCAGAAATATAATATAGTAGAAAATCAAAAGCTTTTTGTTGTTAGTCTGTTGTATATTCGAAGGGGAATGGGAATTTTCTGATAAAATATACTATAGTTTTTATTAAAATTTTAAAGCGCCTCTAATTTACTTATTTACATTTTAATATTTAATATTTAACTATGAAAATATCATGGACAGTCGCCATTTTCACGGTGAGCATTGCCAAGTGCGACTTAGGGCCATTATAAGTAATATTGGTTCTATTTTGGCAAGTGTTAAAACCGAAGGTTCGCCATATTGTTACCAATTAGGGTTCTACATTGCCCAGATAAAAATAAACTCTATTGATATTGATATATTTGGAAGTTAAAGAAATATTAAAAGGTTTAATTGTGCGTAATTCCTATGAAGAATTAACAAAACTATATAAAGCATGCTTTTGCCTAAAAGAGTTTTGTTTAAGATTACTTAGTACATGTACAACAGTACTATGGAATGCCATTAAAAGTGTATCTAAGCTTATAATGGCATGTGATAAATCTATTTAGAGAACATTTTATCTTACTGCGTGCTGTTATAATCAAAGTGATTTTATTATTATTAATTACATATATAATATTATAATAAAACTATATAAAATCACTTCTAAGGTAATGAAAAACCAGACAGTTTCAGTACTTTAACTTTATAATATAAACACACCGGCAAAATTAGAGGAACTTAACAAAATTTTCATTTTTTTTAAATTGTTCAATGCTTTTTATATATTTATTTACTAATTGATTATTAAGAAATAAATTTTATATAAATTTAGGGCATAAAAACGTGAAAAATAGAAAAAATCAGCAAAAATAAAAAAATTAAGAAAATCTTTGAAATTTCAGTAGTAAGTTTTTAAGATAAATTCTCCATTTTTATTAAAGAAATGCCATGTTAAAAGCGTGTAATGCCTTCTATGGATCTCAAGAGGGCCTGGATACACCATTCCATGCTTGCATTTTAATTGTCAATCATTTCCTGTGGGATATTCTCCTACTCCTCCAGTAGCGCCAACTCGAGGTCCTGGACACATTTTGGAGCTGGAGTTTTAACTCGTACCGTTCACCCATTGATGTGCCACACGTCTTCAATCGGATCCACATCCGTAGACCACGCTTGCCTCTCCACCTGGGCTACGCCAGCATCGTTTAGGTAATAATGTCCGATTTTCTTACTCTATGGACGCACATAAAATTGAAATTACTACCTAAAACTATGTAAAAGGCACACCATGCCATTCCAGGATGTCGGTGCTATAGCCCTGTACTGTCAAAGTACCATCATCTATAATCATCAGCTCCATGCGGGCTCCAAATCATATGCAACTCCAAACCATTACCAAGCCTGCATCATAGGCCACTGTTTCCGGTAAGTTTGATGGCCTGTAGCTTTCCTTATGATCTATCCACATTCTTTATCGCCTGTCAATACAATGTACATAGAATTTGCTCCCATCACTGTACAGCACAAGATTTCACTCACTTGTCTAATTTTGATGTTCACGCGCAAATCTTAGCCTGGCTCTTCGGTGTCCTGTCTCAAGTTTTGGTGCCCTTGCTGGCACTTTTGGGTTTAATTTAACTTCTTTGAGTATTTCTTCTTACTGTACAATCGCTTACACGTTCATCTTGGACCTGTTCCGACAAATTTCGTGTCTGCATAGCAGTTTGAGGTCGATTTCTTAAGTTTTGTTTCCTTACAAAATGGTCATCCTGGACCATTGTCACCCGATATATGCCTTGTTCTCGTCTCCGAACGTAAGATCCAGTCTCTCTGAAGCGTTGAAAGTTACGATGAACCACGGAAGCCGACACACCTAAGGCCTGACTGACCGAACGGTAGGTGTGACCTTTCTCTATCGTGGTTACAGCTCTAGCTGTCGCAGTTTCTGGGAAATCACTAATTTTGTATCTAAGCAATGTGTTCTTCCAAAAACCAAACAATCAAATGAGCTGAGCATACCTTACACCCCGCTAAAACGCCATTCTTATCAGGAACACTTACAACGTCAATAATCGAAAAACACTTATTAGGGCATAATTGCTATAAAAACCTGTCAACTTGCCAGTTTTGTTCAATATTTTATTTCTTGAATGAGCTTAGAAGCTATAAAAAAGGCTTTCAGACAGCCCGACCCACTTGAGTTCAAGTTTTGGCCCTTTTTACCTATGTTCCGCTAATTTTGCCAGTGTGTGTATTATATTTTTATATATATTTTATATTATATTATTTATAATATAATATATTATAATGGCCATAAAATATTAGCTTATATGAGGTTATAAGTATAAATAACAAGAGTAATTGCGCCTCAGTGTATATATTCCTGGTAGATGCTCATCGAGGAGTCTTATGATTTAAATGTTCCTAAGATGTTATCCTATAGGCGGATATAAGTCTGAGTTACTAGATTAATTACTCCTGAGTGTATTTAGTTTTGTTCCTAGCTTTTATAGGAGTCTTAGTCCAGTAGTGGCCACGAAATATGATTCTATATACCGATATAAGCTTAAATTATAGGATTAAACTTACTGAAGTAAAAACAGCATTAATTTATGCTGATAAAAGGGCAGTAGCAAATACCAAAACCATCATCGGAGCCACATAAGTCCAAATAGCATTATAAAATTGCATTCCAGGATTACTTTGCTGGTTGGGAGTTTAGTTGATTATGTTATTTGTTACTTTATTTTAAGTGTTTACTCCTCCACAAAATTATATGGATTAAAATACAAAAATAGTCAACAATTTTTCCACTTTATTATCGAGAAATAGTGCTGGGGGATCTCCATATATTTACATAACACTTTCGTTGGAATGACGCCAGGTTACGTTTCAATATTCACTTTAATCGATAGTCTCCTATACGGTCACTTCACTAACAAGAAATATTAAATTTAATCTCCTTTTAAACTGTTTATTAGCTTTGAAATTGTAAAATTTTAGCGATAAAGGCGAGTCTCGTGTGCTTTTTCATGTGTTTTAGCTGCAGCTTTTTAGCAGCATGTGTACAAAATTATAATCCTCTGACCTGTAGAAGTTTAAAAGAGTATAATATCTATTATCTAATTACTAGATATCAAGGCAAAATAAATAATAAATTATATAACATCTGTTGTAGAGTATGTATGTACGTCATCACTTTATGATCCATTATAGCATTAAAACAAAATACTCTAATACTAAATTGATTCCTACAAATCCAAACATACGAACGTAATTCGACTGAGTAATGGAAACAAAATATTTGTGTTCAGAATTGGATGTATCTAGTACTTATAGTTAATAGTACGAACAATGTAAATATGACAATGGTGGAGTTAGGGAGTGTAGTGTGCCACCACGAGATAACATGTTACATACAAATGTAAAATTATTCCTGATGAGATTTCCCTTAATAACTTGCCTTGTTTAATGTGATGGAAATCTTAGAGTTAGCTATAGATTTATTATTAATATTAGTTTAGTTATAATACTATTTGTAGTGGTCGATTCTTGAGCCGAATAATATTATGAAAGAGAAAGTTTGCGAGCTTGCATAATTGGACGCAAAGTATTGAATGTAACTTTAGGCTACTTTATTTTCCTAAAAAATTTTTGTGGTCACATACCGGATGCTAAAAGCTAGTGAGAAAAAGGTGGGTTTGACGTAAAAAAAAGGTAGTCATGTAAATAAATAATCGCATAGATATGTAAACATCTACGTAGATATGGCGAAAATCTACTGTGACTTTTTTCTCACGAAATGAACAGACCATAATTTAAAAATACAGTGACTCTACAAAGAAAAAAATGTGTTTATTTATGTTAAAACAATTTATCGCGAAAAGTAGTTTATTGATTTACTTTTAACTCTACACTCCGCGTCAAACAACCGCTATCTAAGATACATAAAAAGTATGTTATGTTAAGTGGAAGTTTTCTCTCTTTACATCCTTTGAAAAGATTTTATGTGCCATCACAAAGACTAGTGGTAATAGAAGCCAGCGAGCAAGTTGTGAAGATTTAACTACAATTTTCCTAGTTTTGCTTAAATTGAAATTCTTTAAAGAGAAATGGTTCTTCTTAAATAAAGCTACTTTTATTTTAAAAATGTTTTTATTAATATTGATAGTAGATACAGAATAATTGTAAAAATGATAAGTAAGGCAGCGTTTTATACGTCTAGTTTTAAACTACTGATTAAACTTTGGTTGCGTTTTTGTTTATGTTTCATACTTAATTTTTAGGCTTTTTAAAAAATGGTGTTAGGGTTAAAAAAATTGTTTCCAACCTAATTTTTGAGTAGCCCCTTTTATGTGAAATTTTGGGACGTTATTTTCAATGCATTTGCTAATCAACCGACCATCGAGCGATAAACGATACCCTAAAACTCGATTGTCCAAAAGGTATAAAGTAACCGTAAAGTAAACAACGTTGAATTTTATTACGAAAAACGGGCCTCCGAAAATCCCGGGGAGGCAATCTCGTAAATCTCTATTTGTCGCAACTAAAGCAGGTCACGGAAGGCTATTACGCCTTCTAAATGCTGCCGAACTCTCGGCTCTAATCCACTCGGGGCTGGTGTCAAACGCAGGGCTGTTTGTATTGTTTATTGTAAGACGTCAACGCCATTGATAACTGTAAACTCGCACTATAACGCAGGCTCTTGGCCTATCGATTCGTGTTTACACGACTCTACTTTTGGGGGAAGCGATCTCTCCCGTATTCTTGAATCTTCCGTTGATAGTTATATGATAATATTATAAAATTTTTAAAGAGACTAATAGGAGATTATAATTTGCCATTGAGACATTTTAAACTTTCTAACCCTTGCTGAATATTAAACAGTTTTAAAAGTTGTCATTTGCTTCTTAGGTATATATTTAGTTTTAAAAAGACTCACAATATAATGCTACATAGCTTTGAAACCCTAATTACAAGCAACACCTACTTTCCGAGAAGAAATAACCACAAATTTTATTTAACTAATTAACTCGTTAAAAATAAAAAGCAATAACTGATTTTACGGCGGAATTTGCGGTTAAATATCCCGTTTTATATATCGCCATCAAATAACAGAAACCAATATTAAAACCTCTAACAATTCAAGCACTCCAGTTTCACTCATTTGCAAAATTATTATTAATGTCAATTAAATGTTTGTAATTACATAATTATTACAATTAATTAATACATTATTCTCATTATAATTTGTACCATCGAGGAAGTTGATTCCTATGCAATTGACAGATCAACGTTATTCGGTCGAAAATGTCAATTCAATGTTAATTGTGAACTGTCAGCTGGGTTTGACGTAACGCAACCAAATTTCTTAGGTCCCCGATTTGCATACGAATCAACTTCTCTGATAGTACATGGCCCTCATGGGCGATTAAAAACTATTATGACCGCATACAGAGGATGATTTTGATGATTACAAATACCTAATATTTGATACTTTTACATCTGTGTGTGGACATTACGTTAAAATCTTTACTAAGTAACTGCTTAAGTTATCATCAAATTCTTTGTTGGTGATGAACTTTTTGTGGAAAATAACTGTTTTTCCGAGTAATAATAATTGATGTTACCAAAACGAATAACTGTATAGTGTATAGCTGTATACGTAATCAATTAATTACATTAAAATATTGTAATACATTTTGGAGACGGGGGTATTATACAAATAAGCAGGCCTTGACAATAACAAATTGTTTCGTGTTCAATGTAACAATTTAGGTACATGAGCTGGTCACAATGATTAATCTGTGAAATGCAAATGAGTATTGCTCATTACTTAACGTTTAGATATACTCTACGAATAATAAAAATTAAGGAATCGTAACTCCCATACTATTACCGTTTTAAATTTGGTTCCTTTTGATCTGTCATGTAACGTCAGCCTAGTACCGCTCAAGGTCACCTAAATATTGCAAATGTATTGAAATGTGTACCTAATGGCGGCTCTCGACATAGGCGAACGCGTTGGCCAACGCGTCTGCAGACGCGTTGGCCCAATGTGTAGAACGGGCGTTCGCGCGTTGGCCGTAGGTATTTAGACGTTGGCCAACGCGCGAACGCCCGTCCTACACATTGGGCCAACGCGTCTGCAGACGCGTTGGCCAACGCGTTCGCCTATGTCGAGAGCCGCCATAAGGTACACTTTTTTGACAAGTATTGTGGAGCATGTTTTTTGACGGAGTTACTTATCCTTAGTTTTTATTATTCGTAGGATATACTATATATTTTTTTAATTATTTCCATTGTGTAATGGAACGAATGTCGTGTAACGAATCTTTCAAAGAAAGTACCATCGAGGAAATTGATTCCTAGGCAGTTGAAGGACCTATGTCGTGTGGTCGGCTTATGTCAATTCAATGTTGGCTGTGATTGGTCGGATGGGTTTTTACCATAAAGTTAATATACCTAGCGGAATAGAGCAACAATCTCGAGCTGTCAAACAAAACCGAAATTGGTTTCATGTGTGTGTAAACATATTTGTACGTATATACTTACACAAGCATGATTGAACATGATTTCTATGAGATTAAATTGTCAACGTGCGGCACGTGCCGACTGGATGAACTGGAAAGAATGCTGCTGTGATGTATCACTCGTCTCTTTTTACCACGCTGTGTTACTGATAGTAACATCTTTCTTGCTCAGGCCTTTCTTTCTCTGTTCCGCTAGGTATATTAACTTTATGGTTTTTACTTAGGTCCGCCATCTGCCAAGGAATCAACTTCGCTGATAGTACATTATCAAAGATGATGCCGTGTTGGACATTACGGTCTTTTGCAAGGGGGCTGCGCTTAAAGTGACTTACAATTGGTATATCAGTGCGTGTACGTACTACGTGCCGTTATTGGTAGATAGTCGATCTCGATCAGACGAACGATCATAAAAAAAAACTAAACTGTCACATTCCGCGACTGCACAAACTTTTTTACAACAGATAGTCGAGGCGTAAACCCGATAAAATAGTATTCGCTAGAACAAAACACTTAAAACAATATACGAGGGCGGCAATCATTGTTATCTCGGTTAGTTCACGTGTGGGACCCCGCAATAAAAACACGATCCATGTAGGCCACGCAACGCCGTGTCGAAGCATTACACGACGCGCTATGTACCATACCAGAGATATCTAAAAATTCTTGGAATATCATTTTTTTAAAACATTATACTTTTTAAGCTTTTATGCGGCTTCGTAGAGGTGAAATATTTCTGACATACTAACTTGGATTCACTATTTAACCCTCTATGAGAAAATTTGTATCCATGATGAAAAGTTCGAGTACATTTTTAAGAGAACACAACCCATGATTAATCTCTTAGTAACATCAAACATGAAATAAATAATTTTATCCACAACACTAACATCAAGAATACTTATGCAGTAAAGTTGTTGAACAACAAAATTGGCAACTCTTATTAAACCAAATTTTATAGCGTTCATAAGTAGATAGACCCTTGGTTAAAATCATATTGTACGGTGGTTTTACGAGCTCAGGGGTATCGTTATAGCTGATCCCTCGCCCACTTACTGTATGTAGTAATCTCATTCATAGTTGTGATTTACAAATTACGGGGTTCAGAGTTGTAGGATTAATACCTTCATAATCTTAGTACCACATTTACTACATACTCGTAATATTATACCGTACTAGATAACGCCCGGTACTCCGTTGCACCTAAATTCGTTTGTCGCGAGAGAACCGTACATGTTTCCGAATAGAAAAGTTCGTTTCTCGCGTAATTTTCTGCCGCGCACTGTAAATCTCTGGAGCGAACTGTCACCAACAGTATTTCCGGACCTATAACACCTGCAAACCTTCAAGAAGAGAGCGTATTTCCTCTTAAAAGGCCTGCAACGCACCTGCAGCTCTTCTGATGTTGCGAGTGTCCATGAGCGACGGTAGTTGCTTACAATCAGGTGACCCGTTTGCTCTTTTGCCCCCTTATTTTATATAAAAAAATCCCTATGTCCTTTCCCGGGACTCAAAGTATCTCCATACTCAGCAAAATCGGTTCAGTGGTTTGGGCGTGAAGTGGTAACAGACAGCCAGATAGCCATACTTTCGCATTTATAATGATAGTATGTATATACAACAGAAAACTTTGCCGAATATCGTATTCGAATTGCAGTAAGTGGAACCGACCGACCTATAAAATTTCAGTCGCTAAAAAAACTGCACTCCCAACAAAATTAAATTAAAACTTCTATGGCACCGTAAATGAGTTTTCATTCACATTGTCTCAGCTTCCGAGAATTGTTCAGTTCTAGGGCTTAAAATAAAACTAGAAACAAAGGACCAAGGAAGGACTTCGTTATTTTTAATCTCAATCGAGAAAATAACTCGGACACTGGACTTTAATCAAGATATTTCGAAGTCCAATAAAATTTTTCATCGTCTACCGTTTGTGCGGCGTAGGCTTTGTTTCATCTCACAGTGTACCGGATGTCGCTTCCTACAGATAGAGTTGGACAGAAACACTATAATAAAACAATTTTTATCGTATTAATGATAGCTCAGCTATTTCATACTAGAAATACGAACGGACACTAAAACGTCCTTCAATTATTGTTTATTGCAAAGGTGTAATCGAAATAAAAGTGCAGTCTGAAATATAATTATTTCGATGCACTTACTTATTTAACCTAATCTTGCTTACTTGGCATAATACTTTACTAGAGCCTTCTATTTCCATTTTAAGTGTAGCAGTTGTCCGTTATAGTCTGCGTTAATCCTTAACAATAATAATATAACGCCACTTGGGTTGAATAAATTTTACACCCAGACTTGACTAAGAGACCAGACATTGTGTGAGTTCCGAAATTTAACCTAGTATACTGGCCATAACGTCTTGAATCCGGCACCATTGTGCTATTGGTGAGACAAGTGTGACGTAGTAATATGACATCTCTACAAAGTCATATAGGTACGTCAACACACTATCGTATATTTCGGAACAAATCAACAGCATGGTGTTAGCCAGGATATACCGGGTCATATTTCGGTACTTACTCATAATTTTATATTGTAATGGTTTTAAATATAGAAAAAAGTCTTATTTCTTGTAGAAAGAAATACCATATCGTTTAAAAATTATTTTTGTCGTGCTTCGTCGCTAAGTTATATTTTTTACTTACCATAATTTTAAAAAAACTATTTTTCGTGCTTCATCGTTAAATGAGTTTTGTTTGTTTCAGGTTCCAAGACAATGACAATAATATACTTTATACAGTAATATATGCGATATTGAGATGTGATATTGGAGGATTAGGGTGTATGTTGACACTATGGCGGAGTGGCGGCGGCGAGGCGTTGCCAGGGAGACCGGCCTGCCTCTGGTCTCCACGTTTGCGCTACTCACTATAGTTGCAGGTAAGATATTCTTGATATGATATTGAATGTACTGTAACTTCTTGGTGGAAATTTATGTTCAATTCAATAATTATACACTTTTCTCATGAACATCTGATGACGATTTTGTCGAAACCGGTCGTGTAAATAAGTGCTTTCTTGCACTTATGTGTATAACTAATAATTATATACTGTGTTAAATAATACTGTGTATAATAAATAATTATTGAATTGGAGATATTCTTGACTTCTTGTAGAAATTAAAATAGTGAGCGATACGGTTATCTTCTCATTCGCTTGTCTTTTACCAACCACTATAGAAACACTAGTTGACTTCCGACTCTGTTTTTTTTTTATGAAATAAGGTGGCAAACGAGCAAACGGGTCACCTGATGGAAAGCAACTTCCGTCGCCCATGGACACTCGCAGCATCAGAAGAGCTGCAGGTGCGTTGCCGGCCTTTTAAGAGGGAATAGGGTAATAGGGGAGGGTAGGGAAGGGAAGGGAATAGGGGACGGTAGGGAAGGGAATAGGGTAGAGGATTGGGCCTGCGGTAAACTCACTCACTCGGCGAAACACAGCGCAAGCGCATGCTGTTTCACGCCGGTTTTCTGTGAGAACGTGGTATTTCTCCGGTCGAGCCGGCCCATTCATGCCGAAGCATGGCTCTCCGTGTAAAACGTTATTGCACCAAAATTTGTCTATCTTAATTCTTTGATTCCCAAGCATTCCAGAATATTAAAATTCAATATCAGATACTCAATAATTATTTTAAAACTTTAATTAAATTTTCAAGATTAAGGTATAAAATTAATATATCTATTCTACCTATATACTTTTTCAAAGTAACATTTATTTCCAAGTAACCTAAAATGGAAATAAAATCAGAGTATGAAGTTACCAAAACTCCCATAAAAGCGAGAGTGAGAATAATTAGATATCAGTTTTATAATCTAACTGAACAAAGTTGTATCATTAACCGGGGTCTTTCTTACTCCCTTATTTATGGGGTTCAATGTTTCGCATTCCGCTATAAACAGGGATTTTGGATTTAGAACGTTTCGGTTATAAACAAAATATTAAAACCGACTTCCAAGTGGAAACAATATAACATTACCTATTCTTCAATGAACTAAATAGTATTAAATAGTTCTTACTCTTGAATAGTGCCTTTTTCAGAATGCTCCTAATTCAACCTCAACTATTTCTGTAAACAATCTTTCATAATTTTGAAGTCGGTACCAGTCCAAAAAATAATTATTTTTAACAAAAAATTAAAACCGACTTCCTTCTCTTTTCAGATTCAGGTTTGATATCTAACACGTTTTAATTTTAGCCATTTATTCATACATTGCATGACTCAGGCGAGAAGTCCTGCCAAAGGATCTTAGATTTCTCTAAAAGCGGCGTCTTATCGAGAAAATCGTCCACAAACGCCTTAGTTTCGCCGTCGTAGATTTTGGACCGGGTCCAGATCCAGAGGTAGTCGTGGCGTTTCTTGGTCTCCTCGTCGTATTTACAGTCGTACAAGACAGCGTAGTTGTTCACGTCCAGGGCGAGAACGGCAACGGCTATATCTTCTGTATGCTCAATCTTCTTGTACATGGAAGAATGAATGTAGACCACACCGGTTCCGTTAGCTGCAGGGTAGAATGGTCCGCTGTAAGTCCACGGCTGGTCACCGTGATGTTCGGTGACATTGATCATGTTCTGTTCCGTCATAAGATGCACGAGGTCGCAGTGAGCTTTGACCTCGTAATCATTGTCGTATCTCGCTTGCTGGTACCACAGGCCTGAAAGCTGAAAACAAATAAAAGTAGTTTAAAAAGATAAAACCGACTTCAAAATTGTACCTACGTAATAAAGAATTAAAATTTCCTATCTCAAAAACTACGGAACCGATTTTGATGAAACTTGCAGTATTCCCTAAGTTGAACAATACCTAGGAAAAAAAAAACATTTAAATCGGAATTGTAGCTCCGGAGATATGCAAGCACAAACATAAAATAAAAAATTTATAAATAAATTGTTAATATAATAATATTATAATAAATAAGTAAATAAATTGTTACCTATATGTGAAAACTTTATAAATGGCTTTATGTTTCTATTGTACTCTTAGTGAAATTTTTGAAAAGCTGTGAGTTTTCTGAATAAAATAAAATAAAAAAAACATACATGCAGTATACACTCTTGAAATTTGGCATATTTATTCAGACGCTGATATACCTAGACTAACATATTATACGAAAACTGGGCATTTCAGGAAATAATATTACATACCTACATACGGGGCGAATTGATAACCTACTTTTTTGAAGTCGGTTGAAAAATAGGGTTTCTGTCTACTCTGGTTCTGTTTTATCTCCTAACAATCGTTTTGAAGAAGTCTCATAGATAATGATAAACTGTCTGAGACTTCTATCAAATAAAATATTTCGATAACCCAAACTCTATAGCTTTGTCCACATTGTGCCTTTTTCTGTTCATCAAGGGCATGCCTTATAGCGCTGTCAACAGCGAACGTGACGCATGCCCTTGTTGACCAAAAAAAAAGGCACAATGTGGACAAAGCTTAAAATATCTGGTCGTTCCAACCTCTGGAATAAGGGCAAGTACATAAAGCGCAAAATTTAAAAATTCGTCTTCTTTTATACAATTTACTCAACCCATTATTATTATAACTTACATACACCCATTATTACAACATATTAAAAATCATAATAATATTAAGCATATTGCATTTTAACAAATTACAGTGGCATCTGCCGTTACACACATAAGTCGTTTGTGAGTGTTTCTGAATATCTTTTTTCATATTTCATAACACATGACAAATGCGGGCGTAAGTGTATTTAATGACAAAGTCATTAAATACACTTACGCCCTTCCAATCCAACTTCGGAACTGGTGCGACGACGGGACATTCTTTCTCTATGTACAGGATAGACGAAGACCCAAAATTAAATAAAACACACAACACTACGCAGATCTTGGAAATCATCTTGGGAGGAAAACGCTGACAATGACTGCAATTATTGAACTTGCGACTTAAATACCCCTAAACAAGGTGAATTCGCTTATTTAGTAATACGTTTTTTGTATTTCCATCGATAACATCGATTACAATATTTAATTATTATGTTAATTACACTAAAATTTAAATAAAGATTTATTTTGTATTCTCAAAATTATCCTCCTTTGAAAATATATCTCAGTAATCACTGTGTAGGTTTTTGAAGAGATTGGTTACAAAAATTCATTATTAAGTAGATTTGAAGACGTGAGTGGATGAATTGGTGTGTGAGTAACAATTTGAAAATGTTCATTTTTAGGGTTCCGAAATCAACAGGGAATCCTTATGAAATAAAATGAAATGAAATGAATGTACGTAATGAAAATACGATATCTTAAAAATTTATACAAAAAAAATCACAAAAATGCATTTAATTTTCACATTTTTCAATTTATTTTCAAAACGGTCGATTCAAATGGGTGAATCTACGAATAATAAAAACTAAGGAATCGTAACTCCCATACTATTACCACAATAGACATAACTACCAGTAGTTCGACTGCAAAGAAACGGACAGGTTTCGATATCTGTCAAATTCGTCGGGTTTCACTAGGATTATAAACGGAATGTGCCTCGTGCTGGCTGATATAATTTATTTTTAAATATATAAATTAAAGATTTCAAAATAAGATTCTGACAATTTTAATCGCATGTGCCAAAACACAAACAACAATACGACCAAAGAGACGTCTATCGAATATGTCATATTTTTAAATTCGTAGGTAACAAGCAAGAAGTTTACACCCTTAACAAGTTAATAACCCTAGCGACGATTTTCGTCATAATACGTCAAATTTAAAAATTTCAACATCAGTTCTAAGTCGGCATACTCTATAATTCTGTCTACTCTGCTATTACCGTTTTAAATTTGGTTCCTTTTGATCTGTCATGTAACGTCAGCCTAGTACCGCTCAAGGTCACCTAAATTTTGCCAATGTATTGAAATGTGTACCTAAGGTACACTTTTTTGAGTTACTTTTCCTTAGTTTTCATTATTTGTAGGGGTGAATACTTAAATGCAAAATTCTATTATTGAGGGGATGTACTAGACTAGCGGATTTTGATTTTTTTTTTAAATATTTATCGAGTTATTACGAAAAAACGACTTTGGTGCCGATTTTACGTCGTTCTTGTTCACCTGGTGCATATTATTATGTAACTATAGAGTTGCCATCGCCCAAATTCCCTTCGCCGGTCAGGCACGACAAAATTCCTTTACATTTGGCCGAAATGTGGTTATTTCTCCGACACCTCATAAACAGTATTTACGACTAGACAACGTCTTGCTAATATTAAGATACTACTACATATTGTCAAAATATTGTCTTTGGTCTGCACCAAAGGGTGCGGCAGACGACAGACTATCCGTGGCGCACTTTTTAGTCTGTGGAAATAGAACCTATGCAATTTTATGCAGTAACGCACAGACAGACTAAAAAGTGCGTCACGGATAGTCTGTCGTCTGCGCTGCGCCTTTATCATATTATTATACTTTTTTTTCAATTCTTGTGTCTGAGACTCAGCTATTCTCAGACTTGCCATGTAGGCATTGTCTAATAGTATTTAAGATTTAATAAAAAAAACTACAATTTATTGTCAATTTGAATACAGACTTCAACCATAAACAAAGGAGTATAATTCGTGTGTATAAGCTTGTCTGTCAAAACATGGCAGTGTGCGCGTTGTAGTGTTTGTAATGTTTTATTTATTAAAATAAAGTATGATAAAAGCACAATTTTATTATTATTATTTTAAACAATATTAGCTCGATGCACTCCTTCTCAATATAAACTACAACTTTGCGAAATTTCATGCACCTACGTTTCTGCATTTTTCGTAAAAAAGGTTCCAAAGTTTTTCGCGCGCGTATTAATAATATATTCTTCTAAGGCTGGCCTCACACACACAGGCGGAATTTCATTATCGGAAATTCATATTCTTACAGATCGATCTATGAAATTCATAATCTGAAAAAATCAGAATGTGTGTGGAGCGTGATATTGTATGGTATTCCGGTCTTTCTGAATTAATAATATGAATTTCCGATTATGAAATTCCGGCTGTGTGAGGCCAGCCTTATATATAAAATTCTCGTGTCACAATGTTAGGCTGCGTACTCCTCCGAAACGGCTTTACTGATTTTAACCAAATTTTATATGCATATTCAGTAGGTCTGAGAATCGGCTACTGGGTACTTATTATATTATATTGATAGGTGCATTTGTTGAAAGAATAATAGTAAATTATTACAACTCGAGACTGACGACGGCCATTGTTTGCATACTATGGAATAGCGATGTACGTTGCCATGGTGACATACTTATTTAGTCACTTGAATAAAATATGGGCGAAATATATCTTATATCTTTAAACGAGCAATTCTTGTATATATATAACTGGAATCTCGGAATCGGCTCCAACGATTTTCATAAAAAATTTTGTATATAGGGGGTTTCGGGGGTGATAAATCGATCTAGCTAGGAATAATTTCTAGAAAATGTCATTTTATTCGTGTTTTATCGAATACCGAACTAAGCTCGGTCAAATAGCTAGTTTGTCTTTAAACGAGCAATTCTTGTATATATATATATATATATACAAGAATCCAATTATACATATATATGTATAATTGGAATCTCGGAATCGGCTCCAACGATTTTCATGAAATTTAGTATATAGGGGGTTTCGGGGGCGATAAATCGATCTAGCTAAGAATCATTTTTAGAAAATGTCATTTTATTCGTGTTTTATCAAATACCGAACAAAGCTCGGTCTAATAGCTAGTACTTTGTAATATGGCAAGAAACGTTTGCCGGGACAGCTAGTAGATAAATACGTTGAACAAAGATCTTAGATCAGATATGGTAGTAATTATGATATTAATTAATAGAATGATCTAGACAAAGATTTGTTACTTACAGGAAAAACAACTTGTATTTACGGACGGGACTCCAGGTAGACTCAAATTTAAGATAACAGTATACTAATTACTTATATGTAAATACCTTGTTTGACCCTTTTATGTTATCCATGTTTGTTTCTTGTCTTTTTTAATAACATTATGCACCACAAATAATAATTATAATAATATGATAATCATTATACATTTAAATTGCTCTAGCCTCTGAATATACATTGTAGTAATTAATATAACGACCATGGACCATGGAAGGCCACGTTCCTTTGAAGGCCAACTATTAAAAAGTCGTAGTTATCGTCATGGTAAGACATATTCCTTCTACTACACACTTATCCATCAAACTTAAGGCCACAAATGCGGCGGCGAGTCGATCGCACCGCAATAGGGAACATGCAAATATAATATTTATGAAAATGTTGCTATTAAAACGTTACAAAAATATAAAAGAAGGTTCAGTGACGTCACACATGCTATCCCCGCGTTCCATTTAGCGTTTAGAACGATCAAAATGCCCCCATTTTGAGCATTTTGATCGGTTTTAACGCTAAATGGAACGCGGGGAATGACAACTTTTTGAGAGGTACGATCAGGTGGGGTCATTGTCAATAATTGTCAAACAGTAGTGACATCATACAGACTATAGATCCGTTTTGGCGCCAATATTTAAATTGACAATTTTAAACAGCATTTTTTGCAGTAAATTCCAGTGTTTTAATTTTTTAATATACTTGTGGTCGATTCTACATGGAGTTCTTTAAAATAAAGACAAAAATAAAAATATCGCATCTTCCCTATTGTAGCAGTGCGATCTTAGGGCCGCGCTACACCGGAATGGCAGCGGCGCGGCGAGCACTTTCGGTGTCATATGATTTTAAACTTTATCTTCATTATTGTAATACGACATTTGCACTCAGCCCTGTTGGACAGGGAAGTGGGGAGGGAAGTGGGCAGCGTGAATATGTAAATAGGTGACTCGCGCTGCCACATGACACATGCAGCGGCATGAGCATGCCGCTGCTATTGCCCGGCGCTCCCTCGAGTGTCGGTTTTTCGGGCGGAAGTCAAAGGACGGGCAGCGCGAGCGCGAGTGAGTGTTTACATTCAGCTCTCTCGCTCACTTGCCGCCAGTGCCGTCTTTTTTAGAAATGAAGCATAGTTAATTTTTAATTTAATTTTTTGTGACTGGTCCATGCGCCAACTTAAAATAATGGACTTAACATGTAGAATTTGTAATAATAGGTAATTACGGTGTTGTATTTCTATGAATTTCTCTCATCCACAATTTCCTTTCACTACGACGACGGCATCTTCGATTCGATCTGTTTTGATTTCTTTTTAAAATATGCATAATATAGTTTCAGCAGACATAATGTTGTCGCCGCAACAGTTTCGATATCCGCCATCGTTGCGAGTCGTTACGTAAAAGAGTATGAGGGCTGAGTGTGACCACTCACTCGCCTCTATAATGCCGCATAAGTATTTGAGGCAATATTTCCGACAGCGGCAGGAGCAGTGGGCTGAGAGTAAACGGCCCATAATACATAGTATCGCTTGAGAAATCGCGGCCGCCAGCGGCCACGAGCGGCCACGAGCGGCCACGGGCGGCCGTAGACTTCTCAAGCGATACTATGTATTACATTAATGAAGATAAAGTTTAAAATCATATGACACTGAAAGTGCTCGCCTCGCCGCTGCCATTCCGGTATGTCGCGGCCCTTACTGTTTTGTAGACTTTGGTTGAATGAGTGAGTTTACCGGAGGCCCAATCCCCTACCCTTTTCCCTTACCTACCCTCCCCTATTCCCTTCCCTACCCTCCCCTATTCCCTTCCCTACCCTCCCCTATTGCCCTATTCCCTCTTAAAAGGCCGGCAACGCACCTGCAGCTCTTCTGATGCTGCGAGTGTCCATGGGCGATGGAAGTTGCTTTCCATCAGGTGACCCGTTTGCTAGTTTGCCCCCTCATTTCATAAAAAAAAAACCAAATACAATGTTATGTTGGCTCTACAGAA
The DNA here is from genome assembly GCF_905147365.1 of Aricia agestis. NCBI lineage: Eukaryota > Metazoa > Arthropoda > Insecta > Lepidoptera > Lycaenidae > Aricia > Aricia agestis. The sequence goes on along the minus strand of NC_056408.1, from coordinate 7,182,894 downwards.
GAGCTGTTCGCACATAACTAATATCATGTAACTGACGTTGAGAAGTTAAATATTATCATGTTACATTAATTAAAAATGTTTGAATAATCTTATTGAATAAATTATTTTGACTTTATATGCAAAAATATAAATTTTGATCTAAGTTTTAAGTTTTTGCCGAACTATTTTTGGTGTTTCCCGTTTATCAAGGTAGATTCCATTACCAGATTTCATCTAAATCGGCTAAGCCGTTTAAACGCCTAGAGGTAACAAATAGATAGACAGACAAAAAAACTTTCGAATATAAGTATATCGCCAAATACAGTCGTTAAATTACAGTATAGAAATCAGCGCCAATTCAGGCGTTATAAGTCTCGAATAAAGGATGTTTGGAGACTTGTTGTCAGTTCAGAGTTGACGTGTCTCCAGAACTTTCTGTATCGCGAAGTTTGCGAAGATATTCACGTGGGCATGTGTTACACATAGGTAATGTGTGAAGTTTCTGTTTCATATTTTGAGCCATATTCCTACGTGTAATTACTGCCAACCTGCTAGTTATAGGATTTTGTGGAATTGAAATTGGAATAATAATAACTTACACACCGATTTCGGTGATGGTAGCTGGTTTCACGCAGGAGTAATTTTATAGTGCCCAGGTGTGTGACCAGCACACAAGAGTACTCTCTGTTCCTTTACTCTCTTAACCCATGTGGGATGGACGACCGACACGTCACACGACTGGCGAGAGATCAGGCGCAGGACCGACTTTTTACATACCCATCCGACGCATGGATCATCTTACTTGTCAGATAATTAGGTAATCAGCCTGCATTGTCCTAACCAAACTTGGAAACAACATGTTTCCAACGCGGGAATCGAACCCACGAGTCAAGAGCGACGCTCTAAGCCACTGGACCACTGAGGCGATTGGAATAGGAGCGTTTGTGATCAAAACTAACAGCGGGTTTACTTTACTTCAATCCAGTGGTCGAATGCAGCGCTGGATTGTATTAATGGATTGGAATAATGTAAACCGTCCATTAATATAGTACAACATATTTATGAAATAAATAATTTTTTAACGTTATGCACTTTTTAGTATCAGTAAAAATAGTTATCTCGCGTCATGATACGTGATCTAATAAAAATTTTGAGGGAGAGTAAATCTCCGCGACGACACATAGGAGAGGAAGTAAATATACCGCTCTCTTTGTATCGTGCGGCGAAAATGTATACTGCTAGATTCTTCTACCCTTAAAGGGGCGACTAACCCTAAAGTGTCGATAATATAATTCATTTTTATACTTACTTGAAAATAAGCCCCGAATTATTTTATATTCTAAAATTAGATACTACATTATATTTCCGAGAATTCGATCTGAGCAAAAACACGACATCTTAAAATTTTCTCGATAGAAAAAAATCACAAAGATGCATCTAATTTTCACGAATTTTTCATTTATTGCCATAACCGTGCATTGAACTAAGTTAATATTTTAACACGTTGTATGAAATTTTATCATTGAGAGATCGACCTAGCGGATTTATAAAATGTTGTATATTTATCGAGTTATTGAGAAAAAACTAATTTGGCGATGAATCCGCGTCGTCCTTTCTCACCTGGCATATGAAAGACGGGCGTGAGTGTGAAGAGAAAAGGACGATGTTTGATTTTTTACGTTAGTCGCCCTCTTAAACTCACCAAAAGCGTTAAGCGTTTTCTCTAAGCTTGTGGCATCTAGAGTTATGATGCAGGATTACCTCTTTTTCTCAACGTCATCCAAGCACATGCGATGTGCAATAATTATGGTGTCATTTTCAATGACAACTGCTTCGCATTTCCTTTGTCATTCAGAGCCACAAGAATATATAATGCTTGTTGATGTATAAGATATCCCACTAAAACATTAAATGTAAAAAGGAGCCAAGCAAAATATTGCATAGCCATGCAATATATCTATCGTAAAAAGTTTTCAGATCACATTCAAGCCAAGCCTTCAACTTATTTTGTAATTTAAATCAACATTGAGTGAATTTATCAATAGTTTTCTTTATTTTATAATTATTATAGTGGCTCGGCAATGAGCACAAGAAAAACAAATATAAAACTTCATATTTGGGGTAGTTAAACGGCAAGCGTAAAGTGTTTTTAGTATGTAACGACGCATGTGGACGATGGTACCCAATAAATCCAATCAGTCGCTGATTGTTTCTCTAGTGCTCATTGCCAAGCCACTATCATAATTATAAAATAAAGAAAACTATTGATAAATTCACTGAATGTTGATTTAAATTACAAAATAAGTTGAAGGCTTGGCTTGAATGTGATCTGAAAACTTTTTACGATAGATATATTGCATGGCTATGCAATATTTTGCTTGGCTCCTTTTTACATTTAATGTTTTGTGGGATTTCATTTCTTTTTTTAAGGTTTCTTTTCTTTTCAGGCCACGTTAAAACTTTTCTGTACTTAGCTTAGCACCCAATCTCTATCTCTAGGTATATATTCTAGGTCGTAAAATTAATTGATAATAACAGGTGGGTACTTCTACAAAGTACAAATTCTATGACGATAGCCCAACAACTTTTGAACTTTCAGGAGGTTATTTGTGCACCGATGTTACTTTTGATTGAGTATTACGACCTATCCCGGATTATTTTTAACCATAATAATTATACTCCGCAAACAAGCGGTTCCGCGATATAAAGAGAGTGCTACAACATTTACTATCGAGCGAGTATGAAGTGTACATCGTAATTCGCAGTTCTGATTTCATTTATATTTTAATCGAATCTAATTATCATAGTTTCATTGTTAACTTTGTTAACACTATTTTTAATATATTTCCTTCTGTACGTAAAATAATTATTATGAAGTCGAAACTCATTTTTAATGTTCTTGCAAAGCCACAAATACGTGGGAGAGCCATGCTTCGGCACGAATGGGCCGGCTCGACCGGAGAAATACCACGTTCTCACAGAAAACCGGTGTGAAACAGCGCTAGCGCTGTGTTTCACCGAGTGAGTGACTTTACCGGAGGCCCAATCCCCTACCCTATTCCCTTCCCTACCCTCCCCTATTCCCTTCCCATCCCTATTCTCCCCCTATCCCTATTCTCCCCTATTACCCTATTCCCTCTTAAAAGGCCGGCAACGCACCTGCAGCTCTTCTGATGCTGCGAGTGTCCATGGGCGTCGGAAGTTGCTTTCCATCAGGTGACCCGTTTGCTCGCTTGCCCCCTTATTTCATAAAAAAAACATTAAAATCTTTTCTTTTATTTAATAAAGTTATATTATACTTTTCAGTGTTTTGGTTTCCTTGCCCAAAGGATGAAAACGGGAGCCTATTCCTAATGAGTCTAGACTTCGTTGTCTGTCTGTCGTCCGTCCGTCTGTCACGAGGCTAGATCTCGAGTACCGCAATAGGTAGATATTTAAATTTTTGACAAATTATGTACTTTTGTTGTCGCTATAAAAGCTAATAGTCCAACTAAAATAAAATAAATAATTAATGGGGGGTGTCATACAACAAACAGGTTTTTTTGCTCTTTTTTGCTCTATATCCATAATGGTAAAAGTAAAGTTTTTGAAAATTTCAGAAAATACTTAATTGTATTTTAACTATAATAATTATAAGTAATAATAAGTACATACACTTGTGAGGGCTCCCATACAAATTTACGGTACGGAACCCTATGTACGCCAGTCCGACTCGCACTTGGCCAGTTTCATAATTTATCCTCTCAGTGTGGATAACGATCCACCTTGTTGCCAAATTTCAAGTTTCTAAGTCTACTAGAAGTACCTTAGAATTTTGATGATCTGTCAGTCAGTGAGTGGCAAAATGTAGTAACTTTGATCATCCGTAACTATTAAACTATTTATCGAAATGTTATGTAATTTGGAGGTTAAGCTAGTTTTAGTATTTGCTCCTAGTCACCGAAATTTTAAATCCCTAGCTTTGTTAACATCGAAGATAAAGGGGGTGTGAAAAAGCCGCGAACCGCTTCGAGAAAGGTATGGTACGGCCGTGCCTTTGCTAAAAAGCTTGGCTGGAGCACTGCCGTGCTCCCAGATTTAAAACATATCAACTTCACCAGTCAATGACATTTGACCTACCGAAATTCTGTATAAATAGCAATTCTGAGCTTAATTTTCTCCTGGTCGTCTTACGGGTCTTTGAAAACATTAATTTTCTTTCGGTACCAGTGAATAAATTGATCAGTTTCCAAGTCACAAATATTAAAGTCTTTGATATTTGTACCATTTTCGGCAAATATATTTTAATAATATATTTTCACTGGCTAGTTTTGTGTGAGTATTATTATTAATACTAGCTGTTGCTCGCGACTTCATCCGCGTTAGGAAAATGTGATAACAAAGATAATGAAAAAGAATAAATTTTCCCTTTTTAAGGTTCCTTACCCAAATAGTAAAAATGGGAATTTATTATAAAGACTTTGAAGATTGTCTGTCTGTCCGTCTCCAGGCTGTATCTCAAAAACCGCGCTAGCTAGATAGTTGGCATAACTAATCGTTTTCTAATGCCGTTATAGCAACAAAAATACTAAAAACAAAATACTTAAAGAAAGTATTTGAAGGAGGCTCCCATACAACAAATGCCCGTATTTAAATTTTATTAATCACTAAAAGTCCTTAGTTCTGTCTGTCTGTATGTCTGATCGTGGTATACTTATAATTAAAAACCAGTGCACGGATTTTCATGCTCTTTTCAATCGAAATAATGATTTTTCGGGAGATTTAGGCATATTTAAATTGTTTAGTTTCTGTGTCCATTTGAGTACACATTTGTCGGAAAAAATTAAGCTCTATGAATTATGATATGAGACATAGGTAATAATAAAAGAATGTATGGCGGAAATATTTTCAGACGTGGGAGAGCCATGCTTCGGCACGAATGGGCCGGCTCGACCGGAGAAATACCACGTTTTCACAGAAAACCGGCGTGAAACAGCGCTTGCGCTGTGTTTCGCCGAGTGAGTGAGTTTACCGGAGGCCCAATACCCTACCCTATTCCCTTCCCTACCCTCCCCTATTCCCTTTCCATCCCATCCTAACCCTCCCCTATTACCCTATTCCCTCTTAAAAGGCCGGCAACGCACCTGCAGCTTTTCTGATGCTGCGAGTGTCCATGGGCGACGGAAGTTGCTTTCCATCAGGTGACCCGTTTGCTCGTTTGTCCCCTTATTTCATAAAAAAAACCTTTTCTAGATCTACAAAAAAGCTCGCCATAGAATATTATGTCTATCCTTGAAGGTGAACTTGCTATGCTTACATTTATTTTTAGATTAAAAAAAATGGTCAATATGTGTTATGCGGTAAATTGCACATAGAAATTACGCTGAAGTTAGCTGCTACTCGTACCGACTTAAAAATTATGAAGATTGAATACAGAAATAGTTGACGCGTCTATTTGTGTCCCAAAAAAATACAGGAGTACTAATACCTCATTATCATAACACCACTTTCGTAAGCAATGTACCAAATTCGGGTTATTGTACCTCTATAGTGTATATAAACACTATACAGCTACAAATCAGTTTTGAAAATCAGTAAAAAACGGTGGAACAATAATATAATCAAAGGCAAGAGTTTTTATAATACCTAATGTAACGTGATGATACACGGCCTAATTATAGTAATGATAATGATTACGAGTAGTATTTAAATTGACACATTGACATTTAAATACGCTTTTAGTTGTTGAAACAACGCCAAAATTGCCGAACAGGTATGCCGTATCTAGAGGTATAAGGATTCAAGAGTTCTGTACAGCACCTGCGGAACCAGGGTATACTTCGGCGCAAATTCTTATTTTTTGGTAGTTTAAGCTTAAAATTCTTCAGAAAAGCGTAAAATTACTATGTGTTTCCATATACATTTCAAGGAGCCCCATCGATTTCTCATGGATTGCATCATCAAATCACCACTTTTGTGATCATGTTACCAAATTTGGGCTACATCTCATTCAACAACAAAAGGATTTTGGAAATCGGTTCACAATTGCCGGAGATGTCCGCGAACCATTATAAAAAAGTGAAATATATCCTCCTCCTTTTCGGAAGTTGGTTAAAAAGTAGCCTAAGTTATTCCTTACTACATCAGCTACATGCCTAAAAAAGTCCTGTCAAAATCGCTCCAGCCGTTTCAGAGATTATCCGGAACAAACAGACAGACAGACATATAGACAAAAATTGTAAAAACTGTTGTTTTGGTATCTGTACCCTATAAACATTCTTATGCATGTAGTTAAAACGGTTCTTTCAATATTACAAACAGACACTCCAATTTTATTTATATGTATGTATAGATTATTTATTATAGAGAAAATATTTTATTGCTTGTATATATGGAATATGGATGACATCAAAACTGCTTAACCGATTTGTTCGCAGCTAATTAAAATCCATAGTAATATTATGCGAAAGTGTGGCTGTCGGTCTCTTACCTCTTCACGTCAAAACCATTGAACCGATTTTGCTGAAATTTGGTAGATTGAGTCCCGAAGAACATAGGACACTTTTTATCCCGGAAAAATCATGGCTTTCGTGCGATAAACGAATTTTGGCGCAACGGAGTTGCAGGCGTCATTTAGTATGTATTTACCATCGAGGACATTGATTCCTAGGCAGCAGGCGCGGTCGCAGCCTGAAATTTGGGGGGGGGGGGGGGGGGGTCACCAGTAGTCACTACACAATTTTTTTTTATCTGCGCCCTCGGACGGTTCTAAGTTCACAGCAGCTGTCTAAGGTCGGGCGAAGTGGTGTTTAGGGGATAGCTAGAAATTTCCTTTTATTCTTTGGCAAGATTTTTCAATTTTACCTTAGATTTTGGGGGGGGTCATGTCCCCTGTGACCCCCCCCATTCGGACCGCACCTGCTAGGTAGTTGACGGACCTGCGTCATTTGGTCCAATTGTGTCAATTCAATGTTAGCTGTGATCGGTCTGATGAGGGGAAATTACTTAGGTCCTCCATCTGCCTAGGAATCAACTTCTCTGATAGTACAATAATCGTTATATTATGCAACTTTTTGCTCAACTTGATTTCATGACATCCAGTTTACTCTATTACAAATCCTTAGTAAGTTTGGATTTTGATACTTTTGTCTGAAATACTATTAAATGAATGGTAATCTAAAATCTAACCTAAAAGGCCTTTGATGTTAATTGTGAAATGCATAACTGGAAAGCCCGCATGCAGTCAGTGCATGTGACATAAGCAAACTGAAGTTCTGCTTAGGCTAGTCGGCATTTGGGGCATGTGAATTCTGAGGTATTAATTAAGAGCAAATTATTAAATGAGGTACAAAACTACAAATCTTATTGATGCACAAAAATTTTTTGAAGTACCGTGGTACGTGTTATGGTTTTTCTAATTGTATGAAGACTGTTAATCGTGCTCCGTCTCAACGTTTCCCTAATAGTATTTAAAGTTTGCAGTTGTGGTCTGGAATATAAGCTATAGTTTCGGAATTGCAACAAATATGTAAATTAAATATTATTTTACTATCTTCTTTAATTTATTCTGGAATCCGGATTACATAAGGTATTCACGACCTCAAAAGTCATTTCATGATTGGGGGAATGGGGATAAGATTGCACCAAAACTAATAAATGTTTGCTGAAACGGATGTTGCAGTTTAGTGCCCTAGATTCCCTCACGTCGCACCGCCTTAGCGGATTCCAAGTTTAATTGAAAACACTTTATACAACCTTTTCTTTTAATTGTTCTAGCACTCCATGTGGCCAAGTTCCACATTGTTTCATTATACCGCCGAAATTGAAACCGCCGTTCTGAATAACTACTGCCCGCGCCGTATCACTCATCGCATTAATGTTACATTGTATTATGTTTGCAATGTTATAAAGGTTAATATTGTAAAGGTCTAGAATTTATGTTGTTTCGGATACATATTATTAGAATAGTATTTTAATCTTCGTGGAAAAACGAGACACAATAGCCTTTCTATTGTTATCGCGGTCGCATGTGACCGCTTGGAGCTTGAAGCATAAATAATATTTTTTTTTACATCGACGAATTCAAGTTTTACTGTTGTATGACCAATCATATAAACGTTACATACACGTAATTATAGTAACTTATATCATAGGCAAAGGAAAGTATAATTTCTCTATGCTTATATCTTTCGATCGCGGCAAAACGAGACACAATAGCTTATCTGTTGTTATCGCGGCCGGATGTGGCCGCTTGGGGCTTCATGAATTATACAACATGATCAGAAGCGTAGCGTGCCTTGGCGGCACGTTGGGGGCCCCGTATAATTGATACGGCAGATAGGGCGGTACCTAGACTACCTACGCCCCTGAACATGATCATAATCTATAACAGACAATCTTTAAATTTTAATAATACATTCATTAACAAAATTACTGTTTTCGCATAACCAAATACATTGAATTACAATCGTTACGCCATTGTAAAAATAGTACAAACCGCAATTAAAAAAACTAATCACCAAATTGTTCGGACAATTATGAGCGAGCGTGGTAATGCAATTTTATCAGAATGTAATAATTATAGGCGTCGATGGCATAAAATACTGAATAATTGGAATACGTAATCGCGTACGGCACCGCCAAAACAGGAGCGGGTTTAAATTACATTCCCGGAAAAGATTATTGTCATTAATGAAATGAAAATCTTATTTCATATTTTCATATAAAGTCACCGTCACCAAGTTATACGTATATCATCATTCATCACACTAATATTATACAGGCGAAAGTTTGTGAGTTTGTATGTTTGTTACTTCTTCACGTCTAAAAGGCTAGAGCAATTTTAAGTAAATTATGGAGTTATATGATACCCTGGATTAACACATAGGCAACTGTTCACTGTGGAAAATACCAAAATTTATTCTCCCTAATAAACCGAGGGTTATAAAATATGTTGTGATTAAAATATCTACTTTTGAATATCAGTTCATTCATTTGTCTCTCATTATAAAGTAATTATAAATCGGACCTAATTCCCGAACCTTTCAGTTCAGTTCTTAGACTGTCCCAGAAGCTTTCTCGTACCGAATGTCATTTCGATCACTCCCGTTAAACGTATTTCGCATGTGTGTTAAATTCGAGACGAGATGAATTTAGGTGACGAGAATTGGACCCCAAATATTTTTATAAATGAAATATATTACGCAAAACAAAATCAAGCTTGAAACGTATGTGTGGAACAAGCGAAAGCTCTCAAGGCGATAACAACAAAGATTGTTTCGCATAGGGTTATTAATTTTCATTTAACGCAGTTGAGTGGAAGTAGGAGACCAGCTTCTTAGAAGCCCGCCATTCTCGAAATAAGCTCGCTGGTGGCGTGGTTTAATTTCGTGATAGTTTCTTTAGCAATTTCAAATCTGCTCGAAAAATAATAAAATAGTTTTAATATAGCTCGTGTATCTGTAATTATTTAGAAAATATACGACGGTAATCGCTTTCCATCAGACATTTATTCGCTCGTTTTCCTTATTCGCCCAAAAATACTAACTACGGTAAGTATGTGATTTCAACCCATAATTTAATTGTTTTTATTTTAATAGGCAATTATTCACTTTATGCTTAACGTCATATTGACAGTTCTCGTTACCCCACAAACACCTGCGATAGTCACGGATTTCCCAAACAAATCCATTCCAATTAAAGCATAAAAACGAGATAACAGAGTGAATTTCCCCGATGTTCTCATAAATATGAAAAAATTAAATAATTTTCGTTTGAAAGCTCGCGAAAGAATGTACTCTGACAGCATAAATGCTACAAAGGAGAACTTTCTAGGACCGTCGACTGTTAAAGTATGTTGTTTACGAGTTTTTAAAATGTAAATGAATAATAATTGTGTTCGGTATCTTCGCAATATGTTGAAATTGTTGAGCGGGGAATATTTTTCAACATTGTTAATGTTCGTGTTTCGTTATGCTTTTTAGAAATGTACCGTGTATGGTTTACGTATATCGTTTGGATTTATTACGATTGAGCACATTATATACATAGAGTCCAGGGACGTAGCTAGAGTCAGATTTGAGGGTAGGGTAGCATTGGTTACAGGTAGTGCGGAAGAAAAAAAAAATCATAATAATTGATTGATTTTCTAGGGTTTTGATATTTTAAGGTGGGGAATTGTGATTTTAATGACTCTTGATAAATGATGTCTGATGACATTTCTGAACACAATTTATGTATCGCTTGGGGATTCTGCCCGCCCGTGAGCTTTGGGAGCCCAGGGCCTGAGAGCCCGCGAGCACCAGGGCGCCACGGAGCTCACTTTGAGAAAAGCTGACAGAGAGCAATGTGCAGCAAAACATTGCGGAACAGTATAATCTCGTATATTACTGAGTACAAACCCCATGGACTTTATAATAACATCTATTCATCGAAGGAAATTGTGCGGTCCCTAAAGCTAATGAAGTATACAGGAGCGAGAATACCTAAAACCGATCTAAATACCCTGTATCTTGTCCACACACAAGAGGAGAAAGCAGCCCTCACTAATACAGGCTATGGATCGGGAACGGACTCTCGCGTCCTCACAATCCATGAAGCTCAGGGATTAACGAGTCCTTCGGTGATCATCATACAGACCAAGTCCCGAAAGCTGGCAATCCATGACAGCGTTCCTCATGCAGTTGTAGCTATATCCCGGCACACTAACACCTGTGTCTATTACACTGACACTGATGGAGACGCTGTGGCAAGCTTCATAAAAAGAGCCACGGAGGTGTCAACCGAACACATAAAAGATTATAATATAAAAATGGCTATAAAAGACAGGAACGATAAAGTCCTAAGCCACATGGCGGGTAGATTCGACACAGAACGATATCTTTTTAACAACCTAGAAACTCCACCCAGCTTGAGTGACCCCTCTCCACCAAGCCAATGTCACAACATCTAAAGGCAAAGGGTGGAGCAGCATAAAATCTAAGGAAATCGGAAAATGTCGGATCTACTGGCCGCCACACCGACTGGGACCTCACCGTTCAAAACATTAATATTATTATTATGCAATTTATAAAACAATAAATGTATATATTTATTTATTATATGTATAACATATTATACTCTATTCTATTAAATATATATATACACATATTAAAAAAAAAAAAAAAAAAAAAGTGTCCATGGCGTGATGGACCACAATTAATTAAAATTCATAATATTATTTCAATTATCCTTGGTGCGAAAAATCTAAATAATAAAATAACAAAAAAAGGATATGGACGAACAGTCTATAGACGGCCCCAATTTTATAATAAAAAAAAAAAAAAAAAAAAAAAAAACCCCATTGACTTATGACTTCCTTACGAGCGTCGCCAGCAATATTATTCCTAATTAATAATTCTGTTCGTTTGTAAGGTGCATCTTACTAGGTGCCAATATGGATGACAGCCAAGGATGGGATGGTTCCATATTATAATCGTTTCATGCGTGGGTTTAAAGCATGAATGTGTAAAGAGTAAAGAATTAATTGATAGCAGATAATGATGCTGTTACCTACCGCGGTTCGAACTCGTATTGAGTTAATTTGACGTGAGCAGATAATTAAATGTCATCCCGGGCTGGACTGGGCATAAATTATAAATGAACGGAATCGGAAACCGCGGCCGCCATATTGAAAAATAATGTTGTCAATAATTGTATTTTAAACGGGCCAAGTGTAACGCTGTCCATACAGTTTTCAGAGAGACTTCGTTAAGTTTGTGTGTTGTACCATCGGAGAAATGGATTCATAGGATAGAGGACCTACAATATTTGGCCGGGTTATATTAAGTCAATATAAACACGCGATTTGGTTACACTGCACTACCAGATTACAAGCAAATGCATGTAACAATTTATTTACATAGCAGTGTGGTCGCGCTGTCTGTTACATACTATCTTACGTACGGTGTAGCCGCCAAACCACGTGTTCTAGACAATGAGTTTCTAAAATACTAGAGCAGCAATGTCTTACAAAAGATTCTCAGAAATGCGTAACCACTTTTTTGTTCAAAAGACAATGTCAAGTCATATATTCGTTATGTCATTATGTATGTGAGATATGCCTGCAGGCATCTTCGAAGTGGCAACGCGTTGCTACCGTAAACTTCCAATCTAGTTACGTTAGTAACATAGAATATCATTGGTTCTAGAGGACTTATATTATTATAAGTCCAACCTCATTCGTTATCTCTGAATCAGCCCACGTAGATCTTCCGACCCAGCGAGGTTGTGTACTCGGTCAGGCCGAAACCCCACGTCGTATCAGATGTTATAATGGTGTTTCGATTTCAAAAATTTCGAAAACGCGATTTAGGCCTACTACGAAACTGTTTTGAGACTCAAACAATCGGACGAGAATGCTGTCCTGCTCTAACAACGTCATTTCACGTTTGTTAGAGTAGGACGCAGCATTCTCGTCCGATTATTTGAGTCTCTAAACAGTTTCATGATACAAGGCCAGGATTATGCGTTACTTGGCCCGTTAGAATCTTAAACAAATCATATCTATTTAGCAACTTAAACAAACATAATATTATTGTTTCGTTACAATGCGGGTGGAAACAAAAACGAAGCGCTATTTAGATTAATGCGATGATTGTATTCAAACGGAATCCGATGTTTTATGCTCTATTAGACGATAATGGCTTAATATGGCTGAAATGAAAATGTGATTTATTACAGTGTTTGGAATATTGCGTCTGCACCAACGATTTGTATGCGGGCGGAATCGTTTTATGGCCATACTTTACTGAACGTAGTTTCATCTTTGACTCTTTATTTCCTGCAGTTTTTGGTATAATTTATTCTCAAGCAGACTAACAAGTAAAGTATTAAATAATTCAAAACTGCACTGTGACATAAGCATCACTTAGGTGTGGTTTCACTCTTCAGTTGTTTTGTTAACATGGCATGTGTTATAGAAATACATGGGTAACTTTTTATTATATTACTAAATGTTAAATGTATCCAAAAACCAAAAGTTGATGAGTTGAGAAAATATATCCATTAAGTTTTATATTGTTGTAAGAATGAGCATGGTTGAGCGCGTTCGGCCTTTTAGACCACGACGAGACGAGAGAGTAAGGACAATGGTCCCTAAAATGTTTCGCTTGGATGAAATGAATGTGTGGTCTTATGTTGAGCTTGGATGTATACTATTTAAATATTATACCCATCTTTTATGTAGATACTTAATTACTGTTATTTGGCGGTGAATAAAATGTTAAATCTGATATCAATTATGTACATGTCTAATGTTCGTTTTTACCAATGCTTATTTATGACGTGAGTACTCAGGCTTTAGGGTGGAGTTGAAGTATAGAGTTTGGCAATATAAAATTATTCTACATATTAAAGGAATATCAAACTATGATCGCCAAAGACCAAGTCAGAAATTTACAGGTCGTTTTTAGGGTTACCCAAAGGGTAAAAACGGGACCCTATTACTAAGACTTTGATGTCTGTCCGTCTTTCGTCTGTCTTCAGGCTGTAACTCAAGAACGGTAATAGCTAGAGAGTTGAAATTTTCACAGATTTTGTATTTTTGTTGCCGCTATAACAACAATAACTAAAAAAAAAAAAATTAAATATTTATGGGGGCCTCCTTACAATAAACGTGATTTTTTTACCATTTTTTGCTCGATATCAATGATGGCAACACGAAGGCACCTGAAATGTTGATAAATTACCAAATCTATATATTAATACGTGAGCCAAAAATTTGTATCCCTTTTGACGAAAAATGGGGAAACATAGGTGAATGAAATTTTGCACAGTTATAGTTTTTATGGTGAAGGAGTGCATCGAGCTAATAATGTTTTGAAATAATGCTTTTATCATACATTTTTTTAACAAATAAAACATTACACACACTACAACACACACACATGAGAAATGACAGAATTTTGAGTGACAAGCCTATACATACGGATTATACTCTTTTATTTATAGTTGAAGTCTGTTGACAACAAGTTGACAAATTGAAAATGGATTATAGTTTTTTTTATTGAATCTAAGATACTATTAATGCTTACACGGCCATCTGAGACCAGCTAAGTCTCAGAGACAAGAGTTGAAAAACATATGATTTAAAGTCAATATTTTTTTTACAAAATATAGGTAGTAGTCCTGATTCGTTGAAACTAAGGTCGAATTTCGACCATTGGGCGATCTCTAGTTGTATTTATAATACTTCAATAATTAATAATAAAATTAAAATAAAATATATAATAAAGGCTCCCATACAAAAAACACACAATGTTTGTTCTATAATAGTACGGAACCCTTCGTGCACGAGGGCCGAATTTTTTTCTTATGTAAAACGCTTATATAAAAAAGACTATGATCACAAAAGTCAGAAACTAACAGGCCGTTTATCTAATGTGACGTCGCGCCAAGCCAGCGGCTGTCAGTACCGGCCCAGTGCGTCACAGTGACGATTAGCTCAACGGACCAGTGATAAACTAATATGTTAGCGATTTCATGATGGCAGATGGCTATTCCTACGCTTACGTAGCTCGTAAGTAAACAAAAATCTAGATCTAGTTAATCTTTTATGTACACGCTTGTCGCTATACCGAGCTTTGCTCGGTATAGCGAACACTCATTTTCTCATTTTCTGAAAATAATTCCTAGCTAGATCGATTAATCGCCCCCGAAACCCCCTATATACTAAATTTCATGAAAATCGTTGGAGCCGATTCCGAGATTCCAATTATATATATATATATATATATATATATATATATATATATATATATATATATATATATATATATATATATATATATATATATATATATATATATATATATATATATATATATATATATATATATATATATATATATATATATATATATATATATATATATATATATATATATATATATATATATATATATATATATATATATATATATATATATATATATATATATATATATATATATATATAATATAATATACTACCTATTTGACCGAGCTTTGCTCGGTATTCGATGAAACACGAATAAAATGACATTTTCTAAAAATGATTCCTAGCTAGATCGATTTATCACCCCCGAAACCCCCTACAAAATTTCATGAAAATCGTTGGAGCCGATTCCGAGATTCTATATATATATACAAGAATTGCTCGTTTAAAGATATAAGATATAAAACCTACGGCCCGTTTATCTAATGTGACGTCCCGCCAAGTCAGCGTTCATAGCCACGATCAGTACAGCGGTCCAGTAACAAATAGGAATGTTAGCAATTTGACTATGTACTTTTGGTAACTAATATTAAATGAGTTATTTAACAAAAAATCTATACCTATGTTCTAGATTTTTTTTATGAAATAAGGGGGCAAACGAGCAAACGGGTCGCCTGATGGAAAGTCACTCGCAACATCAGAAGAGCTGCAGGTGCGTTGCCGGCCTTTTAAGAGGGAATACGCTCTTTTCTTGAAGGTTCGCAGGTCGTATAGGTCCGGAAATACTGCTGGTGCCAGTTTGTTCCAGAGTTAATCATAAAAAATCACATGTTGAGCAAAAAGCCTAGTCAGAAGTCTATGATCCATTTATGTAATGTGACGTCACTACGGCCAGTTGTCGGCACCGGTCCAGTGCGTCACAGTGACAGGCGCAAGTGCCGATTAGTTCAGCTGCTCCAGTAATTAACTGATATGTTTGTGATTTGATGGTAGCCATTTGGCACACACTGTAGGCAGACTAAAAAATGGTATACAAAATAAAGGCTTTAAGGGATTCTAATCGACAGAAAATTATGTTATGCCACTATTGTAACAGTCTTCAAATGTACATAGTTAAGTATAGGAATCTAATAATACTTCTTAACGCGAGTGAAGCCGCGGGCAAAAGCTAGTAATAAAATAAAACACGTATATAGATATTATAGATATTATAAAGCGTCCATAGATATTAAATAGAGGAGACTATGAAAAAGAACACAGATTACTTTTTACAAAAATATACGATTGTCGCGCTATTACACAGTAGCGGAAATCTACTGATACAAACATGCTATTTGAAAGCCTCACGTAAAACTAAACTGAACGTTAAATTATTATATCTAATTAAAAACGTCTGATGTAATAAATAACGTGCAGTCGCTTGTGTTGAGCGTATTATTTAGAGTATTTTAGAGTATGTGGGTCGCGTCATACGCATACTTTGACATCGCGCAGGTTTTCAGCTAACCAAATGTAATTTATTACGTAGCATATTGTGAAATAGTTTGAGAGATTTTTGGGGCTTTGGCGTATGCTTAGTGATCATCGAAGCGACGAATGATGATTATATTTTGATGTATTCTCATCTCATTTCATTTTTACTAATTTCTTTGTAGCCACTGCATGCTGTATATCACGTCCTGTCATCTAACCTGTAAATTACCATTATTTGTCTTTTATTTGAATGTACCAGATGATATTCTGTTGGTGAATTGTAATAAATAAATAAATAAATTTATCAGAGCATAATAATTAATATAACTAAAAAACACAAAATATGTTGTGCTGATATTTATAAGTTTTGCGATTACTGGGTTATTGCTTGGGGGCGTCATAATTAATTTACGTTATCATCATAAAGACAGCCGATGTGTGGACAAACAACATTGGAAGGTTCGAGAAAGTTATCTAACCGCAATACTAACGATAAAGGTGGCCTAACCTAATCCTCAGGGACCTATGCTCGAGCAATCGTCGATATTTCAATAAGTAAACTTCATATTATAGAATCGAGATGTTGAAAATTCTACGATAAAAATTATTTTGTATTTTTTTCAATTATTTAATTACTATGTAATATGTATATTAAAGTTCCTAGTGACTTTGTACACGCAGAAAGATGTTTCGTGGGAACAATAAATTTTCACACAAAAAGTAGCCGTAGGTACCTTTACCGCGGCCAAATCTATAATAAGTGCCAAAGTTAATAAAAATCGAAGATTTCGAACGTATCCGATGCAATACACCTTACTACTTTGTAATATTAGTATATTATATTATTATTATTTAGCATTTTGCTACGAATAATAAAAACTAAGGAAACGTAATTCCCGTTCTTCAACCGTTTTAAATTTGACTTTATTTGACTCCTTTTCGAACACTAAAATATGACAATTCAGATTTTCGCCAAGGTCGTATCCCAGGAAACGTATCATAATATTGCGCGCCGGACGACAGCCTGCGCGGTTATTGTCATTGTCATAGTTAATGAAACAAATAATTGTCAAAAGTGGATAGTATTATGCAGTATACACCAAGCACATCTACTATCACGAAGAAACAAGCACATAATTATTATTTTAAAAATTAAAATCAAACATTTTGCTCTGATACTTAAGACATCGATAATAATTATAATATACATGTAATAATTATGAACAAACCTTGTACGACTCGGGCGAATCTAAAACTGTCCGAGCACCTAGGTCCTAGAGAAGACATTTTCAGATTACAAAAATCTATGTGCTAAATTATTACAGAATTGAAATTAAAAACTTACGTAAATTTTGTACAGTTTATAACACACAATTAATATAAGTAATATTTTAATAACAGTTAGCAGTTTTTTATTTTTGTTCATTTACAATATTAAAGGAAGTACTTATTTGTTTTTGTCGATTGAACGTAATTTTTCGATTTAAGATTTTGATACGTGGGAGAGCCATCCTTCGGCACGAATGGACCGGCTCGACCGGAGAAATACTATGTTCTCACAGAAAACCGGCGTGAAACAGCGCTTTCGCTGTGTAATGTGTTTCGCCGAGTGAGTGAGTTTACCGGACGCCCAATCCCCTACCCTAATTATTCCATCAGGTGACCCGTTTGCTCGTTTGCCCCCTTATTTCATAAAAAAATATATTACATTATGTTTTTTTGTTTTGTTGTAAAAAAATCCGTAGCAAGAAATATGAGAATACCCATATCATCTTATACCGCATTTAGTATAATATCAGCCAGACCCTAACATTTCGTTTATGATTAAATTGTTACATCTTGCATAACACTGTCCATGGCGACTTTGTAAAAATTTTGTGATTATATTATTATTTTTTGATTATTGCACTTTTAGAATAACATGTAAATTTAATAAGACAAACACAAAGAGACCAGCTTAATGTTATGCAAATACCCTAGCATCCAACTTAAATAAACCATCTTTTTTGGGTCGACAAAAATACAAGAAATTTAAGCATAATTTTAAACAATTCACTTACAGATGAAAGGTTATTCCTGTATTAAAAGTCGTATCTGTATGACTTCTACACCATTTCACAGGGCATTTAGGTATTTTAACAACAAAAATATTGTAAAAAGCTACGTAAAAAGTAAGTTTTGTTTACATATGTAAACAATTTGTAAAATGAATTTGACAAAATTGTCATGTCAACCTGGTTTAATGTCACTCGAGTATATATACACAAAAAATGTGTACCGAACACATGCATAAATATGCATATGTATTCGGGTCACATTTTGTAGCCTTTTGGTGCACTTTTTTTGACTAAGTTACTCTTCCTTAGTTTTTATTATTCGTAGGCATTTTGTATACATAGGTAACAAATAGGTCTACGTCACTAAAGCTTGACGGGGAATCGAAACACAAACTTCAAATAAAGTGTTAAATTTTGTATTACATTATTATTATTTTAAATATTATACCTTACGTTACTAATTTTAAACAGGTTTTCGTAGCGTTCATATTATATTGTAGCCGTATTCCCAGAAGCAGGTTATGTTTTAAAATGCGAGAGCTGAAATGCCTGGAGTCAATGGTCGCGATAAGTACGTGGTCAAATTTTCTAAAGAGTTGGAAGTAATGGAGAGTTTCGCCCGACCGGAACTGGGAAAAGTTTATGCCTACGGAGTTGGGAAGCCTTTTGCGATAATACTGTATGGAGAGGGAATTACAGAATACTTTAAAAGCAGTTCGGAAATGTTTATACCTGAGCAGATGTTTTTTTTTATTTTTTATTATAAGTAGTTGTTTTTGATGCATTCATCAAGTCTATTTATAAATAACAGTAAAAGTAGATGTAAAGATTGATAGATCTTTGACTTTATTTTACTAGATATTGCCCGCAATTTCATTAAAATTAAAATTCATTTATTTATCGAGAACTGTTACTGTTAAAATTACTATTCTAGGTACTTTTTCGAGAATAAAATATGTAATTATGTCTACACTTTATTTCGTTAATATCAGTTCAGTGGCATAAAGCGTGAAGTGGTAGATACTGTACACACTTTATCATATTTTTATAGTTTAAATCGAAGGATAAATGAAGCATAAGCATGAACATAAAGATTTGGTTCTTTATTTATGAAGAAACAAAAAAAACCATTCACTTACAACTACACGCGTGCTCACGTCATTGGTTGATCTAATTTTATCAATGTCGTGTAGACAAAAAAGTATTCATGCTCCCTCAGAGCCATTAATCGTTTTGATGTCACAGTATGGGACATTCAGGACCCTTTTTCGAATCTCTCTCGAAGCTTAATCGCAGCGCCGAAAGCCGAATCACAGTCCGCCGAGTTCTAATGGCAGATACTAATTGCGATCTGTTCATTGTGGATTTATAAATTATGGTCTGAACACAAATCAGAGACTTTTATTGGAATTCTGATTGGTTATTGCGGAAATTTTTAATTTTAAAACAGTACCTTGATTCTACTGTTAATGCAACATTAATGTAGCCAAAGCGATTCAGTTCGTTTGTTACAAAACAAACTTCGAAGTGGTATGCTCATGAAATGTCAATGTCGTTGGCCTGCCATAAGAACAGCATTTTATAGTTCAGTCGGGGTCAATTTGTGCAAAAATCCAGCAAAAGTTATACGTAGTATTAAATGCAAAACAAGTGTTTATAATTTACAACTTATATTTAACTTTTATAAAATATTTTTTGCAATCTACTGTACATTGTACGAAGTCTTTAAAGTTTAAGCTCCACTATATTGACTTAAAACTAGATGATACCTGTGCATTTTGACGAGTTAAAAGCTATCCTTAATTCTGTATACTTTCGCGGAAATCAAAGTTACAAACACACAACATTTAATCTAAATCAGTACAGCGGTTTTAGCGTAAAGAAATAACAGACAGGCACACTTCTGAATTCATAATATTGTTAATTTAATCCTAAGTTATAATAATAATACTAGTAAATATTTATTTCATCAAAACATTGTACACACATTATATTAAACAAATGTTGATCTTCCCTATTAAGTACTGGTACACCTGTGTCAGGAAAGGCCACTCTTCCTTAGCACACTCTTACTTATATTAGACTGATGAAATAGTTACAAAAAATAAGATTAAAACTAAAGAAAACATCACAGAAATGCAGCAATTATAAAATAATTTTACTGCATGGAACCTCAGTCTACGGTGACAACAGTCGCTTTAATGACTAAAGTAAACATTATCAATATTGTTTGTTCCACGCCAATTGAATAAAAGGTCATTGTTTATTTTTATTTGGATCTGGCAACGTGGCAACAAAGGTGTACCGTTAATTATTTCCGCCACGCTTTAGATTCATTTTAGATATTCATGCATTTCGCGGAAAATGTTATTTTTGCCAACTCTGTTTGCGGTTTGATTAAATGTCCATTTGAAAATTGTGATTTTATTTTTATGTTTTAATTTTGGCGTCGAAGGTTGTTATACTAGGTATATTATAATACTTAATCTATTGCTTTTTAACCGAATTCAAAAAAAGCAGGTTATCAATTCGACGCGTACATATGTAATATTTCCAGAACTGCCCAATTTTCGTATCTACGACGTCTATATCAGCGTCTGAACAAAATGTTCTATTTGCTTAAAAGTATATTTTTTCTACCAGAGAATTACTTTCCTACCTATATACAGGTTACAAAACAAAGTCATAATACTAGGGTGTGTATGAGACATGAGTCACCTTTATTATAAAGTTCACTGTGAATTGTGAAAGCAGTATTGCTGAAAGAGCAAATTTTTTCGTGACTTTTATGGACAGGCGCCACAGCGTCATACAAAAATACAAAAATCAAAAAAGTAACTCTTCAGTGTTGGATCTTATTTATTATGAACAGAAGATCATTAACAAATTTTAACAAAATTGTAATTATAATCACTGAGAAATACATCAAATAGACGCACTTAAGGATCCGCCTCAACATAATATACTTATCCACTTCTTGTAGACATAGCATCCACAATTATTAGCATTACATGCGCTCAATTCACCCAAATAGCCGTACAAACTACGAAACCCACAACTGAAACGAACAAATATTTACAGTCAATTGGAATTGCTTCATACGGCGCAATTGGCAAAACAGCGAACATATTAATACAAACTTTATTACCGGGCTACAGCTTCGATATTAAAGTGATAACTTTGCAGGTCAGCTGCAGGGGTCGGGCTACAGCGACCCCGAGCCGGAATTCCTGTCGCCCCTGGAGAACATTACTGTGGCCCAGGGTAGAGACGTCCATTTCACCTGCACTGTCAATCATCTGGCCGGTTACAAGGTATGTTGATACAATGCTAAATGTCATAGACTATTTTGGTGGGTATTTGATACATCATATCATGTTGTTAATCAATATTTATTTGACGATTTTGAAGTTCATATTTTAATTTCATATTAGTTACACTTAGTTAAAACTATTGTTTATGTAACGAAAATAGTAATCAGAAGTTAAAAATTCAACTTTGTGGCTTTGATGTTACCCGGCCAACATTAAACTTTCATTAATAATATTATCCATTTAGAGTATTAAAATAACTAAGGCGTATTCGTATCTTATATACATTGATGATAAACAATTATTGATGATAAATAATATTGCAGTAGAATAAACAAAAAAATGCCAAAATTATTGCCCCCTTTCTATTGACTTTGGCATAGACTTGTAATTGACAATATCCTACAATTTTAAAGCTCGCGTAGCAGGGAGCTACGAAAGCGTAGCACTGCTACGTTTTCGTAGCAATTTATGCAGTCTAATATTTCTAATAATAACATGCAATTTTTTTTACATATAATATGTTTACCTTAGATCTTATGCATAGTGCATACCAAAAATTTCTGAAAAAATATCAAATAATCTTTACAAACATATTTCATGGGGATGTAAACAAAATAACGTAAGAGTTTGCTGATCGAGAGCTGTAGCCGATATCTATTTACGATATTATTAAATCACTCTCTGGCGAAGATTTAAGCGAACTCGTATGAACTGCAAAAAATAAACGAAAGATACGAACGAAATTTTATTTCGTGTCAAAGAACCAGACTGAAATTGGAGTTCTGAAATATTTTATGAACTAATTTTTTGTGAGTGCAAACTTCAATTTGTTTGTATATAATTATGTGACAAATAAAAATAAAAACACATACGAGTACTAAATTGCTCTAATCTTACTTTAATATTATAGAGTTATAATTTTAATGAGATAAATTTTCTTGTTTGCAATTCCTAATTTTCTTTGGGCATCCACAAACTCCAGTTTTTTTTTTACTGTTCAATTGAACGTTTCAATTTTCAGGTGGCTTGGATAAAGTCCGATACGAAGACAATCCTGGCGATACACACGCACATGGTTACCCTCAACCCGCGGCTATCGGTGACACACAATGGCCACAACACGTGGAAACTCTACATCAGCAATGTCGAGCCGAAGGACTCCGGCACGTATATGTGCCAGATCAACACGGACCCCATGAAGAGCCAGGTAAGTGAGAAGCGGCCATATCTCGTGGAAACTCTATATTAGCAATGAGCTAAAAGACTCCGGCACGTATACATATAATATGTGTCAGATCAACATATACCCCATGAAGAGCCAGGTAAGTGAGAAGCGGTCAATCATGTGGAAACTCTATATTAGCCATGTTGAGCTGAAAGACTCCGGCACGTATATAGGTGTCAGATCAACACAAACCCCATGAAGAGCCAGATAAGTGGAAACTGTGGTCACATCACGTGGAGGCTCTACATCAGCAATGTCGAGCCGAAAGACTCCGGCACTTATATGTACCAGATCAACACAGACCCTATGAAGAGCCTATAAAGAGCCAGGTAAGTAATAAACTGCCACAACACATGAGATTATATGCAACGTCCAGCTGAAGGACTCCGGCATTTGTATGCGTCAGATCAACACAGACCCCATGAAGAGCCAGGTAAGTGATAAACTGCCAAAATACGTGAGAGCATAAGCAAGGTCCAGCCAAAGGACTCCGGCATCTGTATGTGTCAGATCAACACGGAGCCCATGAAGTGCCAGGTAAGTTAAAACTGCTACAAGTGGAAGCTCTACATAAGCAATGTCGAGCCGAAAGTCTCTGGCACGTATAAATTGTTTTTTTTTTTAATGAACTAGCAAACGGGTCACCTGATGGAAAGCAACTTCCGTCGCCCATGGACACTCGCAGCATCAGAAGAGCTGCAGGTGCGTCGCCGGCCTTTAAGAGGGAATAGGGTAATAGGGGATGGTAGGAATGGGAAGGGAATAGGGGAGGGTAGGGAAGGGAATAGGGTAGGGGATTGGGCCTCCGGTAAACTCACTCACTCGGCGAAACACAGCGCAAGCGCTGTTTCACGCCGGTTTTCTGTGAGAACGTGGTATTTCTCCGGTTGAGCCAGCCCATTCGTGCCAAAGCATGGCTTTCCCACGTATAAAATTGTGTCAGAACACTACGGCATAATATGAAATGATATTTTTTTAATGAAATAAGGGGGCAAACGAGCAAACGGGTCACCTGATGGAAAGCAACTTCCGTCGCCCATGGACACTCGTAGCATCAGAAGAGCTGCAGGTGCGTCGCCAGCCTTTAAGAGGGAATAGGGTAATAGGGGAGGGTAGGAATGGGAAGGGAATAGGGGAGGGTAGGGAAGGGAATAGGGTAGGGGATTGGGCCTCCGGTAAACTCACTCACTCGGCGAAACACAGCGCAAGCGCTGTTTCACGCGGGTTTTCTGTGAGAACGTGGTATTTCTCCAGTTGAGCCGGCCCATTCGTGCCAAATCATGGCTCTCCCACGTATAAAATTGTGTCAGAACACTACGGCATAATATCCGTAACCTAATTTTAATAGGATCGCTTGGATCCTATTAAAATTAGGTTAATATTGAAGGATTTGGATAGTATATTCTGCTTTGCATCCACGCCTAAAGTCATTCGCAGATTTGAATATTATGTTTATGTGAAAACACACCAGCTACTAGTTTATGGAGTTTTTATATTTGTGAAAGAATATGAGTTTGCCTAATTTTTTTTATACAAGTGATTCATAAAATAGAAAAAAAATCTAAGCTATTTAAAACATAATATTATATCAAATCTTAATTTAAATGTATGTAACCTTTTACGAGCGAATTCGGTAGGAGGTCTGAATTTCGACAGTGGCGTTTTGACGATAGTTTGTATTGTGATATAGAGCGCAAACGGAACAATGCACTTATGGAGACAATGAGTGACACTGGGGACGGGGTTTAAGTGAATTTGATGCGGATTGCGGCGGTTTATCTCTGAATATCACTTTTCATTTGCTTTATATTTCCACTGGTATTATTGGTTTTAAATATTCACATCTTTTGAGTTGTTGGATGAGAACTGCAGGATATTTCTTGCGATTATGATACAGAAAAATTTTATAGCAAAAGGGAATGTTATGAGAATTATGTAGCATTAGAGTAGAAAATAAAATACTAAAATCAATTCAGTAGTTTTCTCGTAATGTTTGAATAAACACAGAAAATTATAAACATTTTACTGTTTTTAATTATTAGTCTTGTTTATGATATAATACATTTATATGATTTCTTAGATTGTAAAGAAATCTCTAGTTCAAAGTTTTTGAAAGAAGTTTTAGAACAATTTCAAATCGTAACTCACCAACACTTATTTATACATTCTTCGAAACATGCCACGAGCAAAACAAAATACGGGTAAACGTAGATTAAATAATGCCAAGTGCAAACTGCAATGGGTAGATTTATCGAGTAAACCAGTCGACTCGCTGGCAGAACATTAAATCACTGAATATGTTCTTTACTTTAAGTGATATAAGTGAGTACTGGGTATTCTAAACTTCTGTTATCTAGCAGTTTTTATCTCGTATTTTATTGGTGAGTATTTGATGGATTTTTTAAAACATAATTAAAACACTTTTGAAATAAGAAATATACTTAATATATGAAGAAATGACTTTGCTAAATAGTTACATTTATCAAACAAAATACACTCTTTTTATAACACTTTACTCAGTTAAATACCAATGTTAAAATCGAGAAGTTAATATCCATTATACGCCCACAAAATCTTACGCTCGTCCCAATTTACAAATGATTAGTTCAAGACAAAGATAATCAAGAAAATTACAGTCGAATTCTAAAGGGATTTTCTTAACCTCTTCCTGTGATATCGCTCAGGTTAAATTGATTAAGAGATTTGACGTAAGCCCCGGCTTTCGGGACTCGTGACAACTCCAAGCTGTAATATAATTTCAATTAATGTTAAGTAATGTTTATTTTGCTCCAGTGCAATTGTCCACTCATATAGCTCTAAATTTTAAAAGCTTTTTATCACATAAGTATAATTTAGTAATATCAGTGCATTTTAAATCGCATATGCAATAAATGCTATAAAAATATTTCTAATTATATCACAGTAAAATTTATTCTAGTCCTTATAACATACCTTAGTTCAGAGATGATGGAAATTTTGGTCATGCTGTTATTTAAGAAGGACTTTCTTGAGTATTTCAAGTAAGTATACTTAACAATAAAACATCCTCAATTGAAGATACGTCGCTGCCGTAAAAGTTCATTGCTTCAACGTCGAAGGTTGCTGAAGTTAATGCTCCTGTCGCATATAACATTACGACCTATTAAATTTCTAAAGATCTGTCTGAAATTTAAATGACAATAATTACTACGAAGAGCTTGCATTTCGCAGCTGACCCGGATAGAGTTGCCAGGCCTTAAAATACAAAACGGCAATCCGATGTGAAATCTGAACATTCCTTAAATATGTTATGACTTAAGCTTCTTTATTATAGTTGTAGCTTAATAAAGAAAAACAATTATAATCTATATATATAAAATTAAATTTCAAATGTGTTAGTCGCGCTAAAACTCGAAAACGGCTGAACGGATTGGGCTGATTTTAGTCTTAAAATATTCGTAGAAGTCCTGGGGAGGTTTTAAAGTGACACGAAGTTCACCGGGATAGCTAGTTATTTGTATATTTCTTTCTCGTTAATAACTGTGCGGGTTTTGCAATTATCGGCAAACAAAAATATTAAAATACTTTAGTTTATTGAAATAACTTTCATATAAAGTGGAATTTAGACAACGGTTCCGACTATGATAAATTCCTTACGCCGTAAATTTGGAAGTAGTCATGACCCCATCTTCCCGCTTTGGAATATCTTAGTTAATCATAACGATTATGATAGCTCAATATTAATTATTCGTCATCGCAATTAATCGAAGCGTATTAGAAATAAGCGATTCGATCAGAATCATCAGCGCTTATCAATAATGAACACCAATTACGTCCAGTTTTCGATTCGATGAAGCACGGAGGCTCATCCGTGGCTAATATTAAAATTTATGCAATCGATTCCAATCGTCGGTTCCGTCTGACCTGCAGAATTAATCGAATAATCGAATTATAAACGAGAATCGTTATCATTATAACTCGATTGATTAATTCATAATGTAAACCTCTTTTTTGCAAATCATCAATACTTGTCGGTTATATTTGCCAGTTGACCGAATCTTTTGTGGATTTTTCATAAATTGTTAATTAAATTAATTAACATAATACATTATGGCTTAGTTATATTTGTTTAAATTAAAACATGTGAAAATTATTTACGTCATTACATGTCTCATAACATGGTTTCAGTAAAAGTTTAAAGAAACTCTGATTGTACGCAAATCGAAAGTTACAAACTTAAAATTCTTAGAACATAACGATAAAACATCAAGTTGAAAATAAGCATAAAAACGACGATGGCCAAAACAATCTAACTTTATAAAAGTGCCAAAAATGTTCCTTTGCAATTTAAACAGTAAAGTTTTCGACTCGCTTGAGTGTGACAGCATTGACACTTATTAAGTTTACCTCTGCCGTGGCGGTGACGGGCCGAGGGTTCTGGAATTTTGTGGAATGCACGAGACTGGAATGTGACCGCGACATCTTCATTCCGCAACTTTGTAAATGTTTGTTATACTTAGTCATGCACAGCACGTACAAAGAACGTGTAGAATTTATTTTTGCGGCTCAGATAATTTGGTCGCTTATAATTTGTTTTGTGTTAAAAATAAAAATTGTTTTATTTCTGAATAAATTTGAATCAAATATTTTCAGAATGTTGAACTACATGTTGCCTACCACCGGTTCGGGAACTAACCCGGCGAGAAGAACCGGAGTGTTATTACCTAATTTCTAAAATTAGTGAAATTTTCATAAGTGACAAATACATTATATTGGTGATTATATTGGTGAATTATATTGGTGATAGCCAGCTGAACGATATACGATTTCGAAATTAAGACTCGCTTTATTAAAAAATATAAAAAAGAAAGGCGGAAAATATCCACCAAGTAAAATGATCTAGCGATTTGTATTTCACCCAAATCTCGGGAGACAGATTGTTCATCTCACTTATCCGCGAGCTATTTACTTAGGTTCGATACGGCCGGCGAAAAAGGTTTATTATTTACAAGGGACCGAACATTTGTAAAGTGTTAAAGTAAATTTGTGAGCGCTGAAACATTACCTTTGCAAATATGCTAAACAGTTTTTTGTTATGGCAACACTGAATGCATGTCATTAATCAAAATAGTTATTTTGTAACAGTGTTATGTTAATACTATTAGGGTTGATTCAGACCGCAACGCGACGCGTAGATCATTTCTAAATGTATATGGATTTGACAGATTCGCAAGACGTCTCACGCAATTGAAATCTGTCAAATCCATACAAATTTATGCCGCGCTGCGCCTCGCCTCGCCTCGTCGCGTTGAGGTCTGAATTGACCCTTATACGTCATACATGAATAATATCAATTAAACCAAGGTTGTCCAAACTTGTAGTAGCAAAGCAATGCAGTATTATGTCGCATGAGCGTAAACATGTATCTGGGTTTGTTTTTATGGCTACGGCAAAGTTTCTTTACTACTGTCCACATAGTAGTAACTAGTAACTTTGTACAGACGCATTGTACGATAATCATCACAAAGGAAAGCGTAGCTAACAGGCTTTTGAAAATTTTAAGCAACATTTTGAAACACAATACGCTTAGATTGACTGATCCTACGTGTAGCGTCAAACAGTTTTTTTCGGAACGGAAGTTAATAAAGGACTATTGACCAACTCTGTGAACTTTCCGTTATTTATTTAAAACTCTAGTTTTCAATTGGAACTGAATTCCAATTTGATGTGAACACGTGAAGTACGCCTGTATCGAGGCCGATGTAAACGAAACAATATTTAAACATTATACAGTATACCTACAGGGTATAAGGTACACCGCATAACAAAACTAAGTTATTATACTTTAGTGTATAATATTGTGTCCTTTATAATTAGAAGCAGAAAATTTTAAGGTTATTATATAATATAAATTATGTTTTGACTTATGATATTATAATTATTACTTATTTAGGTAAACCGTCGCTTTTGCACTATTTTACCATCGTGTTCGTGTGACTTAATATGAAGTACAAAGTGACGCACAACTTCTGTAGTGAAGGGAATGTTGACAGGAATGGTGATCGACGACCCTTTTTGCAATCCTTTTTCTGTTCTCCGAACTCGCGTGGCCCCACATTGTCAATATGTCAATACATCAAACTTTTCGCCACCCGTTGTGGCAAGTATTTTGAGATACTCCGGCAGGAATTTGAATACGAGTAGAAAAATAATAAAGAAATACGGTAATACCTATTCGATACAAATGGCGATGGCGTCTACGTGCTCTAGCACGATTATTAAGTACAGGGTGTCGTAAAAATACGTATTTTTCTGCATAGAAACGACGAAATAATTAATTTATTATATTATGTTTTATAATAATTATTATATCAAAATGTACAACGTAATCATTAAAATTTTAATGGACACTAAAAATGAAGTAAAGTTCGCTTCAAAGTTTATTTTATAATGTTATATCCTAGGTTTTACATTTTAGTAAACAAAATAAGATTATTAATATCAGACACAAGTGCAAACAAATCCGAAGTAAATTTATTAAGCAATTTGTTTATTGGTCTTGTTATTTTATCTATGAACATTAAAATATCATGCTGGATTTTGCTAGTAGATTTCGTTGATATTATATTAACTTAGCTATTAGCCCTCAGTATGTTATTATAAACGCACATAATACGTTAGAAATTTGAAAGGCCATTATGGACTTACCCCAAATATTTTACGTTAATGTAAAGCCTATTTTAGTATAAGCTTATCCGACCATTAACTCATGTTCAAGAACTAAATTTTACATTCATAATTTTATGATAATTTCTTTAAAAAAATGTAAATAAATCCTTTTAAATATAAAATTGGGCTTTATTTAGAATAATACAAAGAGTTTTTGTTTGATCATTAAGAAAGGAATAAGTAAAGATATAACAATTTTACGATACCAATTCCTCAACAATTATAAGAGCGGGAGGAACAATACTCCAAATATCTGCGAATTTAATTGTCTCTCGTAACTCAATCGCATTATTGAAGAATTACTTCCAATAAGTCGATTGAATATTGATCTGCAGTATATTTTGGTCGAGAGTACGAAATACCTATGATATAATCGAGGGAGTTTAAATAAGCCTTTAGTCGGCTGTTAGCTCCGAGGGTATTTTCAATATGGGTAATTTTGCCTGAACACAAATACTTCGCCATCTTTATTGCATACTCGAGGATTAACTCGGTATGAGCGTTGAAAAACGGGCGGGGCTCCGGTTACAAAACTCCTACTATTTTATCTTAATTACTTGAAAATCTTTGTGCGACTAAATCCGTACCCTTATGTTGTCCATCGTCGCGTAACTTTATGTTCGGATTACTTTTATGACCGGATTAAAGTCCGCTTCCGAATGTTTACGGCCCAAATCGGTGCCCATCTGGCCGATACCTTTTCAATATGCGTCTTATTAATTTGTAAGATTAAGTTGTAAGGAAGTCACACTTGAATATGTAGGCATTTTTATGGAGCAGTCGATTTACAGGCGAATATGTTTTGTCAGTACATAAATTTTAAAAATGTTTCTTGAAAATGTGTGGTATAATTTTTAATAATCCGTGAAATTTCGAGTCCAAAACTTTTACATGGAACTAAATCACTTTTGTAGGCCAACGAGCACTTAAAATTTAACAAAGAATAAATTTTAAACAACGCAAAATTTTTCAAAGTTCGCAACAAATTAATTCATGCACAAAGTAAACGTTGTACGCCTTTGAAATATGTCCGACCTGCGGGGAATCCCCGTTGCGCTAAAGAGCTTCATTCTTGGCACCATAAACACATTCTTCGACACATAGTTGTGACGTCACAACTTATGTTTTAGTGAGCTCAGGCCTGGAACCTGCGGAATTCGTTAGACTGCTCCGAGGAATCTACCATCAGAGAGATGTTACCCATACCGGGACGTTACATAATTATTTGCCCGTAACATTATTATAACAAAGATGAACAATGCAGCCCAAATTCTAGCCGAAATTGTGGTGGAGTTGAGCTCCTTATGTGAATTTAGTTTAACATTTAGTTGGCTTACTCGTGTGCCTTAATCGTGTCAGGATCTAAGTATGATCGTAATATTAATTATAAGACTTCCTCTGAAAGCTTTTTACTTTTAATTCATAAAAACTGTCGATCCGCTGTCGATTAATTTTTGTGATTACCGTTGAAATCCTGACAGAGGACATGGAGTGACGAAAATTTTACAAATGATCAAAAGCTGTTATTAACAAAAACCATTCTTAGGTAAAGCAAAAGAAAATTGGCGGAGGGATTCAACAAGTGAATTATTTCTTAGCCGAAAAATCGACAGCCATTAGTCAGCGGTCTTTTGTTGTGTCGGGACTCGGGCCACAGGTGTGTGCTGCAAATATTCCTTTTTCCTTGAAGCTTCCTACTTCATAATACCGAAAAAATATATAAGTTTAAAAATCCGAAGACCTTTTAGTGTAACAAAATATGATATCGGATAATAGCTTGCTTATATTGTAGCTACTCATAGCTCTGCTTTATATATAATTTTGTCTGTAATAGTTGTTGCGAGTATCCATTAAGAACCTAACGGATTTTAAATGTAAATATTTTTGTGCTCTCAAATTTCTCGAGATTCGAGAGATTAATTTATGTACATTCCACTCATAATATTTTTTTAATATACAATTATATCTAAAATATTTTGTTACAAAATTTGGTTTTCCGAGAGTTTGTTCAACAGTTACCAGATAAGAAAAAAAAACATGTCAAACCACCTATACTCAATATCAATCTAATATATAAAATTCCCGTGCCATAGTATTCGTGCGCGAACTCCTCCAAAACGGCTCAACCGATTTTAATGAAATTTTGTATGTGAATTCGTTAGGCCCGAAAATAAGTTATCTACTTTTAATTTTAATACTAGAAATAATTTATATGTCAAACCATCGTTAACCGGGTCAGCTCAGATTACAAATCTTCTTCTCCTTTTGGCGTGTGGATTACAAATCTCTGTGTGAAATTCTGTGACTCATTTCGCAGTATAAACTTTTTGCTGGTCATTTTACATGACATGTGATTCGCTACGATTCCACATGAGCAGTACCGTATGAAAGAAACCTCTGGAAGGTTTCCGTACGAGCGGGTCAATATCGGTAAAAAACGTAATAAACAGGAGCGGTCGTCCATCATAGCGTATGTCAGTTGCTCGCCCCCCAAATAATTGCCCTGACGCGATTCCGCCCAAAGTAAATACTTGGAAAATTGATGCCACATGAGCGTGAACCTCTGCATGTTTTAGAGGTTTTTTATATGTCGTAACATACATACATACAACATACAGCAGACGTATTTTAAATAGTTTTGCTTACATATTATAGTAAGCTTGTTTTTAACCGATTTTAAAAAGGAGATTATCTATTCGACCTGTATGTATGTAATATTTCCAGAACTGCCCAGTTTTTGTATATGTTAGTCTATATCAACGTCTGAACAAATTTCAAAAGTGTATGTATGTATGTTTTTATGTTTGTGTTCGCATATCTCTGGAACTAACATTTACGATTACCAGATACGATTTCAGTAATTCTTTTTTTGTTGTACTAGGTATTGTTCAACTTAGGGAATAGTGCAAGTTTTATCAAAATCGGTTCAGTAGTTTTAGAGAATATAGGGAGTTTTAATTCTCAATTACGTACAATTTTGAAGTCGGTTTTATCTTTTTAAAATAGAGTTTTTAAGGTGCTTTGGTGCAGAGGTATTTTAAACAGTTTTACTTACTTAAAGTAAGCTTGCTTTTGAACAACTCCGTTGTATTTATCGCGTAGAAAAGCCGTACATTTTTCGGGGAAAATAAATGTCCCATGTCCTTTCTCGGGATTCAAAGTATCTCCATACCATATTTCATCAAAATCTGCTAAGGGCCTGTTCCACCACTTCCTGATCAGTGCGGTATTGGCTATCCACCACATAACTTGACAGATGAAGTATGGAGAATCTGTTATCAAAGCTGTGACTAGCCTATTCGGCGCTTTATCAGAAAGTAGCGAAACAGGCCCTTAGTGATTTAAGCGTGAAGGGGTAATCGACGGACAGACTGGCAGTCGCACATATTGGATTTTCTGAATTATAACCGTCGGATCTCTATTATATTATTATAACTATTAAATCGTCAAGCTAATTTTTTTAATAAATTATCAGTTTAAAAAAAACGTCATAGAACTATGTAATTAACATTAATTTTTGTGAACTGTTTTTTGTCACAAATGCCTTCTATCTAGCTCTTCTAATATTTAAAAAAACAAGTATCCATGGGCGACGATGGTTGCGTTCTATCAGGTGACCCGTTTGCTCGTTTTCCCCCTTATTTTACAAAAAAAAAAAAATCTTTATGACCAAACCGCAATTCTACTAAAAACTAGTCGAGCGTTCGAAACGGTAGAGTTTTCTACGTTCGCCACGTACCTGCATAATTTTCAGTTACCGTAACTTGTAAGAGCGCTTCGTGTCCTTGCAGTAAAAGCCACTAAGTCTCCAACAGAGCAACATCAGATAGTTTCCTTAGCTAATTCTAACTTCGTGTTCCTGTCAATCTCAACACAAGTCGTAAAAGAATATTGGTAACCTTGCGTTGTCCATAATTAATGATGCGCATGCAAATCTTCGCTAATTGTCGTAATCACGAAAACACCCGAATCTATGAAACGTAAGAGCCCCAAACAATGCACTTGCATTTTGCACCTTGTTCAAAGGAAATATAAGTAAATATCATATAGCCAGTGGCCAGAGTAGACAGAATTATAGAGTATGCCG
Organism: Aricia agestis; assembly: GCF_905147365.1. NCBI lineage: Eukaryota > Metazoa > Arthropoda > Insecta > Lepidoptera > Lycaenidae > Aricia > Aricia agestis. Next base: position 7,149,338 of record NC_056408.1, on the reverse strand, counting down.
ACTTAGAACTGAGGTTGACATTTTTAAATTTGACGTATTATGACGAAAATCGTCGCTAGGGTTGTTAACTTGTCACTACGAATTTAAAACTATGACATATTCGCTGGACGTGTTCCTCTTTGGTCGTATTGTTGTTTGTGTTTTGGCACATGCGATTAAAATTGTCAGAATCCAATTTTGAAATCTTTATTCTAAATATTTAAAAATAAATTATACCAGCCAGCGCGAGGCACATTCCGTTCATAATCCTAGTGAAACCCGACGAATTTGACAGATATTGAAACCTGTCCGTTTCTTTGCAGTCGAACTACTGGTAGTTATGTCTATTGTGCGGTGGCTGTCCACTGTCGCCGGTCCGTCAATAAGTGCTATAACTCACCGGGAAGCCATCGCGGCGTTACCATGGTAACGTCCAAGCAACGTCAGGCGCCTCTACGTTGCTGCAAAGCGCTGTTTTTCTAAAAGTTAAGTTTAAAACAGCTTTTACAGCGACGTCTACCGACGCTCGGGAAATACGATCGTTGCCGAAAAAATACAAAAATTTCTACGCGCATTATCACTTTGAGAGCACTGTAATTAATAACGCGTCAAAAAAGGAAAGTGCATAAATAAGGTACTTATAAGTCTTCTGGGAAGGAAATAGCAAAATCGCACGAACTCTAGTATTGTAGAATAAGAAATGAGTAGCCGTAATTTCATCGTAATTTTTTTTATTATTTTAACAGACATACAAAGATGATCTTGGTTTATTAGCCTTTGTGCCCTAAATGTTACTACTTATCGGACATCTTATTGTTCTCTAACTGTTTGTCAAAGTAATCTTTAGGGAAAATCTAACAAAATAAAAGGAAAACAAGTGTTAAATTTGGCTACGGAACCCTATAATACTGTACCTTAGAGATACCTCATACTGCATATATTGCATTACATAAAACACAGATTATACAGGAGATGAAACAATGTATATTATATTATATGCATTATCTACATAATTATTGTGATAAGTATCTGTTTAGATATCATAGGACTTAGTGGAGATACCATTAGTATTAGTATCAGTAGATACCATTATGAAGAACGCATTTGCGTTTTATATATAAAAAACCCTACTTTTATAAAATATATGGAAGTTCCTTTTGTATAACCCTGAGATACAATCTCACACACTACAATATAACTTGTGATATTCAAATCTCTTCGTAATGCTATCATGTAAAGTTCACAAGTCTTCAAGCTAACGGAAACATAAAATGGAAGAGGAAAATATGGTTGCAATATGGTAAAAGAATTCATAGCTATTTTTAACAAGTGAATGTATGGCGGGACCTTGAGTCAGAATGTTACTTCCATACATTTCTGTGTGTAAAATAAGAATACTTAACAAATATTATACTCGTATAAACATTCTTTGCCACTGTTAAATAAGCTTTATTCTCGTGTTCTTTTTAAAAGACAAGTTCAAGTATTATAATACATTTCATTTATGTTACTTGCTAAATCCAACATATAACATGAAACGCCCAATATTATTCTGTAATTTTTTAAATCATAGTGTATACAACTCTTTTTCTAGTCTTACGGCACCAGACTTTTAAAATGTAAAGTCTTTTAGTAAACGTGTGGTCGCGTTAATGCCTGAGCGTTCTTTATATCCCACTTTGTCGCAGAGGAAGGTCAATGGTAGTAAATAAACTGTAAAATGTAAAAATAAAACCCCTAGAAGTATACAGCAGTAAAATCTTAGTATAAGTGGGGCCCGTGAAAGTGAAAGGCGAGCGTGTTCAATAAAAACCATAGACGGTCAGTAATATTGAAAATTGATAGTCTAGCTAAGATAACTTAAAATTTAAATAATTAATACCGATTATGGTTAGAAAATACAAAAAAAAATTATAATCATTAATTATTTTACAAAGTTTACCTATGAGTTTTGGCGTAACAAATCTATGCCACATCTACGATAAGGCTGCGACATAGATTGTGCTGGACAAACATTTTATCATTAGTAGAAGGCATGTATTTAAATCAATATCTGTATATTCCCTTTTCCCGATCAAAATATTTGAAAGTTGCACCAAAAATACTGACTTGAACACTAATTATGCACCCTAAATAATGCGAATTCAGCATACTATTTAAAGTTATTTGCAAAACTGTTTTACTGAACGAATAACTATTATTAAAATAGTATATTATTTTAATAATAGTTATTCGTAGTAGATAATTCCTTAGTTCAACAAACATACTACAACTTTTTAAATGAAAACCATCACCTAAATTTCTTTTAGGAACACCATTTATTCTAAATAAAACTCAATTTAATCTGTTATTTTCATATAATTAAGAACACATAAAAATCATCAAGTGCTAATTTAACATGGACTAAACTTTGGCATAGTGAATGGTAACTCAGTTTATACTCGTAAACAATCGGCAAAGAGCGAGTCGGATTCGCGCACAAAGGGTTCCTTTCCGATATATTGCAAAATAATTAAGCCTCCGGCTTAGGAATTGCACTCTAGGGGTTGACAACCTACTAAAGAAAAAAAAAAGAAAAAAACAACTGGCTTCAATTATGAGTCGCTACGCGGTGCTCCTACTTCTGGGTGGTTCACAAAAAATAACCACGATGGCTAAGGAGGGAGCTACGCTGCGCTACGCTCCCGCCTTAGCCATCTAACCTAACCCAATCAAGTCGTATTGGGCCAACATTGCTATTAATTATTTAAGAATCATTAATAAATTTATTAACCCATACAATACAGTAGTGAATTTTGATAATTTTTCTTAATTTTTATCAAGAAACCTTGAATTATATAGTTTTGGAATGATAAAATCTTTCACCATATCTCATCATAATTATCAAAAATCGCTAACACAGAAATAGATCAAGATATATCTGTGGTCGCTAAAGAGTAAAGAGCGAGCGCAAAGGAGTGAGTGCGGCGTTAGATGAGGAGGCCCCAACTGGTTTTTCAGTAAAACAAAAAGAAAATAAAGTTAGGTTAAAAATATTTTAATTGCACGATTTGTCAATTTGTAGACTTGTTTTGATAATAGAAATTGATTTTATTGTGGTGCACCTCTCGATATCGTTTTTAGAAATTCCGTTGTAAGATTTTCCAATTTAGAGTGCAAGTTAGTATTTTTGATAAACAATTTAAATTTTAGTTTTACAAATAATATATCCGATGTATGAACCATATTTTTGGTGTGAATTCGGTTATAAAGGTTAAATTTGTATGATGTTTAAGTTTTTTTTGAAGGACATGTTCAGTTAATCAATTGTTTTTTTTTGATCAGCATTAGTTTTTCTGGTATGCATTCAGTTAATTAGCGGAGTGAAGGTATTGTGCTGAAAAATTATTCTGATGTGCATTTAATAATATCCCTTAGTAGAATATGCTGTCTGCAACAACGCCACACGAACGATTTTCGGCATGAAAACAAGCCTATTGTAACCTGGGGTTCGAAGTATCATGCCTGGCAACGTCTAGTCAGCAGCTTAAACTTGAAGATGAAAATCTGTCTGTATATTAATACAGACAGGCTTAAAATAAAAACTGGCCAAGTGCGACTTGGTCTCGCGCACGAAGGGTTCCGTACCGTTATAGAGCAAAAATAGGCCAAATATTGTGTTTTTGTATGGGATATACAATATTTTTATTTTATTTAAATATTATTATTAATTATTAAAGTACACATATATATAAGGCCTTTGTGAAAATTTTAAGTGCCTACCTGGTGCCATTATTGATATCGAGCAAAAAAGGCTAAGAAAATCATATTTGTTGTATGGGAGCCCCCCTTAAATATTAATATATTTTTTTTTAGTATTTGTTGTTATAGCGGCAACAGATATACACAATCTGTAAAAATTTCAGAAGTCTAGCTACAGCGGTTCTTGAGATAAAGCCTGGCGACAGACAGACAGACAGACAGACGGACAGACGGACGACTACGAAGTCTTAGCAATAGGGTCCGTTTTTACCCTTTGGGCACGGAACCTTAAAAAGATAAAGAGACGTACTTTACCCTTTATAATATCGATATAGCTAAGAATGTATTACCCATAGATCATACGTCAAAAACTTATTTACCTAACCTACCTAAAAAGCAAAATAGCCACGTAATGCAGTACTCGTGTACTCGCGGTGCATTTTGTGGGGGTAAATCTTCGATCCGGCGCAGACGTTTCGCGGCATTTGCATAATTCATGAGACCTGTCCCCAGATATAAAAATTGACACTAAAGTAGCGATGCACTCCCGAGGTCGATGTTATTTTATGCCGCAAGTGAAACGAGTCTCTATATGAGCTGCAGTGATACATATTGTAGAAGTATAATTATGTGGATGAGTATACTTTTTAATTCATGTTTATAATTATTGTAATTGACTGTACTATCGGATCTTGGTGAATTTTCAATATTAACGTAAACCATGAACCGATACACACTTTGCTTACACTATTTCCACTATATTCACTTTAATTCATTTTAATTTATGTAATTTTTTATCAAAATACACGACCGGCTTCAACAACGTTCGTCACACCTGATGAATTACTTTAAGTTTTTAAAGATGTTCACTTATACTGTAAAGGTATTTATACATAATGTTATTATGATTTTGAGACACATTACCATACTCAACATTCCCGCCTCAGTACTTAACGCAAACCATGCTAATAAAATAATAAATGACGTGTTAGGTATTTCTTCACACTGAAAACGCTGAACTGATTTATATGGAGACTAGGGAAAGGCCATAGGATACTTCTTATACGGTCAATAAGCAAGGTTACCGAGCAATTCATCGCAACTAAATTTTGGAAACATTTAGTTCATTAAAATTCTTCAAAGTTTCAAAGATATATTAATATTAATACAATATACATAGCCATTTGCAGTTGTTTACATTTCAAATAGTACCAGTTGTTCTTGTTCAAGTTTCGATATGTTAATTTATACAACATTTTGCATTTCACTTTGTACTGTGTTAAAATTATTGAATCCATTTTGTTAAAATAGTTGATAAAGATAATATCATAACTTAAACTATAATATATAGTTATAACCACAGGTCCATTTCTTTAAAGGGCTACATGTTCTATAAATATTTTTTCACAGTCAAGCCTTTTAATATACTATATTCATAGTTAAAAGCTTAAGTAGCTAAAGCAAGTACTCGTAAGATACACTCTTAGATAACCTTACCTATAATAATATTAATAATAATAATATCTATGGACGCTTCACACCACGTCAGTCTGACCCCGTGCTAAGTACCTGAAGGACTTGTGTTACAGGTACCAGACAACGGAAATATATTATATATTACGTTTATATGTATTATACATATATGTAAGATTTTTATTATATGATATTTAATACACATCCATGACCCAGGAACTTTGAAAACTTTTTGTTCCGTCGGCGGGATTCAACCCGCGACCCCCGGCTTGAGCTTGCCAAACAACAGCCCAACAGCCCACCAACTGAACCAGGTCGTCAAATAATGTTAAAATAGCTTCAGGAGAAAATAAAAATCACACACTGCAAAACGTTCTAATATCGTACTTTATTTCATTAAATCTAGCTTCAACTTTGTCAAAACAATAATCCAGCTTATCTCCTTTTTACAAAGATGCCACCTAAGACAAATAAAGCGCTCACCTACCCTTTGTTTGAGAAGTTTAATAAATATCTCTGTATAATTTAGCTAACAAAAGTACAGGCATAATTTATAGTATCTAAGAGAAAGTTGTGTATGAAAACGCCGAGTCGAGGATGAAATGTCGCTGAAATATAACTTTGCATATTTAGACATGGAATGTGACCCATCGAGCTCGGAATTTTGTCAAAGTAATGTGTCCACTGATGTGTGTACAGAGATATCGTACAAGACGGCCGTGAGATTTAAAGGACTTTTCCAATAGACGCAAATGTATTTGCTGCAATGCTTCAAGGGTTGGTTCTTTGATGTAAGTATTTGTGGTTGTAGGTTTTACCGACTATCGAGTTGAACGTGTGTTACGATATGGAGAACGTTTAAACGGATAAAAATGTAATATAATGTTGAAAGATAGTATGATGTTGCTAACGAAATAATGGAGGATTCTTGTGATACATTTAAATTGGATAAATACGTTAGTTTGCAAAGTAAATAAACCAAACAAGAAAAAGTTAACTTTTTCCAATTGAAAGTTACTATGTCTGCAACAAATATATTAAGGGGTCTGTCAGTTGTAGGTACCGTTGAATTTTGTCACAGCCTTTGCAGAACGACCCCGTTATGGGGACCATACGTCTTCATGGTACATTTGAGGAGTTGCTACCTTAAATTGTTAGGTTAAGGGACCAATCGATTTGTAGGAGCGATTTCAAATTATTGTAATGTGATTTTGTTTAACTTTATTGTTATTTTTAGTCTGTTTTAGGCTTTAAGCAAACAAATTTTATTAACTATTGCTTACGTATCTAAAATTAATTTCAATTATTCATGGAATTTAAGTCCCTATAAAATTTTGAATACTATAATAATTAATCGTGTCCCACTGTCTTTGTTCATAGTTAGTATTCATGTATATTATGTAATATAATACATTGTCTTTATTAGACAGCTGCTCTATCAGATGCTCTCAAGTTTCTTAACAGTCGAGTTAAATTTATTTTTCAGACATTTCTAACAGGCCTATGTTTTCGTTCCCAGATGGGTCACCTATCCGTCATGATACCGCCGGAGATCGCGGACGACGACGGCTCCGAAGGCAGCACAGTAGAAGGTGGCGCTGTGGAGCTGCGCTGCACTGCAACTGGTGTGCCCGAGCCTACTGTGTCCTGGAAGCGGGCAGGCGGACGCACCATCGTCTTCCGAGATGAGATGGGCACCGAAGTTAAAGGTGAGTGCAGCTATTCACACTAATATCCATCCATACTAATAAATGCGAAAGTGTGTCTGTCTGTCTGTTACCTCTTCACGTTCAAACCGTTGAATCGATTTTGATGAAATTTGTTATGGAGATACCTTGAGTCTCGGGAAAGGACATACTTTTCATCCCGGAAGAATACGGCACGGTTCGCGCGGTAAACGAATTTTGGCGCAACGGAGTTGCGGGCATCATCTAGTTATAAATAAAAGAAAATGTGTCTGTCTGTCTGTTACCTATTAATGTCCAAACCACTGAACTGATTTTGCTGAAATTTGGTTCAAAGACACTTTGAGTTCCGGGAAGGGACAAAGGAAACTTTTTGTCCCGGAAAAAGGTACGGTTCTCGCGCGATAAACGAATTTCTGTGCAATGGAGTTGCGCGCGTTATCTAGTTGCATATAAAAGTTGAATGCTATGATAGTAGCTCGGTAGAGAAGAGAGTAATTGGAGCAGTGCTAAACATTGTATACAGGGTGTAACAAAAATAAGTGATAACACTTTAGGGTGTGTACGTGTTCCTTGTGGAGAGTCCACTGTGAAAGTAGCAGCGCTGAAATGCCAAATTTTTTTTTACTTTTGTATGGGGAAACTCGTGACGCTCGGGCCCTTGCCCATACAAAAGTGAAAAAAAATTTTCGTCTTTCAGCGCTACTACTTTCACAGTGAACACGTACACACCCTAAAGTATTATCACTTATTTTTGTTACACACTGTATAGTTTAAACTTTTAAAGTGTATAGTATGCACATCATTTACATGGATTGAGGAACTATGACTGGAGTGTTTTGCTATAGTCGAGTGTGACTGCGCCCTCTCTTTCGCATTCTTCTGTGCTCGAAGCTCGCGCAGAGTATACCCTAATCGTCAGAAATAGATTCATACCCTACTAGATCGAAATAAAACGAAGATTTTTTAATAAATTTTATACAAGTTACTGAATAAAAAAGCAATATTATAAAATGAGACTGTTTATAAACAAATTATTCATTGGAGTCTATTCATATCGGGGATTGTCCTGAGTGCTAAAAAGAAATAAGACTAATTTTGCATTCAAAGCCCGCCCTAAGCCGGCGCAGGTGCCGCGTCGGTTAAACATTCGAGTTTTATGGGATTTATTAAGAGATCGTCTTAAGATATTGGAAGACTACGAAACGCGAAATAAAGAGACTTACAGAGCTGAATAATGTCGAACGGGAGAATGTGGGATCGAATGGGCGCAGGACGTGCTCCTATTAATATTCTATTAGCCTCACCTTGCATTTTAGTGCTTACTGTAAAGTATTTCAATAACCTTGTGCTTATATTTTTACTTTTTAAAATTAGTTATACTTTTTTTAAAGCAGTTCAAAATTAGCTTTAAATGAAAGCCATGATCACTCCTAAATGTTTTCTTATATATCTACTCCTGAGTCCTGACTGAACCCCTGTAGTCACAGAACGAATAAAAACTCTTTTGTCAAATGGACGAAATTCTCGTTATGAAAACAAAGGGTTGTTGAAATAATCAAAATGTCCTTTATTAAAAAAATAACTGTATATCATTGTTTTGGAATCCATTCATTTGTCGGGGGGTTTTTAATTTTTTAAAGTATCAGTCGAGGTCAAGAATGAGTTTCATTTCCTCGGCGAAGGAACCTTTTCAGAACTCAATTACTGTTTAAACAAAGTTTGTACAATCCGGGTTTTTGGTCAGGAAATTAAATGCGTTAGTGAGGAGCGCTAATAAAATTGTTATCTCTGAGGTGCGAAGTCGGTACACGCGTTATTATTTTAGACCCTACGTTATTTGTGTTTGGTGTGTTTATTTAACGGTCTATTTAAAGCCATTTCGGGCCTCTTTTGTTTGCTTGCTTTACGAATTCCGGCCGTTTTGAGCCATTAGGCGTACACAAAAGAGTCGCGGTCTCGGGTAAACAGAGGGTACGTAATAGTTACAAAGCGAGGGGGAGACTTAGTATTAATTGGATGTGTTATACACGCTTCACAAAATAAGTATTGTCGTTTAACCAATTGATTTCCCTTTTCGAGCCATTTGCTTTGTGTAATTAACGACGAAAATTTCGTTGGGATTACTTTCGGGTTTAATGTTAGGACTGAAGGTTTGTGAAGTTCATTTGGTTTCATTTAGTTTTTGAGGTTGAATATTTTTACTTAAGGTTTTGAATGTACTTATGTTTGTGCATGCTCAACGAATGACTTGTTGAAATTGAGCTAGAATGCTATCATTAGATTCGTCTTGGTCGCAAGCGTCGGACACAGTACAGTCGGGTCCTTTTTATTTTTGCAAGAAATGCTTCCGTTATTACGTAGTAAATTTATACTATACAATATACATGACACATAATATATAAATTAAGAGTGACACTGTGTTACATAAGGGCACAACACGAAGCTTTATATTATAACTATTTAAGTATAAATTTTACAACACTAGTCTGGGAACACTGAGTACCTCACTACTACCTTCTCTTGAACCCCTAAAATACTTTAAAATGTACGAGTGCTCAAATGAGTTTATTTTATAGAAATAAGCTTTAAACGCGTCACATAATATTGTATGATAAAGTCGCAAAACTTTCAGCAAAAGTCAACGGAGAAAGCAAAGTTGAAGACATTATAATAACATGTACAAGAGTTTCAAAAACAGCTATGATCATTACTGAATGCGAAATGAGAGACAAAATAAGCTTGGGAGATTAAATTAGGAAGTTACGAAATCATAAATACCAATCGCATTATATTTTGTACAATTTTTGCCAAGAAGACAATAATGAAAAGCTCCTTATTAAGATTTTTTTATCATTACAGTTTTTTATGATTAGAAACATTTTTATTAAATTAGTCACAGTATTTTATAGATATCGCTAAAGTACTAAATAATATAGATAATCTAATAAAACTTAAGACGGTGGTGAAAGTTTCACTACCAATTTATCTTCGTCACTAGAAGTTATTAATTACATTAATTTTAATTACTTGAAATATCTAGATTACTTGGTACTGAAACACTAAATAAAAAGAAACTATACGGTGGAGTAACTTAAGATCAACTAAATAGTTTCGGTTAGCAATTCTCTTCTGATTTATTAGCCTGTATGAATATCATCTACAATAAATTATTTCTAATGTCATGACTAAGATATAAGGATCCCGTGACATACAAATTTTTATCCTAGTGCTAAATAATTTTTATTTATACAAAAATCACTCGTAACGTAAACTCAAAGAATTATTAACGTCTTAATTAGTGTTCACGCCAAACCTGTGAATTTATAATTGCTAATTAGTAAATTTATCATTTTCCGACGCGAAACAAATCCGACGACACTTGCAGGGAAACGCTCGGCGAAATTTAATTAAGTTTACTACATACAACGACTTTATTTATCTTAAATAGAGCGAGATTTAGTAACCTAATCATCTTGTAGCACTTCCATTGTCGGTATCGGAGACACAATAGATTTTCAATTGTTATGCGGCAGCCGACTGCCGTTTGGGAATTGATGGGTTAAAAGAAAATTTAGGAACATAATATAAAGATATAGCGAGTTGGTTATATTTTAAGTCTTAAAAGTCTTAATAAAGTTGCTTGTTATATTTTTGTTCAGGTTTCAATTAATCGCGCAACCACAAGTTTAACGTGCTCATGTTTATGTGCTTCAACGTAAATTAGCACTTTTAGTAATTTTCGACAACTTAGACGATAAAACGGCAATTCTAAACAACGCCGCCTGTGACGACTGCGATAAATAATATCATTAAAAACGTCGGAGCCGCTATAAATGGACCGGAAACAATTAGCCTGGGAGTAATAGTTACGGCAAATTGCTAAATCACTTCGCCGACGATATGTACGAACTTTATAACCCATTAATAAAACACAATTTCATACAGGCGTAGGGTGGCCATAATTTAAAAATAAATCGGGGAAATATTTAAGGTAATTTGGTTGAGGGAGGACATGTTGCGACCATCAATCTTTAACGGATGTTTGTGAGACAAAGATGAATGTGGAGTAAAATGGCCCGCGTTATCTGCGCGCATCGCAGCTGGTAAGGAATTGTGTATCAACGAGTTACACGAGTCTTTTCTTATTAAATTATTTATATTTGGATGATACAGGTAGATTTGCTAATTTTGAAGTGATATTTGTGGTTCTTAAAGTTGTTCGAATATAACTTATTCTACTGTATTATGTTCTGTTTGTTGAGATAAATAGATAAATTTTAAAGACTACAACAGTAGTAACTCTGTCAGAGTGGTAATGACCAACTTACACGTGTACCTTGTCCATTTTGTCGCGGATAAAGAGTAAACATTCTATAGACATACTCGTAACCTCGTGTAGTTTTGAGACCGTAACAAAGGGTATAAACGGGACCAGAGCAAATATTGGACATGAATTCTTTCTAGTAATTTCAACGTTCTTTACGGAATTTCATTCCACTAAATTCCGAATGTTCCAAGAAAATCAAAAGATCTGGAATCACTATAATACTCGTAGTATTTTATGCTTGCACCCGATTCGAGCGGGTCGCTATTCCATAATAAAGTTATAAATTGTTTCCATTTAAATTTAATTTGACAGCCACTGTTAAACGGAGAATTACTGGAGTAATGTTTTGATTAAATACTTGGAGATTAGCGATGTGGAGTTAATTAAGACGCTCTATTATGAATATACTGACGTCTGTGAAATTTAACTTAACCCGTTAAATTTATGCGACTGTAATCTATTTGTTTCAGGAACTGGGTCAGATTTTGTTCGAAAGTACTTTTATCAATTCGCGGCCATCTTGGATTTTAATTTTAGAGTGTTTTCAAAGTTATTCTTTGTCTATGCGATATAACTGCGAAAGTTGATTTTATTCATCATCCATGATTTATATCCATCGCGGAGAGGAACTTTATATGGCGTATTTTTATTAGTATACAAAGCACTTTCTTGCAAAGACGCAGTGTCAGTGAATTTGTCAAGAACTAGTAAAACCGACTATGTTAACCCATAGTTTACCCCGGCATCGTAAAATCGAGCATAAAACAGTTGATCGTATTAAGCCGTAAATTCTAAAGCGTTTGATGTTTTGTCGATACTGATTTAATAACCATCGATATATCATAGCGTATCGAGTTTAAAAGGGCTCGTTTAAGTGAATTACTCTCGAGCGCGTGTGGCGAACAACGGTTTGGCAGCGCCCCTACCTTCCGAAGCGAGCCAACATGCTTTTTCCTTTATGGCTCACTCGTAAATGATGATAATCGTGACTGAAATACTAAGATTACTTACATTATGACATATACTTGTATTTTATGTGCTTATCAATAAAACTCATTTGTAAACTAACTTTAAGTCACTTGAAGCTAATATTATGATATATTGATACCCAAATTTCATGTTTTGGTAATTAGTGAGGAATTTTTTGTGCACCCACTCTTAATTCTCCCTCAACAGTTTATCACTATTTTGCATTTTGTGTGTTATCCTTATAAGTCTTTAGATTTTAATTCTATTTGGTCACAGAAGTACACAACTTCGTGGGTTCTACACTAAGCCTGAAAGGACTGAAGCGCACGGACATGGGGTCGTACTTGTGCATCGCGGCCAACGGAATCCCCCCAACCAAGAGCCGCCGGTACGAGGTCTCTGTCATGTGTAAGTACATAAAATATTTTTCTACATTTTCCTCATAGTTATTTCGTTCCTGATTGGTCTATTATTCCAAGCACATAGAATTTAATCAAATCCTGTCAATTCAGCAATATTAACCGCGATGTTTAATTTTGATGTATTAGATTTTCTACGTCAGCTTGAGGCGTGTACCGATTCGGGATTTAAACCAGAGAGAAATTCCGGCGTAAAATCTTTCCATAGTAAATTCACTTTAAAAATTTAGGAGAATAATGTCAATACGAACAATTTAAAGTAAGTAATGGAGCGATACAAACAAACTTTCCGAAGTGCGATCAAATGCTAAGTTAGCGCTAAATGCCACAAAACTATGGCTCAATTTCAACAACGATTGCTAAAAGTACTTCTTTCGTTTTTCATATGAATGAAAGAGAAGACATGACATTTTAACAAGCTGATAACACTAACAGACGTTGGTGAAATTGAGCGTTAGTCGCGCTGTGAGCATTACTTAACTGTAAACTATTGTTTTGTAGTCAAACCGATGGTGCGAGCTGCGAGCCTCGTGGTGTGGCGCGCGGCGGACATGCAGGTGACGCTTCAGTGTTACGTCGAGGCCTACCCGAGACCGCTCACCACCTGGCAGCGAGGAGACTCCGGTATTTTTTTTTCTTCAATTATCTAATAATATCCCACAACCGTCCGTGCCCACAACCTTAGCACTTTTGTGGTACACTTTACGGAAAAACTATCACGTCTATTGATTTGTGCTTTAGCAAAGTATTTTTTATTTATATTAAGTAGATGAGTTGTCATCAGTCAGTCACGATTTTTTATATGTAGATGTGCTATCATCAGTCATAAAACGACGCGAGCCCTCACAAACCTTGGCTTTTAGCTCGTAATAAAAAGGGGGAAAACGAGCCTGATGGAACGCAACTACCGTCGTCCATGGACACTCGCAATATAAGAAGAGCTGCAGGTGCGTTGCCGACCTTAAGGTATAGTTTTACATTGCATACCTACAAGGATTTTTTGACATGGCATTGATATAGACTATAGAGGGAGGAATTATAAGTAGCTGTCATTATCAAGAGTTATAAAAACCTTACATCCTTTCTAATATTATTATCAATGCGAAAGTATGTCTGTCTGGTGCCTTTTCATGCATAAACGGCTAAACGATTTGGATGAAATTTCATTTAATAATTTAAAAGACAGGAAAGGATATTGGATTTTTTTGTTTCGAAAAATGTACGGTTTCCGCTTTGCGTATGGCCAAAATAAGTATTGAGACTGATCTCATCAAGCTATAGCTATGCATCCACAGTCCACACTATTAGACTATTAGACGTGGGAGAGCCATGCTTCAACGAGTGGGCCGGCTCGAACGGAGAAATAACACGTTCTCACAGAAAACCGGCTTAAAACAGCGCTTGCGCTGTGTTTCGCCGAGTGAGGTCACCGGAGGGCCAATCCCCTACCCTAGTACCTTCCCTACCCTCCCCTATTCCCTTCCCTTCCCATCCCTATCCTCCCCTATTACCCTATTCCCCCTTAAAAGGCCGGCAACTTACCTGCAGCTCTTCTGATGCTGCGAGTGTCCATGGGCGACGGAAGTTGCTTTCCATCAGGTGACCCGTTTGCTCGTTTGCCCCCTTATTTCATAAAAAAACATTACATTACATTTTACCATCATTCACTATATTTTACCACATACCTACGTATAATACTTACGATACTTTACATTTTTGTATGAAGCATTTTCATTTTAACCCCGTAAAGTTTAATAGGTAGCTGACGTGCACTATTTGTACGCAAGCCAGGTGTGAAATACACCTAAAATATTTTTGCTGAATATCTATTATTTCGGCGAACCTTTTATAAAAATTAGTAAATAAATAACACTATTTTTGAAATGGTTGAACCATTTCGAAAATGTTACACAATATGCTTCATAGTATTGAATTATAATGTTGAAATATACTTATAGCATCTAGTGTTTTAAACCAGCTACTCTATCTCTATCCACTTATATATCTATATAACTTAAATAAATTTACAGACACAACGTACTTGTTATTCTATACCCGCATATAATGTGAAAATAGACGTGAAAATAACGCTTATTTTTTAGCGTCTTAAACAAGATCCGAATAGAAGTGTTTAGTTCGGTGATCCAGTTTAATCTGATGGATAAAAAAAGAAAGAAAAGAAGGAAAGGAAAACACTGCTGACAGTTTTTTACTTTTCTTTTTGGATCGTGGTGTTTTTTTTAATAAAAGACGATATAAACACACCGTGTGCCCTTAATTTTATTATAATCGACTAAATAACATACTCAACTACATTCCACTTCAATCAACTAACATCCCCAGGTGCAAAGCTTCTCAATAGCTCGAAGTACGTGATATCGGAGTACGTACTGAACGAGTACGCGGTCCGCATGAACATCACCATCAGCCGGCTGCGGCGGAGCGACTTCGGCGAGTACACCTGCTTCGCCGGCAACGCGTATGGGTCTGCCAACGCGACGATAACGCTGAAAGGTGAGATGTGACTTTAGTAGTTATGAAAATTATCTCTAACTAATAGTCCGCCCCGGTTCCATCCGTGATACATAGCTTATGATATCTTAACTATACTTTGGTGAAGGAATTTTTAAAATCGGTCCAGTAGTTCCAGATATTATCGCGTTCAAACAAACAAACTTTTCAGCTTTATAATATTAGGTATAGAAAATTGATTATTTTTGAACTTTTATGTTAATACGTCTTATACTGTTGATTAAAAAAAGCGCATAGAATGGGTATTGAAAAAAAAATAGCATTAAAATGTAGTAAAACAACTTTAAATAAAATGGTTCACAAATAATTTTGTGGCGAAATTCAGTATATTGAATTTATTGCGTTTATTGATAAATATAAAAACTAATTACAATCTTCACGTCAATCAACAGAGACGCCACAGAAAACCACAACAACAACGACGACAACTACGACAACAACAACTACAACAACAACAGAACGGACAACAACCGTCACAACAACAACGCGACCACCGAAGCGCCACCTCAAGAAGCAGCCCGACCGAAGCCAGAACGCGCTCGACGTAGACCTGCTACGAAGTAACCTTAACACTCGCTACGGCGCTACGAACAGTAGCAATGAGTACGCACAGCGAACAGAGAGACAGAAAGTCCGCCCGTCCGGACCACCCCGACATTTAGTCGGATTTAGCAACGACGTGCGAAAATATCTCTCACATTATCTACTACTTTTACTATTGTCTCTAAATATTCTCATATAAATGTTTCTTTCGTCTTAGCTGTGCAAATAGTGATAAAATCATGGCTGTTAAATTTTTATTAGTATTAAGTATTTGAAAGTTGTTTGAAGGAAATGTTGAAAATGTTTAGGACAGTATATTATGGATATATTTTTTTAATTAGTTAAAAATATACTAAAAGTGGCCATAAAATTATTTGTGAAATTAATTGTTTCAAATATAATATTTATATTAAAAAACAGAGATAAAAATGGATTGAATTGTGCTTATAATTTAGTGATTAGTGATTAGTTACATTTATTGTACAATAATTATGACAGTAGTAGTAAAAAAATTTCACCATATATCCATAATGTACTGAAATTTGTCACATATGAAGTTGTAATTGTTACTGTAGATATAACGAAGCTGTACGTTACTTTGTGTAATTAATATCAGCTTTAATATGATGTAAATGTAATAATAAGGAAAGGTTGACAATAAGTGTAATTCAAATAAAATATGTAACCTTCAATGGAGTGTTAGGAAAATTATTATTTAAAAGAATTGTAGTTTTTATATATCATTAGAACGATATACGTGTCTGTTTTTAAGAAAATTTTCAAAATATGTAATTTTTTTAAATTATCATTCAAATGTATGAAATACTGTTTCTCTACGGTAATAATTAATCTATGAAACATATAACAATAATTGCAATTGTGTGAAAACGCATAGCACTGCTACGACGTGCTACGCCGTAGCACTGTTACGGTCGTTGCTATAATGCTACGAGTCAAATGCTACGACGTGCTACGCCGTAGAATTGTTGCGGTCGTTGCTATAATGCTACGAGTCAAAAGCTACGACGTGCTACGCCGTAGCACTGCGACGGCCGTTACAACTATAATGCTACGAGTCAAATGCTACGACGTGCTACGCCGTAGCACTGCTACGACCGTTACAGCTATAATGCTACGAGTCAAATGCTACGACGTGCTACGCCGTAGCACTGCTACAGTCGTTGCTATAATGCTACGAGTCAAATGCTACGACGTGCTACGTCGTAGCATTGCTGCGGTCGTTGCTATAATGCTACGAGTCAAATGCTACGACGTGCTACGCCGTAGCACTGCGACGGCCGTTACAGCTATAATGCTACGAGTCGAATGCAACGACGTGCTACGCCGTAGCACTGCTACGGCCGTTACAGCTATAATGATACGAGTCAAATGCTACGACGTGCTACGCCGTAGCACTGCTACGACCGTTACAGCTATAATGCTAAGAGTCAAATGCTACGACGTGCTACGCCGTAGCACTGCTACGGCCGTTACAGATATAATGCTACGACGTGCTACGCCGTAGCACTGCGACGGCCGTTACAGCTATAATGCTACGACGTGCTACGCCGTAGCACTGCGACGGCCGTTACAGCTATAATGCTACGACGTGCTACGCCGTAGCACTACTACGGCCGTTACAGCTATAATGCTACGACGTGGCATGCCGTAGCACTGCTACGCAGTAATCGGAAACTGGTAACTTTTAACGCCAAATTACTCAGTTTAGTCAGTCAATATTAATACTTTTTGAACATGATAGCGAAATGTCTTGAGTGAAATAAAATATCAAATTATCATATCAAAATCTTCAGAAAAATCGAGCTATGCATAATATAGCAAATTTTTTTAACGTTTTTGTAACTTTGATAACATTTTTTTTTTCTACTTAAGTTCTTTTGATGATTATGATCAACAAAAAGTTGTTACATTTATCGCGTACTTGTAAATTCTCGAAACGTAAACTATTTTGTGGATTAAATAAATATTATATTTAAGAGGATAACTTACCAAAGCTAATGCGACAATGTTATATTTATTGACAATAATATAGACCAACCTATCCAACTTATTATAGAAATGTAAAAAACAAAACGAATTTTACTAATATACATTGTAATGTAAGGATTCGTATACATTTTGTTGTATATTTTGTGATCGTATGACTTACTATGTAACTTATTTTTCATAGAAAATGTCATAGACAATAAACATCAATAATGTAGATAAGTAAAAATTTATATTATTTGAAATATTTTAAAAAATATTTCTGTTGGTAATATTTTTATTATATACACACTTTTTTGTATCGATTTTGAAGTGCATAATTTAGACTAGCGTTTCTATGGTATACATAATAAAGTCTTCCGAATAGATGTAATTTATTGGATTTCGATAAAATAATCTTTAAATAATAATTTGTCGAGTTCTTATTGAACTCTACTTGTAGCGTGTGTATAAGACAAGGAATATATTGTATACTTATAAGGGTCCTCGCTCATTTGAAAACTGCAGTGCTGCCATCTGAGTTTTTGTATGTGTCAGCAAAGTGTGTGTTAACATAAAATGACTAGTATACTGACGAATGACCTTGCAGCCTAAACCATCCGTGTAATGACTTTATAGTAATATTTTGTGTCATTATAAAGTTCTGACTTTGCATCCAAGGCAAATGCAAGGTTTTGACTTCTATGTTATTCGACTTTTGTTTTACTTGGATGCTGTATTATTCGTACACACACGATTTGACACATGAAAAAATAAAATTTTATGGATATAAGTAACATACTTGGTCGCTGTTAAGCAGTATTGTCCTAACCCACATTTTTTTTGTTGTTAAATTTTGAATGTAGTCTTGTTCTTAATCATCTAAAGAACATACTGCATTCATAACTCAATACGTAATTTTTTTGTGTGTTAGTACATGAATGCTTAACAGCGTCCACTTATATCAATAAAATATAAATAAATTACGCTGTAATCTACGAGTACATAGATTACGGCGTAATTTATGTATTTCAATATCTTAAATAATTTTAATAATTTATTGTGATCGATCCACGATGTGGTTTGTGTCCAAATGAGCGTGGAGCCTGAGAGATCAGAGTAATGTAGTGGAGTAGAATTTTCTAAGTGAAATGTATGGATGTTCGTATTTATGACAATAATGTCACAATAATAATAACAGTTTGTTTTTTGACAATAACATAATATTACGACAATATTTTGTATATAATATGTTTAAGAATACTACGTGTCACTTTATTTTAAGTGTACGGATTAAACTGGAATTAATAATGGAACTGTCAGGTGCATTTCATAATGATAATACTCATTCAATATGTATTAAAAGCTAAGGCGTGGGTATGATAATACAAATTAAGGGTAGTTACATAATGTTGACACAATATTTTATTATATTTCAATACTAATAATATTAATATGTGCTGTTTGTGTTATTACTTTAAACTTCTGGACTGTATAAGAAGTTATATGTAAAATATAAGATAAATAAAAATTATTATGTTGAAGAATAGTAATTGTTCCTAGGCCTAGGACGATGAGAAGAGAAAGAAGTTCGGCCGGAAGTCGTCGCTTGACGTAAGCTGGATTGCTTGTGTTTTTTGCCCATTAAAAAGTAAAAACCGTGTATGGTTATTCTAAATCGCAGAATCGCGTACAGTACAGTACACAAGTATATAAAAAAATGTTCTAATGATAGCCATTTTCAAACTGCAGTGAGTGAGTGAGTGAGTGAGTGAGTTTATTTTATTATATTTAACTTCCAGTACTTAAAACATAATATTATCTTCCAATTTAATCGATTCAGCGATTAAGGTATGAAAAAATAACAGATAGACATATGTACTTAATTTCGCGATTGTTGATTGTTCAATGTAAAATGCAATAAAAAAGTAATACTTTTTAATGGGTGGTTAAGCATTATGTTATCTAAAAGTGTAATTAAGTACCTACTATCCTAGAAGTGTCTGTTGTATTATATAAGTTATTAGGGTTCCGTACCCAAAGGGTAAAAACGGGACCCTATTACTAAGACATCGATGTCTTACCATCTGTCTGTCTGCCTCCAGGCTGTATCTCAAGAACCGCTATAGCTAGACTTCTGAAATTTGCACAGATAGTGTATATCTGTTGCCGCTATAACAACAAATACTAATAACAAAATAAATTAAATATTTAAAGGGGGCTCCTGATTTTTTTGCCTTTTTTGCTCCTAATCAATAATGGCAATAAATAGGCACATGAATTATTCACAAAATTCTTAATTATATTTTTGCTTTAATAATTATTAACAAAGTTAAAATAAAACAAATATTTAAGGGGGGCACTTATACATAAAAGATAATTTTGTACCAACTTCCGCTCTATAACGGTACGGAACCCATCGTTCGTGAGTCCGACTCCCACTTGGCCATTTTTTTAAATACTTAACTTACTTATATGTAACACTTGAACAACAATTGCAATGTTAAGTTTTAAAATGTAACAATTTGTTTTAATTAGTCTTTTGTGATGCTAACAAAGTAATGTAAAGCGACCTTAAATAAATAAATAATAATAAAAAAGTTGAAAGATGATGACACCATGGTTACAGTTTATAAGTTATTGGCGATTGATCAATCCACAAAAAACTAAGAATAATGTTTTGTATATTATTATTGTGAAATGCATTGCTAAAAGTTACTCACATAATTTTTGAAAACCAATGAAATAACGGTTTTATCTAACAACTAGATGTATCTTGGATTAGTCTGTTTTTTTTAAATACTTGTATTATTTTTGGTAAACTTTTTTATGTTTTTATTTTAACTTCACCATAAAATACTTATATAAGCAATATATCGAATATCTTTAACAATAAACAGTTGTTCACGTTTTTCCCTTTATAACATGTGTCATGTAATTTGTAATATGTATTCTATTTATAATATTGTAACGACAATAATATTGGACAATCCTAGTTGTAATTGTAAATATTGAATATCAAATCGCATACCGGTAACGTAATATTTATCAATGTTATATTATAAGACGTTGATATCATTTTATGATATTTTAAAATAAAATATATATTCTACTATGGGTTTTATTGCATACTAGACGTTTCTCGCGCATTCGTCCACGTTACGAAGGAATACCACGGGAGCAAAAAAAAAGTGGTAAGTGACTTTTTATGTGTGCCAATTTACATAATAATCGTTCTAGTGGTGTGTGAGATAAGCGCGTTAAAAGAAACAAACTCTTTAGCTTTATAATATTAGCATAGATTCCTATAAAGTTCTTTTGAGAATTTCGTGACTGCTTGAATGAGGCGTTATTTAAACTGGTAGCTCATTTAACGAGTAGTCGAGTAATAAATTATTGATAATAATAATAATATCCATGGACACTTCACACCACGTCAGTCTGGCCCCGTTGTAAGTACCTGAAGGACTTGTGTTACTAGTACCAGACAATGGAAATATACTTAATACTTTTATAGTATACACTAGCTTTTGCCCGCGGCTTCGCTCGCATGAAATTCGAAAATCGTGTACAATTTGAATATTCTTGCAAATCTCCTTTAGAAACATGATGTTTTTCCAAGACCAAAAGTAGCCTATGTTACTCTCTATCCTTTCAACTAAGTCGATGCCAAAAATCAAGTCAATTGGTTGCTTCGTTAGGCTGCGAAGAAAGGACAAACAAACAAATACACTTTCGCATTTATAAAATTAGTATGGATAGCTGTTTCCCGCGACTTCGTAGGCGTTACCATAGTATAATAACGGAAATGGATAATTCTCTCCTTTTTATGGTCCCTTACTCAAATGGTAAAAAACGGAACCCGAGTACAAAGATATAATATCAGCCTGTCCGTCTGTCCATATCCAGGCAAAGCCTTCCTCATATTAACCAAATGACGCTCAAAATCTGTATGTTTCACATGTTTCACTATTAATTAATAACTTTGTTCCTAAGGAATAATAATTAAAACTCAACACTAACGACGCAATATGTTTTTGCTTGGCAACATTACCAGGAGGGGATTGGGGTATGGGGGGGCGAAGCCCCCCCAAGTAGGGGCAGGGGCAAAGCCTCGCACATATTAATAAAACGACACGCAAAATCTGCATGTTTATTTTTGGTTAGATTAATTTCACTTTTAATAAATAACTTACTTTGATTCTAAAGAAGGCGAAGTAAAACTCAACACTAACGACGCAACACTATTTTGCTTAGCAACATTACCAGGAGGGGGGGGGGGGTGGGGTTTGTGGGGGCTCAGCCGCCCCCCAAGTACCGGCCGGGGGCAAAGCCGGAAAATACAGTTTATAATATGATGTAAGTTTATTCAAGAAAAAAGTTTGATGCAAAATCTGCCTCCTCTTTGGTCCGTTTGAGGGGTGGGGGGGAAAATTTTATACATCAGATATGAAGTTGGAAGAAGACAAATATATCTGCGAAAACCATATTCAAATCGGATCAATAGTTTTCATGTTAAAAAAAAAGTTTGATACAATATCTGACCCCCTCTTCGGCCCCCTTAAAGGGGTGGGGGAAAAATTTTATACACCAGATGTTAAATTGGAAAATACAGTTGATAATATGAAGTTAGTCCATTGAAGAAAAAAGTTTGATACAAAATTTGACCCTCTCTTTGGTCCCCTTAGAGGGGTGAGGGGGGAAAAATTTATATACCAGATGTTAAGTTGGAAGAAGATAAATATATCTGCGAAAACCGTATTCAAATCGGATCAGTAGTTTTCGTGTTAAAGAAAAAAGTTTGGTACAAAATCTTACCCCCCCTTTTGACCCCTTGGAGTGGTGGGGGGAAAAAATTTTGTAAACCAAATGTTAAGTTGGGAGAAGACAAATATGTCTGCGAAAACCGCATTCAAATCGGATCAGTAGTTTTCGTGTGATGCTGGAACAAACATACAGACAGACAGACAGACAGACAGACAAAAAACTAACCACAGTTTTGGCTTCTATAGCGATGTAGTAACAACCCCCGCTTATTATTTTTTGGATATCTTTAATGTACAGAATTGTCATTTCTACAGTTTTATTATATGTATAGATATATTTATAATGTTATACACATATTTAATACACATCCATGACCCAGGAACTTTGAAAACTTTTTGTTTCGTCAGCGGGATTCGTACCCACGACCCCCGGCTTGAGCCACCGACCAACAGCCCACCAAAAGAGCCACAGAGGTCGTCAAATATTTGTAATGCTTAATGTACTCACATACGGTTTTGCTTGATAGTTTTACTCCGAATCGAAGGAAATGACATATTTGACATACTTATTTAATTCCATCGAGCCGGCTCGAAGCGAGCCTTCGAGCTGTCAGTTTTGCGGTCCACACGGTGGTTATTGCTCGATTTGGAGTAAAACTATCGAGCAAAACCGTCTGTGAGTAGTTTACTTAGCTTTAGCTTATTTTACTCGGACCCTACAAATAATAAATGACCCATATTATTATAAATCTACCCTTATATAAACATTAAAATAAATACAGCAGTGCAGTGTAGCCATAGAAAATTCAATGATTTTGGAATTGTATATATTGTGTAAATAGATCATCGACTGTAAACAAGTGGCGTTTTGATAAATTTAAATTGATATCTTTATGGAAATATTGGAAATATTTTAATAACGAAATAAAATAAAATTTAAAAAACAAGTGCAGTTTAAATGGTGAATTAGTGTAAATCTAAGTTTAACCTTAAAACTGGAGAGAGTGCAATAAGCCTATGAGAACAATTTTTTTTTATGAAATAAGGGGCAAACAAGTAAACAGGTCACCTGGTGTTAAGCATTTATTTTTTATTGAAGTGAACACTTCTTTAGCGGCGTTGAGCACTTTTGTGGGATGGGTAAAAACTGTGAAACTCGCGTGCTGATCGAAAAACCGTAAGACGGTTGGAGAGTAGTGTTGTAGCATCGAAATCGATTAATCGAACAATCGATTGTTTTTTTCTCGATTGTAGATATTTTTTAATCGATTGTAAGGGTTTCGATTAATTAAAAAAATCGATTTTTTAAAAATCAATTTTCATAAAAAATGGGTTAAAAACATGGAAGGGTTTCGATTAAAAAAATCGATTTTCATAATAAAAAATGGGTTAAAAATTTAATCGATTGTAAGGGTTTCGATTAAGTAAAAAAATCGATTTTTTAAAAATCGATTTTCATAAAAAATGGGTTAAAAAAAATAATGCACAACGTTAATAATCAAGTTTTCACTTCTGACGGCACTCCCGGAGTGCAACCCATCTTTTTTTTAATAGTATCTATCAATAACAACCTGACTGGTCACTGATCTAGCAATACCGTGTCACCGTGCGTGATTCCGCTCCGCTCACTCCTTTTCTCGCTTAGCAGACCTAAAATCGAATGCAGCGAACAATCCCTTTATGTTAGTCGAGAAATCTTTTTGCCATCGTTCTACGGGTAAAATATACCATCCTCATCACCTTGGCAATCTTCTACCGAGCGTTTTTCGCGTAACTTTCTGCTGCACATTGTAAAACTCTGGAATGAACTGTCACAAGCAGTATTTTCGGACCAATACGACCTGCAAACCTTCAAGAAAAGAGCTTACGCCGGCAACGCACCTGCAGCTTTTATGATGTTGCAAGTTTTCATGGGCGACGGTAGTTGCTTTCCATCAGATGACCCGTTTGCTTGTTTGCCTCCTCTTTTTATAAAAAATAATCTTAAAGTTGAATGCAACCTAATAGCGGGTTAAGATTATTCCAATCCAGTGATGGAATCCAGCGCTGGATTACTACTGGAATAGTGTAAAAGGGTTATTGGAATGCACTATAATGTACTAAAGTGGATTCGATTAATAGGTTGGAGTAATGTAAACCGGTCATTTCGCGAGTTATGTTTTACAAGAAACCATTAAAAGTTACCTAATCACTGTTTATCTACAATAGACAGTTCAATTCACAATAACATTATATTATGTCAGTACCTACTCTGTCAGTACCATCGAAGAAATCAATTTAATGTTAGTCTAGATCAGCTGTTGGCTGGATTTGACATAATGCAACCAAATTTTGTAGGTCCGCAATCTGCCTAAGCATCATCACTTATCTAATAGTACTTACATTTATTAATAATAATATCTGTGGACGCTTATATATATTTAAGATTTTTATTATTATATCATCCAATCCAATATCCATGACCCAGGAACAGGAACCCGTGACCCCCGGCTTGAGAGCCCACCAACTGAGCCACAGAGGTCAAACAAAGGTTAAACGTATTTGTTCAAAAATATAAGTAACTAATGGGTATTTTTTTCGTTTATATACAGAAAAACGATCACTCACCTTATTCCTCGAAATGTTTTTGTAATGAGCAAAATTAAAAAAAAATTGGACAATCCCCATTGAAAGCTACAATAAACTTACTAAACCATAGTCTAACATAATTATCTAAAGTATATGAATAAGTTGATAATACTCCAAATATAGCATTAAGATCGAGTGGGTATGGGACATATCTCACAGTTCTTCAAGCGACTTCCCGAATATTGATCAGCCAAATCTCTCACACCGCACGCCAGATGCTCACTCAAAATTACTTTTTAATAAATCCCCTAAATTTGTAACGTGTTTTATTCATATGAGTGACAGTGCAGTCATTTAATACTGTATTATGTGTATGTGGTCCAGTGGCAGAGAGCTTGATTTTATTTTATTGGTTTGGTTTACGCGAACTATAACAGTTTTTAAGTTTTTAACTAACAGACACGCAGACACACTTTCGCATTTATAATATTAGTATGGATAGTCAGTTAGTTTTTTTTATGTCATTTAATTAAGTGAAACTGAACAAATTCCGAGAATAAAGAATAAGTCAGACCTGATTAAAATTCTACAAATTAGTGTTTCATAATTAATTTTATGGCTAAAATTTTATATTATTTAGAATAAATAATTACTTAACATATTTACCAAACATGCTTATAATATTGTAAGTTCTTTATCTGTATAAAACAGCTACTAAAAAACTAATAACGCTGTAAATATTTACAGTTTTCAATTTTATGAGCGCAATATTTTCATAGCCATTATTAGTTAATTCTGTGTAAACTGCTTTTAATAAATGATTATTCAAATAATTTTCAATACAATGAGCAGTTGATAAACAATCAGACGTGCCTAGTTATTTTGCCAAATCAAACATTAGTATTATTGAAATCACAGTTAGTAATCTGATTACATTCGTTTCGGTTTGCTTTTCAATAACTTTAACATGGGGCAAGTTGTGAAGATGTTTTTTTTATATGGAAAAAATAAGGTCCCTCGTTGTCGTCGTCGTAAGGTTATTCTAAGTTCTTATACTCAAAGGTAGCTTGTGTCAAAAAATCTGATTTTTGGACACAAGCTACCTTCTTCTTACGTTATGCAGTAAACAAGTGATTGTATGTGGAGTTTGAAAACACACTAAATATTATATGTGTCATTTACAATTTAATGGCTCGAAATATGCACGATGTATACAGTAAACAAACATGAGATACACTCGAAGACGCAGCGTCAAGTAGCACCTATATCCGTAGAGATGAAATATAACATACTTTACCTCGTAATATTGGTCTGGATATGAAAATTTATTGCTATGTGCTTGCCCGGGAAACGCTAACTCAGAAAAATGTGCGGAACTAATGAAATGATTTATACCGTCTAACGAAGTTCATTTTAATTGTTGTTATGTTGCCATATTTTATAATTTGTTAATCATATTTGTAGACTTTGCTTTGTGAATCTCTCGTAACCGTATCAAGTTTTATCTTCATGCATAGAAATCTTCCCACTATCCTCCCAATTCCCATACATATTTGAATAATCACGCTACAGCGTGCATCTGCCCGATAAATCAAATGCGCATACAAGAATAATCTGTAAAGGCTCATTCAAGAAAAAAAAACGTGTGGCACTCGCGGTAAAAGCTATACAATAACTTAAAATCTAAAGCGTCTATGAATCTAATCTGACTTAATTATTATGCTCAACCTCAAACTTATCCTTCAGTATATTTTGTTAAAAGTTTCAGTGTCAACAATGTGTGAAACGAAGATTCTTGTGCCGGCCGGCACCCCTCCGATCACCGATATTTTTTAAGTTCTCGCCTTTCCCGGTGAATAATTTGTACTTTTCCACCACAATAGGGAGTCGCATAGTATTGAAACTATTTGGTGATATGCAGTTGCCTCTCTAGCGAGAATCATACAACTATTATAATATTATATCTAAGACAATACTTATTAGTCAATATAGATAGGTAGGAAAAAATAATTACAAAAAAAAAAAAAAAAACTAGAGAGGTATGAAGGGACACCCGGATGGAACGAAGTTCCTTTCGATTAATGTGAAGCAAATGTAATAAATCATAAAGAGACAACTAAAACTAAACAAAGGAAAAAAATGATCACTTACCTACAAATTCCGATACATAATATGAGTAATTATTGCGTGAAATTGAAGAACACAACAACACACATTATTGATTAGGAGTCAACACAACAAAAACAAATATAGGATTCTATTTCTCAATACCTCTAGTATTACTTACTTTACTTAGCCCAATGGTCGAAATTCGACGTCGAATAAAAAATTAAATTGTTTCAAATTTCAACGCTTTTCTATTGATATTCTAGTGTCAAAGTATTGACTTTAATATAGACATAATTCCTGCAACAGTCTCACATTAATTAAGTCAAATGATCACAGACTGGCCGTTTCGTCTAACAGTATTTAAGATTCAATAAGTATAAAAAAACTAAACTATCAACGCCATCTGCCCCTAACATGCAGGTACTAATAAAAAGTGTCGAGGTCAAATCAAGGTCAAATGTCGTTCTGTCTAGCCCCCTTTACGCAGAACGCGCGTAAAGGAACTACGTTCCAATAATTATATAAACTTTTGAGTTGTTTTACTTAATCATAGGTATTTTGTTTGCTTAGTTAGGTGATATCTAACTTAGGTTTGACTTAGTATCTAGCTAATAGGAAATTTTAGTCTAACATTATGAAGTTGTATAATAATATTTCTATATTAAGCCTTACATGCCTGTGCTTAAGCGGTGCTGGCGGACGATAAGGTAGCTAGTGGCCGCGGAGCGGGACAGAGAGGACGATCCCACCTCTCTGTCGCTCCGCCGGCGTAGGACGGGAGTGCGGAGGCGTCGCTATGCGAACCTCCAATAGCTTTCGTCTCACGGGGCTTCGGGTCAGGATGGGTACACCTGCCCGGCTTAGGTAGTCCTGGCGCCGAGGGGAACGCTTTAGTTTGCCTAAGCGTTCCCTCATTTTTGGTGGAAGTCCGGTCCCTTTTTTGAGGTAGACCGGCCGGTCGTGGAGGGAGTTCTGTGTTTGGTAGATCCGGGATATCCCTCCTTTATCCGGCTGAAGGCGAACCGCGGGTGGTTTTAGTGAGTAGGAGTCTCACATACCCCCGGGGTGCTTCAGCTTAACTGAGACACATACCCGACCCGGGGGACCCATGATGGGTTTCCCCTGCGCATCAAAAAAAAAAAAAAAAAAGCTTATGTAATATAAGCCACATTTACATAATGCTATAAGCTTTACTACCTAAGAGTTGCTCTGTAGGATATTATTTACATATTATCTACTATATTTGTTATTAGATGTTTCTTCTAGGGTCAACATTTTAACTATAATATAAGGACGAAGATTCATGTTTACATAGATAGTTTGTATGTTTTACTTTATGATCACGTTGGCCATGATGGCCAAATACACACGATTACAAACTTGTACAGTGCCGTAATTGTCCTTAATTGCCTATGGTTTGTAGCATTTTGATTATCATCAACGTAAACTTATTCAATGACGCAATCGTTACGTAAATATGGTGTAAGTCCAATATTTTCGCTCTTTCCAGACGCTTGACGGCCATTTCATGTAAATTATATTCAGCGGCAAAGATGTCCCGCAATTATGTCTATAAAGGAGTCAGTGTGAATCACTGAGCTCTCGGGCTTTGTGTTTCGTTTGGCGGGTGACGATAACCGTAATGTAAGCGGAGGCACGGCTTGTGGTCCCGAGAAGGATCGCTTTGTCCGCATAGCTCATTCTTTTCTCTACCGTTTCTCACTTCAGTAATTCGAGGACAATACACATTATTGTCCACATTTGACAGATGACGGAGTCCCCGAACGTTTAGCTTAGGTTTATGATTTATTCAAAGTGAAAAAGGTTTTAGCGGTCGCCGTCCTATTGATGTCGAAAGACTTCGTTATTTTTGGCACTTACCGGCCGAAAAACTAATGCGGATGTTCGATTTACGAATTTCCTTAAAAAGGGTTCGACCCTTTCCATAATTAATTTGTTAAAAGGCATACAATTTTTTTAGACATCAGGAACGTTTTTGTAACGTTTTTTATCCCAAAAAGGGTTACGTATCAACGTCTTTGTTTGGTCAGTATTCACCTACGTCATTACGTGTTCAATATAATATTACTTCGTCGGACCTAGTTTACCGATAAAAATTAAAATATTCTAATAACAATATCAGAACAACAATATCAAAAGAATAGCAGAAAACATTAAAATAATATTTGCTATTTAAAAAAACAAGTAATTTAACTTTCAAAGCAAAATCAAGTTTAAACATACATTAATATAAAGGTGAAGAAACAAAAGAGTTTAAAACAATTCTTCCTAATTTGAAGACGTAAGTTAAGCTCACACGAGAAGTTATAAGCCGCAGTTCCCGCATTTGGTATTCAGTTCGGCGGGCTACAATAACTTTAATCGGGGTAAAGTGTCACCTTGAGTAGCTTTTAGAGGGAACCACTGTTCGACGCTCTGACGCTCTTATTTTTCCTGACAGGTTTTATAGTTGTGCTAGACAACGAGTTTTATACGCGCCGTTTGCTAAAAATAGAACATCTAAAAATGTGTTCCCGATATTTCTAAATTGCACTTTATACCTTGGGCCAACTTGTGCCAGTCTGGGTTAAAGTCAATTGTAAATTAAATACAGTGTTACCTCTCTAAATCCAATACTATGAAGTATGTCCGGTCCAGAAGAACTTCATAGTAATGTAGAAACATTGGCTATTAGAATTTAGAATACCAATTATAGCAGTTTCGTTTTGGTTATTACTATTACTCTTTACTCGCTTGACGCCTCCGTGGTCCAGTTGTTTAGGGCGCGGCTCTTGACTCGGAGGTCGGAGGTCGTGGGTTCGATTCCCGCGTTGGAAACATGTTATTTCCAAGTTTGGTTTGTACAATGCAGGCTGATCACCTGATTGTCTTAGATAAGTAAGATCATCCATGCGTCGGATGGGCATGTAAAAAGTCGATCCTGCGCCTAATCTCTCGCCAGTCGTGTCAGTTTTCCTTCCCACTGGGTTATGAGAGTAAAGGAATAGAGAGTGCTCTTGTGTAGCAGTATACAAGAGTACACAGGCACACACTTGGGCACTATAAAATTACTTCTGCGTAACTTTTTTTTTTTAATGAAATAAGGGGGCAAACGAGCAAACGGGTCACCTGATGGAAAGCAACTTCCGTCGCCCATGGACACTCGCAGCATCAGAAGAGCTGCTGGTGCGTTGCCGGCCTTTCAAGATGGAATATTGTAATAGGGGAGGGTAGGGAAGGGAAGGGAATAGGGGAGGGTAGGGGAAGGGAATAGGGTAGGGGATTGGGCCTCCGGTAAACTCACTCACTCCGCAAAACACAGCGCAAGCGCTGTTTTACGCCGGTTTTCTGTGAGAACGTGGTAACTGGCCTGATTTCAATGGAACCGGCCACCGTCACCGAAACCGGTGTGGGAGTTATTACTAGCTTGACGAATTGGATGCGCGCTAACTGATAGCTACGAGTATTTTAGAAAATCCGTACTACTATTATGAATTCACACCTTCGCAAGTGCGTCTGTCTGTCTGTTACCTTTTGACACATAAACCACTGAATCGATTTTGCTGAAATTTGGTATGAAGATACTTTGAATCCCGAGAAAGGACATAGGATACTTTTGATCCCTGAAAAATACACAGTTGCCGCGCGATAAGCTTATTTTGGCGCAATGGAGTTGCGGCGTCATTTAGTTCGTACGTATATTCTCCTCTATATTCCTACTCGCATATACCTGTAATGTACGAGCTTAGAATTTCTCTTGTTTAAAACTAACTGCACGGAACGCTCTGTCAGAAAGAATTACACAACTCACTCTGCAAACACGTGTAGTTTGAAACTATCGAGCGAACTTGCCGATATGGTGTTGCTTTTTGTAAGCCTTCATATATCGCTCGATCTACTTTTTCATTTCGCCTCAATCGTTACGAACTTTTTTAGGTACGGTGTGATGAAGGATTAGCGCCAGATAAAACAAAATGTATTAGTTCAGATGAAGATTATTAAGACACATTATTTGTAATTCTATTGTCTTATTTGATGTATTTTATTTGTATCCATAATAATATTTTCTGTTTATCTAACGTTGGTTATATTGTATTAGTGTACCCTATAATGAAACAGTAGAATAGTATTATTGTATACGTAAAATATTTGTCAAACAAATGGTAATTTTAAAGGCTTTTATTAGACTATACTGAGACTGCATTGAAAGAATAATATCAAAGGTGTTCTCATATTGGTTTAATTTAGCTTAATAGCTAAATAGTTATTTAAATACTTTGCCCAAACTAACCCTGCAATTAAACAGCAATTCCTTTTTGTATAATACGAGGAGTCTCTAAACTCATTATTATCATAGCATTTCAATAATGTCTATCTGAATAATATCATAAGATGTTGAAATATAGTTAATTCAAAGGACTCTAGAGTACAATGCGAGCTTTACCATTGAGAGAGGACTTCCCTAATTAAGCTATCGTTGGTCGTTGCACAGCTTTGCCGAGGAAAATAAAACGACAAGCATACTCCCACTTAGAGGAATTGATATAAATTACTTTAATTAGTATTATAATTGCGGTAATTTATCACTTGATTAAAATCTTCTTTGTGTTACAATTCAGTCTGTACAAAAAGTAAAAGTAGTCTGAGTAAAAAGGTTGCATATTTTGTATCTAGATAAAATGTAAAAAAAGTCACGTCATAACATGATGTTAAGGATATTTATTTTTCGCCAATAGAAATTCGATTATTAAAATAAATAAAATAAAAATATTTTTTTTATTAATCGTAATTATTTATCCGTATTTATTCAAGACGCATTCAATCAATAGGTTTTTTTTTTAAAACAAAATGTATGGGATATGTGCGAAGCGACTGTATGTCACTTTACGACGACGTGTGCGACAGGAACCCACACATTTTTTAAATTTCAAACTTTGCCGTTAAAATTATCAAAAATATAATTACAGAAATAAGCTGAATTAGGAAATCAATCCTGATTTTAAAAGTAACTCTTTATCCTTCAACCAGAATTTTGTGCGGAGACTATTCCTAACACTTAAAATCTGTCGTGAAGTGATTAAAACTTAAAAAGATACTTTTCTCGTAGAAATGGAGGCGAGAGCCATTCATTTGATAGATTGTGACGTCCCTCGTTGATCATACCGGGAGTACCGCACGCGCTTGGTCATTACTTCGATTGATCGGTTTCGTTATAAAACTTTAAACATATTTTATTTGGACATAAACTGTAAATTGAACGAAGAATTTGTTTTTCAATAAAATTATAACTAGTTATATTATTTTCTAAAGGATTGGCTTACGCTATGTAATTCCAATTTTGGTATATTTTATATTATCATTATATCAGAAACCTTGGACACTGACCTATATATCCGTGTACCAGCATCTACCCCACGAAAACAGTAGTATGGGATGAAATGTAGGCTATATGTTGTTTCAGCTTAAGGCTGTTTTCCGTATTCGTTTTCCTAATGTGGAATTTCCATTCGGAATTCCATGAAACAAGCGCAAACGTTCGTTATTCTTTACGCGTGAACGCGCCGGCTTGCACTCGAAACGTACGTGCGGAATTCGTTCCGTACAGAGAAATTAATGTATTTTCTACTAATTCCATGCATTCGGATTTCCGAATATTGAAAACGAATATGTTAAACGCGTGTATGCGGCCAGCCTTACCAAACTACCGTATTAATTATATTACTTAAAATCCGTTGAAATCTGTTAGAGTGACGTAGTAACGAATATTTAAACCTACTCTAGGACTCTATAAACTTCCAGCGATATTTCCATAATCCAATAATTATATGACAATGATTCAATCGAGGTGACAAATGCCGGGCGGAAAAGTTAGGCAGGTACGTGAGGAATCTCAAAGTTCCCTCGGATTGAAAACTACGATAGACTCGAGGCGGACGTGACGAGAAATCCCTATAAGGGGTAAGGGCATGATACTTTTTAACAAAAAGATGTTACCCTATTTATTGTTTTGTTATTCACAATATTTCAGAAACTGCTCTCCGACGAGTATTTTATACGCTTCTAGAGCTCCGAGAGTATTTTTTGTGAAAAAGTGTCGCTTCTATTCAAAGAGATAGTTCAAGTGGTACGTAAAAGAAACAAGATTTTTCAAGAATTAAATGCTGCTTACCTTAATATTATGTGACTAAACGTTACGCGGTTTAAATGCGTCACACACGTACGTCGTACAGTGTCTTTTTATGGTGTATTTTATATGTGTATTGTATATGTGTGTAGTATCGGTGTAGGTGGTGGTTGATACCTAGTGTGATGTTGGGTAAGGAAACGCAGTTGGATCGATCACCAGTGTATTAAACTCACATTAACTTACTACAAGTACAAGTTACAATAGGCACACCTTGCCTCCGTCTTAACCACGTACTTTAACAACTCTCAATTAAGACTAAGCGTACTTCTCTACGGATAGATTGGGACTACAACCTTACGTCTTGAACTCTACTTTGGGACTCACTCTATACAACTAAAAACATCTTATTTATACTTGGACTTATACTCATCGATTCTTATTTCTCACGCCGTCAAAACAATAACAAATGGTAAACAAAACAATTTTTAATAATGCACAATAGTCTCATAAAACGTCGGCTCGCCTTTATAATATTCTAAATATTAAATAACTATTATCTCAACTCAAAAACAAGATCATAAATCGTCGGCATCTATTTTAAAAACACCAATAATAAAAAGGGCTTAATATTTTAACTAATTTCTTACTTTATATTATTTATGGCCCTGTTTACATCTTACGGCTACTTCAAAGAATACAGCAACAATGGACAATGGCTAGTAAACCTAAATCTTAAAAACTTAAAAACAACAACCATGTACTTTTACCTAATCCAGGATTCCCACGATCCTACATGTGTATTGTATGTATGTATTTTATATGTGTAAATATAATCAGAATCGATCTATGAGTTTTACAGTTAGAATGAATACATTTTTGAATAGAGATTCGTCATATCTTTGTAGCCTTAATCATAAAACTAGTATAACATAGTGATGATGATAATATCAAGTCACTTTTAAGCGGAAAAAAAGGTTTAAATAAAGAAAAACGCGCAGTTTACAAAAGCTTGTAAAATCTCTCTAACGAATTCTTGCAGGAGAATAATTTAATTAGTACCTTTGAGTAAGTGTTGTGTAGATTTGTAGCATTGTTTCGGATCGCAATAACATTTGCTATCTAACGTGATTAGCCTGACCAGTCAGCTGGAGGTAATCAAATGATTGCTCATTGAAACTGATAGATTTCATAATCAGAATATTCTATCACAATTTTAGATTACTCACTGTCATCGATGTAGATAAATACGATTTTCTGCACCTTAGAATATTAATTTTATGAGTTAATACATTATTAAACTTGTTGATTTAGTTTTCGTTGAATTGATTTATAATATCGACTATTTAAGGTATCATTACGCTTTTTGTACAAATTATATTATGAGCCTTATAAAAACTGACTAAAATATTATTTATTTTTATAACTAAAATAATTTAAGGTCTTCCAAACATCTAATTATGTTAGGCGTTATTAGCGGATAAACGTAAATAAGCATTTGCAAAGGGGCAGTTTTTATACACGTATATAACCAGTCTTTCAGCACAAATAGTCATAGGATCGTTTGAAAAATGCGTTCCGTTTCACGGTACCGACTACTGCCTCAGGGCCATAGAGCCAATCAAACAAATACTCGTAAATGCATTCCACTCTTAAATCCGGGGTGAAATCGAGGGAAATCCATAAAACCTAGGTTGTAAATCAATGTAGATTGATTTCTGATGTACACGTCAATACTACAGAACTAATTTATGTAGGCTTTTTATGGAGGTTATTTTTATGGTAAGGTCCAGGAGCCTTTTAGGTTGTATATAATGCACAATGTATAATTTTGTTTTGGATTTTGGGATTTGGTTTTTTCGAGGTTATGGTTTGTATTTGAACAATGGTTTTTCATCTTAAAAGAAAACTCTTCCAAAAGTACGTTGCATTACTTAATATTAATTAAATACATTATAACTTATTAATACCTATAATATAAGTTTGGGACTTAAATTGTAACAGTAACACAACAGTCGAAATATTTTTTTAGCAGTGTAGAAACCGAAAATAATCCGGTGTGATAGAATTAAATTAAATATCCTCTGGGTTCATGGTAGAGTTGATTCAAATATCAAATCTACCGTAGATCCTAATGCTACGTCCTAATGTAATTATGAAAATGTATGGAAAATATAACAAATTAAAATGATCATATCAAAATTTGTTAAAATATGTTGGTTAAAATGCGAGTTAAAGGTGTTAAAATAACTGCCTTTTCTCGAACAAAAAATAATAAATAGGGAGATAACAATATTATACTTAGCCCAGGGTTAACTTTAAAAAATACGGATGCAAGTTATAGGCTAGTAAAGAGATAAATCTATACATATATACGTACATATAAATAAGATTGGAGTGTCTGTTTGTAATATTGAAAGAACCGTTTTTTACTAAATGCATATGAATGTATATAGGGTACAGACACCAAAACAACATTTTTTACAATTTTTGTCTATATGTCTGTCTGTCTGTCTGTTTGTTCCGGCTAATCTCTGAAATGGCTGGAGCGATTTTGACGGGACGGGACGGACGGTACCCGGGACGAGATTTTTTTTCTCTTTTTCATTTTCTTTGTTATCACATTTTGCTGACGCGGACGAAGTCGCGGGCAACAGCTAGTAATTAATATAAATAATAATGATTATCCTAATAATAATTAAAATAAAAGCATTATGTCAAACATATTTAAATACTAAACGTGCCGAGCAAAGTTTTTTTACAAATACCCGTCAATGTTCATTCAAATTCAACCTAGACAATATTGTGATAATAAGCTACAAAAATTAGCAAATTTTTCTACACCCCAAAGAGCTACTATTGTGCTATAATTATTTAGCTATTATACTCCAATTCAGAAACATTTAATTAAACTAGAGATCGCCCAATGGTCGAAATTCGACCTTACCTGCAACGACATTAGGACTACTACGTATATTTTGTAAAAATATTGACTTAATCATAGTTTTTTTCAATTCTTGTATCTGGGACTCAGCTGATCTCAGACTGGCCGTTTAAGCATTGTCTAATAGTATCTAAAATTCAATAATAAAAAAAACAATAATCCATTTTCAATTTGTCAACTTGTTGTCAACAGACTTCAACCATAAATAAAAGAGTATAATTCGTATGTATAGGCTTGTCACTCAAAAATCTGTCATTTTTCCTAGTAGTAGTGTCGTAGTGTGTGTAAAGTTTTATTTGTTAAAGATATATATGATAAAAGCATAATTTTAAAATAATATTAGCTCGATGCACTCATTCACCATATAAACTATAACTGTGCGAAATTTCATGCATTTATATATACGTGGGAGAGCCATGCTTCGGCACGAATGGGCCGGCTCGACCGGAGAAATACCACGTTCTCACAGAAAACCGGCGTGAAACAGCGCTTGCGCTGTGTTTCGCCGAGTGAGTGAGTTAACCGGATGCCCAATCCCCTACCCTATTCCCTTTCCTACCCATCCCTACCCTCCCTTATTACCCTATTCCCTCTTCAAAGGCCGGCAACGCACCTGCAGCTCTTCTGATGCTGCGAGTGTCCATGGGCGACGGAAGTTGCTTTCCATCAGGTGACCCGTTTGCTCGTTTGCCCCCTTATTTGATAAAAAAAAAACCTACGTTTCCCCATTTTTCGTAAAAAGGGATACAAAGTTTTTCTCTCACGTATTAATATATAGATATAACTTTAGCTTGAATAACACCTCTTATTAATTGCTAATGAAATCTCAAACTAACATTGTTTGAAACTTCAAAACGAAATTAATTAAAATCCGAAATCCTCACTATAAAATGAATCTCAACAAAAAGGTCGCTTAAACCGCTTCATTTAAGGTATTAGGGGCTACAACGACCAAATAAAGTTAAGATTACAAGTTAACCTCATGTTAGGCGGAAGCCCGAATGATAAAGCATCTTAGGAAGATCGAGCTCCAAGAGGGTACTAATCCCTCTTTAGCAAAAACGTTTCGCTCCAAAAAGTGATGGGTGGCCGGGATCTTCATTATCCTACCGTGTTTGCAGTTAAGCTGAGGACCAGAAAATTACTGGTACATGACCGACGAAAGAATTAATATTTAACGACCTCTTTAAGTACGGCTTAGACAGCACAGTCAATATAATAATAATTTAAATTAAATATGTTTTGTAACATGAGTTTTACATAGGTATATGGAAAACACAATCAAAACATCACTCAGTAAATAGCGTTGGGAGCTGTACTAGTTAGTATAAACTTTGACACAGCTCCCAGCGACTTCCACTCTGGAACCATCGTATACAATATTCAATTAAATTAAAACAAATATATAAGACCATGTATACGCAAATTAGCTTCGTTTATTAGGGTTCTATGTTGGTTGAAGTATTTTTATTAGTTAAATAGGGCCTACGAAAATGAGCTTAGCTTTAATAAGCTAAGTTTGCTTTGATTAAGATATTCAGGTCAGTTTTTTGTCTGTCTGATAAGTCTCCACGTTGGCCAACGATATACATAATATTTTATTTTTCCATTAAGAGCCTGTCAAGGGATATTTGTCTATAATTGCTCATGATTGATGTGGATTGCGCAATGTGCATACCGTAGTATGTGCGATTAGCGTGACAATCATAGTTATTCCATCATGACGACATACTTAGAGGGC
This sequence comes from Aricia agestis, assembly GCF_905147365.1. Lineage (NCBI taxonomy): Eukaryota > Metazoa > Arthropoda > Insecta > Lepidoptera > Lycaenidae > Aricia > Aricia agestis. The sequence continues at coordinate 7,111,429 of NC_056408.1, read as the reverse complement.
CGTATCTCTTATGTTATAGAGTTCGCTTTATAATAATAACGAGCTTTTGCTCGCGGCTTCGCTCGCGTTAAGAAGTATTATTATATACAATCTTTCATCCCCTATTTGAACCCCTTGGGGTTGGAATTTATCAAAATCCTTTCTTAGCGGATGCCTACGTTTTAACATCTACCTGCATGCCAAATTTCAGCCCGATCCGTCTAGTGGTTTGGGCTGTGCGTTGATAGATCACTATGTCAATCAGTCAGTCACCTTTGAGTTTTATATATATATATATTATAGTCATTATTCTTAGATTTATTAATAAAATTAATGTTAGAAAGCTTTAAAAAATTGCGCACCTTAAAATACGCACTTATTTCAGCATTTTTTTGGGAATATATATCTTTGTTCCTGTAACGTAAATTACATCTTATTTAACTTTTTTATTGCTGAAACCCCAGTCCCATTCTTCATTGAGACAGAAAAATAAGGAATACATGGTATAGTATCTGCGACCCGAACGCGAATATTTTATATTACCGAATGTTCCTTTTATTATATATGGCCACATTTAACTCAATGGGTAGGTTTGGGAGGGAGAGATAAGAAAAAATATTTTACACTCCTAAACAGGGTATTATAATACTTGTCGTAATTCTACTACTCGATAAAAGTAATGTAAAAGCTTTTTATGTGTTTCTTTTGTATAAAATTAAAGAAACAAATCATGAAAATATTTTGCCACTGCCAATATAGATTGTTATGTATTTTAGAAACATTCCAATAATGACTTTTAAAAGCAGAAATTTTCAGGCATGCAGGGAAAATTAATTAATTTACCATAGAAAAAGGGGTCTATTTAAAAAATTCAAATTTAAAGACTTTTAAAATTACAATGACGTTATAACTTCTATAAAAACAGCCACCATTTTACATTATGTACAGTTACGCACAATACTTTTGTAAGGTTTTTTGTACAGTCGCGAAAATCAAATGTAGCGTAGTACGTCATATTTATTGGCAGAACCCGGGGAGTGAAATCAGACGGGAATGATTAATGAATCACGGCCAGCCGCAGCCCCGGAATTATTTACTGTGTATTAACTAAACGGAGATACGTTATCATTTAATTGTTGTAAGATGCATCAATATTAATTGAATAAACGCATACTAACTCTTCAAGATAGGGTCTTAGGCTTGTCGCATACTTACGCAAGTTTTTCGGAAATCCGAATGCATGGAATCAGTAGAAAATACAATAACTGGCGCACACTTTCGCTTTTTTCCGAACGGAAAGAATTTTGCACGTATGTTTCAAGTGTAAGCCCTTCGCGCGTGGAAAAAAACGAACGTTTGCACTGGTCTTCGAAATTTCTGATCGAAATTCCGCGTTATGAAATCGACTACGGAAAACGTGTGTTGTCAGCCTTATACACCGGAACGAGATGAAACGCAGTTCCTGAAAATTTAATTCACTACACTTGTATTAATTTAAGGATCTGTATGTTTCACACCAAGAGACACCTTGAGGGGTAAAACGGTGTAGTGTTAGCGGTGCAGCATTCAGACACTGGCTCTATCGTATTTGTTTGCGTCGTGTTCATTTGGGTGTGAATAATTTCACACCTAAATAAACGCGACGCAAACAAATACGATAGAACTTTTGGATAGTGCCAAAAGAGACAGAACTATCTACTAGTGTTTGACTTGAGCGCTTTAGGCTGCGTTCACATTAAGTCGCGAGTAGTGCGGCAGCCTTAATATGTATTACTCGTATGCTGTAACAGGATTATTTATTTTGAACTCATGCAAATCCAGCATGTAACGCAAGCTCATAATGAAGAATTGGGGTTCACACGTTGACATAAGCGTCCGCAAAACCTATTAGTATAATGTACACTCACGTACAGTGATGCATATTAAATTGTCATCATTATCATCGCATTATCGCCGTATCGGGCGCTTGTCTCAATGAGGTACAGTGATGCACACCTGGCGCGTCGCCAGCCTGCGGTTTTACTACAGTCTCGCACAAAACTGGTTAACTCGATATCCGTATTATATCGACTCTCAAATGATGGATATTATTGCTAACTAGTTGTTGCCCTCAATAATATTATCCTTAATTGTTTAGGATTAAAATTATTTTCTACCCTTTTACCTGTAACACAAGTCCTTCAGGTACTTAGCACGGGGCCAGATTGACGTGGTGTGAAGCGCCCATAGATATTATTATTATTATTAAATAGACAGAAATACATGACAAACAGATAAACATGCAGACAGTTTCACGGACAGTTTCGTATTTATATTATTAGTATGAAAGGCATAGTGCAATTTTTGAAACTTTTGCCATCAGTGTAGTTTCAAAATGTAGTATTTCCAAAAATTCCACTGTTCTATTCTACAACAAAGATTAAATCGTTCAATAATAAACAACTGAACTCAACTCAGCAAACAAATATTTACTTCAGCAGTAGAAACTAAATACTTAATATTTTTCAAATAAAAATATTATAAAAGTAAACAAATATCGCTTGGATCGTGAATGTGAGGTAAAACCGTTTTATAGAGAAAGTAAATAAGGCACCGAGGGGCTAGAGCGGCCTTATAGCTTCGCCTCACTGATCAAAACTACGAGATATGTCAAACACAGATTGCTTTCTGAGGAGATTTTTATAAACCGTATCCATAATGTATGCGAATATTTCTAATATGGGATTTGGGTACGGCGTTGAATAAGTGTATTGACCGTGCAAATTTTGTTGAAATTAATCTTGGTTACTATTACTGGATTCGATCAACCATATTATCAATCTATCAATAACCTAGGTCTAGATATTAAGGTGTATTGAGTATTGACTCAATACATTACATCAGTAATCAGTATCTAGCTTGAGTGATTAAGCCTTTTTAACCGCCGACAAAAAAGAGGGGTGTTGTAAGTTTGACGTGTCTGTTTGTCTGTCTGTGGCATCGTAGTATCCAAACGGGTGGACCGATTTTGATCTAGTTTTTTTTTTGTTTGAAAGCTGACTTAATCGAGAGTGTTCTTAGCTATAATTAATCATCATCAGCCTGCTCTGTGCTGAAAACTCGCGGTTCATCTGGTTGGTGAAGGGCCGATTAGCAACTTGTAGTCGTTTGGTGGGCTTTATATTTTGCATTCTAGTTCGTGACATTTATCAATATTTACACATTAATGGAAAGTTGACCTGGTTCTGCAGCATCACCTGGTAATCAATAGGATACCCAACTCCTCACCAACTTAGAGCAATGGTTTCGTGTTTGGGCTCATTTTAATTGCGACAACTAGTAAGACGTAGATAAACAGTAAATTTTTGAATGCTGCTGCCGCAGCATCACCTGGATTCTATAGGAGCCCAAAGTGGAGGTTTCATGTTTGGACTCATATTGATGGCCTCATCCAAAAGGACATTCCTAGGAATGTCCTTTTGGATCTAGATGGTATTCATTGGGATATAATATTAAGATCCTGTTGATAGGAATTATTCTTATTAATATATTATTACTATAACGAACGCACGTTTAAAAAGCATTATTTCATTACTTTTTAAAGTTGTTTGGCCGGGGTTTTTTTAAATTTCTTACTTTAATTTTTTTACATCGAAACCTAAGTTTTAAGCTAAAAAAGTGGTATATTTTTTAAACGTAACGTAAAAATAATAATATATTGGCTCATCTCATCTACATAATATTTTTTTTTACTTATATTTTTAGACGAGCTTTTGCTCGCGGCTTCGCTCGCGTTAAGAAGTATTATTATATACAAACTTTCATTCCCTATTTTAACCCCTTGGGGTTAGAATTTATCAAAATCCTTTCTTAGCGGATGCCTTCGTCATAACATCTACCTGCATGCAAAATTTCAGCCCGATCCGTCCAGTGGTTTGGGCTGTGCGTTGATAGATCACCATGTCAGTCCTTTCAGTTTTATATATTATATAGATATTCGCGAATATTTGAAGTTAGAAATTTAGAGAAACGTCTCTAAATTTCTAACTTCAAATATTCGCGTCCATCTACCGCTAACCAATCACAACTCGAGTGCAAAGAAGAAAAATAATGGGCCAAGTGCGAGTTGGTTGGTCGCACGAAGGGTTCCGTACCATTATAGAGCAAAAATAGGTGAAAAATGTGGTTTTTTGTATGGGAGCCCCCCTTAATTATTTATTTGATTTGAAATTTATTATTAATTATTAAAGTATAAATACAATTGAGTATTTTGTGAATATTTCAAGTGCCTACCTATTGCTATTATTGACATCAAGCAAAAAATAGCAAAAAAAAAACAAGTTTTTTGTATGAGAGACCCCCTTTAATATTTAATTAGTTTAATTTTTAGTAAGTATTTGTTGTTACAGCAGCTATTGCTATACACTATCTCTGTAAATTTCAGAAGTCTAGCTATAGCTGTTCTTAAGATACAGGACGGAGACAGACAGACGGACAGACAGACATCGAAGTCTTAGGTAATAGGGTCCCGTTTTTACCCTTTGGATATGGAACCCTAAAAATGGCGTCTCGTATGGTGGTCGTTTCTGAAATAATAAGTCAAGACTATCAAGCTAGCTAAAAGCTGAGCTTTCTGAGGGCTCACGTCGTTTTTCTGCGTGGTAATAATCTTTAAGGTTGTTTTTTATATTTTAATAGTAACCTGACCTTGACTCACCGATGATAACACATCTACATATAAGTAAAAATTACTATGTTGAAGCACAAATCAATAGGCGTGATAGTTAATCCGTAAAGCGTACCACTAAAGTGCTCAGGTTGTGGTACATGTTAGGGCTCGCTTCGCTAGCCCTGATAAATATTGTAATAACTTTGTTGGAGGTTTCCTGACTAAATTGTGCTCAATATTTGTGGACATTTTTTACCACTCATAGAGGGGAATCACAGGGTACAGAAACGAAATCCTCAGGGAAGTACAGTTGCCTCTCCAGCGTGGATCATACAATAAAATCTTATCGTAGTCCTTTTCATTAATTGAAACAAAATTACATAAAGTAATAACACACAGTTTTTAATATTAAAAAAAAATCATTATTTTTAATATTAAAAACTGTGTACGCATTCTAGAAAAATATCAAGAAAGGCTAGTAGTACAATAAAGGAAAAGGAAACGGACACTAGACGTAGATAAGCCTTCCGCTAGTACGCCGCAATAGAATTACGTGGTACGGTGGGGAGAAATGTCGTGACAGCCCAACAAATGCTTCGAAGCCTGTGACCCCCTATTTTATATGATATAATATGTTTAGTTAGTCTTTAATGTTTATGGTTAAGGTAACGTTTTATGTTCTTCTAGTATTTGTTTTTGTATGAAAGAGAAACGGAATCATAGACAAATGGCGTACTTTAATCATTTGAACTGGTTATGGTAGATCACATTGACTTGACATAATACGACCAAATAATGTAGGTTCACCATCTGTCTATGAATAAATTTTTCTGAAAGCAAATGGCCAGAAATACTTCGTTTGTGTAGGAATTTAACTTTTGCTTTTGTAACTGAAATTGAAGTATATGACCTAAAATTATAGTTAGCAACAAAATATAGCGTTATCAACGCTCTATAACATATTATGTCAGATAGTCGTAAAATTGATTAAGGGCCTGTTTCACCACTTCCTGATAAGGCTATCCGCCACTTAACTTGACAGATAGAGTATGGAGAATCTGTCAAATAAGCCTATCCGGCACCTTATCAGGAAGTGGTGAAACCGGCCCTTAATGATTTATTTTGACTACAAAGAAATAAAGGTTGTACAATATATAACCTTTATTACTTTGTAGTAAATACAAAATGCTAAATTGAATGCGAAATAAAAAGGGTATGAGTGAAAAATAAAGGAGGTTGAGATTTTATAAGACAAATCCGCTGTAAGGCTTCAAAGTTTCGCGCCAATTTCGGCATGTAATTGAACAAGACGATTGTTATAAGCAGCCAAGGAAAAAAATTTAATAACACGATATACGCAGAATATTCTATTTGTCGTCGCAGGTCTCACAAAACACTTTTCTCTGAAACACTTAAGGCGACGCCTTGATAATTTGGCTGTAGCGATATCGATTTTTCTCAGCAATGACTAAAGCTAAGAAATTAAAGTTCATTGTCAGTATTCATCATGTCTTCGTCTTTGAATTACCCATAGCATATAACACGATTGGTCAACTTTTATAACACAGAAAAATCAATCAAAAAGACCTCTGTAAAAAAAAAGGATTTCAATTTTGCCAACAGAGGAGAGTGATTTAAGCTTCCAAAATGTGCACATAGATTGGTTCAAGCATACACTTTAATTTGCCCATAGCACAACCATAAATATACGAAATATACTTATGGTTTTTAAATTACGCGACAAAAACCATTTTGTCGCTTACGCCCTTTCCATTTCTTGCTGTTCCATAACTTATTTTCTATGAGAGGCCGGGCCGACCTATCATATAATATCTATAGAAAACAAGCAATCTAAAACATATACAACACAGTATTTTTACTTAAACGCGGCGTCACCTTAAAAGGTTTAGTACGCGATGAATAAACGCCTGAAAATTAAAACAAAAAAGGTAGAGTAGGTCAACGTTGAACACTCAAAAAATAGGAACAAATATAGAATCTCTTTCTTTTTGGAAGTTGGTTACAAATAGATAAAAAGAAGATATTAATTACTAGTGAGCACCGGAGAACTATAAAACTCTAATATTAAATTGAGAACCAAGACAGCTTACAGTTTTTGTTATAAACGAAGCCTTTTTACACGTTTACGCACACACAAGCTTGCAACTACGCTAATATGTTTTGTACAGAATTGGTCAACGGTACGTAACTTATTATAATATATACCGTACTAGCTGTTGCCCGCGACTTCGTCTGCGTGGACTTCAGTTTAGAGCGCGTGATGTCAACAAAATTGGTGTCAAAAGCTTTTACAAAAAAAAAAACCTGGTACGGGGTACCCCTTAAATCAAAACAGCTGTGCAGTGTGCACATAATATTTAATTTTTTTTAACTTAATTAAACTTTATATTTTAATTACGTCACTGCATAGATAAAGTACTGAGTTAATTAATTACGTAATAAAGAATTAAATCGAAAAAAATCGAAACTTGAGCATAAGATGATACCACCTCTTATAGAAATACTTTCGAAATAATTTCATTACAATCAGTTCGGTAGTTTTGGCGTGAAAGCGAGATAGACAGACAGACAGAGATACTTTCGCATTTATAATATTAGTATAGATATAGATTAGGCCGCCTGAGCTTTAACATTATAAATAATAATTAACGCTTTTAACATTATAAATAATAATTAACAATAATATCATAAAATATTATGTTTAACGGTAATAATGAATTGAAATATGCTTTAAATACAGTAAAGCAATTGTATAAACGTAATATTTATGTGACAAGGCAGTAAAAATGCAGTAAACATAAAATTTTCACGATTTATATGTTTTGTTTTCTCTATAACTAAAACACTAAAAGTGCGAGTATTTAATAAAGTTGATTTATGTTTATTCAGCTTTCTATGTTCAGTTAAATTTTAGGCATATTATACCCATTGTATAGAGAACATTTTATAATTTTAATTTTGTATATTAATTATTTATTATAATCTGACTTGTCTGTCAATACATAATATTATACCGATTTAATTGTAGAGTCTAACTAGTTAGGCACTTTCCTTACAACTAGTTACATTACAAAGAGATACAAACCTCTTCAAGCCATTATGGAGTCAAATAGTTCTGCACTAGACGTAGATTGGACTAATTAAACTATCTAACGACCCATTGCTTAGTCCTGAGCTTAGGCAATCTGATTTTTATAATCATGGTTGTTTACTTTATTTATTGTTTAATTTTTACTAGCTATTTACTCGATATTTACTAGCTACTTTCGATAAAACACGAATAAAATGATATTTTCTAAAAATGATTCCTAGCTAGATCGATTTATCGCCCCCGAAACTCTCTATATAAGTACCAAATTTCATGAAAATCGTTGGAGCCGATTCCGAGATTCCAATTATAATTTATATACATATACAAGAATTGCTCGTTTAAAGATATAAGATTTAGTTTTCCTTATTCACATCAGTGCAAAAATACGTGTAGATATATTTCGTAGTGTAATGACTAATGCTATTAATATTAGTACAATACAATTATTAAACAATCCTCACGTAAAAAGTGTAGAACGGATAAATAAATCATTGTGATCAGACTAAGTTTAGGGGTCGATGCATTCAATTTTGCCTTTTTAAGCTACTAGGTTCCACAACCTACTACATCAAACATGGTTACAAAAGCCAGTAAGTAATTAATGGTAGTAGTGTAAGTACACACTCACTAAAAGTAAGTACTTTTAATGTAATTTAATTAAATGTTATGGTTCTAGTCTAGTGTGATAGTACTTGTAAATATCGATTGATTGATTTTGACGACCTCTGTGGCTCAGTGGTGAGCGCGTTGGTAGCTCAAGCCGCGGGTCGCGGGTTCGAGTCCCGCCGACGGAACAAAAAGTTTTCAAAGTTCCTGGGTCATGAATGTGTGTATCATATAATAAAAATCTTAAATATATGTATAGTATAAAAGTATTAAATATATTTCCGTTGTCTGGTACCTGTAACACAAGTCCTTCAGGTACTTACCACAGGGCCAGACTGACGTGGTGTGAAGCGTCCATAGATATTATATCGATTGATTTAACGATAACCAAAGATGCCTAACTCGTCCCTTTTTAGGTGAAGCCATCTAAAATTACTTTCCCTTGTCCCATTTATATAAATAGTTCCAATAAAATTCTATATCACGAAAATAAATTACACAATTTCATATAATAGTATATGAAATGTACTAGGCAGTTGGGTAAAATGCGGCAGTAAATCTGTAAAAGTGACAGCGGGGCGATAACAGGCGATGTTGATAATAGAGGGCGCCACCTGCCCGTACGTCTATAACCGCAAAATGTGCATCCCCCACTTTACGCCTTCGATATCATGTTAGGGTGGGTCCATAGTGACAATATTACGAGTTCAAATTCAAATCATTTATTTTTGCAATTGTAGGTAACATAAGGTATTACAAAGATGTCCTGGTACTTATCTACAATTAGCCGTTAAGGCGTGCAATAATAATAATAAGTCATTTAATATTTTATCAGAATTAGTCTAACAATTATTTGTTTTTTTATAAGTATATGCACTGGTGTTAGTAACAATAATAATGATCAATACATTAATGGCCCATTTCACTTATATCAGCTAACCCGATGAACTTTGTATCGCTTCCATCCTAATATAAAACCTTCCGTGAACCTCCACGAACACTTCAAATCCAAAACCTGCCGAATCTTTCAGCCATTTTTGAGTTTTAGCTAGACTAACAAAATATAAAATTTATATTTATTTATACCGATTATGTCTCCTTTTCGTTTAAGTATTCTTTTAAGGTGTAATAACATTTACTTATTAAATAGTTCTTTAATTTATTTTTAAAGTGTTTTAATTCCTCAATATTTTTTATATTTGTAGGTAGTTTATTATAAATTTTGGGTGCCATACAGACTATACTTTTACTTTTTAATTCCGATTTAGCTTGTATTGCTAGCAGTTTATCTTTATGTCTAGCCGAGGAACATGTTTCGTATTTCTCTAGATTTTTCCTAACATACAAAGCACATTCATAAATGTACATTGATGGTAATGTTAGTATACCTAAATTAATAAACTTCGGTTTACACGAATCCCTCTTACCAATATTGCAAATAGCCCTGATGCATTTCTTTTGGGCCCTAAATACCGTTAGCCAATGAGTGGAATTGCCCCAGAACATTATGCCGTATCTAATAATAGATGAGACATATCCATGGTATGCTGTTAACAGTGTTGATAAATTTGTTATAGGTCTTAGTTTGTATAGAGCGTATGCACTTTGATTAATTTTTTTACTTACATATTCTATATGTGGTTTCCATGTTAATTTGTTGTCAATTACTACTCCTAAAAACTTTGTTGTGTCAATTTAATTAAAAATATGTCCATTGTAGTTAATTTCAAATTTAGTTTCTGTATTAGATGTTACACGTTTAAAATTCATTAGTTTAGTTTTATCAAAATTTAATTTTAAGTTATTAGTTTCTAGCCATTCGATAATTTTGTCCATAGTTAATTTAATATTTGATTCTATATCATTTATGAATTTTTCTATAAATAAAATTGTGCTATCATCAGCAAATAATGTCATAATGTTCTTACCTTTGCATTTGACGAGGTCATTAATATATATAATAAAGAAGAGAGGTCCTAAGATGCTCCCTTGTGGGACTCCATATTCTGTTTTCTGAGCCTCAGATAGATATTGCTGTTCACATCTATTTGAAGGACAGAATCTCTTTATTTGGGTTAGTTGTTTTCTGTTAGATAAATATGATTTTATTAGTTTAAGCGCGATACCCCTGATTCCGTACATGTGCAGTTTTTGTAGGAGGCGTTTGTGATCTACTCGATCAAATGCTTTCGACATATCCATAAACATTGCTGTAGCACAATTTCGACTATCCAGGCTGCTGTATACCTTATTAACAAAATTATAAATAGCGTCATTAATATTTTTACTTTTTCTAAATCGATATTGCTCAGATATTAAAATTTGGTTTTTTTCCATGAACTTGTAAAGCCTAGTGTATATGACTTTCTCATATATTTTTGATATTGTAGGTATTAAAGCCACTGGTCTGTATGATCGTTTATCGCTCCTTAAGCCTTTTTTATATATTGGAGTAATTACAGATTGTTTTAGTCTGTCAGGGAAGATGCCGTTTTCAATACTTAAATTAATTAAATACGTTAATACCGGTCCTATAATAGGTGCTGTTTCTTTTAATATTTCTGTTTTTATACCGTCTATGCCCACATTATTTGTATTGTTGAGCGCGAGGATAATCTTAATTACTTCTTCAGGTGTAGTGTACGACATAAAACATGAATTTAAACTGTGTGTTATATTATTATTTATTTTATTATTATAACCATTTTCGGGTTTTCCTACTTTAACAAAGTAGTCGTTAAAACGATCAGCAATAATTTTTGGGTCTTTTATGATAAATCCATCATCATCTATTTCATTAATATTTTCGTTAATAAACTGCGTTTTATTATTATTTATTATCTTTCAAACAGCCTTTGATTTTATTTTAGATTGTTGTATATAGTAATTGTTTTGTGCTCGTTGTGTATTTTTTATGACTAACCTGTATCTTTTATAATATTCTTGAAACATTTTTTTATTAATTTCATTAGGATTTTTTCGATATTTCCATAGGAGTTCTCTCTTTCTTTTACTGCATATTTTAATGCCTCTGGTAACCCATTTTGGTCGAACTTTATCATAGATTTTTATTCTGATAATAATAGGAAAACACAATTCATAAAACAGTTTAAACAAGTCATGAAAATTATTTAATGCAGTATTTGGATCATTCTCATTGTAGACTTCAGTAAATTTAAGCGATTTGAGGCACTCTTTGAACTTTATTTTATTTTGTATATTAAAGTCGCGAATTTCTTTGTACCAATATTTTAATAAACTTGTTTTTTTACATGGACATTTTAATACTTGCGCAGTATGATCAGACAAAGCGGTATCAATGATTTTAGATTCACTACGTGGTATATTATGAAACATATTATCTATGCATGTGTTACTAGCAAGTCTCGTAGGTTTTTTTATTTCTATCCTTAGATTATAGCTGCTAAGCAAGCCTTTCAGTTCTCTACTTTGATAAGTATCTTTAAGGATGTCTATTACCCCTTCCTTAGTTCCTTACCCCGTTTTTTGGGTTCGTCTTATTTATTTATTTAATCACACACTTCAACTATCATTTACCTAATGCGATAGTAGTGTACATAAAATAGTATAATTTTGGTGCTAAAATAATAATTTCATAACTATCCACAATTATAACGATAAAATTAATAACAATAAATTATAATACCATAAATAGTAAATATACCCAATCAATCAATAAATATAGTATAAAGCAATACTTAAAAAACAAGTTATTATTACCTTGTTATATATTGTGTGCTAACGGAGATTATTAGCATTCAATTTCTGAGTCCAGAGTACTTAGGCAAAGGACTCTATAGGGTCTAAACTCCGTTTCAATTCATTTGTATCTGTGTTGATAAAATTCAGTACGTTCGTCTATAAGGCTACCGATACGAAAATAGCGTATTCGCATTTCGCCGTACAGTGAAGATTATACTTATTCATTAATTATTATCATTAATTTACATTTTTGCTTAAGAGCTCACCTGACTCTAAAAATCAAACATCGTCCTTCTCTCTTCACACTCACGCCCGTCTTTCATATGCCAGGTGAAAAAGGACGGCGCGGAATCATCGCCGAGTTAGTTTTACTTGAATAAAAGACGAACTATAATGATTATGAAAAAAGTGTTTTGAGTAAATTTAGGTTTTATCAATACCTTTTTAGATATTAAAAAATATTAAAGAAAAGACAGCAAACTTCGAAGATCCAAGCAAAAATGTGTCTAAAACAAGGTTTTTTGTAAAAAAGAAACTATCGAGCATTTTTTGAGTAATCGTGTTTTCGTCTTGAGCATTTAATCTTTATGAACTGAAGTTACTTGTGTCAAAAAATCAGTTTTCTAGACCTTACAGATTTTGAGATCTAGGTTAAAGTATGTAGTCAAGTTAGGGTCATATGGGCTCTTAAATACAAACAACAACAAAAACAAAGTAAGTAGCAGAGCTCCTAGCGGTATTTTTTACTGTGAAACCAGCCTTACACTTCGATATGACGTCCCTTAAAGGTGGCAACGGGCATGTTATTGCTTCTGCAAAGGTATTCAGGTGCATATTATATTTCGAGCCATGAAACTTTTATGTCGTTTTATTGCGTTAAGCGAAACTTATTTGCGTAATATTTTGCTGTTCTAAATATAAAAGCACTAAGATGACGTCCGCAACTCTGTTGCGCCAAGATTCGTTTATCGCGCGGGGACCGTACATTTTTCCGGTATAAAAAGTATCGTTTGACCTTTCCCTCGACTCAAAGTATCTTCATTCCAAAATTCAGCTAAATCGGTTCAGCAGTTTAGGCGTGAAGAGGTAACAGACAGATAGACACACTTTCGCATTTATAATATTAGTATGGAAGTATGGATAAGAAAAATATTTATTCTTATATAATTTTATAAATTTAAATTTATTTAAGGCCCCATTATAATTAAGTAGTTATAGAATATTATCATAAAATATGTACATCGTAATCGGTCCTTAACGTTCAATGATACCGGTAATCGGAGAAAATAAAAAAAACAATAATCGATCGAATAACAATAGTCGATAATCCTCAAATAAGATATATATTCTTTTTCCTCAATACACCAGACCCGAACTGACTACGAATCAAATTCAAAAACACTTCCGTCGATACATTTTCCTCAACCACTATTTATACCACTTTTATACATCATCATGATCATTATGCACTACCAAACTCACTTCTGGCACTTATCTCACTGGAATGCAAAGAGGATTAGACTTTGTTCTACATCAAAAAACTTTTGTCGGCTGCCTATACTTTCAAGTACTTTTACTTCTCAGTCTTCTTAAATATTCTTACTCAGATTCTGTGGCAACGCTACGACGTAATTCTACTTATTTTATGCATGTGAAAGTCCGTTTGTTTGTTAGCTTTTCACGCCCAAACCGCTCAACCGATCTTGCTGAAATTTGGTTGCGTCGTTATACAATATATTTTTAGAAGATTGACGAAGACGAAACCGAGCGCACGGAAAGATGAAGCGCGCTAATTGGTCGATACTGTTGTGGTCGCGCAGCTATTGGTGCGGTGATATTTGAGTGGCTTCTTAATTTCTTTTAATCGCGTTGTCGTGTCGCAGCATTTATGCAACGCAGATGCGTTTTTTCGTTGCAATAACGCAACGCAATGCAACGCACAGAAGCAATGTAGAGTCTTCCATGACAAAAATAGGTAATACTAATAATTGTTCTTCAATTGAATAGTCTTCAAGTCAGAAAGTTCAGTGTACATCAGAATCAAGCAATATAAGTTGAACATTCGTTTATATGATAAAAAGGTATTTCCAGCGGTATTATTAAGTAAAGCACTGTCACCGATACTCAATAACGTAGCATTGATGGAATAACTCAAGTAATCTTTTGTATAGAGCTCGGAAGTAAGCCTATCGGAATCTCCTTATATTGCGGCAAGTCAATTTTCTACCGGCAGATAGGATCGTATAAAACAGTCACGTATTTTTTAGTGTCGAAGGTTCTTTAACAATATCATAACCGAGCCGGGAATACTATTTGAAAAGGTCGCCTTATTAAATTTTTGGGTAAAGTGAGCTTGTTAACTTTTCGTTTCTTGATAATACAAGGGGAATATAAATACATAATTAGGTTAGTAATTGAGTTAAGTTTTGTTGCTTTTTGTGGTGTACAAATAAAAATGTGAGTTCAAATAAAAAATTACTTAATTTCTATGAAAACTCTACTCTTTATTTGTAATATTTTCATTGATTATTTTATAAATAATACGGGTATATTTATAAAATAATCAATGAGCAAGCTCAGGAGTTTGCTTATGTAGCTACATATTATACTAATATACTACTAATATATATTCTGTGCTAATACTAGTACTAATTTCTCTGTCGCCATTATATGCTGTATTTCACCTGTCATTGGAAGTCATTTAACCTATAAGTTACTATTGTTTGTATTTTATTGAATGTGTGAGATGATATTCTGTTGGTGAATCGAAATAAATAAATAAATTATCGTATATAAGCTATTTCACATTTTGAAGAATAGTCATTGTACAGTGTGTACAATGGCTGGGCGAGTGAATTAAACACAGATTACTGTATCACTGAACACTGTACTACTCTGGTGACGCGACGGCTGGTCAAGAGGTGATCATCAGACCGAAGACGAGCGACCACTCCAAGCACCCCCCACTACAGTAGGCGTCCATCTTTGTTTATCAATACACTACAGTCATTGTAGCTCAAAGTAAAATAATACGTCTTAAATGAATGTACTTAACGTTTAGCGTAATAGCAATTAGTGACGTACAGGCTAATGAGTTAAGTGGCTAATTCAAACTTATTTATAAAGTAACAATTGAGTAAATGCTGAACGACTCTTAAGGAAATCAGCACAGAGTTCTCGGGAAGTTTGTAACGCAAAAGGAAGTAATTGATTTTAATTCCGTTGGCAGTGCGCATCGGGCCGTAATGAAAAATAATTCTCATTTGGAGTTGTTAGTTAAAGAGTAGACGCTGCAAGTGTCTTCATTTAAATTTACTTTCCCCATACTTTTATGTGGGAATGCTTCGCTGGAAATTTTCTAAGAAACGAGTTGAGTGCAAGAGTTCACGTTTGACGTTAGGTAGTTTTGAGCTTGAAATTATTTTTTCGACTTGAAAATACAGCAAGAAATCTAATTACTATTTGAGAAATTAACCTTTTATCTTTCGGTGATTAAATAAAAACTAATAAAACAAACTATTACTAGGTGAGGAAGGCTAAAGGAAAATCAATACACCAGCGATTTTATCTTGATTATATAACGGTACCTGTAATTCGAAATTAATTACCAGAAATTTGACAACGCATTAATTTTGTGGAGAACTCAGTTTGATTGAACACGATACATGTTTCCAATATTACATGTTACGGTGAAAATGTATTGGATATTTAAATTGACATATTATTGAAAATATTACACAACGATTTTCTTTACATGACTTTCAGATAGAAAAGGCACGATTTTGATGCAAAAATTGCATTTTTATTGTAACAGACTAAATGCGTATTGTATATTACAACATTATGGGATAAATTATTATAAAAATCTACGAATAATAAAAACTAAGGAAACGTAACTCACATACTTCAATCGTTTTGAATTTGGCTCTCAAGGTTCTTTTCGCACACTAAAATAATATGGCAATAGCTACGAAACACTACATTCAAATAATATTAGCTCCCACACCGGTTTCGGTGACGGTGGCCGGTTTCATTGAAACTAGGCCAGCTACGCAGGAGTAATTTTATAGTGCCCAAGTGTGTGCGCAATACACAAGAGCACTCTCTATTCCTTTACTCTCATAACCCAGTGGGACGGACGATCGACACGACTGGCGGGAGATCAGGCGCAGGACCAACTTTTTACATGCCCATCCGACGTATGGATCATCTTACTTGTCAGACAATCAGGTGATCAGCCTGCATTGTCCTAACCAAACTTGGAAATAACATGTTTCCAACGCGGGAATCGAACCCACGACTTCCGAGTCAAAAGCCGCGCTCTATACCACTAGACCTCGGAGGCGTTATAGATTAGACAAAATAAAGCCGTTGACAATAACTGTCACTTCTATAATTACACAAAATTCTTGCATGTATTCGGTCCTCTTTTTGCATAAAGTATGCATGTATTCGGGTCACACACATTTTGTAGAATCAGAACAAATTTTTTGACACAGTTACTCTTCCTTAGTTTTGATTATTCGGGGATAAAATCCTTTAAACTTTGTTGCGCCGAATTAGTTTATGACGCAGACACCGTAAATTTTTCATTTAAATGAAACGTCACTCATACACCCAAAGGCCGTTTAACAAGGGTCAATACGAAAATGAGTCGCCAATTTTGAGTAAAAAGTGGAATTAGGTCTTAAGGTCTCAATAGATTGATGGGCCCACTGACAACGTCATTAGGTAGGGCCGTTTTTCCAGTGGAGCCCTTCGCAGGGCCCAATAATTGGGAACGGTCCGTCTGCCGACTAATGACTGGCACTTTTGTTTACTAAAGGGACGCAATCGCTTTTATTGAGCCGTCGAGTTTAGGTTTTAAATGTTTAAGGGCGACCGAAGTTTACTTCCAATTTCGTTAGTAAAAAGTTAATTGAAAGTGAAAAAGATTTATTTTCATCCCTTAGGCCAGTTTTTTTAACTAGATGTAGTTAAGTGAGAGTCGAGAAAGGCACCTTATAAACCAAGCCTTGAAGGGCTTCTGTGGATGACTCTATGTAGAAAAAATCTCTTTGTAAGGGCTTGAATTAATTAAACTTGTACGAGAAGCTAGATGTTGTCCTAAATGTTCATACTCACCTACAATCTATTTTACACTAGTAATGGTTAAAGTTGTTTATAGATTAATTAATTATTATTTTAATATTATACCTTAATAGGTATAATATTAAAATAATAATTATTAATAAGAGAGAGAACGCATTAATATGCGTTCTCTCTCTTATTTATCATTATATACGAAAGAGAAGGCATGCTGTTTCGAAAAACGATTACCTTCCAGACTTATCCTGGAAATACTAAATCCTCAAGAGTAGAAGGACTGCGATGGCAGCTCGCTGTCAGCTGTCGGGCGGATTTTTTAAATTATCGCATATGACGTCGCCCGGGAGACAACACTGCTGCAAATCATACTGATGGCTGTGATATTTTGATGCGCAATGTTTGAAAGGATGGAAATATTTTGCCGTTCCCCTATGTTGCTAGTTGGCAGTTTTCAATCGATTCCAAGTTTTATTCAATACTTTTCATGTCACATTTCCGGTGCCTGTCATTTAGTTATTTTAAGAGGGCGACTAACCCCAAAAATCAAACATCGTCCTTCTCTCTTCACTCTCACGCCCGTCTTTCATATGCCAGGTGAAAAAGGACGACGCGGATTCATCGCCACATTAGTTTTTTCTCAATAACTCGATAAATATACAACATTTTAAAAATCCGCTAGGTCGATCTCTCAATGATTGAATTTTATACATTGTGCTAAAATATTAACTTAGTTCAATGCACGGTTATGGCAATAAATGAAAAAATCGTGAAAATTAGATGCATCTTTGTGATTTTTTTCTATCGAGAAAATTTTAAGATATCGTGTTTTTGCTCAGATCGAATTCTCGGAAATATAATGTAGTATCTAATTTAAGAAAATGAAACAATTCAGGGCTTATTTTCAAGCTCTCAAGGGCTCATAAAAATGAATTATAAAATCGACATTTTAGGGTTAGTCGCCCCCTTAACAGGGATACGTGACATCCGTGTACGCGGAATTCTGAGAAAACTTTTTATCCGCTTATACTGTAACGTCAAAGGAATATTTTATGAAAAATAAACTTGTTGGCGAAGCAAGCAAGTAGATGTTTCATAAGACGACTGTAAGTACAGTGAAGTTACAACTCACTTATTATACTTTTCATTTGTTTATCATCATTCAACGATGTCTCGTATTGTTAATCGATTACCGCCAGGATAATGCTAAATGACCAAATTTGCAAGCAGAAAAAACATTTCATTAGTCTCTTTTAAGCACGAAAACAAAAATAAGCAACTTGTGAAAAAACGTACCATAACTGAATGAAAATAGTTATAATCGATACCCAGACTCAAAATTTAAGTGATTTCAAAACGTGATTGCTGCAACTAAAGTTTGCTTAAATCATAAACACTCACAAGCATTCTCAAAACAGAAAAAATATCGCTCGGCCACCGAGTGTTCTGCATATATTATTATGTTGATGAAACTTTTACTTAGACTATTTTATCGAAAATTTTGTCCAGTGCTTTGTGTAACTTGGCAATGATAATAATTTATTTTCGGTGAAATTATATTTCACGATGAAGTTTTCTAAGGGTATAATTAGGTTATTAAAAATAATTTTTTTTTGCTTAAAGTACTTTCTAGCGTTTTTAAATTAGTATCAATATAATAATATTATACATTTTAAAGAATACATGTATAGCGTTTAGTATGCAGAGTTATCATAAGCAAAGTCCACTCCGTTACGTGACGTAATTATTACAGATGCCATCACTAATACTTTAGTTAAAATTATAATTATAATTTTAATGGAAATCAAGGGAACGGTGCCAAAAGTTCGCTATCTGACTTGAATAATTGAATTTTGGATGACATGGAATCGCGGGTTTTATTATTTTAATTGGTGCTTGATCTTTAGGGGTTATGATACGAATTATTATCTTAAATCGAGCGTCCTTACAGTGCATTTACAAAGGTGAACGAACAATAACTTATATTAAAAAAAAAAAAACAATATTATGTCAGTAAGTAAATTAGCATATTATCAGCTTATATATAAAATTCACGTGTCGCAGCTGTGTTTGTGCGCCAACTCCTTCAAAACGGCTCAACCAATTTTAATGAAATTTTGTATGTACCATCGAGGAAATTGATTCCTAGGCAGATGACAGACCAACGTGATTTGGTCGGAACATGTCAATTCATTGTTAACTGTGATCTGTCGGCTGGGTTTGACGTATATACGGATATATTTGACGGATATAGATGTCTCTAGTTGACACGATTCACGTCAGCTCCGCGAAAAAAAATGCTAAAAAATATAAATAAAAACTTTTTAACAACAAGTGCATTAAAAAACAACATATCTAGTGACAATACATAAGTGGAAACGTTATCTTTGTGAAAAATTAAGTGCATCTGTGTTTTTTACTTAATGAACACCAACCAAAATAAACTTGACAAAATAACAAAAACAATAATTAATTATTAGAACCAAATTTGTGTCAGTGCCTAAAAAAGTGTCTTCAATGAAAATATTAACATTCCAGTGCCAAAAGTGAATTACAAACATTTTTTAATAAAAGTAAAAAGAACAAAGAACTATCCTAATTAAATTCTACCCTAAAGACTAAATTATTGTTAACAAATAAATTAAGCAGAAACAGACTGTAAAAGTAGCACGTCTACGTAACACACTGGTTGGCGTAATGCTCCAGTAGTTTATTTTAACGTATGAAACCAGGTTCGATCCCAGCTATCCGGCAAGTGAAACTTTTTCAAACAAAACACTACTAAAACGAATTGATGCATAATATGTCGTAAAAAGGAAAGGAAGATATATACTGTATTCACACTTCTGTTTAGTATTCGACATAAAACATAATATTAGTACTCCTATCAGCCAACAGAGGGCGCTATAACAAGATTACAATCGTCAACTAAAACAGAACTTCAATATTAGTAAAATGGATAGTCCGAATTATGTGACGATCAGACCAAAAAAATTATTCCATTCTAAATCATTTGAATCACTTAATCAGAACAATAATGAGTACCTCAGTTTGTCAAGTTGTTCATCTAACTCTGAGCTATTACACAAAAGTTTTGATCTGTCTACGTTAGAACCTGAGAACATGACAAGTATGCAAAAGAAAGTAAAAAATCTAACGTCTTTATTAGAGAGCACACAGAACGAATTAGATAATATTATTATTGAGAATAACAGCCTCAAGAAAGAAATAATACACTTAAACCAACAAGTAGAGTCACTAAAATTACTATGTGCTAGTCCGTGCTCTTCAAAACCAAGTAGAAATAGCAGTATTCGGTCTTCTAAAAAGAATAAAGCAGCGGAAAAATTGTCAAGAGAGCCTACTAATAAAATAATAACACCTTTCAAGATCAGCGTTAAAACAAAAGAATGTAATCATAAAGAGGTCCAGACAGAGACATATTCAAACTCTCCATTGCAACAAGTAAAGTCTAAAAATACTATTTACATATTTGGAGGACGTCAATGCAGGGGTTTAGCTAATACGCTGAGGAAAACAAGACAGAACAATAATTATGAAAAGCTTGAAATTGTATCGTTTTTGAAAATTGGAGCGTCTACGGAAGAAATTATAAAGACTGTAAATTTATATAACATTACAAGTAACGATAAATTAGTGTTATGTATAGGTGAACATGATCGTAATCCAATGAAAATTATGTCAGAGCTATGTTGTTTCCTTAAAACTTTGAAATTGAATGTTCCAATATTTATTCTTAGTGTTATCCGTAACATACATCTTAATGAATGGAAATTGAATAATATGATTCAGATGATATGTAATAGTTTTAAGAATTGCGAATTTATAAATCTGTCTAACTTATATAAAATTAATAATTTGAACATATGTAAATTAATTAGTTCTTCTATTGATAATAAGTATTATGAGTCTAATTTCTTACATTTTAAGCCAAAAAGAACAATATACAGCATGCAAAATAAAATAAAATTAAACTTTTCAAAATTCCGTAAAAATATACATTTAAATAGTAGGAACTCTCATACTTACAAAAATAACATTTCAGATAAAAACTTAAATATAATAAATAATAAAATTACTACAAACCCTGACAATAAATTACAGAAAAAAATTACAGACTACTTCAAGACTACTACAAGTTTTTTTCGAGACAAATCAAAAACAACAAATTAAATTGTTACACCAAAATATAGCTAGTTTTCACAGCAAAAGATGTTTACTGGAGACTGCTCTTGCACAACTCCATGATTCTAATAAACAACCTGATATTGTTTGTTTAAGTGAAACTTTTATTAAAAAGGGATCTGAATGTAACTTGCATCTAAATAATTTCAAATTAGCAGCACATTATAGTAGAGAAAATAAACAAAAAAGGGGAGGTGTATGTATACTTGTTAGTAAAGGCTGGTCATTTGAATATAACAATCTTCATTTAGATATGTCTATCGATCATGTGTTTGAGTGTTGTGGAATTGAAATATTAGGACTTAATATTGTTGTACTTTGTTTATATAGAACTCCAAATTCAAACAGTATTGTATTCTTCCAAAAATTAGATCTGCTACTTCATAAGCTAACCAAAAATAAACACAAACGTATTATAATAGCTGGGGACTTAAATATAAATTTATTAAAACATGATAAAGAAGCAAATTTCTTACGTGATATATCTAAAAATTATAATATGACTATACACTTTAGTGACCCTACTAGACATTTAACCTGTATCGATAATATCATAAGCAACTTACCAGATGTAACAGCTGAACTATTGCATTTAGGTCTTTCAGACCACAATACGGCACAACAAATATCATTCCCGATAGATATAAAAAAACGCTCTATAACTGAAATTCATTACACATTTAAACGGGACTATAGTAACATGAATATTGAAAAATTTAAAAAATATTTAGCTAGCCTCACATTTTCGGAATGTCTGAATAAAAATAATTACAATGACGCTTTTAATAACTTTTATGACCTCTTTTTATTATTATACTTACTTTGCTTTCCTGTCATTCGCTTTAAAACATCTATTAATAAGAAAACCGTGCCTAATTGGATTACCAAAGGCCTTAAAATTAGCAGCAAAACGAAACGAAAGTTACAAGTAACATATTATAAGAGTAAATCTGGAAAAGCAAAAAATAGATATAAAAAATATTCAAAAATACTAAGAACATGTTTTAGGCACGCCGAAAAAAATTACCACAGCAAGTATATTGAAAATTCGAAAAATAAATGTAAAGCCTCATGGAACATTATCAAAAAGTGTTCTAATCAGTGCAATGACAAAACATTTATTAAAGAAATTAATATTAACAAGAATATAATAGATACTCCGCAAGAAATAGCAAATGCTTTTAATAATTATTTTATTGATACATCAAATCTGGACATAAATTCTAATTCTATTAATAACCGAAAATTTGACATGCCTAATCATAATAATAAAAGTATTTTCTTATATCCGTGTACATGTAAAGAAACTCTTCAGATAATTGACTCTCTAAAAAATACAAATGCTGTTGGTCATGATGAGATATCCACAAAAATAATAAAAAAGTGTAAACACGTGTTGGCCCCAATCCTAACATATCTAATAAATCAATCATTTTGTGAAGGAACTTTTCCAGATAAATTAAAATTGTCAGTTATCAAGCCTCTACACAAAAAGGGTGATAAAAAACAACTAAATAATTATAGACCTATTACGCTTGTTCCTATATTTTCAAAAATATTTGAAAAAGCTATGCATAGAAGGATCACTAGCTTTATAAAAAAATATGATATCATAAAAAACGAACAGTTCGGTTTTCAAAAAAATAAATCAACGCTACAAGCTTGTTACAATCTAACGAACCAGATCATAAATGCCATGGATAATCGAGAATATGCTACTGTAATATTTATTGACATGACCAAGGCGTTCGACTTTGTATCACATAAAATACTCCTCAACAAACTAGAACGACTAGGAATCAGAGGGCCTGCCTTAGCTTGGATAAAATCGTTTATCTCCGATAGAACACAATATACTGAAATAGAATATATAAATATATACAAAGAATTAAATAAATGTAAATCTAGAAGTAAGTTTAATCGTTATGGAGTGCCTCAAGGCTCAGTATTAGGTCCACTGTTATTTCTTTTTTATATAAATGACATTCCCTATTTGACTAAGCTTTATAAATTGACATTATTCGCAGATGACATTTCTATTTTATTTACACATAAGAAAATTGACATAGCGAAAATTGAATCTGACATTAATAAAACACTAAAGACCATCATTGATTGGCTGACATTAAATAATTTACAAATAAATATAAGTAAAACGAAATACATACAATTCATAAATTACAATAAAAAACCACTAAGACTACAACTATCTTACGAAAATCAACAAATTACGGAGGTTCATGATAACTTATTCTTGGGGATTCAGATAGACAGACATTGTAATTGGCAGGCTCACATAGATAGAGTATGTAATAAAATTAATAGATTTGTGTTTGTTCTAAGTAGTCTTACGAGAACAGTGAACGAACATGCAGCGTTAATGGCTTATCACGGCTATGTGTCAACTGTTCTTAGCTATGGACTTATTATTTGGGGAAATTCCTCACATATAGACAAGGCATTTATAGCTCAAAAGAAATGCCTTAGAGCAATAGCTAAAAAACCGCCGTATGAATCTTGTAAGCCAGTGTTTAAAAAATTTAACATTCTGCCTTTACCGTGCATATACATTCTAGAGGTTTTTAAATTTGTCATCAAAAATAAGAATTCTTTTACACAATTGATAGATAAATACCCCACGAAATATTTTCGTAATCAACACAGATTAATTATAGACAGAAAACCCAAAACAACTATTTTCCTTAAAAATAGCCACTCCATGTGTGTTAAAATTTACAATAAGGTGCCGGCACATTTAAAAGGTTTAACATACAATAGATCTGTAAGAGAACTGAAAAAAATGCTAATGAATAAGTGTTATTACAGTGTAAAAGAATTCTTAGGGTCGTAAACTTACCTGTGATATATTATCTTTTATTATTATTATTTTAAGGATGCTAAAATGACATATGGAATGAGATTAATTTCTAATTTGTTGTATTTGTTATATTTAATTTTATTATTTTAAATTGACATGCTATGTATAAAATTAATGGTTCATTATTTATTAAGTATAATTTATTTTAGGAGTATTGATTGAATTGTAATTTTTTATTTTTTATTTTATAATAGAGTATTATTTTAGGAAATTGAAATGAATTGTTATAAATGACTATTATGTACTTAGATTTAAGACTATATTGCACACCATGTATATGTGGTAGAATGAAAGCTCTAAATAATCAATCTTAAGACCTTGTAACTTCATTGTAGCAATAAATAAATTCTGATTCTGATTCTGATTCTGATTCTGTAACGCGACCAAACTACGTAGGTCCCCCATCTCACTAGGAATCAACTTATCTGATAGTACATTCGTAAGGCCTTTTTATCTACTGTTTACATTAAGTACTAGAAATATTTTATATAGCAAAACATTGTTTGCCGGGTCAGCTACTATTAAAAATACTAGCTAATACATTCCTCATTTCCTGACAATTTCGGTATTTTCTAATACTCACATCATTCAAAGGTAGATAAAGTATCAGATTTTGTTTCTAATTCCACTCAAAAATATTAATATACCCTTAATAATATTAATTTATAGTACGAAATTAGGCACATTCAGATAGGTCCATAAAATAGTTATAGGTTTTGAATTTTGCTATCACAGGTAAGGGTAGGATTATATAGTGCTACGCTCGGTCAGCGCTACGCCGCGCGCCGGTCATGTATTGACATATTTATCGTAACATAGAATTAATTAACGGATATGCCGACGTGAATTTAACGGTAGGTTCGTAATGAATTTATTGCCGTTTATCAGAATTCATTGTTGGATTTCTTCATTGAGTGAACTAGCAAACACAATATTTCAAAAGTATATAGTACCATCGAGGAAGTTGATTCCTATGCAATTGACAGACCAACGTTATTTGGTCGAATATGTCAATTCAATGTTAATTGTGATCTGTCAGCTGGGTTTGACGTAACGCAACCAAACTACTTAGGTCCCCGAAGGAATCAACTTCTCTGATAGTACCTACAATACTCTGCATTGTAAATTTTTTTTTCAAAGTTTTGAGGATTTTGTACTGTATCAACTAGGGAATAGTTCAGTAATACTTACCATATTTTATTACAACGTTGGCTTTGGCAATCAAAAAGTATAGCACCATTTTACATTTTAAATATTATGTATCGCGTCAAACTCATCTCGTCTCGTTTCGGGGGCCTGTAGGCCTACTACGAAATTGTTTTGAGACTCAAACAATCGGACGAGAATGCCGCGTCCTGCTCTAACAATGTCATTTCACATTGTTTGAGTCTCAAAACGGTTTCGTGGTACGGCCCTTGGCCCTTAGGAAAGGTTCTAAGAACAAATAATCAGTTGGTTTCAAAGCTAAATAATATGTCCAACATTCAAACATATTTTAAATTATCTTTTCACTTTATCATTGTAATTTCCAGTAACGTCTTAACTGACGATGTGTAAGTTTATAAACTTGTATAGTTTTGACGTAAGATAAACTTTTCTCATTGTAATTAGCTCATTTACAATAATAGAACGTTGACGATACATAATTCCAAAACACTAGCTTCTCTTATCAAACAATTTTGAACAATTTTGCGAACTTAATGCAGATCACGCTGTATGAGCACTGAGCGGTCTCGCAAAGCCATTTGCTGTAACGTAGTTGTTATTAACTAATAAATTCGATGCACTACCGATATCAAAATAGTTCGCAGTCCCCAGATGAATGCGACGAAGTATTTCTCGTGCAAGCAATTTTCAGTGTTATGGATACAGTCTCTGTAAATTAGCTTTGCCAGTGTATTTTATGATATGCGGGGGTCTCTTATACTATATTAGTCTAAGAGCTATTGCTAGTTTTCGCTCCGTTCGCCGTATCAAATAAAGATAAAGCATTTCACCCAAGTGACCACAGAACTTTGACCTTTTTGAAACTAAAAATCAAGATATTTTTGATCTTAAGGTGTAGTTGGAGTATTAAGGTTAAAGAAGGTTGAATTATAAAGCGTCTTTATAAGCGTATTTTCGAGATGCTTATATTATGAGAAAGTAAGTTAAGAATGACTAAAGAAATCAGCTTAGGCCGAATTTCGGAATTCTAGATTTTGTCAGATTAAGTGAGATAGAAACTATAAAGGTTTTTATCTCGATGAAAGTGGATTTTGTTAAAGTGGACCTTTAGAATAAAACGGGCATTAATTCAAGTGCAACACGAAAAATGCATTAGTGGACGCCGACCATTCGTCATTGTCCTGCTACGTTTCTTTAGG
The DNA here is from genome assembly GCF_905147365.1 of Aricia agestis. Classification (NCBI taxonomy): domain Eukaryota; kingdom Metazoa; phylum Arthropoda; class Insecta; order Lepidoptera; family Lycaenidae; genus Aricia; species Aricia agestis. The sequence continues at coordinate 7,084,826 of NC_056408.1, read as the reverse complement.
GCGACCACGTTTAAAAAGCCACAAGCCATTGGTTTCACTTGCAGACTTAGAAACAAATAGACTTGACTATAATCGGTTTCATTATTTTGTACTCGGTAATAATAACTTACATAAGGTATATACAATAATAGTTAATCCGTACTTGTTCTATAAATGCAAAAGAATTTGTGCCTTGTCTATGAAATTTTTGCACTAACACCTTATTTTTGCCTCTGCCCTAGAAAGGTAAAGGATAGTTTTCATTAAAGAAAATATGGTTACCAGACAATTAACTAATTTAATAGGTGTTAGTAAGTAACAAATAGTTCGATATTATTATTATTAAAGTTATGATTGGTATGATTTTCTAGATAATGTTTATTTACCTCGACCCTAAATACCTTTAGATAGCAGTAGATTATTCTACAAAAAAATAACGTTTCGTTTGCATTTTCAGCGTGAAAGCCTATCTATTGTTTGTTTTCATTCTGTGGTTCGGCTTTTACCGTTGTGATTCAACGCTTTCAGGCCCGATGTTTTAATTGACGCTTTTAAAAACAAATTAAACGATGTCGGCCAATGATATTCGAGTGAGAAATGTATAGAACTGTCACATGCGGAGATTTTGTGTTCCGATACGGTCATGCATGCTTTGTGAACTTAATGATATTGTGCGATTCAGGTAAAGATACTATGCTACGTCTAGCTTGCCATGATAATTTTGTAAATCTTTAAATCTTTTGATTGTTATATATTTCTGGATATAGATATATATAAAAACCTACATATAAAATATTAATAAACATTTTATTAAGGGCCTGTTTCACCACTTCCTGATAAAATGCCGAATAGGCTATTCACAATTTTTTGACAGATTCTCCATACTGTATCTGTCAAGTTAATACTTACTTATCAGAAAGTGGTGAACCACTTCCTGATAAGGCTCGAATCACGAATAGGCTATCCACCAATTAACTTGACAGATCAAGTATGGAATCTGTCAAAAAAATTGTGAATAGCCTACTCAACATGCTCTAAGTCTGTGATCTGAAAATTATGGTCACACTTTTTTGCCCACAGTTCCTAAATTGTTTATCGTTAACAGACAGACAGACAGAAACACTTTCGCATTTATAATATTAGTATGGATTAATATTTTTCAATAAATCAATATGACCGATGCGTATCTATAATATTAAAAACTCATTGGCAAAACAATAAAAATAGAACAAGTTTACCAACATGTAAATATTAACAATGCTTGGAAATTGTCTGGTTTGCTTTTGTTGAATTTATTTATACAACATAAACATGACGTGTTTGATTTTAAAACATACTATATTTTTTCAAAGTACGGGTTTTAGGTACCTACTATCACTTTGAAATTCCCAAATAAAAATACTTAGTTCATGAAACTTTCATAAAAAAGTTCTTCCACCACAATTTTGTTGGTATACATCGTCTCATTCGTTTCTTTTCGGCCCTTTATTCTCTTAATAAGTCAGATTCCATTTAAACCTAAAACCTTAAACAAATATGATTTTTAAGTTCCCCAACTATATTAATATACTTCACCTTATTTAAGAAATTTTTGGTTTTTCCATAGTGTAAGTAGCAAGTTCTACAAATAGAGCAGAATTTTTCAGCAGTTTTCAGCAAATCAGATTAATGTAACTTACCTTCATCGCACGTAAACTTTCAAAGACCTGCTTCTCTTGTACGTACCATCGAGGAAATTGATTCCTAGGTAGTTGACGGACCTACGTTATGTGGTCGGCTTATGTCAATTCAATGTTAGCTGTGATCTGGCGAATGGGTTTGACTTAAGAGGATTCCACACCGCCATTTTTTCCATACAAACGTTGTCCCCTGTTTCCTCCCTGGATAATGCTAGTAGAGTTATAATTTTTTTCCTGAATATCTACGGCCACTAATACAATGTCTCTATGTTTTCTTTTTTTTCATAATTTAATTGTTAAATAAGATATGAACGTTCAAAAACCCAAAAAAAATGGCCACATTTTCCACTGTGTTCAAACGTCCAGAAAACAGATTTGGATAGATTATACAAAAAAAGCAAAAGATAGGAACACAGCTCAAGCCTTTTTTTAATCTTTAATGAAAAAAGTACTTAAATCGGTTAAGTTTTGGAGAAGGAATCAGGGGACAACGAATCGTTGATTTTCTGGATTTTCTGCAGTTGTCTCTATCGCGTTCTGCGGTATAGGCTTGAGGTAAGGGAGACAGCTATAGATATTACACGTACTTTTTTTTCATTTCTCTAGCCGCTGTGGTATCCTCTTAACGCGACCAAATTACTTAGGTCCGCCATCTGCTTAGTAATCAACTTCTCTGATAGTACCTACTCAAAGTTTGACCACGATATCAATGATTTTAAGAAATCGTTAATTTAACGTTAATATAAAAACACTTTTTTAATTATTTCCACCATTAAGAAGACTGTATCTTATAACTACCAAACATGAATTTCCACCCAGAAACTACCGTGCAATCAATCTATTCTTCTATTCTTCTATTCTACGAATAATAAAAACTAAGGAAGAGTAACTGTGCCAAAAAATTTGTTCCGATTCTACAAAATGTGACCCGAAAACATGCATACTTTATGCAAAAAAGGACCGAATACATGCAAGAATTTTGTGTTATTAAAGAAGTGACAATTATTGTCAACGGCTTTATTTTGTCAATTTGAATGTAAAAGTACGGGGGGCGGGGGCCCTAAAACAATTTTTTATTAGTACTATCAAGCTAATTTTTTGTGAGTAGCTTCATTTTATTTTAATTAGACGAACAACATTTTATATACGAAAAATCTTGAAAGTGTTAGCTTAATAGAAAGGATTTCATACTTTGACTTGATGGTCCTAAAATATGGATTGTTTTATTTGTAGGACAATGTTACTCTTAAACTATATAACTATTCACATTTCAATATAAAAAAAGAGCTTATTAGGGTTCCGTTTTAGGATTCAGTAGTCAACCAAGTTTTGTTGATTACAGAACCATATAACGGAAGCCTAACGAGCTGATTTTTTGGACAAGAAAAGGACATAGGATACTTTCAATCCCTTTAAAATGTACTATCAGAGAAGTTGATTCCTATGCAAATCGGGGACCTAAGTAGTTTGGTTGCGTTACGTCAAACCCAGCTGACAGATCACAATTAACATTAAATTGACATATTCGACCAAATAACGTTGATCTGTCAATTGCATAGGAATCAACTTCCTCGATGGTACAATATCAGCTGTGCGATAAACTATAATTTTGGTGCAAAGGAGTAGCGGCCATCATTAGATTCTAGTAGCATAAAATATTTTTACATATTATTGTACATACTTAATTTCCACTCGAAAGTTTGCCAAGAGACATAAGCAACATAGTTTATGTGTAGGTAAATCCACATTTTATGCAGTGATTGCGGTGTGAAATAAAATTACACAGATAGTAATGTAGCGAATGCAATTTTACGTGGTTTAAATAATGGCCCCGTTTTTGCTTGTTAATCGTTTGTACAATACAAACTATGATGGCGCTTATTTTGTCAAACAGTATCGGCAATTTCACAAATCCTCAAATCCGCAGAATTTACGATTCGAAAGCATAAACTATTTCCCATATCTATTCATGACGGTGGTTTAGCACCAGGAGGTTTGACATATACTGCTATAGATTTTGCTATAGATACCTATATTACATGCTATCTTCCTCCATAATATATCCCTAACAATAAGGTAGTTGGAACAAGCATAATATTATTATTTGAGCTTGTTAAGTAAAAATCACAAATATTGCGCTGGAAGAGCAATATTTGTGATTTGTATGGGCAAGCGCCCTAGCGCGGTGACATGAATTTGCCCATACAAAAGTTTAAAAAAAAAGTTACAGCGATCTCGGTACACTCATAGAAGAACAGAAATATTGTCACTTTGTTTTGTAATATCCTGTATATTCTTTCTCTTCTTTCGCATCATAATCAACTATCAAGAAATTAAGAGCGACCGCAGACTTACAATTTCAATTTGGCCGATTATCGTACAACTAAATTGCGTAAAACTTTTTAATTTGTAGACTCTAAGGTCAAAGATTAGCGTTTTGTTAATAAAATAAAGAAATCACGGTAAAAAATAAGTGTTCCCAAAATTACAGCTCGATAGCATTTTTATTTTTTTTGTTATGCGCCTTCAAAGGTTTCAATTAAATTTCTTAATATTTGTATACCAATCGATAACTTATGCAATTAAAAGTAACTTTTGTTATGAAACCACTTTCATAAACGCAATATTTGATATACCTATCGAACAAAGTTGTCTCCCGATGCGTACAAACTACGAAAGAGTGACGTCAGTCTTTCGTAGCACTTTGTATGGAGCGTTTCGGGCAGGTATATTTTATGAGATGTTTTAATTGTCATATCTTGGTGAATTTTTAAGCTATCAGAGTCATTCTTTCAGAGATGTTTCTATTTTTTAATGGTCTTTCAATTACCAATAAGAAAAATAAATAGTCATCTAGCCTATTGTACAACAAAATAATTGGTGTCCAATTATTTAGTTGTATAATTTAGTTTGATGCAATTTGCGAGCTCTCATAAGTCAGACAGCTATAATTGGATACTATGCGATTCAGTTGGCCAACTTGAAATTGTAAGTCGGCGGTCGCTCAAAGAGTTACTTATAGGGAGATCGCAGACGACAGACTTTTTGTGCGATCGAGCCGACTGTATGGGCGCCGCAGACTCGATCGCACAAAAAGTCTGTCGTCTGCGATCTCCCTTAGTCACACAAGTACTAGTACCTTGTATCTGTCGTTAGCGCCAAAACGAAAATTTCTCTTACTTGAGTCAAAGTATCTCCATTTTATATTTTTCCTAAATATTATGTTCAACTGTTCAATTAATTATTTTCCTGTTCTGAGGATTATACCCATTCGCTTCGAAAGAACACTGTAAAATAGGTACAAAACACTCATAGAATTGGCAGAAAAAAAAACACAACTCTTATTTTGGACATTTATTTAATAATTTACATTTTACACCAGTTATAAATAACACATTTATTGTCAAAGTCAACGTAACTCTTTAGCCCAAAACGATCGGATTCTACACAGGCTTACATTTTGAATTTTATCTCTAGAAAATACATCTTGGCTGAAAATTATCAACACCTAACCAGAGATTAAACCTCCAATTTATCCTAAATTAAATTTAATATATGGTTAAGTGTTCAGTTTCAACAAAAAATTAAGGTCATTTTACAATTCATCCAACAAAATTTTACAATTTATTTATAGTTGTAAATTTAAATTCAAACTACTGTAACATTAATCGTATTTAATTATTTATGAAAAGTATTCTAAAGTTGACGCACTTTATACAATCGTTTTATTCCCAAATAATCCTATTTTGCTATTAGAATACATTTTTGATATAATTATTAAGTATATTATAATTTAATTTCTATTTTATTGCGACCAGAATCAGCAATAGGAAGTACTGCAGTACTGTCGATTTTTAAACGAAGTAAAAGAGGACATAAAAGTATGGCAGCATAATATATCTAAAATATAAATTGAAATGAATACGCACTTTTTATAAATAACTAAGGAGACAGCCAGATAATAAATTCTGAATTATATCGACAAATATGACCTGACACAATATTGATGAAGAAGGAAACTCATTACATGAAATAGTTTATTTTGAGGAAATTGCTTTTACTAAAGTGGAAAAACAAAATTAATGGGCAACATGGAATTGTGTAACTGCTTTATAATTAGTATAGACTTTGTGGTTAAAAATATGTGACATTTGAGAAGTTTTTATTTTATTTTTTTAAAACATGTTTTAATTTAATTCAATTTTTTCTAAAATATGCAATATAAAACTTAATATAAATAAAATATACATGCTATGAATTTAAACATCACTTGCCGTACCACCTTTGGAGCAAAACAATAATGTATTTAAAACATTATTTATTTATTTATTTATTGTATAAACAAAAGCTCAAAGTGTATAATTCTCCGAATTTGACGGTCATTGTACGTAAAGTTTTTTCTTCACTAACAAAGTCTTAAAATTTAAAAATGAAATTTCTCGTGGTTACGCCGTCATGCGTAAACCACTGGACTAATTTTAATGAAACTATAAGTAGAAATGGAGACCATAGGGGAGAACTTAAGCACAGTAAAAGGAGGGGAAGTAAGTTATCTTCATACAAAGGCACCGCGCGCGGCTTGTATGTGTGCGCCATAGTATCAATGCGTCGCCACGTACCGCACACAACAAAATATCGGCGGTATCCACGAAGCTAAACTGGCCGAGATTTTGTTGTGTGCCGCACACATTGTATAAAGTACACCACATATTGTATAAAGTACACCACAGTATATTACAGCTTAGTAAGTATGTACATATCTCAGTGTGAGCAGGATGGCGAACATCTGCGGCGGGGGGACGTAGTGCGCGTGCGACGCGGCCGGCCGGCTTCGCGTGCGCTGCGCCGCGCCTGACACCATCGGCTCCTCCGCGTAACCGTTCATGCTCAGCTCCAACCCTGGGGAAAGAGTAGATGTGGTAGATTTATAAGCAGATAAAAGTGTTAGGATGTAAACTTAGGATTTTTTATTTTCTAATAGATAAGCTTCAATCCTAGTGGGTAAGAAATAGGAAACATCAGCAACGTTCGATAATGGTTCAAATTTGGACATTAGGAATGACGACAAGGTCAAAGATTAGCTGATTTTTTAAATAAAAGAAAGACATAGCAATAAAATATAAGTATTCCCAAAATTTCAGCTTCATAACTTATGTATTTTTTTTGTTATGAGCCTTCAAAGTTACATATTATATAGATAGTCAAGTCGATTTTTTTAATAAAATGCCTTAATTTTTGTATACCATAACCTTTAACCTCTAAACCTCTATTATGAATTATGCTTTGGTCTATGGTATGGCTATGTAAGAATTATGCTATGGTCATATAATATTATATTTTTGGAAGTCATCATAATATAATTGCGATGCACCAACCTTGCAACATATTATTAACAATATTGACAAATAAATAAAAGATAATCACCAACAAAATTAGATCACACAAAAACATGAAATTAAAATATCCAGATTTTATCTTTGCAAAATTTTCCTAAAATATGTCCTAGTATATAAAGTGACTATACCGTCCGCGCAAGTGGTAAGCGCGGCTCGTAAGTACTAAGTACAACCAGAGTAGCTAATCGAAAGTAAAACAGTGAATAAAATCAACTTACTGTGCAAGCTGACTTGGCTCTCCATCTTGCCGAGCGCGTTGACGGAGGCGCACACGTACGTGCCGTAGTCCGCTGGCGCCAGCGACTTGATCGTCAAGTTCATCCACAGTGAGTACTCGTTCATCGCGGTTTCGGCGATGCGAAACTTGGGGTTCTCTAGGAGCTTGTCGCTTACCAGCGCTGCGGGAAAGAAAAAAAAAATCATAATACAAGGTGTAACAAAACTAAGTGATAATACTTAAAGGTGTGTTTGTGTCCCTTATATAGTTCACTGTGAAAGTAGCAGCGCTGAAAGAGCAATTTTTTTTGTGATTTCTCATTGGGTAAGCACCCTCACGTCACGAATTTTTCCATACAAAAGTGAAAAAAGTTACTCTTTCAGCGCTGCTACTTTTACACTAAACTCTCTATAGAGGACCCATACACATCCTAAAGTATTATCACTTAGTTTTGTTACACCCTGTATAATATGCTGCCCGCACTCAGCTATATGTTTATCGTACAGGAACCGTAAATTTTCTCTAATGATATGCTAAGTACTCACATACGGTTTTGCTTGATAGTTTTACTCCAAATCGAGTAATAATTACTGTGTGGACTGCAAAACTTACAGCTCGAAGGCTCGCATCGAGCCGGCTCGATTGAATTAAATATATCGATTTAAAGTAAAACTATCGAGCAATGCTGAATATGTGGACGAAATCCCGGCCGCGGGTTTTGCTCGACGTGATTGCTCGATCGAGCAAAACCGTATGTGAGTACTTAGCAATTTCCGGAACTTAAAGATTCTCAATGCCATATTTCATATAAATCGGTTCAGCCGCTTAAGCTAGAAGACGTAACTGACAGATAGACACTTTCACGTCTAGAATATTGGTATGGATAACATAAACGAAACTTTGGCAAGCGATGGATATGGTCTAATGGTTGCTTGGAATTTTTTAACCCAATAAATTTTTATACTAATTACAAATATACATATTTGTTACAATTACCTTTTATACTAAGCAAGCTTTAGGGCCTATTTCACAACTTCCTGATAAGTGCCGAATAGGCTATGCACCACCTAACTTGACAGATGAAGTATGGAGAATCCGTTAAATAAGTTGTGAATAGCCTCCTATCCGGCACTTTATCAGAAAGTGGTGAAACAGGCCCTTAATATCCTACACTTCAAGTTTCTAGGAACTTGAATATTATATTATATATTTATAATTTGTATTAATTATTTGCATTTTACTTTTTATACTAGACAAGAAAGTAAAATGCAAATATTTAATACACCAAAGCGAACAAAGTGAATACGTGTGGGAAATCATTTTCATGTTTTTATTGCATTTTAACGACTCATGAAAGGCGCGTAATTTTAAATCATACCTTTTTATTAAATGAACAAGATTTGAAAAAATCATATATGAACTTTAATAAATACTTTGTAGTGTGTATGAATGTAAATTTCAAGGAACAAATTGAGAAATTAAACTGTTAACTAAGTACTGAAATTGATAATAGTGTTAAAAATATTTTCAATACAATAATAATATTATATTCGTACATAACATGATATTATAATCGATTTTAAGCTTCTCATTGTATCAGACACAATGCTCGGACTACAATAAGCGCGTTCCTCAAGTTTTCGAGGTACTTAATTAATAATTTTGTAATTAGCAACTATTTCATATCTAAGGGTGGGTTGCACCAACTAACTTAAACTTTAACTTTAACCATAACAATAATGTCAAATGAACTGTCAAATCCCTAGTAAAAGTCTATAATGGACGCCATATTTGACAATAACCTTAAGGTTATCGTCAAATATGGCGTCCATAGGCGTAGTTATAGTTAAGGTTAACCTTACCTATAACTGCGCCTCTGGTGCAACCCACCCTAAGTGTTTAAGGAATTTTATATTTTAACATATATTATGTTAAATTACAATTATTATCTACCTTCTATAATATAAATATCAAATGAAAACAAATAATTAAGATGAACGTTATTAATTAATAATTTTGAAATAAATCGTATTTATGGTAAAAAGAATATTAATATAGGATTGCTACGAGCTACGCAGCGCTACGGAGCGTAGCAATGTAGACTGGCTACGCCATTTTCATACTACGATATCAATCCTGTATTTAAAAGTATTACACCGATTTCGAAACAATTTTTAGATTTTATAAAGCTTATTACAAATCTTGAGAATGCGTTCAAAATTATTTTCAAATGCGTCATAAGTTATTCTTATTTCGAAATAATAAATACTCGAAGTACAATCCTTGAGTATATATTATTATTACAAAATAATTTAGTATCGTGGATCGATCAAGGTGTTGTTAAAAATAAATCTGAAAAATAAGCAGTGCTTATTGTTCTTTTACATTACATAGAAATAGTATTTATGTGGTTCAGCAAACACAAATTATTGTTTGAAAATTTAGAGTAAGCATAAGATTACTGTATTATAACTAGCTGTCCCGGCAAACGTTGTTTTGCCATATATATTTTTTTTGTATGAAAAATAGATGTTGGCCGATTCTCAGACCTACTCAACATGCTCACAAAATTTCATGAGAATCGGTCAAGCCGTTTCGGAGGAGAATGGCAACGAAAACTGTGACACGAGAATTTTATGTATTAGATTTATAAACTATGAGATATCTATAGATTCGAAATTCTAATCTAACAGAGACGAAGGTACTAACAGTTGTTATAATTATTGATAGTTCCATAACAATAATTGTAGTTGTTAATAGTCCATACGTTGCCGTGGTGTATGAAGTTCTCGATCAGCTGCTAATCTCTCATTATGTTATTATTGATAGTTCCATAACAATTGTAGTTGTTAATACGAGTAGTTCATACGTGGCCGAGGTGTGTGAAGTTCCGATCATCTGTTAATCTCTCATTGTCTGGCGCCCGCCCAACTTGAGATGAGAGAATGTTTAATAGCTCTCTAATAGACTCCATGTGTGACGTGCATTAATCACACAATCGTGGACTTCTCACTAAAGTGTAATCAGGGCATTTGGACAAGTTATCTATTGATAATAATTATTATGACAACAAAATTCAATAACAAGATGTAAAATCATATAATAAGCCATTTCAAAAAAGTGACATCTGAATATTACAATAGTTAACAGGTCTCGTATGTTTGTTTACGAAGATTGGTTGAAAATCAATATAATAATAAAATTATTACTTTAGTAATTGTATAAAGTGAATAACTTTTTATTTAACAAGTAACACTCAGGTGATGTAAATTTTTATATCTTTTTAATGATGATTTTATGATTGTCACAATTATAATTAAATAGTACCTAGAATGTAATAGAGTTTTCATAAGTATATGTGAATTCTACGAATGTACGTAAAACATTAATCCGCTTTCTGTTTATGTTTTTATCAATATTTTACTTCGGGACTTATGAATATTGATGAAACTCATCGATCACGGTTTGGGATAATATTCAATCAAGGGAAATTAATAATTGGTCCCGGTGCCAACGCACGTGGACACTGTTTGTATTGAATATGCTTTTTAAATTACTTCCGAAGCACAAATTCAATTACATCGGATCGATAGGATCAGAGTATATGTTAAGCGAAGGCTGACGTATCACGTATGGTGAATGCTCTTATATACTACCTTTTTTGGTCCTTTGCCTGGTAATATTATAGACATTATGACAGTTTTTATTTATTTAGAAAATTTTAACAATCCTTCCCCCCCGGATACTTTTATCAGAGGTCGCTTAAACTCAAACTCATTTTTTTTTATTCTGAATATTTTTTTCAAATATTGTCTGAACTTTTATCTTTTGTTTTTTATTTTTATTTAGAGACGTAAAGCCTGTGGGTTGATCAATCTTTCAATTAACTTCACTTATTAAACATTTTACAAACATACACTTAATTGCAAATATTACACTCAAATAAAAATGTAATAACGGTGTAAGCTTAGCAAGATTGGCCCCTGTTCGGACGGTTTATATTTCGGGGCCGCAATACGAAATGATTACATGGATTGACTTGACATTTTTACACACCATTGCATTTCAAATGTACGAGTGTTTTTGCCGTATTTGCTGAATGGCTGCTAGCTTAAGGCATTAGAAGGTCGGAAAAATTTGTTATATAAACTAATAATATTATTAATTTCTCATTTAATCTAAATGTTTAAACTTTAAACACCTAAAACATTATATTAATGTATCGAAATAAATTATATATTATAATATAGAAAATGTGCAGATTAGCTCAGCGGGTGATCGTATGAATTTTGTAGTTTACGGTGAAACATAAATTATTATATTATAGCTATGCGAAGCTAAAGTGTAGAGTGTAATAGCGTAGTATATTTTGTAATGTTGTGACGACCTCCATGGCTCAGTGGATGAGCGCGTCGCGTTGATAGCTTAAAGCTTAGGCCAAACCTACAAAAAACACATTTGACAACTTGACGCTCCGCAGTCGCCTGGTCGCGTAGGTTTGGCCTAAGCCTAATTCATGAATCCCCAAGCGGCCACATCCGGCCGCGATAACAATAGATAAGCTTTTGTGTCTGTTTTTCCACGATCGAAAGGGAAAAATTCGAAAGGGGTTCGAATCCCGCTGATAGGCAAAAGTAATACTTTTTATACTATTCATATATTTCCGTTCTTCGTCCTTTAGGTACTTAGCACGGGGCCAGACTGACGTGGTGTGAAGCGTCCATAGATATTATTATTATAATGTGTATTGCATTTTGAGCAGGTGATATATTATAAACTACGAAAGTGTGTTTGTCTATTTATTTGTTACCTCTACACGCTTACGGAACTCAAACGATTTATATTTTATACGAGCTTTTGCCCGCGGCTTCGCTCGCGTTGATAAGTATTATTATATACAAACTTTCATCCCCTATTTTAACCCCTTGGAGGTAGAATTGATCAAAATCCTTTCTTAGCGGATGCCTACGTCATATCTTATACCTGCATGCCAAATTTCAGCCCGATGGGTCCAGTGGTTTGGGCTGTGCGTTAATAGATCACTATGTCAGTCAGTCACCTTTGAGTTTTATATATAAAGATTATGAAGTTTTGTTATGGTGCGATTGGGCTCCGTGAAAGGAGTAGGATAGTGTCTATCTCACAAAAATGTACGGTTCTCTCGCGATACATCAATTTCAGTTCATATTTAGGAAATAACTACTATACTATAATATAAGTGACGATGATAAGCGTAAAGCGTTCATTGAATGCGCATTGCGTAATAAAAAATACTCTTTGCATATAAATGCTACAAACAAAATACGCCTACCTTCGCACCCCAGCAATAACGTTTAACGCGTGTTTGAAAGTAAAACTTTGTACGATAATATAATGTGATAACTATGTAATATAATGAAGAGTATGAAACGAGATAAAAACTTTGAGACGTAGCCACCAGCTATTCTTAATTAAACTATGTAAAGTTTTAGGGTTTAATTTTGTACGTACAGTCTTCTCGGTACCAGGAGTTCATAGCTTTAGGCGAGGCTTCTATGTAGCACTGAAGTTCCACGTCGCTTCCGAGTGGCGCGCCCACTAATTGGTTCGTCACTTTCACTTGAGGTATGACTGAAATAAATTTTCATATTAGGTATATACCATAAAGTTAATATACCTAGCGGAATAGAGAAACAAAGTCCTGAGACAGCGAGATGTCTCTATCAGTAACACTGCGTGGTAAAAAGAGACGTGTGATACATGACAGTAGCACTCTTTTTTTGACGTCCAGTCGGCACGTGCCGCACGTTGATAATTTAATCTCATAGAATTCATGTTCAATCATGCTTGTGTAAGTGTATACGTACACATATTTTTCACACAGATGAAAACCAATTTCGGTATCGTTTGACAGCTCGAGATTGTTGCTCTATTCCGCTAGGTATATTAACTTTATGGTTTATACTAAGGTAGCAGTTGAAACACTCGTTGAAAGTAACTTATGCCGCAGTTAGAGATTGATTACATAAGTAGTTGGGAAGATTCTGTCTTTATGTCAAAACGTTCACTAAGTATACAGCATGACTGGTGACACATCATGTTCAATACTTAAGGAGAGTACTCGGTACTCGATTCTCATTATTATTATGTAATAAAATTGGGTACTTCATTTTTGACCAAATTTCCCTTTTAATAAATAATCATGGACACTAAGTAAATTACGCGGCCAGGCAAGTAGGCATACAGTATGCAGTAGTACGCGCCCATGTCCGTGCGCTGCACGTGACCCAGCTCCAGGCTGCAATAGTCAACATCAAACTGGCAACTTACAGTGCACCTGCACGTGATACCGGCGGCTGATGGTGGGCGGCACGCCGTTGCTCGCGATGCAGTAGTACGCGCCCATGTCCATGCGCTGCACGTGACCCAGCTCCAGGCTGCAATAGTCAACATCAAACTGGCAACTTACAGTGCACCTGCACGTGACACCGGCGGCTGATGGTGGGCGGCACGCCGTTGCTCGCGATGCAGTAGTACGCGCCCATGTCCGTGCGCTGCACGTGACCCAGCTCCAGGCTGCAATAGTCAACATCAAACTGGCAACTTACAGTGCACCTGCACGTGATACCGGCGGCTGATGGTGGGCGGCACGCCGTTGCTCGCGATGCAGTAGTACGCGCCCATGTCCGTGCGCTGCACGTGACCCAGCTCCAGGCTGCAATAGTCAACATCAAACTGGCAACTTACAGTGCACCTGCACGTGATACCGGCGGCTGATGGTGGGCGGCACGCCGTTGCTCGCGATGCAGTAGTACGCGCCCATGTCCATGCGCTGCACGTGACCCAGCTCCAGGCTGCAATAGTCAACATCAAACTGGCAACTTACAGTGCACCTGCACGTGACACCGGCGGCTGATGGTGGGCGGCACGCCGTTGCTCGCGATGCAGTAGTACGCGCCCATGTCCGTGCGCTGCACGTGACCCAGCTCCAGGCTGCAATAGTCAACATCAAACTGGCAACTTACAGTGCACCTGCACGTGATACCGGCGGCTGATGGTGGGCGGCACGCCGTTGCTCGCGATGCAGTAGTACGCGCCCATGTCCGTGCGCTGCACGTGACCCAGCTCCAGGCTGCAATAGTCAACATCAAACTGGCAACTTACAGTGCACCTGCACGTGATACCGGCGGCTGATGGTGGGCGGCACGCCGTTGCTCGCGATGCAGTAGTACGCGCCCATGTCCGTGCGCTGCACGTGACCCAGCTCCAGGCTGCAATAGTCAACATCAAACTGGCAACTTACAGTGCACCTGCACGTGATACCGGCGGCTGACGGTGGGCGGCACGCCGTTGCTCGCGATGCAGTAGTACGCGCCCATGTCCTTGCGCTGCACGTGACCCAGCTCCAGGCTGCAATAGTCAACATCAAACTGGCAACTTACAGTGCACCTGCACGTGATACCGGCGGCTGACGGTGGGCGGCACGCCGTTGCTCGCGATGCAGTAGTACGCGCCCATGTCCTTGCGCTGCACGTGACCCAGCTCCAGGCTGCAATAGTCAACATCAAACTGGCAACTTACAGTGCACCTGCACGTGATACCGGCGGCTGACGGTGGGCGGCACGCCGTTGCTCGCGATGCAGTAGTACGCGCCCATGTCCGTGCGCTGCACGTGACCCAGCTCCAGGCTCTCGCCGCGAAAGGTTTCCACAACTGCAATTGCCATCATCATTATCATCTTTTACATTGAGATGGAGAAACAAAGAGAACTATTGCCAGCATTGTACAGTTCAAGAAAACGAACTGATAGTACTTTAGAAAGTCTAAAGTTTTGGGTGTTTAAGGTATCCCTATGTGTCCCTTACATTATAGAGTTTATTGTAAAATTTGCAGCACTGATAGAGTTACTTTTGAATTCCATATTTTTATGAGAAATGCCGTAACGCATTTTTTTCACATACGATAGTAATTAAAAAAAATAACTAATCGAGAATCATCTTTTTAAACGCCAGTTATTTTGCGTTTGCGCACACGTGACCCAACTCCAGGCTCTCGCCGCGAAAAATCTCCATGACTGCAATAATAATTATTATTATTGTCATTTTGATGATAACAGAAATAGAATGCCTCCGTGGTCTAGTGGTTAAGAGCGTGGCACTTGACTCGGAGGTCGTGTTTTCGATTCCCGCGTTGAAAACATGTTATTTCCAAGTTTAGTTAGAACAATGCAGGCTGATCACCTGATTGTCCCACAAGTAAGATGATCCATGCGTCAGAATAATCGGATGGGCATGTAAAAAGTCGGTCCTGTGCCTTAATTCTCGCCAGTCGTGTCGGTCTTCCGTTCCACTGGGTTATGAGAGAAAAAGGAATAGAGAGTGCTCTTGTGTCCTGCGCTCACACTCCTGCGTAGCTGGCCTGGTTTCAATTAAACCGGCCACCGTCAACAAAACCGGTGCAAAAGTTATTAATAGGAATAGAACCAACGTCATTTTGGACCGACTTCCAAAAAGGAGGAGGTTAGAATGTCTGCGGCTGCCCGCGCCGTGTACGCAAAGCACACGCCGTCTGCGTTACTGCATGTAAACTGATTTGTGTGATTCACGGCGGGCAGCCGTAGACATGCGCCGCCGGTGCCCGCGGGGCACCTGCGGCGCGGTCTTTTTGCCCACCGTGTGCGTTGGTAATATAGGATTCCCTTTGTGCTATCGTTCGCGGCGAAACTGACCGGCCCGCCCCGCCCCTTCGTCAGCAAAGCGCCTTATGTTGTACCATATAGAGATACTCAAACAGGGATTCCTCCTGTGTGGCTGACCGCACGAACGCAGAACCCTTGAATGCGTGGCCGCTCTGTCTGATAGGTTCTGTAGTCTTTACTTTTGGCAAGCGATCGCAAACTTATACGCAGGTCCATACTACTTTACATTAATGTATTAATGTGAAACCTAACTTATTTACGGAAAATTTACACGGAGATTCATTACCGGTTCGTATTTTTATTGAAGGGGTATAAGAATACCCCTTCATCACTTGCAGTTGCAAGTGACGAAGGGGTATTCTATTCCAATTCAATAAAATGCTCGGTCCTCTAATTTTACGTTTATAGATTTTTCATTTTACTCACTTTTAAAACGTTGGAATTCACTTAATGCCATGCCAAATGAACCGTGTTAGCATAATAAAAGATTTTATGTCCGAGACCATTTCAGAATGGGTAATATTACTTTATGCTCGCTCAGCTTACAATATGTTTTAGATGAAAACGATTTCTTGGTTAGCGATTATGTTAAAGTTTACGTTAGTGATAAAACTTACTAGAATATAATATGTCCTTAAAAATAAATTATTTTAAATAGTAATTAAAATTTAAATTATCTTGTAATATTAATATTATTTCAAATATTATCAGCTTTCAATTTTGACGCTAATAATTTGAAAACGTTTTAGATATTGTGTATATCATGTAAACACCTACTTGAATACGAATCCTATGTGTACATTGACAATTATAGAAATACGTTACAAAATAAAATATTCTAGAGATATATTTTTATTATACGTGGGAGAGCCATGCTTCGGCACGAATGGGCCGGCTCGACCGGAGAAATACCACGTTCTCACAGAAAACCGGCGTGAAACAGCGCTTGCGCTGTGTTTCGCTGAGTGAGTGAGTTTACCGGAGGCCCAATTCCCTTCCCTATCCTCCCCTATTCCCTTCCCTTCCCATCCCTACCCTATTCCCTCATAAAAGGCCGGCAACGCACCTGCAGCTCTTCTGATGCTGCGAGTGTCCATGGGCGATGGAAGTTGCTTTCCATCAGGTGACCCGTTTGCTCGTTTGCCCCCTTCATTCATAAAAAAAAATTCACTTATTTTACTTGATATTTACAATAAAGTATTTTACACAATTTATCTAACATAAATTAAAAATAAATTTAGCAAATGAGCGAAAAACGTTTATTTTCTCTACGGATCAAAGTGCTCTGCCATGTTGAGTCTAGAAAATAAAGGCCTTATAAAATATTCTGCGATTGTTTATTTCGGTGGGCTGTTTTTGATTTGAAAAGCCAAAAGAGAAACGTACGATCCAACCTTTTAATCCTTTTTTATTTTTATTACACGAAACCAATGGAACGCAAAAATGTGGTTCCATATAAAAATATTTCAGGAGAGTTCATTTTGTACTTAAATTCCAAAATCACATGGAAGCGAAATAAACCCTTTTTAATTAAATCGACTAACGATGTCATATTTTGCCATCTCATTGTATGCCATACGAATATGATATTTTTTTTAACTTTAAAAATAAAAGTTAAAAGTTAAATTTAATATTATTTCTAGGATTTTGTTGTAGAAAGCAGATTGTTTAAAAAAATTTGTTGAGTGTTACCACGCTGCTAGTACTAGTTAAATCAATATGGTGATAAAATTTATTAATTACGTACTTCATGTGTTTTGTAAGTATTCTGGGGGAGTGGTATTGCCCAAGTTTAGATATTTTTAGTTTTATCAGATATTTTTTTTGTTTACGTAAGTATAATCTTTTCTCTATATAAAAACGGACATTAATTGAGATAATGCGCAACACCAAATTAAACTTAAAAGTAGAAACAAATTTTTCCTTATTTTGTGTTTTCTAAAATATAAATGCGGCTCCAGAAATTTAAAACACGCTTCGACATTTCTCTGTTTCAATTTGGTGGACGTTTGTTCATTAGTGCCCGGCGGCAGTACTCTAATGTACCATTTCACGTTTCGACGGCGGCTAATTTATACTATTTTATACCGTCCCAGCTCAGAAACGAGCTAAACACAGCGTGCAGCTTAAATCACTTAATCACGACCAGACTGTTTTGGTCCCGATTTCCGTTTAGTCGCATAAGAGATGTTATGACGTAGGCATCCGCTAAGAAAGGATTTTGATCAATTCCACCTCCAAGGGGTAAAAATAGGGGATGAAAGTTTGTATGTAATAATACTTCTTAACGCGAGCGAAGCCGCGGGCAAAAGCTCGTATTATATAATTTGTATCCTATAATATTTTCGCTAATACGTCAAATTTGGGGTTTTAACTGTTATAAACTATTTGTATCATGCATTTTGCTTCAACAAATATTATTTTTGCACGCCATTAACCAATTTTAAACTTTCTTTTTTTATTTGTAACCAACATTAATACTACGACTTCAGTTGTATTTTTTGTTCCCAAACAAAGCCAGTGTAAGCGGATCAGCCCGCGATCCTATTGCCAACAGCCGCGCTTTTTTGTGTCTTTACAACAATTGTACTAATAAATAAATCTCTATGAAATTGGATTTTCCTGTCATAACATTTCTTTTCGCGAATTTATCTGCTACTGACATTTTAATCCAAAAAGAGGCTGATTCTGTCGACTATAAACTTGTACGTGATCAAAATAATACAATGCCTGGAACGGTTGAATTTAATAAAAAATGTTTCGACAGTGGGCGGCATTGAATTCGATTTGGAAATTCTTTTTGCAGAATTTAACTCGGTTAAGTATGTAAAGGTTTGTAAGTACCCCCATAGAATTTAAAGAACGTTTTAATTTTAAAATTCTTCTGAACCGAATAATTAATTTTATAGGACGTTTAAGACATAACAATCTTTATCTTTTTTAAAGTTTTATTTTTTATTTATTTATACTAGCTAAGTATATAATAAGATGGTCTTTTTCGAAGAATTTAATGACGGTTTTACTATTATAGTACCGTTCAACGAAAATTTATGTTACAAGATACACATCCGCTATGACCTGTATACTTACGGTCGTTCCCAATATTTGATCTATCTCTGGTTTTGCCCTACTAGAGATAGGAATAGCTCACATTAGACATTAGAGACATATATTTTATGTCAATTGTGAGCTATTCCTATCTCTAGTAGGGCAAAACTAGAGATAGATCAAATATTGGGAACGGCCGTTAGTTTACCTTAGATCTTACTGTCACACTCAGAGACATAACTTCAATTTAATGTAGAGTTTGACAGATAATGTATGGGGTCATTATTATATTATAATATTACAGTTAAGTAATTAATGTTTGTCTCTGAGTGTGGCAGTAAGTATGAAAAACACTCAAAGTGTGACAATTCTAATTTTTAAACTGTATCAAAGATCACTACAAGAAAAAACAATTCAGTAGTTCAATTTACTGTTTTTAAAAAAGTAATTAAGGTCGTAAACAGAGAGTTAATTAAATTGGTACCTAATGTATAAGAGCTTTTACGAAAGTTATACAACTTTCTAATTTATGTTCAGCTCTAAAATACGAACGATTCCTTTTGGTAAAAACTGAAAATGATATTTAATTCAATATGAGTTGATTCAACAGTTTCATAGTTTATAATAATATAGAGTTTTGGTTTACTTGGCCTTGTTTTAGCAAAAAAATGTTTTCCAAGATATTTTCAATGACATCACCTAATTACAGCGATAATATCGCATGCATTATTCAAAAGCAATCAAAGAATATTTGTAATTATGTATGTAAATCATGAAACCAGGTATGCTATCAGGGAATCGGTGGATGCGCTTTCAAACCGTCAAATTACCATAATTTATTCGAAGCTGTCAGTTGGGTCTTAAATTTGTGGAGGAACGTTTTTCAAGCGGAAAAATTGTGAAAACGGTCACGTACTCGGCGTCAAGATACGTAAGGTATAGTTTGATGACGTCATAACGCGGTGCGATAAGATCGAGCTCCGCATCCGCTTAGGAATTTCCTGAGCGCGCACGGGCGACTAAATTGTCCCTGTCGTGCTTCATATTATTTTCTATTATAGGCTTTATATTATTAAACGTTAAGTGTATTTTTCTATCAAATTGAATAATCTAATATGCTTAATAGCATAATATTATGCTTTCAGTTTTAAAAAAACACCGATAACCCCAAACTTGGAGGTATCTTTGGAGGTCGGAGTTCTATTCACCTTCGAACAATGGTATATCTTGGTGCAAAATCTTACTTTTTGGTAACATATTATGCCCGAAATACTTCATATAAACCCAAAATCACCGTAAGTTTCCATTTAAATTTTGAGGAGTTCCCTCGATTACTCCTGGATCCCATCGTCAAGTCACCACTTTTATGAACATAGTAGCAATCCCACGATTGTACCCTATGCAACAAAACAAAAATTTTGAAAATCGGTTTACAAACGCCAGAGTTATTGATGAACATACACAAACGAACATAGAACCTCCTCCTTTTTGGAAGTCGGTTAAAAAGGGGTTTTAACTTTCGCTTCAAGATCGCAAACATAATATTATTATCGTTTGTTCACACTCTATTTATTTAACGAGCATATAAAATCGTCTCAGACAGACTAGTGATGAGTGTGATAATAATTAAATACATCACTGTTGAATTCTATTGTTTAACTATAATAATATCATAATTTAATCATATTTTTATATTTTCTTAAAATAGACAGTAACCATTCTACTTAACTTTATAATTAATTTGAATGGAATTTATATAAAACAAATACGAACAAAACACGAAAATATCCACTACTAAACACTGCCTATTGTTTCGTTTCAATCTCAGTATTTAATTCAACATGACACCCTAAATATATTGCTGTTTTTCATTGGAAATTTTTACATCAAATTATGCAACTAAAAACTGCTCTCCTGTTATATTTCTATTTCGAGCTGAAATTTTCACACGATTGATAAAATCTACTGTTTCAAAGAAACGTACCATTAGCAGTTTTTGTTGGGTAATAATTAAAATATCGTTCGTTATGCCGAACAGTTTCATATGCATGGAAATGTGTGAAAGTTTTGGTCCGATGACAGAATGATGGACGGATTGGTGGCTGTAGGAATGGATGGAAAAATAGTGTTTTGCCATCTACAGTGGTGTGGTTGAGTTTCTAAATTATACAACCAAAAAGGGAAACCTTTTGAATTCGTTACGCCCGCGCCGCTCGTATTTCACAACGCCAAACTTTTTTGAATACACTCGCGTTTCGAAGTTATGGTACAGAACGAGTTTGAAAAAACTTAAGCTCTAAAGAAACAAGTGCCTTTGAATAAAAACTGAGTATCTATATATATAAAACTCAAAGGTGACTGACTGATTGACATAGTGATCTATCAACGCACAGTCCAAACCACTGGACGGATCGGGCTGAAATTTGGCATGCAGGTAGATGTTATGACGTAGGCATCCGCTAAGAAAGGATTTTGATCAATTCTACCCCCAAGGGGTCAAAATAGGGGATGAATGTTTGTATATAATAATACTTGCTAACGCGAGCGAAGCCGCGGGCAAAAGGTCGTATTTTATACGCCTTCAAAGCCGAGTAGCGCTTAAGCGCACTTGATTAAACAAAAACGCAAAATTATTAAATAAACGACACACGCAACTTCATTGCGCCAAAATCGTTTATCGCGCGAACATCGTACATTTTTCTGGGATAAAAAATATCCTACCTCCTTTCCCGGGACTCAAGTATTCCTATACCAAATTTCAGCAAATTCGTATCAGCGGTTTTAACCTGAAGAGGTAACAAACAGACAGGCAGACAGACGGACAAACAGACATACAGATGGATACATTTCGCATTTACAATATTATATTAATATGGATAGTAATGATTTTCAAGTGTTTAGCGATCGATCGTGGGAATCGCAGACACAATAGATTTTCAATTATTATACCAAATTTCAGCATATTCGTATCAGCGGTTTTAACGTGAAGAGGTAACAAACAGACAGGCAGACAGACGGACAAACAGACATACAGATGGATACATTTCGCATTTACAATATTATATTAATATGGATAGTAATGATTTTCAAGTATTTATCGATCGATCGTGGGAATCGCAGACACAATAGATTTTCAATTATTATGCGACAGCCGGGTGCCGCTTGGGGATTGATGGGTGTGTAAGACAGGGTTAATGAATCCTTTCAAATTCCTATTTCCAATTTCAGAAATCATTGCGATTCTTTCCCAGTTATTTATGCGTAAGGCATCCGAAATGCAAGGTACATGCCAAACCCATTATGCTATAAGTAAGAAGCCGTGTAGGCGGTCTGCGGGTACCGAAACATAGGTCCGTATAATCGTATTCGAAACTTTTCAGTCAAAACAATTTTACAGAAATAACTTCGCTAAAATTGTAATAAAGGTTTAAAAATAAAAACGATTGTTTCAACCAGTTTTATAATAGGCTTTATAGCGAATTAATTTACACGATTTAAATAAAAGTACATACTACTCTACGAATAATAAAAACTAAAGAAACGTAATATTTCTTATTCCAACAACGGCAGGTGGCATAATAATAATAATATTATTGACACTAACTATATTAGCATCAATGATGCAAACGACCAAAATTCAAACTGCAACAAACCAAATCTGCAATGTAAGCCGATGGTAATTATTATGATTGAAATACACTTTAGCCATTAGAACGTACATGACATTATCATAAATTAAACAATTTCCCTGAAGCCGTGTACTAATTATATGACACAAATATAATATCCAGTTATAATAATAATAATTAGTATTCAAATTGAATCGAATTTACGGTAATTACTACGCGGCTTAATTTAATTATTTTGGTTTCTCGTAATGAATATTTATGCAAAACTGTTAAGTAAACTGCAATGAGATATTCTTTTTTGGCTCCGAGTTCATTAAAATACAGGATGTTTCAAAATAATATAGTATCCAAAGTTTCAAGAGTGAATACTCATGAATAGCAACTTCTATGATGAAGACAATATTCCTTAAAAAAACTGTAGGATATCAAGCGCTATATTATATACTAGTAGTGTATTGTGTTTTATATACTAGGCATTTTTAATTATTAATAGTTTTACTATTACGCATCAGTATTAATAAATTATTTTTCAAATTAGAAGAATAACACAGACACTTTTGAAGTGAAATCTTTTTATAAAAATTTTTGAAAATAACACAGAACACAACCACCCCGTGAACCACATAAGATATTTTTAGCGGATAAACGCTTATAATATTATGTCAGTCACTATCAGAATAATGGTTGGTGGTTTAGGATTTATCTTTGTAAATCGTCATAATATTAGACAAAACGGTTTGTGAAGGGACGGTTATTGCCATTTCCAGCTGGGACCGTGTTATTTATGTTTATTATGCTATATAGTTTACTGTAAAAATATCTCCAAATATAGTATAAGTGTACATAAAATTGTAGACATTCAGTTTATGTCAGAAGTTTTACGCTACATTAACAGTAAACTGACTTTCAGCGGCTAACTTAAACTAAGCTAACTTTCTCAATGAAATAGTGTAATAACGTATTATCGGTTGGATGTAAACGAAAAGTTTACATCTAACCGACAATATATACGGAATTACGATAAACTGTTTTGAGCTAATTTTCAGCAGCTGACAGTCAGTTTGGTCTAAACGTAAGTCTTGCCAAACTAAGTTTTCATTGGTTATTTTACTAATAAAATATTATTCTGATCTAGTTAAGTCAGTCCATAAAAATAGGCTTTGTACATACGTGCTACGTCAAATACAGGCTCGTACTGTACAAAAGCCCGAAAATGCAGTTAATAAACGTCGCTCCTGTCATCAGCGTACGGTAATCGTGTCATAAAAGATATAAAAATAAATATTTCCAGTTAAATAAAAATTTATTCGCAGCTAAAACGGCAGGAATAGCGTTATTGGAACGTTATCATAAAACGTTGACACTGACAGACATTCACGCTCATAATATTAAATGTGTCAGACATTATCACATTCTTGTCACGTTGGCTTATCAAATGTTGTATAGTTCTAACGTGTAGCAATTTGAGCGTGACACAATTTCGTCTATATAAAATAACTTCACCTGTTTGGGAGGCTGACGTACTTTGCATAATTCTCGCTTAATATCATTTCATCCTGTTCATTTTAATGTAAATCTATAGACATGTCTTACGGGCGAACTGGTATTCTGCTAAACAATCTTACATTAACGTTTCGATACTGTCTCGGTAAAGTTGACAATAAACATAAATTAAATCTAGTAGAATCAGAGCACACAATATCTAGTACAGCTACATTATTACCTAATTATTTTAACGCTATCATCCACACATAAAATATGATAATATAGATGTTTTCTCGCGGGAATGAAAGAATAAACTGTTGTTTAGTGACCAGCTATAAAATATAAAATTTTAAAATAAATATTAAAAACATCCCAATTCCTTATATTATCATTAATTTCAGTTGATCTCAGAGACCGTTGTACTTCTGAAACCTTGAAAATAGCAAGTCATAATATTAAAAAACGAAAATAAAACAAATATTTTTACTAAAACAATAAATGCTATTTATACCTAGTTCACGACCAAGCCAATTGTACAATTTCAAAGTTTTCATTACAAAACTCCCAGAAATTCTCTAAAACACTTCATCGGAGGGTTATAAAAACTTTATTATTTTAAAGTTCCGTCAACTAATAGAAAGGCGCGGAGCTCAATCTATCGTAACTCTCTGAGTTATACAAAATTACTATTCCCGGTTTTAAATCGCACTTTAGTTAACTTGTAAACTTCATACTATTTCCTTCTGAGTTGAGACGTTAATTAAAACAGTTGGATTAACTTTAGTAATGAATTTATAAAGCAGCTGCTTGATAACTTCTTTTTATATTATTTTAAGGTCTGGACAATTGAACATGTTGAATATTTAAACAAAAATGTTTACGTTTTATTAATAACTTTATATTGTTATCTATAGTATTTGAGTGTAGATAACTGATGATTTTATTGTCTTTTTTACTAAAGAATGAATAAGATTTAATTTGGTTTAGCTTATCAAACGTGTTCGGTGGTAAACAAAAATTTGAATGAACAATTATTATGAATTTGTATTACTTAAATTGTAAACAAACTTTAATTTATGCAACATTTTAAAGTCAAATAGCTTGTTCTTGGCGGCACAATTTGGCTGCACTTGTCACTATGCGGTTTGTTGAAACGGCAGTGTGATATAACAGCTGTATAATCTTAATGGAATAGAGTAATTGTATTATGTATACTGTACTAATAATATAAATACGAAAGTTTGTCTGACTGTCTATCTGTTACCTCTTCACGCCCGAGCTGAACCGATATTGCTGAAATTTGGTACGAACAAACTTTGTGTACGAAGGTACTTTCAGTGGTCAAAGTGAGAATGGAAATGTGTAATTGCTGTTTTCTTGCGTTTACTGAAATGGTATATTACTATAATATATTATAAACATTGGACATTGCCTACTTGTGCGTAAGTCTTTGCTTAGCGAAATACAATACTTCAATACTTTAGCTTCAGGTATCCTGTTGTGTATTTAAATTTTGTGTAAAAATGAAACTGCGTGTTGATATTTACCTTTTAAAGTCTACAAAAGTAGCGATAGACAAACAGACTATCGAATTAAACCATTAGGAGGGTGGGGATTATTCAAGCCTTGTTATTTTACACGTGTTGTGCATTACTTACTAAAACGTTGTGGGTTAATCTTTTAATTGCGGTTAGTTATCGCCTCCATTAGCTTAGTGATTTTAAAGTAAGCATTTATCTACGCGATCATGTGTAAATATTTTAATTACAAGTTATTTAAAAAGAAAACTGCATGTTTTACTCACTATACTACTTAGCATTTTATTAAGCTAGTACATAGGTTTTATCGCGGGCTTTGACGATAACGAAAAACCTAACACCCCCCTACTCCTACGGTGGGGTCGCCAGACTTCGGCGACTAGTCGCACGCACACAAATACCGTGCATCTAGATGTATACTCATAATTGCTTAAGTTGGTAAAAAATGCTTCGCAATAGCTTTAACGCGGCGGTCCCCGAGTGCCACGCGTATTTTTAAACTTAAGAAGCATTTTAGAAAGGCCTTTATTGTTACTCATTCCTTAAATATGAAAACCAGTTTAAAACTAGGCCTTTACATCCATTGTGGATGATTTATACAGTATTTTTCAGAGCGAAGTAACCACTCCTCAAATACTGTAGTGTCTGGAACAAGATTTTTAAATGTCCGTATGGTTGTCCAAGCGCATACGGCATTTTCACATCATAGTCGGCCTAGTCCAGAGGGAAGAACCAGTCAATACGTCTGGGACCAACTATGTGCGGGTTCCTCACGATGTTTTCCTTCACCGTACGAGCGTCCATATTATGTACTTGAGATCAGAAAATGTCTCATGCACCCTCTAGGAGTGCGAACCGAAGGTCTACCCATTAGGCCACGGACGCTCAAAACCAGTTAACAGTGCTAAAAACTCGTATTATATCATTTGATAAATCACTGTATGTGCTTTCCAATAAACATAAAATGAAATTTGACAATTCAGTGAAAAAGTTTTTCAAACAAAATGAATAAGCAATTAAATTGAAGCAGTAATCGTAAACATGACGCGAAGTAATGAAATTTTATGTTACAGAAAAGATGCAACTTTATTCTTTAACGAGCTTTTGCCCGCGGCTTCGCTCGCGTTAAGAAGTATTATTATAATATACAAACTTTCATCCCCTTTTTAACCCCCAGGGGTAGAATTGATCAAAATCCTTTCTTAACGGATGCCTACGTCGTAATATCTCCCTGCATGCTAAATTTCAGCCCAATCCGTCCAGTGGTTTGGGCTGTGCATTGATAGATCACCATGTCAGTCAGTCACCTTTGAGTTTTATATATTTAGATACTATTTGCTGCAGTGCCCTATTAGTTTATATTGCTTTTTAGATGTTGGCACTGATTATGTAGATTGTAAAGTTTTATCAGGACCTTGTCTTGTGTTTGTTGATGTAGCTTGTTATGGTATATAAATTACTAGATGTTAAGAAAACCCTTTAACTATGTTTAGGTGTATCCATATTTTGAACATTAGTATTATTAACGTGCATATTTTCTACTATATTCAGTATTTTGTAATAAGTACTGAGCAAACGTTTCTTTGCCATAATATAAAGTATTTCGTCCGTATTATTTTATTGAAGTTACTAAATAATTATGGTACTTACCATGGCAACGTGGCAACGTCGCACAACACAAACAATGGTCACCGTCAGTCTCGAGTTGTAATAATTTACTATTATTTATTCAACAAATGCACTTATCAATATAAAAAGTACCCAGTAGCCGATTCTCAGACCCACTGAATATGCATAATATAAAATTTGGTTAAAATCAGTAAAGACGCGGCCTAACATTGTGACACGAGAATTTTATATTATATAAGATTATTGTCTACCACCAAAACAAATAATTTTCTCGAATAGAAAAGTCACAACATGGAATACTTTTAGTAAGAATATTTTTTCTGGTAACGGTGCTCGGAGCCAGCCCGGCCACTATATTTTCACAATTACGCCTTTGCCACTATTATGTGTCGTAACCTAGTCGTAACACACATTGAATACTAATACACGGTTGTAATAATCAGTTCATAACAACTGTTTATTATACTTCTAATGGTTATTATTGTTCAGCCATTTAATTAAACGAGTTATGTAATATGTTTTGCGAATTTATACAAATCGGTATCTAAAATCATTTAGATCTAATCATAATATTATTGTTGTTGGTTTTTCAGTGGCTTTCTATCAGGTGACTCGTTTGTTCGTTTGCCCCTTATTTTATAAAAAAATGTATTTTGTTATGAAATTGTGTCTTTGTATTTAAAATTATTTGTTAACAATTTTAATATTGTTTTATGTCTTGTCGAATTTAAAACGGTTTTTTATTTGCTAAATAATTTTTAAGTTGAAAATAACTAAAAATAGGAGGGTTGATTGAAGTGCCAATGTTTTAATTGACTGTATTAAATAGCACAAAGTATGTAGTAGTTTTAATATTATCACTAAAACGTTCATGGCTGGTCGATTCCCGCAACGAAAATAATATCCATTACTTCGCCCGTAATAGGTCCAACATTATAGGATATTCGGGCGAGGAATTCGTATGAAAAAACACAAAGAGACTAGCCGACCCTATATTGAAAACAATAAAAATGATCCCTCATTACATTTGCTACCTGACACGTACCTTTATTTAAGTGTGGAGGCTGTATGAGGCGATAAACATCTGATCTACACATACTTTACGTTTTAGGATGTAATGAAATTTGAAACTGGTACCTGGTCCGTCCCTTTTCTATTTACAGTTTGACATTCGTGGAATTTAGTTTACCTCACTTTTACTATCCGTAAGTTGGGTAAGTACTAGTGACTCCTTGTTTGCGTTTTAAATAGACTTGAATGTAAAGTTTTGTTACTTATTAGGCATTGCTAGGTTTAAATGACTATAAAAATTGCATTTGTTGTAGTTCCTTAAAACTTTACAAATTGGCAACAGACTTTTCAAAAAAGGAAAAACTCTTCCGCGTCAAAGGAAAAAATGTAAAGATTTATTTTAAAAATATGTTTTTTGAAATACCAAAAACTGCACTCTAAAAAATATTATTAAACTTAATATAATTCTTAAGATGATCTTCTTGGTCTGCGGCGTTGGGCGGGCGTTGGGCGGGCGTATGTCAGCATTACACTAGACAGTCGGTATTTCTGTGCAATTACAGTTATTGCGGTAATACAGCCTCGCAGCCTGCGCTGGTAAGCGGTTTTATATTGAAAATACTTTAATTGTTTTCTTTGAATTGTATTTCGTGGCATTTAATAAAAAAAATAACTTGTTCGAAAGTATTTTCTTTTTTATGTTATAACCGAGAAAAGATCGAAGTTTCAGAGATGTAGATTTTGATATTTGGGAAGCCAAGCCTAGTTTAGAGTTTTAGTATACTAAGAAGTAGCCTGGACTTAGGCTATTTTTAACACGGCAATTAACTGTGCTTTACTCTAAATTTGTGAGAAATGTATCAAAATGGATTGCGTACTTTGAAGGATCTAGGCACATATGTGACAATCGTGCGGGAAATGACTCTGTTTCATACTATGTAGTGATGATAGATCGTTCATAACAATAAAAATATATAAAGCTAATTAAGTAAAAACTGCACGAGCATGGTTAAAATATATAATTATTTTATTAATAAAAATACTATGTAGTACAAGTTTTGTCGTAGCTCGTAGCACGCAGCGTAGTGGTGCTACGAAATCTGCTACAAAAATTTACGAGTACCCTACGAATAATAAAAACTAAGGAACATTACTCCCAATAGCTTCGTCCACACTGTGCCTTTTTCTGTCCGTCAAGGGCATGCGTTATAGCGCAGTCCACAGCGAACGTGAGGCATGCCCGCGACGCATGCCATCTGACCGTATCCAAAACTTCAAAGATGACAATATTGGCGTTGCGTTCCTTGACGCATTCAATTATTGAATGCTGTATGAAAGTTGATGACGAAAATTGAAGATGAAAGTACACAGTGTGGACATAGCTATTATACTATTACCGTTTTAAATTTGGTTCCTTTCAAACTGTCATGTAACGTCAGCCTGATACCTCTCAAGGTCACCTAAATATTGCAAAAGTATTGAAATGTGTACCGGTACACTTTTTTGACAAGTATTGTGGAGCATGTTTTTTGACGGAGTTACTTTTAGTTTTTATTATTCGTAGCGAGTACCTTTGATTTCACAAGGAATTAAAATACACAATACATACAAAATCCTTAAATTATCTTTCTCGAGCAGCACAATAGCTCGTCGGGAGCTTCTTAAACAATATTCACATGCCGGATTATTCTTAGTTATCCTAATAGAATTAGTATTGTACAAGCAACTCCGAGCGCTGTGAGATAAGCCGAGACGCGGAGTATTTGTATCAATTAAATCTTACTGTGTCATGAAATTTTGTTTTATGCCGGAGTAACGGGCGAAGTTTCATTGCGAGCTTTTATCTAATTTATTTTTATTGTTATATGAGGCGGGTTTACACCCTTGCAGTTATAGTCGCCGTGTTCACTTTAACTCGCGTTTTGCTGTGACAAATAAAAACGGTTCACACTTTTACCACAATTACAAACGTAGTCGTAAGTTCTTAAAATCATATTTATGAAGATGCGAGAGGAACAATTCAGTATCTGCATTGTTTTGCCCTTTGAAGTATATAAAATGATACCTACATAGGTATCATTTTATGTACGCGTGCGCCTGAAATAGTAGGTTTTCAGGCGCAAGCGCCGATTTTTTTTATATTGTTCTTTCAGGGTTATCAAAAGTTATCACAAGAAATAATGGGATGGATCAGTTTTAACTATATGGTTATCAAAAATAAATTTTACCAGATTCTGATGCCCACAAGCTTAAATAAGCATGCACGATATTGTGTATCCTTATCTAAGCATATACAATATCGATACAATGGTTGCAGCCTCTTTAACACAGTGTAGAAACTAATACTTTTTAAATAATTGAAATCGCAAAAACAGTAAAAAAAATTGGCCTTGAAAATTCTTGGGTCGGATAAATGATATCTGAAATTAAAAAAAAAACTGTGGATAATAATATTATGTGTAGCCAGATATATAATCCAAGTGATGAAGTAGATAAGAAGGTTTGTTCAAATTATAAGGGAAAAAATGAGTAAAGTCTTTATGTTATAAAATTTAGTTATTGTGCTCTTCCACTCACGTCTTCAATTTTAAAGACTACGAAGAATTCATATTTCGTCGTGGCTATTAGTATTTTCCGCCTCTTTCTGCTTCCCTGGTCTATATCTGATGGGACGCGAGGGCGCTATGTCTTACAACTTTACTTCCAAGTGTTGACGCCGGTCGTTTGTAACTCCGGACGCCCCATGGGACCCTGGTACAATGCTTATGGAAATTTAAGAAGAAAAATTATGGAGGAAACTTGAAATGTTTGAGACAGAATTATGTCATCTTTATTTTCGTCAAAATTTTAAAATGGTGGTGAATTTATAAAATTGAACAATGGAAATAATAATAATTGTTTCTGCCATAAGAAATCATGTTTTTCAAGTGGAATATGTAGTTTTTGTAGGTATATAAACTATGCTATATCTTTTCTAGAGACCCAAGACATTATATAAAATTTTATCATAATCAGCTAAGCGACATCTTAGCGATTTAAGTGTAAGGAGGTAACAGACACACTTTATAATATTATAATTAATATACATTAAAAACGCAAAAATGTTTGTAAATCACGTACCGTACCTAGAAAGTAGAAATTATAATGTTGTGATATAAAACATCAGATTATAAACGAAAATCAACGACAAAAAAACATAAGTAGTTTCACCAAGAATAAACGTTAAAAAACTTAAAGAAAAAATTAACCGTTGTATATAAAACTTTAACGACTCAGCGTAGAAATACTTAAATCGAGTTAGTTTAAAATTAGAGATTCCACGGCTTCCTTTTCTTGCACGGACTATATTGCATTTTTATTAAAACACGGCTCCAACAAGGGGCGAACGACCACTAAAAGGTTATGGCCTCTGTGGCGACTTTTGCACAATTACCTCACATTAAATCGGCACTTAAAGTGTTATGGTTCATCTAAACTTCGGAGGCCACTTAATTACTATTGCGCTGAACATTGATTGAAGACATATTCGGAAATCATTCAACTCTATCCATTTGTTCAATTTGTAGTGTTTATTAGTTTAGAGTGTGTTTAGCACACTATGCCGAAGTGCGGCGGAAATTCCGCATGATTATGTCAGCAATGTCAAACGAATTCAATATAACGCGACGGAATTTCGGCATGGTGAGTCATCGGTAATTTAAAATACATTGCAGGCGAAAACTTCGGCAAAGTGTGTTTAGAGTACACTTATAGGTAGTTTGTATTTCGATGATATTGGAGTTATAGGCGTACCAATCAAACTTAATTTATTATAACTAATAGCCCAAACAAATTATTATATTATGCAAAGTAAAAGAAAATAACAAAACAGAAATTAAAATGTGTTGTTTCTCACCTAATAAGAACTTTAACTAAATATTAATTTTTCCTCATTAATATAAATTTAAAATAATGCTTGCAGCCGTAGCCATTGCTGAAAAACTAAAATGATTGAAATGAACACGATTGTCACGTATTGGATAAAAAAATATCAGCAAAATTGGTTCAGTGATTTGGGCATGAAGAGGCAACATATAGACGGATTGACACACATTCGCGTTCATAATTGAGTATGGATTGTAAGCAGTTGTACTAAAGCATGTATAATTGTATAGTGTATACATTTTCATTAGTTCAATTTGTTTCACTTATATTCTTCGAAGTTTGTAATTTGTTTATTTCTGTTTACGTTAACTTTCAATATTCAATAAATATAAATCATGGCAGCTGCTACAACATAAATAATGTTTATTGTAAAATAATAAGTGCTGAATGGAAAATGATTAGAGCAAATATTTTATACTTTGAATAAAACTTTAATGTTCGAAACGACGAGGCCAGATACTTTTAAATCCAAATTTTCTTTTGTAGTATTCGTAGTTTGGTACGAGGTACCCATCTTGTGGGGACCTACGTAATCAGGCCATTTAGCCAAAACTTTTTTGATTTCGCTTCGTAAGCGTTCATTAATTTGACGTTGACGTTCGACTCGTCTTATGTCAATTCCATACATTTTGATCGGCGACTCTATAAAGAAGTGATAGAGAAAAGATCTTGGCTCACACCCCTGGCCGTTTAGCCGAAACTTTTTCGTTTTCGCTTCGTAATAGAATCGCCGATCAAAATGTATGGAATTGACATAAGACGAGTTGAACGTCAACATCATATTAACGGACGCTTATGTCAATTCCAAACATTTTCATCGGCGATTCTATAACGATGCGAAAACGAAAAGATTTTGGCTCACCCCCCTGGTCACGTTATGTCAAACTCAGCCGACAGATCACGGTGCATTGAATTGACATAGCCCGTCCAAATGACGGAGGTCCGTCAATTTCTTCGATGGTACTTTGTGACCTTAGGGACTAAAAGTTTTAGTTCATCGACCCTATCTACTCTACGATTATATTGATGACTTAATAACGCAATCAATCTGAAATCTGACCATTCACAATATTTGAATATTGATTACCACTTAATACATCGTGGGCGTAGCTTTTACGGCCCACGCTTACATTATACGACAATATTAAAAAAAGAATTACATATCGTCGTTCTAGATGTGACAACTCGTAACTAGCAATGCACACAGTTGGCACATAATATGAGCTATCACATCAGCTAGACCGTCGATATATTAGATTAGATAAGACCACATATGTTGCTAAGAAATTTATGTTGCCTGACGTGGTAAGTATACTTACTTAACGTGAAAACGTGGGCACAGTTATGATATTATCTTGAATTTGCAGTGAACAGTAGAATTTATGGAACTAATGTTCGATTCGACGACTCAACTGGTGCCCATCTATAGCTTATTAGCCTAGTAAACGAATGATTCTGGTTGGAAAGGTCGAAAACAGAAATTTTGACTACGGAACTTTGTATGGACTAGTTAGGAGATAAACGTACTAAAAGTCCTGACCCCTCCGAGGTGAGCCTGAGGGGAGAGGGGGGAAAGAAGGACCGATTTTTTGGTTTTTGCCTAATTTTCGAAAACGGTGCTCCGCACGAAATTTTATTGTACTACATAGTAAAAGCTAATAAAATTTCTACAACTTTGTCTTTTACACTTTGTATCTATCTCCAATCGTTACCTACCTATGAGCTTCTAAAAGTGGTCGATTTTCAAATACACACATCGATGGCCCCAACGAATAAACGTGCAATCGAAAAAAGACAACTTTTCAGGAAGACAAAAAAACGTTTGGAACCACATAACTTTGACTACATAATAAATAGACAAATATATAATCAAATTAAAGGTAAAAAAATTATCTTTCAGCTCATATATTTATTAAAAATCCAATAATAACGGTTTACCACATATTTAAGAAAAGCCATACTAAATTATTATTCTAGTGAATAATATGTGATCTGTTAACACTATTGTATCAATGCACGTTTATTTGTGTCATAAATGAAGTTTTAACAAGTGCAGTGAAATGTTGCATGGTTATTCCACGTATATTTTTTTCCCCCTGAGCCATGCTCTGGTCATTTACACGCTTATTCTTGTGTATTTTGTTGCTTTTACATGTTTGTAAAGATAAAAACCCGTATGTTAGTGTTAAGAAGATCGACTTATTATTTATGTAATACGACCTTACAAGTGCATGGTATAAAATGTAAATCTATACTAATATTATGAAGTGGAAGAGTTTGTTTGTTTGAACGCGCTAATCTCAGGAACTGCCAGTCCGATTTAAAAAATTGTTTCGTTTTTAGATGGCTCATTTATCGAGGAAGGCTACAGACTATAAATTTTCACTCTAAGACTAAGAGAAGCGAAGAAACATAGGAAAATGTGGAAAAAACCGGAAAAAATATTTGAAGGCGCTTATCTCGCGAACTACTGAATGAATTTTTAAGATATTTAGCACAGATGTAGAGTAGACCATAACGTTAAGGAACATAGGGTATTTTTTGCGGGAAAATGTACGGTTTCCGTAAAATTTCTCATTTATGCGGGCGAGGCCGCGTGGAACGTCTAGTTAGCTAATATATTCTTGTTGACGGTTCAGTAAAAAATATTGTTGACCTATTGTTGTTGTTGATGAATATTGACCTCCCTCGCGCCTATGCGTGGATATATACATATACAATGGAGTACAACCTTGCCTATAGATCCTTAAAGAGAGAGATCACTCGGGCAAAGAAACAGCACGTCAATAGTATTGGTGAGAGACTCGAGTGCCTTCCTTTGGGAACCCGTGAATTCTGGTCTCTGGCCTAAGCTATTGAAGGATATTTCTGAAAGCCATCCTACCAGGGATACAAGTAGGAAATGGATCGTTAGCCCACGACGCAAAATACAAAGACGATCTTCTGGGTTAGCTCTTTGCGTTAAACTTGACCCTTGATGACATTGGGATAAAAACCACTGACCATACCACAATGTAGGGGCATCATATCGGATATTAGGTTACATCAGCGCTCAAAGTGAATAGCCCTGCGTGCCCTTGATATCCAAAAGTCGCGTGGGCCTGACGAAATCACTCCTATTGTGTTGAAAAAGTGTGCTTTAGAGTTGGCTCTTGTCTTAACGCGTCGTTTTCGGTTCTCCTACTCTTTTGGCATTGTCCCAGCTTCTTAGATTACAGCCTTAGTGTACCCGATCCCCAAAAAAGGTGTCCGCTCAAATCCTTCCAACTACAGACCAATTGCTAAAACCTCCGTCTTCTCGAAGATAATGGAATCCATCGATACTTGGGCGGTCAGACATTACTAAGCGACAAACACGACAAACAGTATGGGTTCCGAAAGGGTCGCTTGGCTGGTTATCTCTTGGCGTACCAAATTCATCGTTGGGCTCAGGTGATTGTGTGGAGAGGAGAGGCATTGGCTGTTAGTTTGGATATTGCGAAGGCCTTTGATTGAGCTTGGCTTAAAGCGCTACTATCAAAGCTTCCGTCATAATAATATGGGCTTCCCGAGAATTTATGCAAATAGGTCATAAGTTTTTTGGCAAATCAATGACATGCTACAAACCAACGGCATTTATTGCTATGCGGATGATAGTACAGGTGATGCCCTATCTACCGGCTTCCACCATATTTCTCGGTTAAATGTCATTGACAGTCGAAACGAACTTATGTCTCAAATAGAGAATTCACAGGAGAAAGTCTCTGAATAGGGTAGACGACACTTAGTCCAATTCAACCCCGCCAATTCTGCACGTTCACAACTAAAAAGTCACCAATGGTCGTATATCCTCATTGTCAGGGCACCTCTTTAACAATCCCCTCCCAGCATTGAAATACTTGGCGTAAACATATCGAGCGAAGTCCAGTTCCGATGTCATCTAGAGGGTGATGCCAAGTTAGCCTCGAAAAAACTTGGTGTTCTTAACAGGCGAGACAGTGTTTCAGTCTGTACCAATGCCTGCAACTGTACAAGATGCAGGTTCAGCCTCATATGAAATACTGTTCTCATCTCTGGGCAGGGACCCCAAAATACCAACTAATCCCTTTGGATGGTATCCAACGAAGGGCTGCTCGAATTGTTGTCGAACTACCATAATGTTTCAAACAGGGTGAACCCCTTGGAATTACGCAGAGATGTAAATAGCTTTATTCTGCATCCTCAATCGGTTGTATCATGGGGAGTGCTCTGAGCAATTGTTCGGAATCGTACCTCCTGCAACTTTTCGCCATAGTTCCACGTGAAAAATATACCATCCTCATAACTTTGACGAGTGGCAGTCTTCTACCGTGCTTTTTTCGCGTAACTTTCTGCCGCGCGCTGTAAAAATTGGAATGCACTGTCACCAGCAGTATTTCCGGACCTATACGACCTGCAAACCTTCAAGAAGAGAGTGTATTCCCTCTTAAAAAGACCGGCAACTCACCAGCAGCTCTTCTGATAAACTTTACAATAGCTCTTCGAATAACCTTTAAGGAAACAGAAAAGACAAGAGAAATTAGTAAAAGATAATGGAATAGCTGTGATTATTATATTCAAAGTTTCGCTATCTGCAATGAGGCATTACTCATAGAAGTCGCTTGCATTTTACACGAATAATCATCCAAGAGTTATAACCCAAAGGAAAGGATAGACACGTGCGCCAGATTGTTTTAACACGTTTATTCTGGTGAACTCAAATAAACAAAACAATCTGCAATAAGCGCATGTTTTATTATTAATGTGATATATGTTATTATTTTTTCCGTACAATAAAGGTCTATATTGCTATAAAATCGTTATTTTAAGTCAAAAAAATCCAAAAAATTTATATAAGTAGGTGTATCATAGGCCACGCAAACGAAAAATTAAAAAAATATTTTTGGGTAAGAGCTCTTGCACGTTTATTCGTTGGGGCCATCGACATCATTCCGTTCCGTAGTCAAAATTTCTGCTTTCAACTTTTCCAAGCACACCCCGTTTTTGAGCATTCATTTACTAGGGTATATAACTTATAAAAAAATAAGTTAGGGATACGAAAGTACTAGTGTAGTAATATTATCACTCTTAACCAAATAACGTAAGCTTTAACTGTAAAAATTCATGTTTAATTTCACATTTTTTTAATTTCGTACGGTGATTCGTTTATGTTTACAAAAGCACTCATTACATGTACGTTTCAAATAAGGTAAATGGCGCGGAATCAAATTATTGAAGCCAAAAGACACGACACACAGTTTAATTATTTGTATTAAACTTAATAGATGCCGAGTAATTCTAATCTGATGTTTACCCACAACATAGCATTCCAAGATTACGCATTTACATATTGGTTTCTGAGGCGAATTCCGCTGAGTTTCATTGTTCAAACAAATGCTAGTAATCGTTTCCGAGTTTAAAATGTTACCGTGCCATTTCCATTGTATTGAATAATAAATACGTAAAGCGGTTGGTATAAATTCGTTTAGCATGATAAAAATAGGGTTAGGAACGTTTAAGTAATATACGTAGGTATTTTTGGAAAAAATACCTACGTCACAATTTTTTTCCTTTGTTCATAATAATAACTATGTCAGAAATTAATTTTCCGTTTTAACATTATTATTATGTACCATACGGGTAGTGCAAAGTAGCGTACAAAGAAACAGTGAAACCCATGCCCACGTCTCCTAACAATAAAATATAGTACAAGCGAAAACAACATTATTGTCATTAATTCCACTTTATTTATAAAGAAATAAAGTCCACTTTCAAACAACTTTATTAGTCCCAGTTGGTTTACACAGACTTTTCAATTAATATCCTCCAAGTAACTTTACATTTCATCTTATGAAACGGAAACAAAAATGAAATTCACTTAAAAGCAAGTTGTCCTTTTACGGCGCTCCGAAACAGCGATGTGGGGACGACGGAAGTTTGAGAGAAGTCGATTTAAGTTAAAAGTACATAAATTACATCTCGCAAAATCGTGTTCGTAAAAATGTAAATAAGTATTTTACGAAATACTTTCACACAGTAAATAAATAAAATACAACTACATACCTACATATTTTGCTTTATTTTGATTCAATATTGTAGAATTATCGAATCGATCGAATCGAACACCAGCTATCAAAGATAAACAGTCATAACATTACAAATATGTATTATTTGTATTTGTTTGTTACATGCTTTTTTCAAGTAAGTATTTGTTTTTTTTTATTTCATTAAAATTTTTGCAATGTTTTTAAACAGCTTACATACATTCTTAACATTATGTCATAGTTATTTAATACTAGCTGTGCCCCGCGGTTTTTTAGTGAAAGTAAATTGTTTTTTAACAGTCAATGATTTTTCGCAAAATCCGTTTCATTGGTTTTCCTATAGGAATAAGACATTTTTCCAAAGTAAAATGTAGCCTATGTGTTAATCCTAGACGTCAGCTAACTCCATGCCATATCAAAGTCGCTCTAGCCTTTTAAGCGTGAAAAAGTAACAAACATACACACTCACTCACAAACTCACTAACATTCGCCTTTATAATAAAGTAGATGACGCCCGCAACTCCGTCGCGCCGAAACTCGTTTATCGCGCGGGAACCGTACATTTTTCCGGGATAAAAAGTATCCTATGTCCTTTCCCGGGACTCAAAGTATCTTCATGCCAAATTTTAGCAAAATCGGTTCAGTGGTTTGGGCGTGAAGAGGTAACAGACAGACAGACAGACAGACACACTTTCACATTTATAATATTAGTATGGAAGTATATTAGTATATATATTAGTATTGTATACTAACTAGTACTAGCATGAAATATCATAGTAAGATATGGCTAGTATGATGATAATAATAACAAACTTTCATTTCAATCGCTCTCAAAATTTTGTTCTGGTCTTGATTAACTTTACTTATAGTACGGAAGCCCTAGAACATTTTTTTTATTACTGTCAAGCTAATTTTTTGTGAGTAGCTTCGTTTTGATAAGACGAACAACATTTTTATTTGCGAAAAATCTCGAAAGTGGTAGCTAACAGAGACAGAAAGGATTTGAATTGATGGTCCTAAAATATGGACTGTTTTATATGTAGGACAATGTCACTCTTAAATTATAAGACTATTATCTATCAATATACAAAAAATTAGCTCGTTAGGGTTCCGTTATAGGGTTCTGTAATCAACAAAACTTGACTACTGAACCCTAAAAAGAGTTTAATATAACAAGCTTGTTAGGGTTCCGCCTAACAAGCTTGTTATATTAAACTCTTTAATAACAAATAACCTTTAAGATATCATCTTGTAATATTTTTCCGTGCCGATAAGCGTACAAATTTAATTATTAAACATTTATTCTCAGAAAAAAAATATAAAAACGAAAGGTATATTACATGTATTTTAAGAGATTTGAAGCGTGGAAGATACATTATACCCAATATAATAGGCATGAGATAGCTTTGAATATTATATTATGCTTAAGAGAGATCGCAGCCGGGACACTTTTTGTGTGTTCGAGTCTGCGGCGCACATACAGTCTGTATGGCCGCGCCTGCCGACTGTATGTGCGCCGCAGACTCGATCACACAAAAAGTGTGCCGTCTGCAATCTCCCTTAACAAATAACATCTTGAAAAAAAAAAAAAAAGTTAGCTTGGCTGAAAGTTACCTAATTCTCTTATATTAAAATAACACCAATAAATCACCAAATACATTTTATATTCTCAACTTGTATTATACAAAGTATATTTTACTATAAAATCTATAAATAATTATGATTAAAAAATATATTAGGCTCTCAATTATACCTTTCTCATACCTCTAAACGTATTTTCGTAATTATTTTTCCACCCAGAATAAACAAGAATTGTGCGAGATGAAATCCTAAAAAATATCCTTTAATTTTATCTTGTGGTGAGAATTAAGGACATATTTATCCATCCGTCGTATTCAAAGAATCATTATAAAGCGAGAACGTCCTCAAAAAGACGATCATTATTTACACACTTACAAAGATATTTTAAGAAAAAAAAAAGACGATGAGCATAAAGTCCGCAAAATTATTCGATTCATTTCAAAGGAATCTCACTAAAAGGAACGAAGTAACTCAAAGCTTTTATATCTCGTTGTGAGGCGCCTTATTGTCTTGGGCGATATATGTATTAAGCTTGCTTTCTCTTGCGTAAATAAAATCCATTGAGTAGAAGTGTCGGGACTCGGGACCAAGTGCAGGGAGGTAACGCGGCTTGTGAGTGCCGGGCACAATGCAAAGTAGATTGAATTGGGAAAAAAGTCTTTTGAAGGCTTTCAGCACTTTTGGAGAAAAGGGTGCTTCACTTTAAAGGGTTAACAATAAGAACAATGCCCGAAGGTCTATCAATACGAATTTATACCCTAATTCGAAGTGCGATGTAAAACGTGGATTAAACCTTCGTGTATATTTAAGTTTTTGTGGCAAAAAAAATTGGTTTTCAGAGGAGTTGCTTCATGAGCAACATTTAATGTAGAGATAGAAAAAAAATGTTTTGTCGCTTGATGGCTGTAATAATTTAAGTCAGATATTAAAGTACAAATATTTTACTCTAATTTTACTTTATAGTGCATCGGGAACATTCACGTGTAATGTAACAATAAATAATATTCGACTTTGAGCATCATAGCAAGTTGACTTTACTGTCACGTAGCATTGATGTTACAAGTTGTATCAAGATAATATTACACATTGTACTATTATCTTGATACAACTTGTAACATTTTGAACCGAGCATTTTAATGTGCACTGCGCATTGTAATGCTCGGTTCTCCTCCGTCACTGATGTACTGTAACGTTACATTTCAAGAAAATACTCCCGGGGAGGGGCACCTTTAGATTAAATTTCGACGTAACCAGTTAGCAAGTTATTTTGTAGTATTATGTTATATCATAATATTATATTTTATATTCCGTCCCTACTGTAAGTTATCAAAATATTACAACGACTTCTAGGTCCTGATCAAGCAAAAATTTTGCATATAATAATATAGCTTATAAAAAAAGCTAAAACAATAAAATAATGACATAATATAGTATTATACCGCTGGTCTAAATATGCTAAGAATGGAACTGAGGAACACTATTATAAGAACTATGTTACAAAAATCTTGTCCAGCTGAAGTTTTTTAATCGTAAATCTTTTTAGTTGAATATTGCGCCTAAAAATATGTTTTTAATTATTGAACTACATCGTTTTGTAAATGTCATAA
This sequence comes from Aricia agestis, assembly GCF_905147365.1. Classification (NCBI taxonomy): domain Eukaryota; kingdom Metazoa; phylum Arthropoda; class Insecta; order Lepidoptera; family Lycaenidae; genus Aricia; species Aricia agestis. The sequence continues at coordinate 7,043,385 of NC_056408.1, read as the reverse complement.
AAAATATATTTCCTCAGCGAACTAACAGTCAAAAATTCTTTTCAACCGAGCTATCTGTGTTGGATGAAATAATCTGTGATGAAATACTCGATCAATTTCTATTCGACGTAAGCCAGTCAAAAGCATATTTTATTGAGTTCCCAAAATTTATATCGTATTATACTATGATATTCTATATACATATATATTTGTCAATACACGTGTACTATTCAAAGATGGATTTTAATTATTATTAAAACCTCTTATTCAACTTTACCTAATGAGCTTTGGTATTTTAACAAGTTTAGTTTAGACTGCAGTCATTTTTATACGGATTATACAAAGCAAAGCGCACCTAAATTTGTAACTGTATAATCGCTGCGAAATGAAGAGTAAGCCCCCCATGCTTGTTTACTTGAAACATCTACTTGCAAACGAATATTAAAGCTACAAAAGCTTAATATATTATTGTGTACCAAAATGTATGCAGATATCTATACTTTAAGATTATAAAGCCGAAGAGTTTGTTTGTTTGTTAATTTGAACGCGCTAATCTCAGAAACTACTGGTCTGATTTGAAAAACAATTTCAGTATTAGATAGCTCATTTATCGAGGAAGGATATAAATAATTATCACCCTAAGACTAATAAGAGCGAAGAAACAGAGGAAAATGTGAAAAATACTGAGAAAATGTTTCGAAAGGGATTATCTTCCGAAATGCTGCAGCAATTTTCATGTTATTTGGCACAGATAAAGAGAGGACCACGTGAAGAGACATAGGCTATTTTTTGTGGGAAATGTAAGTTTTCTTTACGCGGGCGAAGCCGCGCGTAAAATCTAGTGAAATGTATATTATTTTCAATTTGTATTACAGGAGTTAAAATGGTAAGTCAATTTAACCCATTAATCTCCAAGCGGCACCCGGATGCCGCATAACAATTGAAAATCTACTGTGTCTGCGATTCCCACGATCGAGGTATTAATATATTTTCTTTTATCCCTTTAACATGTAAACCAAATAAGTATAATAACGTTCAGAATCATCATTACATTTAGTATCTATAAATATATTAAGCTATTTATAATGTACTTATATCCATAGCTTGATGTGCTAATTGACGGAACTACCAGTACCTACGAGGCAAGGTGGGTGCTACAAGCTAGCCACATTTTTTTATAATTGCTAGATGATTCCCGCAACTCCGTTGCGCCAAAATTCGTATATCGTGCGGGAGGTTTATGGCATTTTCCTAAAAAAGTATCATATTATTATTACGTATGTCCTTTTACTCCTTTTATTTATCAAAATTGTTTCAGCGGTTTAAGCATGAGGATGTGATAGATGAACATGACAGACAGATACACACATCAGTATGGATAAAAAGGATAGAAGATGGTCACGGCATGGCAGTTACAAAATGTAACTTTCACCGGCGTTTGCCAGCTACAGTCGCTAACCGTGTAAGGTTGCACCGGTAAGCTTTCAGGTGCTCGCGTGAACAATGTTCTCATACTGTCCCGTGAGTGCCATAAATATTTACGTAAAGATACTACCGGCAAGCTAGCGGTGACGAAAATCTCTGCAATGTATTATGCTCTGTAGACTCGCAAATATTTAGACACGACATGCATTTTCAAAGAGGTCTGGGAATGTTGTCACATTTGTACCAGATGTGACAATAACGAGACTAACACACAGATAAAATGATACTGTTTCAGTGTTTTGTTTATTTAAGTCCAAAATAGATGACGATAATATTGGTTCAGATAACTCTATATTTTCACATCATGGTTAGCATGAGATAGCACGATATAATTATCGATGCTTAATGATAATATTATATTAAACACAATAAAGTATCTTAAAATTAATAAACAAACCACGATTTATTTACGAAATTATCTATATTCATAAATAAATACAATATAGAGTGCAAACGGTATAAAAAACAACAAAATTGAAACGAATAAATGCTAAAAGTTAAAGCATTATCTTGAATAATATATCACCAAACTTTGGTAATGAGTTTGTGATAACCTATTTTTAAACTTTGGTAAACTCCAAATATACTTTGTGAATTTATAATTAGAGTCTAATATTGATTCGATTAGTTCAAATAATGTTTATATTTATGATTCAGTTCGAGTCTACGTACTATGAAGAATAATTAATGTATATTATATAATGTATATGTGATGTTTCTTCCTTCTAATAGTGTATGCGGAATCTAACTATTGTTTTTAAAATAATGTTCAAACCTCACAAAAAGACAATATTGTCGTGTAATTTCTACAAAAATCTTCAAATGAAGTCTCTCACAGTCGACAAATGTTCAGGCGGCCGGCTATCGTAGCAGAATGCCTTTTATAATATTTTTATTTTAACTCTTTCGCTGCACTTGCTGCGCTAATTTCCCCTTAGAAATATAAAATTGTACTATCGCGGAGTAGTTTCAAAATATGCTGCAATAAAGGGTTGAAATGAGAAATTCTTTTCTCTAAACGGCAGTCGCGAGTTGAAACAGAATACGGAATTCCAACACTCTATGATTTTCTTAATCTAACCTTTTGATTGAATTTACCGATTAAATTCCTTTTAGTTACAATCAGTACTCTGATTCTTCTCTTTTAATGCTACTTTTGATTTAGTCTTTTAACTAATAGGCAAGTACGAGTTTGGAATTTGACTACTTGGATGTTTATAATAACGATAAAAAATAATAGAATCATAATAAAAGTTAAAAATTAATAATAACCTTATTTTATTAAACCTCAATGTACATTATAAGTTTTAGACCGATTGAACTGATCACAGATACTCGACGAGATTGGTGCCATACAGGAATTCAGTTCGATTAGGTAGAACTCCGTTTCGATCGGCCATGTAATCCTACTAATATTATAAAGGCGAAAGTTTGTTTGGATGTATGGATGTATGGATGTGTGGATGTTTGTTACTCTTTGACGCAAAAACTACTGAACGGATTTTAATGAAACTTTACAATAATATAGCTTATACATCAGAATAACACATAGGCTACAGTTTTAACCGACTTTCAAAATGGGGGAGGTGTTATGTTTGTTTTCTTATATTCAACGATTACCGATTTGTTTGTTAACCGATTTACAAAATTTTTCTTTTGGTATATAGAATATCATCCCAATTTGGTATTATATTCACAAAAGTGGTGATCTGATGATGGATCCGTAAGTAATCGAGGGAACTCCTCAAAACTTATAGGGAAACATGTGGTGACTTCGGTTTCGTGAGAAGTATTCTAAGCATATGCTACCAACAAGTAAGATTTTGCACCGAGATATACCTGGTATACCGTGGTTCGGAAGGTTCTGAGAGAAGTCCTGATTCTTTATAGATACAAGTTTGGGAGTTTCGGCGTTGTTTTAAGAACAGAAAGCATATGCAAATTACATTCATCATCATCATCATCATCATCATCATCACTACCATATTATACCATTTCATAGTCTTTTAGATCGAGACTCGAGTTTGTCAAGCGATAATTAAAAAAAATCTATACCTACCTAATATTATAAACCTGAAGAGTATGTTTGCTTGAACGCGCCAATCTCAGGAACTACAGGTCCGATTCAAAAACTTATCTCAGTGTTAGATAGATCATTTATCGAGTAAGACTATAGGCTATATTATATTATCACGCTAATACTAATACGACCGAAGAAACTCAGGAAAATGTGGGAAAAACGGAGGAAATATTTTTTATGGGAAAATTTACGGTTTCTGTAAAATTTCTAATTTACGCGGGCGAAGCCGCGCGGACATCTAGTATATTATGAACCTTAAAATACTGGTCAGGGAGCCCTAGAACAAAAATTTTTGTGATAACTAACAAGCAAATTTTTTGTGAGTAGCTACATTTTGATAAGACGAACAACATTTTTATTTTCGAAAAATTTCGAAAGTGGTAGCTAACAGAGATAGAAAGGATTTTATACTTTTACTTGATGGTCCTCAAATATGGATTGTTTTATTTGTAGGACAAGGTTACTCTAAATGACTATTAGCCTACCAATATACAAAAAATCAACTGGTTAGGGTTCCGTTTCAGGGTTCTGTAATCAACAAAACTTGGTTGACTACTGTACCCTAAAACGGTACCCTAACGAGCTCTTTTTTTGTAGATTGGTAGGTTAAAAATAATATAATTTAAGAGTAACCTCGTCCTACAAATAAAACAATCCATATTTTAGGACCATCGAGTCAAAGTATGAAATCCTTTCTATCTCTGTTAGCTACCACTTTCGAGATTTTTCGAAAATAAAAATGTTGTTCGTCTTATCAAAATGTAGCTACTCACAAAAATTTTGCTTGTTAGTAATCACAAAAAATTTTGTTCTAGAGCTCCCTCGCTATACTCACTTTGAATTTTCATAATATAATATCCCACACCCGTTTATACTCCCAGTGTAAATCATACACAATTTATTCCGACCATAAATTCAAAGATACTCGTATGTACGTAATATATTGAATATTTACTCATATTCGGAAGTAGACCTCACTATGTATTGGTTTTAAACGTTTTATTTCACCATTACCGCAATTTAAGGCGACGCTCCAGTTACCCGCATTAATGAAAGAGGCCTTAAATTAATTAGGTCATAATTATTTGATTAATTATTTTGAGAATTCATTCGTGTACAGTACAGAAAAATAGTGGGAGTGAGAAAATTATATTTTTATCGATTTTTGCATAATTTTAGATACCTAATAGCAATTAATGAAAAAGTTCAAACTAAAATAATACTTAATACATTTTACGGTACATCAAGATTATTTACAACAATATTGAGAAAAAGTACAAATACTTTACACACGTCATAATAATTATTAATATTTACAAAAGTTCTATAAGTTTTTATACAAAACCAATTGCAAGCTAGTATACACTAACAATATCAAGTAGAGATGGTATTTAGGCTGTAACTTTTAGATGTAGATCAAAGTTAAGATATGTAATAGACAAGTACACGGTCCGCGTCTATGTAAGTAAACTTCGGCAAAGCTGTGCTGATCCAGCGAACTAAGTCCGAAAATGTGCGGCATAAGTTTTACTAGCATTGTGGCTGCATGCAGTCGTGGATACTTTTGTATAACCGTTTCGAAATCTGTTTTGTTCAATAAAGTAATAATCAAAATCATTACCCACATCCGCCCCTTTCTATTTTTATCTAATCTTATAGTATAGAATAACTAATATAATATTATGAAGCTAAGGAGTTTGTTTGTTTGAACGCGATAATCCCAGGAACTACTGGAATGATTTCAAAAATTCTTTCACCAATATACAGCTAAGATGTCCCTGAATGGTATAAGCTACGTATGAACTACGGCGGAGCCGGGGCGGACCACTAGTTATAAATACAATCTATTAAAACTACAGGAAAAAGTGATCGTTTGTGATACCCATTTGTTTAACTACTTCCCCATTGCTAAGTCTAGTATATTAAAATAATTATTTTCAAACAAAACATTTAATCCGACTTCCGCAGTAAAAAGAATACTTATTAACATTCCTGTGAATAAACTGAAAAGTGTGAAATAATTATTTTTCTATATTAGTGCCTTTTAAGTTTTATAGGATTGGCGTAAGCCTCAACTATATCAATCTGTGGTCAATCTTCAACTTCAAAAACTTTTGAAGTCAACAAACTAACTTAGGGTCAATTTAAACCGCAACGCGACGCGTAGATGCATTTCTGAATTTGTATGGATTTAACGGATTTGCATGACGTCTCACGCAATTGAAGTCTGAAAATTCCATACAAAAGAAATGCATCTACGCGTCGCATTGCAGTTTGAATTGACCCTAAGCTGCCGGTTGGCAGCGGGCGACATGAAGCAACCGCAGACAACGTATCGTAGCGACTCGAAGCTTGCGACACTTATTCATATAAATACATAAAAACCAGTAGTGTCGCGACGTCACGTCGTCTACTGCTGCTTCATGTAGCCGGCTTCCAATTTGTACCTTTTTTAGCGTGATTTCTATGTCAAAAATCTTGACATAGAATTGAGAAAATTCCTCCTTTTTTGAAAATCGGTTAAAAATACTAATCATACAAGCCAATCTACTATCGGTGAAGGCAGCTAATGGTAAGCCAACCCTTGCCTTGCCATATTTTTTATGAATGTCTGATGAATGGAAGTTATATCCTAAAATACTTATATTGAGAAATTTCAGACAGATCAACTCGGAACAGAATTTTTAAATAGCACAAAAAGGGACTAGGCCAATATTTTTCTAGTTGCTCAGCTACGCAATATGAAAGATAAAAGTCTGGATTTAATCTTAATTCGTTTCCCAGAGAATGGACCACCAAGTTGAAACTTAAATTTTATTATATCTAGCTAAGGAAACCTTTTAAAGAATTATACTTTAAGCTACGTTAAATTATGTTATTGTATGTAACTTTCTCTGTTAAAAACTTTGCGTCATTTTAAAATAAAGACACTTTGTAGTTATTAGCTTTTATAAGTTTTTATAATAAAAGGATATGAAGTTAAAATAAAATTAACAGTGTAGTTCCCTGTGTAGTTTTTGAAAGAAAAATAAGAATTTCTCCTACTAATTATAAACAAAATACTAATTTAATGTCTCAGTCACACCATAGTTTGTTTAACCAGTTCAATTATAGCCATAAAAATTACAAAAATGCCTATCACATCGTCTGTGTGGCTTGACTTGACCCTACTCTTTGAAAGAAATACTTTTCTTTCTTCTTTCTCTTTCAAAGTGCCGGGTCAAGTCGGAGCCGTAGTAGCTCAAGAAGAACGAGAATTATCTTTTTACCATCGTCCATAAAACTGGATTCTCAATACCTATAACATTCCTTTTAAACTAGTTTCCCAGGTCTCGTAATTCGTATTCTCAGGTCACGTAATCTTTCCATTTATTTATTTTTATTTATTTATTTATTTAAATCAGGCTACGTAGGCCCATACAATATATACCTTAATGTGTAACATACATTAATAATTAGAATCTTAATAACAGCTACACTTTATCATCTAACCACTTTTTTACTGAATTTCCCTTCAAAATATGGGCTAAAAATTTAGTCTGCACTTCAATCCACATTCAATTCAAAAGCAGCGTTGGAAATGGTTCTCAAATGCAAAGGAGTCACAACTGAATATCTATTTACACTGACCACATGGCTTGAACGCGGGGATAACACTATTCTGCTATGAGGTCTGCGTAGCCTGTCGGACTTGCCTCTTGGTTGTAGTATGTCCGTCTAGTGTATTTCCCGCCTTCGGGCTCACAAAAAGTCTACATACGTGGGAGAGCAATGCTTCGGCACGAATGGGCCGGCTCGACCGGAGAGATACCACGTTCTCACAGAAAACCGGCGTGAAACAGCGCTTGCGCTGTGTTTCGCCGAGTGAATGAGTTTACCGGAGGCCCAATCCCCTACCCTATTCCCTTCCTTACCCTCCCCTATTCCCTTCCCTTCCCATCCCTACCCTCCCCTATTCCCTCTTGAAAGGCCGGCAACGCACCTGCAGCTCTTCTGATGCTGCGAGTGTCCATGGGCGACGGAAGTTGCTTTCCATCAGGTGACCCGTTTGCGCGTTTGCCCCCTTATTTCATAAAAACATACCTTTTCTCTCTCTACCCCCGTCGTGTCTGAAGACTATGGGCTTGCTGTGCTCTCGCCGCCACATGACCGTCGGCGGCGGGACGCCCGTCGCGCTGCACGTCAGTCGCACGCTGCCCCCCTCCCGTGCGGAACTCCCCTCTGTCACCGTGTCGATTATGTCCGGCGGTATCACCACTGAGAGGTGACCCATCTGGAAGGAAAGGAATTAGATATATAGGGTGTAACAAAACAAAGTAATAATACTTTAGGGTGTATTTTTTTTATTTTTTATTTTATGAAATAAGGGGGCAAACGAGCAAACGGGTCACCTGATGGAAAGCAACTTCCGTCGCCCATGGACACACGCAGCATCAAAAGAGCTGCAGGTGCGTTGCCGGCCTTTTAAGAGGGAATAGGGTAATAGGGGAGGGTAGGGAAGGAAAGGAAATAGGGGAGGGTAGGGAAGGGAATTGGGCCTCCGGTAAACTCACTCACTCGGCGAAACACAGCGCAAGCGCTGTTTCACGCGGGTTTTCTGCGAGAACGTGGTATTTCTCCGGTCGAGCCGGCCCATTCGTGTCGAAGCATGGCTCTCCCACGTATAAAACGTGTGTATGTATATTATAGAGTTCACTGTAAAAGTACGCTGAAAGAGCAAATTTCTTGTGATTTGTATGGGCAAGCCGACCGAGCGTCATGAATTTTCATATATAAAAGTAAAAAAAGTTACTTTTTCAGCGCTGCTACTTTTACAGCGAACTCTATATTATATATAAACACCCTAACGTACTATGATCACTAAGTTTTGTTACACCCTGAATTATTTATATATTTATGCTTTTTGCACAATGTTGGTACATAGGCGGACTTAATGCCAGATGGCATTCTCTTCCAATCAACCTTTAGGTGTCCAGAAACAAAATTGTGTAGGTAGGTGCCAATAGTGCGAAAGGATGAAGAAAATAAATAAAATAAATGAAGAGCAATCTAAATCTAACTTAAGTCATAAGCAAACATTTTACGTAATAGAGCGAGACTATTCTACTAAATACTATTAATTCATGAAGCCCTAAGCGGCCGCATCCGCCCGCGATAACAATAGATAAGCCATTGTGTCTCGTTATTCCACGATCAATGGGTTAAAAAGAATACCTAATTATTAAAGGTGATATCGGTTGGTTTGCGTTATTTTTTAAAGTTGAAACACTTTGTGTTGTTGGTATTTCATTGCTGCTTTTGGTAGAGCACCGAAATATGAAATTGACTTTTCTGAACAATTACCTTAGGGCCTAAGAACTTCGAATCGCACGTAGCCATTGCGTTATGCTAAGTAGTCACATGCGGTTTTGGTCGATAGTTTTACTCCAAATCGAGTGATAATTACTGTGTGGACCGCAAAACTGACAGCTCGAAGGCTCGCATCGAGCCGACACGATGAAATTAAATATATCGATTTAGAATAAACTATCGAACAATGCTGAACATGTGGACGAAATCCCGAGCCGCGGGTTTCGCTCGATGTTATTGCTCGATCGAGCACTAACATACGAGTACTTTATAGACGCTTTTTAGACAAGTTATGTACAAAACATACAGGCTAATTGCGGATAACAATTTTATAAGGCAAAATATTATCTCAAGAACACTCAAACTGTTGTGCAAAATCTTATATAACCACGGCAGTAATAACTGAGGGGCGAGGGCTCAAGTTCGTCGACCCAAAACGGTACTGAACTATAAAGTATCCTCGTTTACGCCCTATGAGGAGAAGATTATTAATATTGAAGTTTGTTAATAATATAGTTTCCACCTTAACACTGTTTACGTTAAGAACAACATGAGAGCGGCTTTTAAGAGACCGGGTGCCATCGAAATTATCATACATACGCTACAACGTACGTAATACCAAAATCATTTTCTCATACGAAAATATTTAACATGTTTGAGTTATTTTTCGGCTTAAAATAGTAATAATCTATTTTTGCGCAAGAACCCAGATAATTACTATTTTAAGCCGAAAAATAACTCAAACATGTTAAATATTTTCGTATGTGAAAATGATTTTGGTATTACGTATGTATAAGAAATTCGATGGCACCCGGCCCCTTAAGACTTTAAGTCTGAGATCCTTGCTATTAAATAAATTATTTATATATTCATTATTTTCCGTACATAGTAACAAAATACATAAGAAGACAAATACTTCTAGATTAAAAATATGTAGTATTTGATTTTCCTATTTTTTATATTCACGTTTGTTAGTTTCAACTTCCCACATTAATAAAATAAATATTCATGTAGTAACTATTGTTACTACTTACTATTAAAAAGTGGCTTATTATTATTGGTCTTTTCAATTTAAATTGTTACTCGTATAAATTCCATATTATGAACGTTATCTGTCTTTTCATGCTTCCAAGATGACCTGACATATTGCGGTCACCGTGGGTTACCGGACGCGGGCTATAATAGTTACAGAATATTAGGTATCCCACCAAAAACATTTTCATGTAAAAATGTTGCCAAGATGAGAACATATAGTTCGTGGTGTCAAAAAGTAGTGAGATCTCATGTAGAGCCAAGTTTCTAACGTTACAGACTTAGCCCTAAATTTAATAACCTTAATTTTACACTATAGCGGGGCAAAATATGTGATAATAATACGAGTATAATGTGTCAGCCGTACGAGAAGAATCTAAAAACTCTACACATTAGTCAAAACCGGTGGCCTGGCCATTTTAAAATAAAAGTTTGTAAGTACAACAGAAAAGTATATATTAAGTTCAAAGCCGCATGACGAATAACAAAATGGCCAAGAATGAATAGGTTGCACCAACTAACTTTAACTATAACTATAACTTTAACTACAATGCAAAATGTCAAATCTTTGGTTAAAGTTAAAAATGGACGCCATCAAGACGCCATATTTAACCATAACCATAGAGCTCGACAAGGTTTTAAATGCACGTGGCGAAAAAAGGAACTAACGCTGTCATCATACAAAAACGCCATTTTTGACAGTTCTCCTTTAACAGCAGGGGGCGCTGTTGCTGACCCACGTTCATTTATAACCTTGTTGGATCAGCTGTCATCTGTCAATGTCCCCGGTCAAAGTTAAGGTTAAAGTTAAATTTAGCCATAACTATATAGTTAACTTTAACCTTAACTTTAACTTTAACCACGCCTCTGGTGCAACCCAATCTAAGAGTGAGTTGCACCAACTTACTTTTAACTTTAACTAGGTAGTTAAAGTTAAAGTAAGTTGGTTTTTTATAGGTATAAAAATGTCAAATGAACTGTCAAATCCCTTGTTAAAGTCAATAATGGACCTAATATTTGACGATAACCTTAACTTTAGCTAATAACAGCTATAACGCCTCTGGTGCAACCCACCCTAATTCGTTTCCAAAGAAAATAATTTCATTCATACATTGACCTTATAAACGAGAATTACATGATACATCTACTGAGTGTCAAACAATCCAACTCGTTAATCTCACGAAATCTAACCACGGTGAGGGGGGAGGGATCAGTAAATTTGTAAAAACACCTCACGTGATTTGTGGACGCCTCCTTGCTACTTAGCAACAAATACTAAAAACAAAATAAATTGAATTTTTTGGGGGGCTTTCATACAACAAACGTGATTTTTTTGCTATTTTTTTCTATTGATAATAATAGATGTCGCTGCTGGTCGTCAACATCGCGATATAGCTAGCACGGATAGTTTCATATACTTGTTAATGTACTCTGGTCAATAAGAGTTGTGAGTCTAAGAGATTTCAATTTTCACCTATCCACATCGCACTGTTGTTTGACGCGAAGATGTTTGATATAGCCGTTTAACTTTTAGGTGTAGGTTTCATAATTATTTGAACTAACCGATGTAAGACGTTGTTAACAACCTAAAAATTAAATATTCGCAAAGAATTATTGCTGAGGGCTAAGACTATGACTATACTTTGAAGTGTTTGAACTTACTCGTACATATTTTTAAGACGATTTAAGGTCTAGAGTCTACAAAGTGAAGTAATTACGAATATAATATTATAATAATCCATACTAATATTATAAATGCGAAAGTGTGTCTGTCTGTCTGTTACCTCTTCACGCCCAAACCGCTGAACCGATTTTGCTGAAATTTGGTATGGAGATACTTTGAGACCCGGGAAAGGACATAGGATACTTTTTATCCCAGAAAAATGTACGGTTCCTGCGCGATAAACTGATTTTGGCGCAACGGAGTTGCGGGCGTCATCTAGTATAATATAATATTATTTATAAAGTGTTACAGAATGATTCTGTACCTACTTAATAAAAATTACCACATGCGTTTTTATGAAATTAAGGTGCAAACGAGGATGTACACTCACAATATTATAAAAGTTGCAAGTGTCTTGTCAGGATCGGTTAAATATAAAATTAGCTGACAAACGAGCAACAGGTCACCTGATGGAAAGTAACTATCGTCGCAGAGTTGCCGGCGTTTTAGAGAGAAAAGTTATTTTTCCCTTTTTAGAGTTCCGTACCCAAAGGGTAAAAACGGGACCCTATTACTAAGACTTCAATGTCTGTCCGTCTGTCTGTCTGTGTGTCTCCAGGCTGTAACTCAAGAACCGCATAGCTAGATTTCTGAAATTTTCACAGATTATGTATATCTGTTGCCGCTATAACAAAAAATACTAAAACCAAAAGAAAATTAATATTTAACGGGGGCTCCCATACAAGAAACGTGTTTTTTTTTTAATATTTTTTGCTCGATATCAATAACTGCAACACATAGGCACTAGTAATATTGACGAAATACTCAGTTATATTTGTACTTTAATAATCAATAATAAAATTTGAATAAATTAAATAATTAAGTGTGGCTCCCATACAAAAAAGTAAAATTTTTTAGCCTATTTTTGCTAGATTGAGGTACTGAACCATTTGTGCGCGAGTTTAACTCACACTTGGCCGATTTTTTATGAAATTGGGGGACAAACAAGCAGTCGGGCCACCTGACGGAAAGCAACTGCCGTCGTCCATGCGATCCATGGACACTGTCACATTAGAAGAGTTGCAAGTACATTTTCACCCTTTTTATGAAGGAATAGGCTAAGGGAATAAGTAGAAGAGAACAGGGATAGGGAATAAGGTATAGTTCAGTTGGGCTTCCGGTCTCCGCTTAACTCGCTAGAAGAAACATAGCACAAGCGCTGTTTTACACCGGTTTTCTGTGAGTCTGTGGTCTCACATGGCTAACACGTATTTTTTTTTTTGGCACAAGATGTATTATATACTCTATTTTTAATTTTGTATCCAGCACAAGAAACGGGGGTATCCCATACTAACATCCCCCCTCTATATCAAGGGGACGGGATAGGTTAGGTTGGGTTTGATAATTTTTTGTTGTTTCTGTACTAATAGTATGCTACATACCAAATTTCAGCTTTCTCAGACTTCAGGAAGTACCCTAACAATTTTGATGATCGGTGAGTCAGTGCCAGAAATGTGGATTTTTGGACAACTGTAAAATCTAAAGTATAATAGTAACAATATTCAAACTTTGCGCATTTAATTATTATACTCATGCCATTATATCTGCAATATTTCAACTATCTGGCATTATCCGAACCAAAGTTACGAGGGTGCAAAAATACGACGAAACGTTTCGAGAAAAGGTAGGTAGTGCCCGTAGGCGCTTCGCTTGGCTCGTCTTGGCACTCCCGTGCACCCAGATTAGGTGCAATAATATTATTATTATTTCATAGGGTTTTTATTGTGTTTTTCTTCTTAGTCACATATAGTAGAGGACGGGAGGGTGCTATTTTTGTAATCACTCGAGCGTCATGGAGACTTAGTAGGTTTTGTACATTAAAAAAACTGATTAAAAAATAATAAGAGCGTTTTTTATTTTAGTAGTGGGTTCAGAAACTGCAGCCATTTTAAAGTTTTGAAAAAGAAAATATATTCAGAAAATTGCTTATAAAGTCAGTTATAAATATATTTTAGACAGCAAGGACTAAATCATTTAGTTTAGTGCAAAATAAAATATCTGCGAAGCTTAGTTAGGAAAATATGAAGCTTTACTTTTTTATATATTAAAATGTACCTACAGGCTTACCAAACCTTTGAATCGTCAGTGCTTTATATGGAAGCTTCTTTGGGGTATACTAAACATCCAGTATCTTAATCTGACATATCAATGACATTTCAATGTAAAAAAAATTAACCCATCACATGAGAAATCTGATTTCTATACCATGATAACTAGACACATGTGGGAAGCCTATACAAGCTTAATCTGACACGCTGGAGCTTCTCCCGAAATCCCCTCTTCCCCTCCCCAAGTAATAATATTTATTGTAAAAGACTAACCCTATTGTACAAAGAAATCTGTGAGAAACTAAAATTTTAAGTAAGTTGGATGCAAAAATTACGAATTTACTATAATTTCCTTATTTCCAAGAAATAGCAGTTTTACAGAAATTAGCATTTTGTAGAGTACACAAATTAGCATGTTGAGAGGTGTCAAGTGACACCCGGATAGAACGAAGTTCCAGTTTATTATTTACTATGTACAAAAAACCTGTATACACTAAAAAACGTCGCTACACTACACTGTTCAATGCGAGAGAGAGAGATACAGATACATATTGCACTACCGCACGGCTTACAACTATATAATTTTTGCTATAGTTGTAAACCGTGCTAACTTTTCCTCTCATTTTTTTCTGTGTAGCCTCCTTTCGCAACGCGCGATAAGGAACTTCGTTCCAAAATATGACCAACTAACCTGACTCTTCATGGGGTCTGTGTTGACCTGACACATGTATGTACCGGAGTCGTTGGCCTGGACGTTGCTGACGTGCAGCTTCCACGTGTTGTGGTTGTTGTAGGTCACCGACAGCCGCGGGTTGAGGGCAACCATGTTGGTGTGGATCGCGAGGATCGCCTTCGAGTCGGATTTGATCCAGGCTACCTGAAACAGATGGTTGTTAATAATAAATAGACCCGACTCCGTTGCGCCAAAATAAGTTTTATTGCACGAGAACCTTACATTTTTTTAGAATAAAAAGAATCCTATGTGCTTCCCCGGGACTCAAGGTATCTGCATACCACATTTCAGCAAAATGAGTTCAGCAGTTTTGGTATGAAGAGGTAAGAGACCGACATATAGACGTATACACTTTCACATTTATAATATTAGTATGTAATATAAAGCTGGCTTAGTTCTCCGGCCATAACTCTAACAATAGTTACATGAGACCGTCATAGCGTAGTTTTTAGTACGGTGTACAGGTGTATATTGCATTTTACTCGTATTATAGCAAAGTTCTAAACAGCTTTAAATATCAATATAGTGATTTAACCTTTTTATCCTCGTAAATAACACCTTATTGTTACTTTTATTAAATAACGTGCTTAAAGAGTTTAATAAAGTAATTATATTCATACAACCTTTAACTGCAAAAAACACATTACAGCGTAATAGAATTAACATTCATACTCGCAATCACAGAAAGTACGTAAAATACCCTTTCCCTACTGCTCATAATATAATTTCTTTAATTAATACGAGCAAAAACAAAATACTATAAGGATTGCGAGTGAAATTTCATTTTACGTCTAGGATTAATGTCATAAATTGCTGCAATTCCTCGGCGCTTCTCCAAGTTTTAATTCGTTTGTTTTGTTCATGGTGAAGACGAAACTTAATGTGGCTTAAACGTTAAATGTAAAACTGGGGATAGGTACCATCGAAGAAATTGATTCATAGGCAGTTGACGGACCTACTTCATTTGGTCGGATTATGTCAATTAGCTATGTCCACACTATGCGCTTTCGTCTTCAATTTTTTTTCGCATTCAATAATTGACTGCGTCATCGAACGCATCGCCAAATGTTATTTTTAATAACAAAGCGAAAGTTTTGGATACGGTCAGAGGGCATGCGTCGCGGGCATGCCTCACGTTCGCTGTTGACTGCGCTATACCGCATGCCCTTGACGAACAGAAAAAGGCACATTGTGGACAAAGCTATTCAATGTTAGTCATGATCGGTCGGCTAAGTTTAACATAACATAACTGAATTACCTTTTTTTTTTTTTTTTTAACGCCAAGAAATGCATTTACGCATTCCGCGGGGGATGAGGGAGATCCTGACGCGGATATGTGGGACTCACTCGAAAGCCCTACCCACTAAAACTTGGCGGTGCGCCCTCTCTTCGACGACGGAGCCACGGGTACGACACCGCGACCGCAACTCCACCAGCGGTCGTCTGCCTGGTGGTCGACAGACCCCTCTTCGGAGGGGCGATTACTCGCCCCCCAGGCTGAACAGAGGCCCCAGTGCAGGCTTGTCTAGGCCATTCCTCTCCTTTTGTCGCGATGCGCGGGAGCACGTTGCGCATCACGACTCTCGCAGGGGCTCGGTGCAATGGGTGACGGCTTCCCCTTGCCGTCACCCTGAGCTCCCGATCTATGGCGGGAGGTTGTCGCCATTGTGGGCGCAACGTCTCCGCCTGGGTCGTCTTCTAGAGTCGAGCGCCTCCCTTTCTCTCGTGCGCTCGGCCTCTTCCTTGGCAGTCATCACCTCCTCTGCGAAGTGTTCGACTGCCCTCCACTCCTCCTCACCGCACAGCATCGAGCGGATCAGTGCTGGCAGTGAGATGTCATTGCCAATGACAGCCCTGAGGGACAGCTAAATTACCTAGGTCTGCCATCTGCCTATATAATAAACTTCTCTGATAGTACAAAATATTATACAGGCTGTAACAATACAAAGTGACATTGCTTTAGGGTGTACTATATGACTCCTCATTTAGAAATTAGAGTTCACTGTGAAAAAGTTACTTTTAATTTTTATAAAAAATAATCTTATGAATTTACTCATACAAACGTCACACCATGCCGAAGTTCCGCGGCGGAAATTCAGCATTATTACGTCAGCAATGTCAAACGCATACAATATAACAATATACAATATAAAAATGTATTTTAAATCAGTGATTTAAAATACATTGCAGGCGGAATCAAGCCGAACTTCCGCCGCGGAAATTCGGCATATAGACACTAAAAGACGTCGTCTAAAAGAAGCCAAACCAGCTTTTGCGTTTGATCGAAAGGAGTAGCCTGGGGGGGGGGGGGGGGGAAGCCTTTGCCCAGCATTGGGGACATCATAGGTAACGCCTCAAGCCCCAAACGGTCACGGGCGACCGCGATAACAAGAATTGAATAGCATTGTGTCTGGTTTTTCCACGATCGAGGTAATTATTATATTAAAAATAATTTAAAAAGTAACGCTTTTAGTGCTGCTACTTTTTAAGTGAGTAGAAAGTCGCACACAATATATATAACTTATTTTTTTAATGAAATAAGGGGGTAAACGAGCAAACGGGTCACCTGATGGAAAGCAACTTCCGTCGCCCATGGACACTCGCAACATCAGAAGAGTTGCCAGACTTTTAAGAGGGAATAGGGGAGGGTAAGGAAGGGAATAGGGAAGGGTAGGGAAGTGAATAAAGCAAGCGCAAGCGCTATTTCACGCCGGTTTTCTGTGAGCCCGTGGTATTTCTCCGGTCGAGCCGGCCCATTCGCGCCGAATCATGGCTCTACCACGTAAAAATTACTATTATCACTTCGTTTCATTTAACTGTCAAATTGTTGAGCTTTACCGGAGAATGTTGCTAAACATTTTTCATGTGACATCTCGCTTTGTTGCGGCGGGCTAACAAATTAGTAACAATTTCAATGTTTGCACTTCCTAGGGCAGCTTAGAACTCTTCAACAATAAAATTTCCTTGTGTTGTGTCGTTTTATTTAAAGATAATCATCAAGTGTTTTTATAAGTTTAGCACACGCTTAAGATTATTTTATTGAAATTTAAGATTTTTTTATATTATAAATGAGAAAATTTGTCTGTACGCGTGTGTGTTCTTTCTCAGGCTTAGCTACGAGTAAGTAAGACTCTGGATTGACATTGGCTACCTTTTCCCGACAACATATTATGTTGTGACCTGACCTTCCAGAAACAGTAAAGCTCAATTTCATAGCTTATATTCTTCGCGCGCTCAACGGCTGCCAGACACCCTTAAACTTTCTTAAAGTATTAGACTTTGAGGGTGTCTAGCAGAGGGAAGTAACTGTCAAAAATGTCTGACACTGGAAGACGAGATTCCTCCACTTACCGCGAAGAATTCAACCGCGAAGAAACGGAGGAAGCTCTGGCTCTTGGTCACAATAATTATGATACCGACGTGCAGGGTGATAGCACTCGGGTTATTAACTTTTTATGAATTCGTTTACCGCGTGGGAACCGTACATTTTCCGGGATAAAAAGTGTCCTATGTCCTTTCCGGGGACTCAAAGTATCTCCATACCGAATTTCAGCAAAACCGGTTCAGCGGTTTTGGCGTGAAGAGGAAAAGACAGATATATTTTCTCATTTATAACATTAGTATGGAGTTAGTCTTTTGCTTAATACCACTACAGCTATCAAATATATCCTATATTGTAACCTAGGTAATTCTGTGCAAACACTATTCCGCCTTCCTGGTATTGACAGTTAGCATTAATGTTATTTAGCATGACGCTGATATATTTGTATGATTTAGGACCGCAATATTCAAACTAGATGTATCTACCTGACATATGTGTATATTATGCAAATTTTGGATTATACACTACAGTTATGTATGGACACTAAAAATGTATAGTTTATCGTTGATAAATAAATGAGAAAAACTATTACAAACCATAAAATAAAAGTAGGTAGTGAAAATTACTGAAAATCATCCATCAGAACAATTATACCTATATACCAACAAGCAATTACAGAATCTTGCAGTAGTTTTTCGGACACTAGAACATTGCTCGGTCTAACGAAAGAAAAACATTGACATAGCACTAACTGGCACTAATTAGGTTGTCCTTGTCGTAATATGGTTATAGTACGGGAGCCCTAGAACAATTTTTTTTTATTACTATCAAGCAACATTTATATTTGTGAAAAATCTCGAAAGTGGTAGCTAACAGATATAGAAAGGATTTCATACTTGGTGGACAACAAAACTTGTTTGACTACAGCTGAACCCTAAAACGAGATGTGTATCATATTATAATTAAAAATCTTAAATATAAGTATGTACTATATACTATATGTAGTATGTACTATATAGCCTACTATATACAGTGTGTAACAAAAATAAGTGATAATACTTTAGGGTGTGTTCCTTGTAGACAGTTCACTGTGAAAGTAGCAGCGCTAAAAGACGAATTTTTTTTTCACTTTTGTATGGGCAAGGGCCCGAGCGTCACGAGTTTCCCGATACAAAAGTGGAAAAAAAATTGGTCTTTGAGCGCTACAACGAACACGTACACACCCTAAAGTATTATCACTTATTTTTGTTACACCAGGTAGAATAAAAGTATTAAATTTATTTCCGTTTTCTGGTACCCGTAACACAAGTCCTTCAGGTACTTAGCACGGGTCGGACTGACGTGGTGTGAAGCGTTCATAGATAACATTATGTGTTATTATTAATAAAAAAATCTTTATGATTATATTAACATACATTCACGCGGACGAAGTTACGGGCAACAGCTAGTCAATATTATATTCTAACTATAGAATAAATTCTATTACAAAATACTTTTCTAAAAAGTATACATTTCTTTCTTAATAGAAGGTCTAAATGGAAGGACGTTTAGTGTACAATGAAACAGATAAATTATTTCGCATTAATAGCTTTATGACTCTGTCCCGGTGAAAAACCATGTAATTAAACAGACATGGAGTAAACTTTGCCCTTTTAAGGGCAGAATTCACATTCCATGTTACGTGAATGTCTGCAAAATAACATTTTGTGTTATGGAAAATATCACTTGAATTTTACGAGAGAGGGTACATATTATATTTATTATAGTAACATTAAGTAAAATTTAATTATACATCATCTTTAAAATTAATCAACGTGGTAGACTTATTATAATATTATATCTTTTGACGAGTATATTTATTCTATACTTATTTATTCTCTACTATTTATACGTGGGAGAGCCATGCTTCGGCACGAATGGGCCGGTTCGACCGGAGAAAAGCCACGTTCTCACAGAAAACCGGCTTGAAACAGCGCTTGCGCTGTGTTTCGCCGAGAGTGAGTGAGTTTTTCGGAGGCCCAATTCCCTTTCCTATCCTCCCATATTCCATTCTCTTCCCATCCCTACCCTCCCCTATTACCCTATTCCCTCTTAAAAGGCCGGCAACGCACCTGCAGCTCTTCTGATGCTGCGAGTGTCCATGAGCGACGGAAGTTGCTTTCCATCAGGGGGCAAACTTTTGCTCGTTTACCCCCTTATTTCATAAAAAAAAGCTCCAATATTTGATATCACATATTTAAATAATATTCTATGCAACATAAAATTTATATAATGAAAATGTTCAAAAGAATACACACGTCTATACAGTCTATATATAGAACATAAGAGTAACAGTAATCTATCATCAAACATCCAAAAAGTTGCGTAGGTTGATAACAGCCTAATTGAAGTTATAATAATATTATTGCGAAAATTAGAAATTAATATTTTGCTTTTCACTTATTACAGGCTTCTGATATTATAACATTTTTAATACAATATATTCTCCGAAAGTGTCGCAAGTATTTGGAGGGTTGGAATTTTACTCTCTTCTACTTTTTAGCAAGTCCAAAATCACTTCTGTTAAATTCAAAATTTTATTTTAAACAATATCAATTTCCATAACGATTATGTTTTCTGTTTTGTGTATTATAATTAGGTATTATTTTCAAAACCAATTTTTTTACAAGGTCCTTATCTACATAATAACGTTCGATCCACATTTTATTATTATTGATTGAGAAATATTTAGTTTCTTGTTTGTCTATCAGTTAATTAGAACGTTATATTATTCAAATAAAATCAAAAAGAAAGTTTATATAATAAAATATTCACAACATATTAAAAGAGGACAGTTTATTTGATTTTCTTTCCTTTAGAACTTACGTATCTGCTAAAAGAATTTCGAGATCACCTTTCAAAAGTTTATAAAATAAAATCAAGTTAATTTCCTGTAAGAATTCTAAGTTGCGCAAAATTTTTACCTTTTTATCTGTGAGACGTTTCAACTTTAATTAAATATATTCAATATCTTTATAATAGCTTGATCGAGTTTTGAAATTTTTTTTTTCACTTTCGAAAATTTGAAATAATATAGAACGCAATTTTCATAAATATATAATACTATACCCTACGAATAATAAAAACTAACTATACCACATGATATTATTTAAATGAAATCATGTTCTATTTAAGTTTCCATTCCAATGAAAAACATTTGCAATATAAAAATAAGTCGGGTTTTCCTTCCTGAGGCTATAACTCCAGAACGCACGAATCGATTTCCACGGTTTTGCATTCTTTGGAAAGGTCTCGGGCTCCGTGAGGTCTATAGAAAAAAAAATCAGAAAAACTTCAAGAGAAAAGCAGGAAAACAGGGAAAATCATTTTATGGCAAAACAACGTTGCCGAGACAGCTTAGTTTCTTAAAATAAAAAAATACTATTTTATATAAAAAAATATAGCGTCCAAATTGAGTTCACCTGTAGCGTCTGTAGATCACGTCTTGCCGTTTGACGGAATTATTACCACAATGCAACTATTGTTCTACCTTACAACAATACCCGTATCACACAGTCTGATTACGTGGAATATAATAGGAAGCTGTTGCTATAAAGTTGGCTTTTACATGATATTAGAGACTAAAATTTATTCATACGAATTACGAATATATAAATATCATATTATTTTCATCTATATTTTGCTGATTTATTTAACGACGTAGGAATTTTTTGTTTAAAGACAAACTCCTGTTGATTATGATAGAAAATCAGTTTATAAATATCACAATATTTAAACAGGAAAACCTTAAAGATTTCCTTGAATATTTTAAAACTGAAATGTTTTGTGGTATTTGTTGTACGAAGATAAATTATTGTGAGAAACTAACAAAAGATCCGCAAATACAAAGCAATAAGAACAACGCAAAAACTGCTAATGTATCCCCGTCTTGGAGATAGTTCTATAGCTTGTATACACTTACACTGATTTAGTTTTTACAATTAAATCTGGAAGGCGAGCAAAATGCCCGCTTGAAACCGAGTCTTAATGTCTAATTTTTTGCAACAACTATGACAATACTTAGCTGATTTTATAGAAGTTTTCAGTAGTTTTATATATTCAGTAGATTTAATCTTTATTAGATACTAAGATTTTATTTATTAGTAACAAAGTAAATTATTATCATAATAATATTATCTTAGTCATTAATTATTGTTATATTAGGGGGCATCCACAAATTACGTGAGGTGTTTTTTTGAGTTTTTTTTAACCCCCCTTACCCCCTGGTGACATTTCGTGAGATTTTATTCAACCTCCCCCCACAAATCTCACGTGAGACTTTTCAAAATGTGGGTTTCTTACATAAACGTTTGGTTTAACAGTCAGTAGATTTTATTTCGAACGAATTTGTGAATGATCTTAATCATATTATTATAACGATTACGCTTACGATTAAATCTTAAGCATACGTACAATCTGGATGAAATGGACCAAAATAGTATTATTTTGTTGAGAAAAAAATTACGTGAGATTTGCCGAGACCCCCCCTCTCCCCAACGTGAGATTAGATGAGATTTGACTCAACCCCCTCCCCCCTCTAAACACCTCACGTAATTTGTGGACGACCCTTTATTAGATTTACTTCGTTAATGAATAAATCATAATTTTTATTAATATTTTGTAAGACAAAAATTTAAATTATTTTTATTACTACATCCAACGAGGATTCACATCATGAAATCTGCAGTTGTCTCTCAGATACGGTAAGGTGTTCAAACATTTTCCCTTCGAATACCATATTATTATACATTGTTACGTAAATATGGGCTCGGATTCAAACCCGTGATAAGTCAAATGCGGTATTTAACCACCGCGTCTGATAAGCTCAAAATATATGGGTCGACTGGAAAAATATGGATAAAATCAAACAAAGAGTTAAATTCGTCGGAACCGTTCGGATATTTTTTGAAATTCTACAAAGGTAATGAATTGTAAATACAATTATTCCCTTTTTGTTGGAATTACTTCGGGAAGTTTTATTCGTACGAGAGACGTTTATATTCTTAATAATAGGTACTAATTGACAATTACTTACATATTTAATGGCGCAAAACAAAACAGCCCCCTTAGACAAAGTATATTTCGTTAAAAACGATGACGAAATTCGTTATCAAAATGTATGCGGTTTGACATAAGTAATCGCTAAATGACATTTCGCTTGCGAAGACTAATGTCATTGTCAACATTTTGATAACGAATTTCGTCATTGTTTTTAAAGAAAGGGACTTTGGCTACAGCCCCAGGCCGACTGGCCGTAAGTCGATACCGTCAATAGATTTAGGCTCGCCGCATACACACGATTTCCTAATATGGAATTATGATTTGGAATTATATGAGAATGTTCGTTTTTTTTTTCACGCGAGAACGCGAATCTTGAAATGTACGTGATTAAATTCCTTCCGTTCTGAAAAAAGCGAACGTGTGCCAGTTAACGTGTTTTCTGCTGATTCTATGCTTTCGTATTTCCGAATACGGAAAACGAAAACCGTATGCGGCCAGTGCAGCCTTAAATATTATATGATTGATCAGGTAAGGGCTTAACATTTTTCAAGCAATATTTTATTGAAACCGTACAATTTTTATTCGATATTTTATCATTATTTCATCAGATACCTGCGCTAGATTATTGTCTAAGAAGCAGCACAAGAGCAAACACAGTAGTAATTTTTGCATTTTATTTTAAAAAATGCATAAAGAAAAGTTCGAGTAAAGTTTTTCGAAATTTTAAATCATCTGCCAT
Organism: Aricia agestis; assembly: GCF_905147365.1. Classification (NCBI taxonomy): domain Eukaryota; kingdom Metazoa; phylum Arthropoda; class Insecta; order Lepidoptera; family Lycaenidae; genus Aricia; species Aricia agestis. The sequence continues at coordinate 7,019,855 of NC_056408.1, read as the reverse complement.
GAAAATTCAAACTTTTTCATTTAAACTTATTTCTTTGGCAAGCCATATTAAATTTTCCAAGAACTCTTGTGTATGAAAGTTGAAAAAATGCACCAAGCTATTCCAAGTGATTTTAAAACTGCGTTTATTTTAAAACACAAATAAATCAAGTCACCTTCGCTTTTATTTACTTTGAATTACACTAAATGCTGCAGTCTGTTTGCATAGTGAAGTTTTGTTTAATAATAATTAAAACTTTATGAACTGGCATCGAGAAAATTGATTCCTAGGGAGTTGATGGACCTACGTCATATTTTGGTCGACTGATGTCAATTCAATGTTAGCTGCACAATAGACATAATTAAGGGGCTTATCAATTCGGCCCATCGACATGTAATATTTCCAGAACTGCCCAGTTTTCATATTTTATAACATGTTAGTCTTAGATATCAGCGTCTGAACGAATGTGCCAAATTTCAAAAGTAATATGCATGTATGTATATTGTATGTATGTTTTTATTTTTGTGTTCACACATCTCCGGAACTGCAAGTCCGATTATTGTTCAACTTAGGGAATACTGCAAGTTTCATCAAAGACAGTAGTTTTTGAAATGGGAATTTTAATGCTAGTTTATGTACTATCAGAGAAGTTGATTCCTATGCAAATCGGGGGCCTAAGTAGTTTGGTCGCGTTACGTCAAACCCAGCTGACAGATCACAATTAACATTGAATTGACATATTCGACCAAATAACGTTGCATAGGAATCAACTTCCTCGATGGTACCTACCATTTTGAAGTCGTGAATATTTTTAAAATACTATTATTGGCACTTTTATTTGACCTTTCGTGTGAAAAAAATATGTTTGTTTCATCTTTCCACTTACTCTGTAGTTAGAGAGATGGTTGACCACACATGTGAAGTGGACGTCCCTGCCCTGCGTCACAGTGTGGTTCTCCAGCGCCTGCAGAAACTCCGGTTCAGCCTCCGATTGGATTGGAAGTTCACCTGAAATGGAAATATACTTAGTTTAATTTAATTTTGATCTAAATATAGTCTGGACTATAGTGATAGCAATTTAAATGTCACTTTACACGCTGTAAAGAAATTAGATTACATATTATTATGAATTTGATATCTTTTTTTGTTAAATTTTTAAACATTTTTTGTTTTTGGTTATGGCAACTTAGCAAGAGGCTCAGACCTTCTTTGGCTCTTAAAAACGATAATTTAGTTACCTATAGTCTGAAGTACATCTCTGAAGCTGAGTTTTATATCTAAATGGGCATTGTCAAAAAAAAATCACATGTACTTTTTATATTTTTTTTCGTTAAAATAAGGTATTTTAAGAATATAAATTAAATAATTTTGAAATTCATTGGCTAGTTTTTTCTCAATAAATTTTTAAAGTTCCGCTCTGACGTCATCATCGGCGGCCAATAATTGACCTCTGCAGTATGTTTTTTCCTTTCAATCTTATTTATAATGGCTGGTTCGTCAAATGCAAGTTCTCATTATGTGAAAGCTGATACGAGAAGCCTACCAAAAGTTCGAAACGTAATGTTGGTCGAATTTATTGCTAATTTAACGCCATTGAAGGTCAAACAAAGGTTAAACATATTTGTTCAAAAATATAAGTAACTAATGGGTATTTTTTTCGTTTATATACAGAAAAACGATCACTGACCTTATTCCTCGAAATGTTTTTGTAATGAGCAAAATTAAAAAAAAAATGGACAATCCCCATTGGCTATTGCTAAATTGGATTGGAATATCCTTCTTGTTTTGAATTACCTGTGACGAAGACGCTCAGGAATGTGGTCAGCCAGCAGGCCGCTTTCGTCGATGGTGAAAGCATGTGTGTCAATGATCTTTCTGAAACAAAAAACATATTTGGAATTATTATACGTAGCAACAATGGACCTCATTTTATAAATGTACGATAAGTGTAATATAATATAACAAGCAATTCTCGTCTTTAACTCAAAATATAAAATATCATCATAATTACAATTACTATAGTTGAATAAACCAATTGTCATGATATAATGTAATCGTATTATATTACATAATATTATAAAGAATCGACCTACAGATTTATTTAACGAATCAGGTGTAAAAGTAACGAAAATAAACTATCTTTATTCATTTAATTTCTTACAGTAATAATTATTTATGATATTATAGGTAAAACTGAGAACATGCTAAACCTTAATTAACATAGAAATCAACAGATTTTTTTAAGGTAAATGCATTTTAAAGTCATCTGTCTTTTTTCTTCATTTTTTAAATTAGATATTGTTTAAAACTCCCGGTAGAGTCACCTTGAGTTTAAAAAATTCTGCTTCAGATTTATTCAGCGTGAAAAAAATTCTTTGCATCGTAAAAGCGTCTATAGATAGGGATGAGCGTTTGCAATCTCTCAACTATTTCAATACTTTCAAAGTGTTTAAGGGTTAAAAGATTTAACCTCACAACTTTTTATATTTAAAAAGATGTGAGGTAAAATTTTATTTTCAATTACAACACTTAAACTTTATTGCGATGAAATGTGTTTCCAATCACATGTCGTAGCTAAATTTGTATTTTTATACTTTTTATTATTTATTCTGTGGTTAAACCACATAACGCGTGAAGGGGAAACCGATAGACAAATTATTAAAAATTCTTAGGTTGGGTTGCACCAATTAACTTTAACTGTAACTGTAACTTTAACTAAAACTACAATGCAAAATGTCAAATCTTTAGTTAAAGTTAAAAATGGACGCCATCAAGACGCCATATTTAACCATAACCAATAATCATAGAGCTCGACACGGTTTTAAATGCACGTGGCAAAAAAAGGAACTAACGCTGTCATCATACAATTTGACGACCTCTGTGGCTCAGTGGTGAGCGCGTTGGTAGCTCAACCCGGGGGTCGCGGGTTCGAATCCCGCCGACGGAACAAAAAGTTTTCAATGTTCCCGGGTCAGGATGTGTATTAAATATGTGTATGATATAATAAAAATCTTAAATATATGTATAGTATAAAAGTATTTAATATATTTCCGTTGTCTGGTACCTGTAACACAAGTCCTTTAGGTACTTAGCACGGGGCCAGACTGACGTGGTGTGAAGCGTCCATAGATATTATATTATTATTATTATACAAAAACGCAATTTTTGACAGTTTTCCTTTACCAGCAGCGCCCCCGCCCACGTTCATTTATAACCTTGTTGGACTAGCTGTCATCTGTCAATTTCTCCGGTCAAAGTTAAGGTTAAAGTTAAAGTTAATTTTAGCCTTAACTATAACCATAACTTTATCCTTAACTTTAACTTTAACCACGCCTCTGGTGCAACCCACCCTTAAGCATTTATAATATTAGAATTTATTACAATATATCCCAACCGAAAAACTTCTTTACAATGACTTTCATATTAAAAGAAAAAAAAACTAAGTAAACAAAGAGAACCACTGACTAATTTGTAAGCATTGTATAGCAAATGCTCACTGAGCTTGTTAGGCTTAATTTATTACTGTGGCCCGCGCTGTATCTTATAGGCTTAAACGATATCGCTGTACGGTAACTATACTGTATTAAAAAACTTTTTGTCCACATTAACCGTGATCGAATACAAAAAAAATACGTGTGGTAAGTACACTCAGGGACTGCCGCGGTAAAGCTATTGCGTAGCAGTTTTTATCGACTTATGCAAACATAATTATTCATTAGTATACGTCTAGTCGCACGTACATAGACACCGTGCCGACGGAGTGCCCCCCCCCACTCCAACCGGCACAGCGGTTAAGATTTTTTTCGTTACGGAATTTCTTAGATTAATATAACATTTTGTTAGTCTTGCTAAAACTGCGGCATGGCTAAAATGGTCACATTTAGCAATTCCTCTCAATCAATTCAGCAAATGAATTGTCAAAACTGTCAAACTGACAAATGTCAAATCAGTACAAAAATACAGAAATGAATTGCAAGCAGAGTTGCATTTTGCGATTTTAGAAAAATGAATCATATTATGATCATATCATGATTCTTCAAAGCGACCATCTTAGCCCCGCGGGTGAACCGATTTGGCTAATTGTAGTCTTGAAATATTTGCAGAAGTCCAGGAAAGGTTTGCATGGTTTGAGAGCAAGCTAGGTTCACCGGGCTATCTAGTAATACATACTTTACGCCTCCTTAGTATAAAAAAAACTAGGCCCTTACATCCGTTATGGATGATTTATACAGTATTTTTCAGAGCGAAGTAACCACTCCTCAAATACTATAGTGCCTGGGACAAGATTTTTAAATGTCCGTATCTATAGGCCGACTATGATAAGAGAATGCCGTATGCGCCCAAGCGCATACGGCATTCTCTTATCATAGTCGGCCTAATCCAGAGGAAAGAACTAGTCAATACGTCTGGGACCAACTATGTGCGGGTTTCCTCACGAAGTTTTCCTTCACCGTACGAGCGTCCGAATCTTACTTGAGATCAGAAAATGTCTCATAGGTACACGCCTCCACCCGGGTTGGAGAACCTGCACCCGCTTAGAGTGCGAACAAAAGGTCTACCCATTAGGCCACGGACGCTCTCAACGACGGCCTCCGTAGTATAATGGTTTGGATGATGACTGTGAAATCTGTGATCACGTGTTCGATACCTCGTTGAAACAAATAAATGTTGTTTTCAAGAGTTGAACTTGATTGGCTTAAGATTGAACTTACAGCTTGCTTATAATACTTGAAGAAATTGTTAAAAATCGGAATCGGAACCTATATTGTTACTGATCATTTTCCCTCTCCCACTGGCACATCTTCCAAAGCTCGTGGTTAATTTGATATCACTTTCAAAACCAGTTCAAAATACAATACTTGATTAAATGGCTAGTCTGGTTTGTTTTCAATTAAATCACTATCTTAATTAATTTGAATTGTGAGTGAATAAAAGTACGTAACAAGCCGTTGTCATTTATTGTAGCGTACTTACAACAGTTGCATTTCAATTAGCTCGGTGTTTAATTAAAAATTGACAAATTGAATGACTTTATACTGCTCGCCATAAAATCATTACTAGCATAAAGTCTTCTTCTACTTTATCTTTTGGCGTGTGCTTTCCTGTTTTGAGAGTTACTAGTAGTACTTGAGAGTACTGCTTCGAGTCTTCTTAGTCAGCGGGGCTAAAATGGTCGCTTTGAAGAATCATGACATGAATCATAATATGATTCATTTTTCTAAAATCGCGAAATGCAACTGTGCTTGCAATTCATTTTTGTATTTTTGTACAGATTTGACATTTGTCAGTTTGACAGTTTTGACAAATCATTTGCTGAATTGATTGAGAGGAATTGCTAAATGTGACCATTTTAGCCCCGCAGATCGTTACATAGAATGTGATAGTAATCTGTGTGTCAAATCTTATTTCATCCATTTCTACTATAGCTTAATAATAAAAATTAATTCAAACAAAAATCAATTACATAATATAAATAATAGGCCATTTGCGAGTCCGACTCGCTCACGAAGGGTTCCGTACCGTTATAAAACAAAGATATGCCAAATATTTAGTTTTTTGTATCGAAGCCCCCCTTATTTTTTATATAATTAAAAAAAATCATAAAGTTCACATATTATGTATAATCAAGGGCTTTGTGAAAATTTCAAGTGCCTGCCTATCTGTGAAAATTTCATAAGCATGGCTATAGCGATTCTTCAGATACAGCCTGGAGACAGACAGACGGACGGACAGACATCAAAGTAATAGGGTCCCGTTTTTACCCTTTGGGTACGGAATCCTAAAAACACGATTTTGTGGCGTGTATAAAACATCAAACTAGCTATACTTGCAATCCAAGTGTTCTACTTCTACACTACGGACAGTTTAAACCTCGACAATATATAACACAAAATCACCAACCGATTTATTTATATAATTTGTATGTAAACGAAAACCATTATTCGAGTGAAAGACATTAATCATTGACCACGAATCAATAACGTATCATTGGAGCCCGGAATCTGCAGGAATGAATGTGTGGGACTAACTAATTGCGACCCTATCACTATTGATGGCACAAATGTATAGGATCAGCGTGTTTATGGAACTGTTTCGGGTTTTTGACCGACGTTCATTACAGTATTTATACTGGGTACAGTTGTACTATCGGGATTTAATGGAATAGGTACGTCATGAAATAGAGTAAAGAGATGTATTTAATTTATTTAGTAAAAACTAATTTGGCCGTTGTGCATTTTTTTTGGGATGGGACATTATTCCCACTCCCTTCCATCCCAACATTTGTTCATGAATTGAATGGGCGAAGTAGAAGACACGCGAGTTTTTTTTTTTTTAGCAAAGGGGAAAGTAGACTACCAGCAAGACGTATAAAAGGAAGCAATACCCATTCTGTCTTCTACGCGGCAAAAATATAATATTCCTCATAATATTATTATAGTATTCCTCTTAAGAGGATACCACAGCGGCTAGAGAAATGAAAAAAAAGTACGTGTAATATCTATAGCTGTCTCCCTTACCTCAAGCCTATACCGCAGAACGCGATAGAGACAACTGCAGAAAATCCAGAAAATCAACGATTCGTTGTCCCCTGATTCCTTCTCCAAAACTTAACCGATTTAAGTACTTTTTTCATTAAAGATTAAAAAAAAGGCTTGAGCTGTGTTCCTATGTTTTGCTTTTTTTGTATAATTTATCCAAATCTGTTTTCTGGACGTTTAAACGCAGTGGAAAATCTGGCCATTTTTTTGGGTTTTTGAACGTTCATATCTTATTTAATAATTAAATTATGAAAAAAAAGAAAACATAGGGACATGGTATTAGTGGCAGTAGATATTCAGGAAAAAAATTATAACTCTACTAGCATTATCCAGGGAGGAAACAGGGGACAACGTTTGTATGGAAAAAATGGCGGTGTGGAATCCTCTTAATAAACTTGCTCAACGCCCTTCAGTCGACCAATCCTGGGTGTTATGTGTTTGCTGATAATAGTGGATGCGAAGAGTGTTTTTTTTTTATTTTTTACTAGCTGCCCCGGTGAACTTCGTGTCACTTTAAAACCTTCCCTGGACTTATACGAATATTTTAAGACTAAAATCAGTCCAATCCGTTCAGCCGTTTTTGAGTTTTAGCGCGACTAACACATTTGAAAATCCATTTTTATATATAAGATTTATGAAATAAGGGGGCAAACGAGCTAACGGGTCACCTGATGGAAAGCAACTTCCATCGCCCATGGACACTCGCAGCATCAGAAGAGCTGTAGGTGCGTTGCCGGCCTTTTAAGAGGGAATAGGGTAATAGGGGAGGGTAGGAAAGGGAATAGGGTAGGGGATGGGAGCATGGCTCTTTCACGTCTAAGGAGTGTAGGAGATTTGGCGAAAATAAGTATGACAGGGTTTCTTCCATAACTATTAAATTAGTGTATTTTTTATTGTGAAAATGTTATAATTTAACACGTTGGCCTTTTTAAAAAAACTAAAACATCGATTGAATTATGTTTCTCTGAGCATCGTTGATCATTCAACAATGCATAAAGGAAGAAAAATTTCTGAAAACCTTTAAAAACATTTAAATCTTTAACGAAGAATGCGAAGCCACAAGAAATGGGTATGCAGGTAGCTTCGAGAATAGTTGTGCAAGACAAGAAATTCTAGCAAATCGCGTGATTGTGGATTTTACTTTAGAAATGTAAAAAGGTGAAAACGTTTAAGTATTCGCTCGGAGAACAAAAAGAAAATTTCTAATGAGGTCTGATTGTGCATTATAATATGCGCAATCGAACTCATTTGAATACTTTTTGAGTTGAGCATATTATGTTAGAAAAGTTGCTTTTACTGTTCTTTTCGCACCTTATTACACTGACTTAAATGCAATTTTTATGACTAACTTGTCGAACCAAATAAAGTTTGGTGTAAAAATACTTTGAGCCTCGTAAGGAAGATAATAATTTTTACACGTTTTATATTAACTTCACTTGTAACTAAATATGTATGTAAGAAAAATTTGGAATCTTAATTTGACACACTTCCATGTCTTTGATTAGGATGACGCACACGCTCTGAGTTCTGATGACAATACACGACTAACTAAGAAACATCATTAACCATTTCAAATCCAATATGACGGCCTCCCCAATTTTTTTTTTATGAAATAAGGGGGCAAACGAGCAAACGGGTCACCTGATGGAAAGCAACTTCCGTCGCCCATGGACACTCGCAGCATCAGAAGAGCTGCATGTGCGTTGCCGGCCTTTTACGAGGGAATAGGGTAATAGGGGAGGGTAGGGAAGGGAAGGGAATAGGGGAGGGTAGGAAAGGGAATAGGGTAGGGGATTGGGTCTCCGGTAAACTCACTCACTCGGCGAAACCTCATGTGGCGGACAGACTATTTGAAAATAAAGGGTTTGCTGTCAGGAACAAGATAAAAAATAGTCACGTGACTTAAATCCAACACGGCGGACATCCAAGATGCTGGATTGTCTTAGTGCGTGCTAAAAGCGTTTTTTAAGTTTTTTAAACTGTTAATTATTGATTCTCCAATGTACGGTTCCCGCTTATAAACTTATATTTGTATAAGGCGCGTGTAACATCCAGGTCAAAAAAACTATAACTGAAACTCTGGCAACAAAATAGAAGAATAGAATCCAATATTTAGACCTCCCTAAGGTCTAGTGTGAGCGCTATCTCTTCACCCTAAAGACGTTAGATAGATCTAACAAAAATAAACGACAAATTTTCAGTAAAGAACAGAAGGATTCTCTAGTTCCTTTGTCTTGTATCCAGTACAAGCAGATACGATAAATTAGATGCTTTGACAACGCTTCGCTAATTTGTAACGGAAACTTTTACATAATTTATAGGGAATTTATAAAGGCTATAAATTTTTTATATCGTTTGCAAGTCCCAATTTTATAACCTAGTCAGAGACCAGAGTCAACATTGCATCGTTGTGTTACACTAGTGCTGTTACCTTTTCACGCCGATCAGCTGGGCTAGCACGGCCACCAGTAGAAACGCGAAAGTATAATAATAATAATAATAATAATAGCTCCCACACCGGTTTCGGTGACGGTGGCCGGTTGCATTGAAACCAGGCCAGCTACGCAGGAGTAATTTTATAGTGCCCAAGTGTGTGCGCAGTACACAAGAGCACTCTCTGTTCCTTTACTCTCATAACCCAGTGGGACGGAAGACCGACACGACTGGCGAGAGATCAGGCGCAGAACCGACTTTTTACATGCCCATCCGACGCATGGATCATCTTACTTGTCAGACACTGGTGATCAGCCTGCATCGTCTTAACCAAACTTGGAAATAACATGTTTCCAACGCGGGAATCGAACCCACGACCTCCGAGTCAAGAGCCGCGCTCTATACCACTAGACCACGGAGGCGTTGTCGCCTCCGTGGTTCGATCTTTTTTTTCGTTCCAAAAAATTCAATTAAAACGCCACTTTATGACAGACTATAGTCCTAAAAATTCAAATAATATCCTACTTTATGACATATATTATAGTCTGTCATAAAGTGGCATTTTAATTGAATTTTTGTGGGTCGTGATTAACCGCGGTAAAGATCGGAATGGACCTTAAGTTTATGTCCACAGTTTGCCCATACTTTCGCATTTCTACTGGTGGCCGTGCTAGCCCGGCTGATCAGGTAGGAAGACACTTTGAGACCCGGGAAAGACAAAAGGAGATCACGACATTATATCAGAATATCTTTTTGTCTTTCCCGGGTCTCAACATATACCTTTTTTAAGTAGCTTATTCAAAAAGTTACGCGACCAATTTTAAAATTCTTAAATTTTACAGATGAGACATTTAGTAGTTACTAGATGGCGTCGGCAACTCCATTGCAATTTGCAACCAAAACCAAAATTTGATTATCATTTGGCAACCGTAAATTTTTTCGGTAAAAAGTACCCTATGTTACCGGGAAAAGTCCCGGGACTCAAAGTATCTCCATACCTTTCAGCAAAATCGGTTAAGGCAAGGCTGTCTGTCAGTGCGAATATCGACGTTAAGGACATTAAAATAACATTCATATCAGCGCGCCTTGTATAGGGCGGTTACGACGCTCGCCGCGTTGTTGATAGGGCGAAATAGGAGAAAATTTTACATTTTATTTAATTTTTTTAATGACCGAATCATTTATTAAAAATCTATTCGGTTATTTTGCTAGAACTATAAAAAGGCTATCCTTTTTGTAAAAACATCATATCATTGTCATTGAAAATTACGAGATGAGATGTGATATTCAAGTTTATTTTACAGAATTACCATGCCATTTTTCAATATTCTGTTCGGTTACTTCGTTACTTTGTTTCTTTTTGTGTCTACATGAATTTTGATGTAAGAGAATTCCACATAATTTCTTCAGATTGGAAGTTTAAAAATCAGTATTTTCGAACTGGCCTCACCTTAAGCGGTTCGGGCGTGAAGAGGTAACAGACAGACATACTTAATTCGCATTTATATTATTGGTATGGACTCAGCAATAGAGCAAATTTCGCACAGGAGAAAATATTACACTTAGGGCAATTGGATTTATTCGAAGTCGATATTTTGTGTGTGTGTCATGAGGGAATCTCTTGACATGTTGCCATTCCCAAAAATTATCCTTTTTTCAGCAACCTTCCGAGATGTATTATATAAAGAAGAATAAACATAGAAACTGTATTTAAAATTTAATATAATATATTTAATGGTATATTAATGTTCAAACATTAATATACGATTAAATATATTAAATTTGTCTTTGTCATTAAAGTTATATCCGTACTAGATGACGCCCGCAACTCTGTTGAGCCAAAATTCGCGCGGGAACCGTACATTTTTCCTTCCAGGATAAAAGTATCTTACGTACTTTCCCGGGACTAAAATTATATCCATACCAAATTTCATTAAAATCGGTTCAGCGGTTTGGGCGTGAGAGGAAAGAGGTAACAGACAGACGGACACACTTTCGAATTTACAGTATTAGTATGGATATGCATGTAACATTGACATGGCCATGTTAATGATATTGTATAGAAACCAATTCGAACATAATTTAGCCAAGTTTGATGGTATCAGTATTTCATGCTGTATTACGAAACGCTCACCGTACTGTAATCAAAAGCGCTATAATTTAATCAACACTCGACTTCTCATGAATAATGATTGTTTCCTCATACCGAGTTGGGCGGGGGCGATTAAATGTTTGTACAGAAGTATTTTAAATCTAACTAAAGGTAGCAGCAGCTGGAAGGAAGGAAGGAAGGAAAAATAAAGGTGGCTCAGCAACAAGACGGTGAATTATTGGTAATAATAAAACTTTTCGGTGACGGTAACTGGTTTCATTGAATCGCTAGCTACGTAGTAATTTTATAGTGCCAAGTGTTACCTCTTCACGCCCAAATCGCTGAACCGATTTTGCTGAAATTTTGTATAGAGATAATTTGAGACTTGGGAAAGGACATAGGATACGGATACGGTTCCCGTACAGCGATCAACAAATGGCGCAACCGAGTTGCGGGCGTCATGTAGTGCATTTTATATTTCGTAGTATATATATACATCTTTTACCACCTACAATTTCAGTATTCGTCTGAATTAATACGTAAACTTTCAGATAATTTTACCTTCAAGTTTCAAGGGCTGCCCTCCGTCACTGACCATTACTCAGAACAACTCCATGTGTCACCCGCACCCTACATAGGTGACAAATTTGTTTTCACAAACAAATGCCGTTCGAGTATTGTTGAAGATTTAAATTCAGAATCCTTTTTTTTTTTCATTTTATTTTTGTTTTTTTTAAGTAGCGAATTCACTGATGTCAAGGACTTTTTGAAGCATATGAAAATGAAAGATTGCACAGTTTTAGCGTCTGTCTATTTACAAAGTAGAGTTTAAAACATTGTTATTCGAAAAGGTAATTTTGTTTTAAACAAACTTGGAAAACAAAAGGAATCTTCATAAAGTCAAAGGTTGTCTTAAAACTTTAACTTTTATGAAGTATTTTACTTCGTAAATTTAAAAATAACGAGCAAACATATTATCCAGTATGTGCATTATAAATTATTTTAACATCAGAAAATTATTGTAATATTATTAAGTAAATCTAGGACATTATAACGGTTCGCAAATAATTAAAAATCTTTAATAACTATTTTATTTTAAAAAATATAAATTGCTATTGCAAATTATTATTTTTTAACAAAAAATTGAAACCGACTTAATATTCTTAAATTAATATTCTTAAAAATATGATCTAAAAAGTATGAAATAATTCTTATTCTTCATTAGCGCCTTTTTCGAAAGTCCACTAAACCTTAACCAATTCTGTTACCTTGGAAGTCAGTTTCAATTTTTTGTTAAAAAATAATAATTTTACTCTTTTTAGTTATTTACAAGATAAAGCTTCATGCGTAAATTACCACTACGATTGTTAACTTCATATTCAAATTATGTTACTGTAAGCGTGGTAAATGCTTGCAGCTATCTAAGCGATGCTGCAATTTCCAAACTTTTATCTTTAAAGGTTCGGGAGTTCTGTTCAGTGCCTTCGGATCAAGAGACTCCTTTGTCTGAAATTTCACTTATTTGTAACATATTAATTATTATGTTTAAGTTACTAGAAACAACTTCTTAACCACCGTTTGATTTTTAATAAATTTCAAGGCTTTACCTCGACTGCTCATAGATCCCATCATCAGATCACCACTTTCGTAATTGCTATACAAAATTTAGATTATATCCTATACACTATAGCAACACAAGCATTTTAAAAATCGGTCCACAAACAGCGAAATAATCATTAATCATCAAAAACATCAGCGTCGATGCAAAATATCACGAAAAGTACTAATAATTAGGTCATAATATACCCATGGTATAATTATGGTTGTGATGATGATGATTAATCAAATTTATATATTGGCTTATACTTTCAATTGTTTAAATGACGCCGAAATCCCCTAACCTGTATCTATAAGGTTTCAAAAGTTCTGTTTGGTACCTTCGGATCCAGGGTATAACCTGGTGCAAAGTCTTACTATTTGATAGTATTTACCTTGAATGCTTCAGAAAAAATCAAAATCACTATATGTTTCCATACAAATTTCAAGGAGTCCTCTCGATTCCTCATGGATCCCATCATCAAATCACCACTTTTGTGAACATGGTACCAAATTCAAGCTAAACCTTATGTATATAACACAAAAAAAAATTTGAAAATCGGATCATAAACGGCTGAGTAATCGTTGAACATACAAAAAAAGATACAGCCGAACGTATTACCTCCTCCTTTTTGGAAGTCGGTCAAAAATACTACTAAATTACAGATATCACAGAACAAGTGAACTTACTTTATAAAGGTTACTATCTAAATTTTAATTCCAGTTTCGATATGAAAATCTATTTACAGGATTTGTCTATTTGCAAATTATTGTGTGCTTCGGTACCGCAATCAAATTGCAATTATCGAATGTAATTAGAATATGAGATTTAAGGCAGGTACGTTTATATTTGTGCTCAATCCGATCATTCGGAAATAAAATATATGGACTGAAAAATTAAAAACACAGAGAAGAGTATAGATAAGTAATTAACATCTTCGTAAAACAGAAAAGACATACTTACGCAGTAAAAAATATGACAAGTACGCATGTTATATATGTTACATATTATAAGCACCCACTTTTTAAAATCCGTGCCGCAATTGCTACTTTCTATGCTAAAAAAGTCAAAACTTTGAAAGCCAAAACAGAAGATTCAATTACTCTCACTGTACCAAAGTAATGCTATTAGAATATGAGATTCGGACAAAAAAATATGACAAGTACCTACGCAATACGCATGTTATAAATATTTTAGCGCCCTTTCTAATCCGTGCCACAACTATACTTTCTATTCGAAAAAAGCCAAATCTTTGAAAATAAAATCAGAAGATAAGCGCTGAATTACTCTTACTGTCTCAAAGTAATGCTATTAGAATATGAAATTAAAATATGATTAGAATGCATGCTATAAAATATTTATGGCGACGCCTTGATAATTTGGTTGTATCGCTATCGATTTTTCTCAGCAATGACTAAAGCTAAGAAATTAAAGTTCATTGTCAGTATTCATCATGTCTCTGTCTTTGAATTACCCATAGCATAACACGATTGGTCAAATTTTATAACACAGTAAAAAAAGGGATTCTAATTTTGCTAACAGAGGAGAGTGATTTAAGCTTCCAAAATTTGTACATAGATTGGTTCAAGCATACACTTTAATTTGCCCATAGCTTATATGAAACATATTTATGGTTTTTAAATTACCCGACAAAAACCATTTTGTCGCTTACGCCCTTTCCATTTATTGTTTTCTATGAAAGGCCGGCCTGCCGAAACTTTGAAAACCAAAACAGAAGATAAGCGCTCAATTAATCTCACTGTGCCAAAGTTATGCTATTAGAATATGAGATTTGGACAGTTCGGTACCAGGCTGCCATATCTAATGAGAGTTGGAAACGTGGACAGGTCGGGTCTGCTGGGAGCCACACACTGTAATAAGATTTTCCGCTGATACGTTACCGATATCAACGGAATGGTTTCCTGTCGAATATTCGTTTATTTTCTAAAATTGCATTCCGCTATCAAAAACTCGGGTAATAACTCTCCAGAACCGATATTGGTCTCTGATACTTTTGAGTGAAACTATTGAGTTTTAGATATGCTTTTATATTTGTACTATCAGAGGAATTTATTCATAGTCAGATGGCGGTTCTACGTATTTTGGTCGTGTTACGTAAATCCCAGGCGACAGATCACGAATCTCTTTGACTTGACATTATCCCACCAAATGGCGTAGGTCCATCAACAGCCCACAAATCAATTATTTCTCTGATGGTACACACCGTACAACCGTAATAATGATGACGATTCTAACGCTTTTACAATCAACCTCGGTGCGGTATTAAAACTAAAGGAGTATGTATTTGAAACTGAAAATAATTAATGTAACTTTCCTCCAGCTAATATTTAAAAATTCCCGCAGCTATAAAAATTTCGCATGATTTATTAGATATTTTATACCGGGAGAGTTTTTCAACTGTTGCACTGGAAGATTCAGATATTTAATGCTTTTGTTTCAATTTTAATGGATTACCCGAGCCAGGTGGGAGAAACCCTATCTAGGTTACTCGAAGCTTGTTCAAAAATTGTAAGCTCAAAATAATCGTAGTCACAGCTTTAGCATTTTCAAATTAAATTGCATTTTTTACATTTTTACTTTACCAATCTCGATAACTAATGTAAAAATAAATTATAAGCAAAAAACTTTTTGAAAAAAAGCTTTTATTTAAATGCTCTGAAAAGAAGAAAATAAATTTCTCCTAAAAATTCTAACAATTAAGTTATAACCTCAATACTTAAATTAAACAATTTGCATGATAATAAAAGCTTGTCGCTTGATTTGTAAATAAACTAGTATAAATTTAACTGAGTTAATTGATAATATTATATTTTTTATTTTATTATTAAGTAATTAAATACTGACATATTGTTAAGTCTCGCGACAAGCTTTTATTAACATGCAAATTGTTTAATATATTGAGGTTATATCTTAATTGTTAGAATTTTTAGGAGAATTTTTTTTTCTTCTTTTCAGAGCATTTAAATAAAAGCTTTTTTTCAAAAAGTTTCTTGCTTATAATTTATTTTTTGTTTTTTAGTTATCTTTGGCTAGACTTCTTATTCTGCTTGATTGCAGTTTGTTTTGTTTCAAGAATTTGATAAAATCTGATAACATTAAGTCCTGAAGAAATTGAACTTGATTTTGATCAGTAAAATACCGTGCGAGTTTGTAATTATTCCGTTTATTTTTATACGACTAAAAAAATTAATTTCACTTAACAAAAGTAACTGGATTTAACAGGGCATTTTCTAAAACCCGGCTGGATTTAACTTAACATGACACGACACGTCACGTCACGTTACGCCACGACACACCTGACACCACGACACGTCACGTCACGACACATCACGTCACGACACGACACATCACGACACGACACGACACGACACGACACGACACGTCACGACACGTCACTTCACGACACTACACGACACTACACGACACGACATGACACGACACGACACGGCTCGACACGGCATGACACGACACGACACGACACGACACGACACGGCACGGCACGACACTATTGCTTTTCAATTTACTCTCAATGAGCCCTTTCATTTGATACCCATATTGCAGAAGTGCATTAAAAATAATACTCCCGTTTGGATGAGCCGCCATATTGGATGTAGAGTGACATTACATTCGTTTCCGAGTTACTCTCAATGGGCCCTTTCATTTAATACCCATACTGCAGAAGTGCATTAAAAATAATACTCCCGTTTGGATGAGCCGCCATATTGGATGTAGAATGAGATTACATTCGTTTCCGAGTTACTTTCAATGGGCCCTTTCATTTGATACATACACTGCAGAAGTGCATTAAAAATAATACTCCCGTTTGGATGAGCTGCCATGTTGGATGTAGAATGACATTACATTCGTTTCCGAGTTACTCTCAATGGGCCCTTTCATTTAATACCCATACTGCAGAAGTGCATTAAAAATAATACTCCCGTTTGGATGAGCCGCCATATTGGACGTAGAAAGAGATTACATTAGTTTTCGAGTTACTCTCGATGAGCCCTTTCATTTGATACCCATATTGCAGAAGTGCATTAAAAATTACTATTTCCCTATGTGTGATGATATTGGATGTAGAATGACATTACATTTGTTTTCGAGTTACTCTTAAAAAGCCCTTTCATTTAATATCCATATTATAGGACTGCATAGAAAGTAACTATTTCACCATTTTGGATGGTCAGCCATATTGGATTTAGAGGAATGTCACATATCATATCGTGCATTGTCATCTAAACTAAACGTGTATGCAAAATTTGGGCTCAATCGGTTAAATATAACTGCTTCAAAATTGAGTTCCAAAATTTCACCCAAACATACATACATACATACAGGGCCTCTATCATGAGCTCTTAAATCCATTCACTTTACGTCCTTATACCTGTATAAGGACGTAAAGTGAATGGATTTAAGAGCTCATGATAGAGGCCCAGAGCAAGTTAAATAAAAGCTTTTAAAATAATGTTACGTATCTAAATTAAAATTAGCCTCGAAATGGATAAAATAGTGTTTAATTTTTTTTCAATACATCAAAGGATAATATTTAAAACTCAAATACACAGTTCCCCAGAGATTAGACCTGGTTAGATCGATTTTTCTATCTTAACCTAATCCTAATCACATACAACTTGAAATTTGAAGACGTTTCTAAGATACACCATGTTACACAAAAATTTGCTATTTCAAGTAAAATTCATAACATTAACAGCGCGTTCAGGCGTGCGTTTTTCTGCTGTAGCGTTTGCGAAAACACTCGAACTGAATCCGCGCGCGCAGAAAACGCGCAGAGGTCGCTCTCGTTCGAACACGCCCTTACGATACAGAAACAAGCTTACGTGGTAGAGCCATGCTTCGGCACGAATGGCCCAGCTCGACCGGAGAAATACCATAGGCTCGCAGAAAACCGGCGTGAAACAGCGCTTGCGCTGTGTTTCGCTGAGTGAGTAAGTTTACCGGAGGCCCAATCCCCTACCTTTCCCTTCCCTATTCCCTTCCCTACCTCCCCCTACCCTGTAATCCTATTCCCTCTTAAAAGGCCGGCAACGCACTTGCAGCTCTTCTGATGCTGCGAGTGTCCATCGGCGACGGAAGTTGCTTTCCATCAGGTGACCTGTTTGCTCGTTTGTTCCCTTATTTCATAAAAAAAAAATGTATTTCAGAAAAGCCTACTTTGTGTCATTTATCTGCAACTGTCAGCCGAGCTTAAAAATATTTACACTCCCGCGTAAATCAATCAAAACTCTCTCTCGCAACTCAATAAAAGAACTAACAAAGTCAATTACTTATAGACGCTATAGACAAGAAACGAAAATATTGTTTGTGAACATTTATTACGACCGTCATAATTACTTATGTTGCCCGATAATATTTTCGGGCTAATTATTTTACCTTATTCGAACACTAGGAACATTCACATCCATCACAATATTCGGGGCATTTCGGCTACGAATAGCAACTAAGTTCCAGTGTACCTAACTCGTGGAATGCTAGAATAAAATTAGGATGTGCTATCAGGGAAAATTATTCAGACGTACGAAATTTGTTTGCGTTTTGTCAAATCCAGGCGATAGATTACGACTTACCTTGAATTAACATTTAACCAAAATAAATGGACGTAGGTCCACAATTTGCCTATGAATTTCTGCGATATCACTTAACAGGTATAAGATGCAGCAGCTCCCACCACACATATTTTTTTAAATTCTATCAAATGCGGTGCCATGCTTCAGTGATATTATAATATGCTGTGCGTAGAAAACAGTCGGGGCTTGAAAGACTAGAAACACAACTCTCAGATGCGATCCTTCTTCTAAGGTCCTGGTTCATTTTAAAAAAAGAGTTCCGAAACTACTTACCATACTAACATTAAACGAAGGATGTTCAAAGCTAGTACGCTTAGTATATACGTTCCCATATTGTACGAGTACAGTGTAGGTAGCCACTAACCAACGTCGTAGGTACGATTGCAGCTTGCAATCCTTGACGTAATTGTAAGGCCTCGGTCAATCCAAGGCTGGAAGCTGTAGTTAGAATTTGGTGCGGTGGCCTGATCTGAAAATTTATCTAATGCTGAAGCCTTATAAATCTAGTATTATTCTTAAAATGGCTTACTGCTATATTCTAGCTGAAGTTATTAAACAAATTTTGATGAACTAAGAGATTCTTTCGTAGATTCATTGAGAGATTAACTGATGACTCTCTAATATAATCACGATTCGAACTAATTAAAAAATATCTTATAGGTTATAGCAGTGACACGAAATTAAAATAATATTTTGTCATTCGCGTCAAATAAAAAAGCATAAGTGAACTCGAGTTTTTAATTAATAATTACTTTAGTTTTTAATTAATGCGTTAGTTGCCCGTCACACCCGATTAATTTCAGACTTGAGATATCTAATTCACAAATTACTGATTAAGATTCTGAATACTTAAACGTTTTATTACTGACTGACTTTTATTACCTTAATATATTTCAATCATGTCAGACTTACAAAATGATGTCGAGTTTCACCTCTTTAATATTTTTTGTTTTTAATTTTCTGTTTCAAAATTTAAAAGATTGTAAGGATGGATGGTTGCTTGTTACTATTTGCGAAAATGTGTCTGTCTGTCTGTTGTCTCTTCACGCCAAAACGCTGCACCGATTTTGGTTTGGAAGTTATGGGCGTCATCAAGTATCTAGATATATAAAAGGATTATTCTTGGATTATTGCTTTATTTTTACTCCTTTGCGAGGATTATAATATTTTGTGAGCGGTTGTAAGCAAAATTAATTTAAAGTGAAATGTCTGACGAAATAATAAACGTGTCGCTTCGCCCCTCTATTACACTCCCCCGTATTCTATGACTCGACATAATTATGTTTGAGATCAAAGCAATTAAATCCCATTCTCATTTGTGCCTTTTAAATTTCGCTTACGTCACACAATCAACACTCCGCTAGACAGCCTCAAATACCCTTTTAAGTCATCAAAAATCAGAAGCTATTATCGTTAACATTGAACTTGAAGACGAAACACTCTTGCAAGAAAATATTATGTAAGTGGAAGGTAACTTTTATTTATGAAATAAGGGGCAAACAAAAGGGTTACCGAAGGAAAGCAACTTCCGTCACCCATGGACACTCGCAGCATCAGAAGAGCTGCAGGTGCGTTGCCGGCCTTTTAAGAGGGAAAAGGGTAATAGGGGAGGGTAGGCAAGGGAATAGAGTAGGGGATTGGGCCTCCGGTAAACTTACTCACTCGGCGAAACACAGCTCAAGCGCTGTTTCACGCCGGTTTTCTATGAGAGCGTGGTATTTCTCCGGTCGAGCCGGCCCATTTATGCCGAGGCATGGCTCTTCCACGTGGTATCTTTTTTTCTAAAACACAACCCACATAGTGTTTAGTTTAGAGTCCTTAATAACATATTTATTATATTTTGAACACCAAACCGTAACTATGTTCGTCAAACTTTTCCTGCGATTATTAGTTCTCGTATCGATATGACAATCTATAAGTAATATATTTGACGATTTTATAATTATTTTATTTTTGTATTCGAGGCACTCACATTTTGCATCATAAATAACAAATTCTAAATCTCTGCGAAACTACTTCAAAGCACTCAACGTACGTAGACGCATCGAAAAAGCAAAAATAACAGACGTATATCCAGAGACAGATTTAAGGAGCATTAATGTTTGAAAAGATCTCAATTGAAGGTCTGACAGGTGACAGGAATATCCCACTTTGCTCTCTTGTATCGCAATCACACACTTTTTGTTCGATCGCAGCCGCGGCCCGCAACGCTTGCCAACGCTTGCCAACGCTAACCTTACAATGGCACCGCTGACGGTTTTTGTACAAACATTTTCCTTTCTACATTTACAAGTTACTACCCAGCAAAGCCGCTTTCAGTGTTACTTTATCGGAGTCTATTCAATTTTATTCTGTTTGATATATTACTAGACCGAACGACTTGAATTTTCTTTATTTAAATACGAAGCGAAGATGTCTTTCTTGTACTGAATTATAGTTAAATATTGCTTTTCTATCATGAAATTTTTCTATTTAATCTAACGAGGCTTTGAAAGTTTTCCAATATTCTATTAGGACTATATTTATTTTAATTAAGACGGCCACAGGAATTGAAATATTTTGAGCGTCTTTCGATCTTATGTTTTTATCTTCTTTCGGAAATTTTCGAAGCATAAAAAGTCTATTTTTAATAATTATTACTACCAATATCATACAACAATTAAATACTTAATTACAATCGAGTTAAATGTTTAGAATTAAATGTTTTGTAAACATCATAACGATTATTCACAAGAACAACGATATTATAATATCTCAATAAGAGTAGCGGTGAGTGATACACTTTGAAAATCGGTACAAAAATAAGAAAACCCGTATTGACTTTTATAAGGAGATAACAAGTAATACGTAAGCTTTATTGGTACTCTATACAACAAATCCAAATCAGTTTCTTTCTATCTGTTCCGCGCTGGCGTTTATTTGAATTTTCTCGCATTTTCTATCCGAGGTTGTAACGGATTCTTCGCCGCGCATCACTTTGCCGCGGTGTTCGGTACTTTATTCAAAATAAATTCGCGCGCCTACGCTAATCTTGCACTTAAGTCTACACAGCCTTACACTTAAGTGTACGTTTTTTGGAGAGCCAATGTTTGTCGTCTATCCGGGTTGATCCTGCAATTCATAGTAGATCATCAAACAGATTCAAGATGGAAACTAATTGATCTATGTTTGTTCAGAGAATGGAAAATCGTTGGAGACGTCTTCTTTGCGAACATAGTAACGCTTTACCAATCGAAGTCTCATAACAGTTTTTCTTATACCCTTTTCCTTACGAGTATTGTTCTAAATCTCCCGTAATCTCCTTAAATCTCTGAATCGCTCTCAATCTTTAACTATACGTCAAAAAACATGAAGAGACCACAAATGTTTCTCTGACAAAATGTAGAATACAGCTTTCTGCATAATATTCTAATCAAATTAATTTAAAAGCAGTCCAGTAGTGACTATAGGTAAACAAACAAAAACTTAAAAATAAAAATCAACCAATTGCGGGTCGGACTCGCACACGAAGGCTTCCGTATCATTATATAGCAAAAATATACCAAAAACTGTGTTTTTTGTATGATTATTTTGTGAAAGTGCCAACCTTTGGCCATTATTGATGTCGGGCAAAAAATTGCAAAAAAAATCAAGTTTGATTTTTAGTATTTGTTGTTATAACAGCAACAGGTATACATAATCTGTGAAAATTTCAGAAGTCTAGCTATAGTGGTCCTTGTGATACAGCCTGGAGACAGACAGACAGACGGACAGACATCGAAGTCTTAGTAATAGGGTCCCGTTTTTACCCATTGTGTACGAAACCCTAAAAAAGGTAAACGTAAGTCATCGTTTATAATTATAACCCACATTTATGCATATTTCATAATGATAGAAAGTTCAAAGGCTTTCGGAAAACGTGTTAAATCGTTCGTATTTGTTTGTCCCCGCGGTCACGTTTAGTGCTCAAACACAATTCTGTCTGACGAGAAACAAACACGCTTGAAGTGATCGTTATTTTGAGACGTGCTTCCTTCATTATACATTTTATTTATGAAAAGCTGTATTTGATATTTGTGATTTCTACTTCGAAATACCAAAACTTAAATACATTTTTTTATGAAATAAGGGGGCAAACGAGCAAATGGGTCACCTGATGGAAAGCAACTACCGTCGCCCATGGACACTCGCAGCATCAGAAGAGCTGCAGGTGCGTTGCCGGCTTTTCAAGAGGGAATAGGGTAATAGGGGAGGGTCGGGATGGGAAGGGAAGTGAATAGGGGAGGGTGGGAAGGAAATAGGGTAGGAGATTGGGCCTTCGGTAAACTCACTCACTCGGCGAAACACCGGCGAAACACAGCGCAAGCGCTGTTTCACGCCGGTTTTCTGTGAGAACGTAGTATTTCACCGGTCGAGCCGGCCCATTCGTGCCGAAGCATGGCTCTCCCAAGTCCCACGTTTAAATATTTGTACTAGATGACGCCCGCGACTCCGTTGCGATATAATTAAAATTTGTTTAACGGTACATTTTCGGGGTAAAAAAGTATCCGTTGTGCTTCCCTGGGACTCAAAGTATCCCTGTACCAAATTTCGTCAAAATCGGATTAGTGGTTTGGGCGTGAAAAGGTAAAATTTCACACTTCACATTTATAATAATAAAATAAAGCGAATCGTTATAACGTATCGTTGTTTGGGTACGCCCAAACATCATCAACCTCCGTTATAGCATAACGTCAGTTCATCCAACATTTAAGTTTGTAACTTTGATTCAGTCTGGGGTCTTCAAACGAGAGATTTTTGAAGTTTTAACCTATCCTATCAGGGCCTAGACAAGCGGCAAGCAATTATCGTAAACACCACAGATTTTAGAAGTAAGAGATATGTTATAGAGCGTGTCACATGTCGCCAGATCCTGCCCATATGGGCACAAATTGTCAGTCGTATGTCAATCACTCCACGGCTTACACGTTTTCACTACGCCGTAAATTGTGAACAAAATGCTGACTTGTCCTATAATTACCTACAAAAATTGCAGCGATACTGTGAATTTCAAAAATAGCGGGATCACCTATCACAGCCAACTGTAATTAATACGACTTTTTAATTTAAAAATCAATTATTCTTCACGAAAAATATTCTTCACGAAAAATGTTCCGTGAACTATCAAACTAAGGCACTAGTGATGTGGTGTGATGCAGATTTTGGTATCGATATTTTTATCGACATTTTTTATGCGGTTGCGTTATTATCTACACTAATATTATAAAGCTGAAGAGTTTGTTTGAACGCGCTTATCTCAGGAACTACTAGTCCGATTTGAAATTTTGAAGTATCCTTTCAGAGTTAGATAGCTCATAGCCAAGAAACAGAGGAAAATGTGGAAAAAACGGGGAAAATTATTTGAAAGGGCTTATCTCACGCACCATCTAGCAATTTTTATGTTGTTTGGCATAAATAAAAAGTAGACCACGTGAAGGATTATAGGCTATTTTTGTGGGCTAATTTGTCTTTGAAATTCCTAATTTACGGGGGTGAAGCCGCGCGGAAGGTCTAAATTTATTATAAATATGCGGAAGTTTTATTTTATAGTCGAAAGAAGTGGTGCTTAATGCTTACTCATATAATAACTCACAATAATTAATACATCTTTGAAGAATGATTTGTATTACCTTCATCGCTTTTAGTCCTATTTTAGTTTTCCCAGAGACGCAAAATTCAAAGAGAAATGTATGAAAAAAATCGGCCAAGTGCGAGTTGGTCTCGCGCACGAAAGGTTCCTTATCATAATAGAGCAAAATTAGGCAAATAATGTGTTTTTGTACGAATCCTTCATTATTTAGTTTATTTTAATTTTATTATTAATTGTTAAAGTATAAATACAATGGATTATTTGGACTTTTTAAGTGCCTACCTAGTACCTGTTGCCATTATTGATATCGAGCAAAAAATAGCAAAAAGATCACGTTTGTTGTGTGGGAGCCCCCCTTAAATATTTAATTTAATTTGTTTTAGTATCTGTTATTATAGCGGTAACAGACATACACAATCTGTGAAAATTTCAGAAGTGTAGCGGTTATTGAGATATACAGCCGAGACAGACAATAAAACCGAAGTCTTAGGAATAGGGTCCTTTTTTTCCTTCTTAAAGATATTCAAAAAATAATATGCGGGGGATGTTACTACATCGCTATAGAAGCCAAAACTGTGGCTAGTTTTTTGTCTGTCTGTCTGTATGTTTGTTCAAGCATCACACAAAAACTACTGATCCGTTTTGAATGCGGTTTTCGCAGATATATTTGTCTTTTTCCAACTTAAAATCTGGTTATATAATATTATGAATGTTTGTTTATCTATTGCCTAGTTACGATTTTGCCAAACAGCTGATTATTTTGCCGAACTAAGTTAATCCCATAGTAAAAGTTTTTCGTAATCACGGATCATTTCAACCCCTTTCGGCCCCTTTAAGTTGTTTTTGTTAGAATGTAATATTAATTATTTATCACTTTCATTCTTTTAATATTATTTAAATACCTACCAAATACATCCATATCGTCGTAATAATAATTAATCGACACCGTAGATAGACCGGACATCACTAGACCGTGTACCGTTGACACTATGCTGACAATACAGTGTCATTGAAGTCGGCGACATAGGCACAATAGACATAACGACCAGTAGTTCGACTGCAAAGAAACGGACAGGTTTCAATATCTGTCAAATTCGTCGGGTTTCACTAGGATTATGAACGGAATGTGCCTCGCGCTGGCTGATATAATTTATTTTTAAATATTTAAAATAAAGATTTCAAAATTGGATTCTGACAATTTTAATCGCATATGCCAAAACACAAACAACAATACGACCAAAGAGGAACACGTCCAGCGAATATGTCATAGTTTTAAATTCGTAGGTAACAATTTAACAACCCTAGCGACGATTTTCGTCATAATACGTCAAAAAAATTAAACATTAGTTCTAAGTCGGCATACTCTATAATTCTGTCTACTCTGCAGACATTGGCTCATTTTCATTGGTCGTTAACTCGTTCGTTATACAGCAGGCGGGCAGTCCCCGCAGCTGAGATAACGACTAATAAAGTTACAAGTCGATACGTGTTCGTTACACCGCCTGCGGGGATTGCCCGCATGCTTTATACCGACCGTGATATCGACCAATGAAATTCATCGGTCGATATACAGCTTGCGGGACGCGAGTTGCCACGTTTCTGACAGTTCCCAATGGCCGCCATACTACTGCAAAGGAGATTTTTTTTTTATTTGTACCACCCTGAAACTTTTTTTAACAGTTCCCTGTATGATCATAAATAGAAGTCTGATAATGCCATACCTGAGGGAGGTCGTGAATGTGAACAATATTTTTTCAAAATCCTAAGATTTCATTCGTAATTCGAACGATTTGTAACAGTATGGCACTAATTTTTCTGTAAGTTTGAGGTTTAACAAAATATATAAATACAAAGTTTCAAACACCTAGGTGGCGGCAACCTTGTCAAAACAGATGTTATGTTGTATAATATTCTGCGGCTCCCACCGCTCGAAAGATTTCTCAAGATGTCTTCCACCCCATAGTTATAGTATGGTTACAAACTTTTTTTAAAGTTGAATTTTATCCAAATGAACCGAATGCAATTATAAGTCATTAGTCAGTTAGTTCAAATAAGTCTAATGACTTATCATGATCTTCTACTGTATCACACTCCAAATGCAACACAATATTTCTGACGCGCCATGCCTGTTTCTATTTTTCCATGTAGTTACAGACGTTCATGCCATGTTCCATGGTAGGAATGTCTGTAACTGGCGACGGTTACAGACGTTGACGGACACAGCATGCGGGCCCTATCGACTAATGAAAATGGTTCCCCGAATGCGGCCCCTGTGGCATGCGTTTCAGAAATCTCCCGCACCCCGAATGCGGGCCCTGTGGCATGCGTTTCAGAAATCTCCCGCACCCCGCATGCGGGCCCTATCGACCAATGAAAATGAGCCAATAGGTTTCCATAATTATAAACGGCGCTACATAACACTTCTCCTTATTTTCCTGTTCTGAGGTAAACACCAACGCCATAAAATGTATGGGATATAATGTATGTGTACATTAGTATTCGCTAGCGAAGCGACGACTTATGTCAAATCGCATACATTTTGTTAGCGTTTATGATAATCGCATGCCACTTGTCTACTAAGGCAGAATGATTTAATGGTTTTAACTTAACGAGACTGTTTCCAAGCAGTATATTTAGCATAATCATTTTACCATAGATTCCACTATGCGGTTTGGCGGCTACGCCGCGAGATCACACGAAATTGTATGGAAAATATGACAGCACCACCGCTCCGCTATTTAAATCAATCG
Source organism: Aricia agestis (assembly GCF_905147365.1). Lineage (NCBI taxonomy): Eukaryota > Metazoa > Arthropoda > Insecta > Lepidoptera > Lycaenidae > Aricia > Aricia agestis. The sequence goes on along the minus strand of NC_056408.1, from coordinate 6,993,248 downwards.
TCACATACTATCGCTTGGGGTCTTGCAGTGTTGCGGCCAGGCCACTGGTTCGCGCGGGCGCATGTAATTCCAACCTTAAATCAGAAGCTACGTTACTCAAGCTGTTGCACACAATGCGCGTTGTATTTTTTACATGGGTATTATAATAACTAATAAAAAGGTTTTGTTGTCTAACTTTGTAGCTTACATCCACTTTTAATCCTTTAACTATGCAAAGTTTTAATTAGGAATATGCTCGAGGCAATTTGATATTTACTACAGGTGAGAAACAGCTGAAGACGTGAGTTAATGAACTTCAAGGGACAGAGCCTACTATAATCGCTATTTCCTTTCTATAATTATTGAAATTTCATTAAAATAAGATAAGGTTTTGTAATATCAATTAAGGAGCTTCTAGGTATATTCAAAATTATCCAAATTGATTTAGTTAATCTCGAGATACAGATACATGAGAAAATATGGAGCAAGATTTTTTGCTTCTACAAAAATACATTGAACGTGTAACGTAAACAAAATTATATATATTATATTCATGAATCAACCTGCTCGCGTAGTCCGGTTCAGTATAATCAGATAGTGTACCGTCAGCACACAAAGCTGCGGGATCCTCTCATCAATCATTTTGATATTGCGTGTCGCATATACTTGCGGAGAATTGACCAATGACCATATTACTGTATACATCTCAACCAATACCTGAGTACGTTTAGGATAATATTATACAATATTTATACTTACCAAAATATTATTATTATTATTCACTATTTTGCTCAATCGAGCAATAGCGTCAAACAAAACTTGCGGCTCGGGCTTTCGTCCACATATTCAGCATTGCTCAATAGTTTTACTTTAAATCGATATATTTAATTCCATTGAGCTGGTTTGTTGTAATGTAAGCCTTCGAGCTGGCTCTATGCGAGCCATCGAGCTGTGATTTTTCGATTTTTTTCCACACAGTAATTATTACTCGATTTGGAGTAAAAATATCGTGCAAAACCGTATGTTACTCACATACGGTTTTACTCGATATTTTAGCTTAGCATAGATGACTCGGCGAACTTATTATTACTTCCCTCCTTATCTGAACCACCTTCCACGAATATTTCAAAGCAAAAAGTTGCCAAATCGGTTGTGCCGGTCTCGAGTTTTAGCAAAAGGTAAAGTTTATTTTTATTTATACAGATATTATTATATTATTATATTGATAACTTCGTTGCGCAGCACCTATTTAATTACTTGGGAAAATATTTACACATTTTTAATTAATATCCTTTGTCCTGTCCCGGGACTCGAATCAAATTTCGCCCTGTGTAGTAATATTATTATGTTCTCATGTGACAAGAACCAGACTGCAAATTTAAAATGTATCACGGAAGAAGATAAAAGATTAAATAAAATCAAGGTTAAATAACATAAACGATTAGGTATTACGGCCTGAAAAAAGTGAAGTGATATTGTATTAACAATATACACTTCAATTTTATCAGGCCTCACTCGCCTTTGAGGCAAGCTATTCCTCTCTCATTTGTATCTTCATTATGAAGTTCTATTTCTTTAAACATTACTTGTTAGTAGTAACAAAAACTTGACTCGTTCAAGATATAAATCGTTTCTTAATTTAATATTTTCTTGTTGTTCTCAACCCTTTCATTCTTTTAAAAACAGTTTCTCAGCAATAGTACCTACTTCAGAACTTTTTTTTATTTACTTACTAGATTTTATGTTCTCGCTTAATGACGGCGACTTGGTGCGAGCATATTTTAACATCGTTTTATCTATTAATTGGATTGTTTAAACAATACCAGCCTCGAAAAAAACAACATTATGAAATTCAGCATAGCAATCAAACCTCTCTGACTAAGACAAAACAGACCAGAGTAAATTCGTTATATCCAGTGTAGATTTATAACGGCGAGTAAAATAAAACTAATTTGAAGAACTGTAACAATGCTTTGTTGAAACATCCATACATAGTGCATAAAGCGATATCTGCATGATAGATGGTTACCTGTCATATGCCCAGCAAAAAACCACGATTCCACCGCACCTATATTCTCTTTTGATGTTAAAAATGTTTCATTTACAGCCAGCAAAAAGTGTATTTTATTTACAGGCTTTATTAAACAAACCTTCAAATAATTCGGTTCGCTTTTTAAAGCTTTCACATGTTTCTAAATTGAAATATATTCAAAAGTTTTCGATGTGTAATTTAATTTTATTAGTGAGAATTATTATAATGTAAGTATGGTCCTAATTTCGTATTTTTAGTACATAAATATTAATAGGCTACAGATATTAAATTTGAATTTTTCAGTCCATACAAAATCGAAAACGAAAAAAATAAAAACAGCGGGACATAAATCTTAATTTAAGGCGACGTTTATAAATCGACGCAGCTAAGTGCTTATTTACTTATTTATTACTTCTTAATGTAGTTCGAGGTACTGATTTGTAATTGGAACAAAAATAAAAGTAATAAAACTTGTAAGTAACTAAAGTATATAGCATACCTAATATACTTTATTTTATATATTTTAGTCCAACTCCCCATATTAGTCCAGTTTGCTTATCCAGAAATTAAATAAGTAAAAAACTAAAAGCTAAGGTTTTAGCTTTATAAGGTTATAGCTTTCCCGTTTCTCGAATATTATGAGCATTTTAAAATGAGCCATTCGGACAGGCAGCTAAAATGCCTCGCGACATGGCACTGTACACTGACCCTAAGAAGTAACCAAAGTGAGGAGTTTTCAAGAATCAAAAATTTAAGAACAATTCGAAACATCGCATACAAATAAGGCGGTTGTCACCGAATGTGGAGAATAAATGGAACGAGACAATGCGATGCAACACAATTGCAATGAAAAGACGCGGTCCATGTGTCCCAGTTGCGAACAACGGGAGAGTCCCAGGTGCGGGGAACAAAGCGATGAATTCAACAATATACCAGTGCCTATTGCTTGACGTGAGTGGGATGAATTTTGGCGGGAGAACCTTCACGTACTCGCAGGAACAAAGAAAGCACTACCGATAAATATTCGAAGAACGGAGGTTTTCTCCAGTTTTCCCAATGTTTTTTTTGGTTTGTGTTGACTAGGCATCGAGGCGAGTCATAATTTGCCGCAAAATAAAAAGTGCGCTTCGGAATAGCTAAGTGTATTTTTTAGACCTTTTCTGTTTATTCGCAGAATTTATTTAAATTTATTTGCTTACGTGTGTAAATTTCTATTTAAGTGTAATATGAAATGATTTTACTTTATCTTAGAAGAAAACCAGTGGGAGTCACTCCCAAACACAAGACAAATCTAATGCTTAAATTCGACCAGCCGTTGGAATTCTAGAGCGTGCTAAAAAAATAAACACAAACGTAATTTGTGAAACATTATCAGTCTTTTGTTACAGTTAGTTAATTATAATAATATAAAATTAAGATACTTGAAAACAACATCTAATTACTTTCTTAAAAAACCCTAATTTTCCGGTATAAAGCGGGTTGATGGTGATAAAGTGCTGCTATAAGAACACTGCTATCCAATGATATCTTATTATATAAAAAACTCAAAGCAGATATGTTACTACCGCGCGCGTTGTGAAGCTTCAAGTACGACCCAATTGGGTCGTCTTTTATTTAGTCTGTCTTTTTTATGTAAATGGCATTTCGTATCTTTTGTTTCACTTATCTGCCAAATTTGTCAATGTGGTTCAGAAGAGATTTAAAACGGAAAATAGTATGAACGTAACAGATCTGTATAAGTAGAATATCATTGCTGCTATCTCAAAAAAAAACATTCAAAAAAACCCTTTTTAGTTGGGAGTTAAACATACACTAATGTTATTTCTCGCAACTAAACTTAGCTTTATAAATTTAGCTATAGCTGAAATCATAATTGCAGAACTGAAAAGCTGCATAATATTAAATTATAATTGAAAAATCTTACAATGGAAAAGAGTAACATAAATCCATTTACCCACGCGAACTCTGACACAGAACCTAACGGGTTAAAGATTTAAGCCCGCCTCAGAACGTACTCTGGGCTGACTACATAAATACACAGATTATTCAGAAAATCATTTTACATTTTCCGCTCTAGTGCTTCAATTTTAATTACACTCCGTGTTTTTCTTAGTGACTTCAAATTTAAGTTGTACTAGCTTTCAGCGTTCCATTGTGAAGTTAGTAATTCTTCTATTGTGTCATCATTTTTGTGTGAATGTCCAATATTAGAGAAAGTTTTGCTGTGTCACATTGACGAAACCTTGTCGGTTCAAATTCTTTTTTTGTTCACATATAAGTGGATTAAAAAACCGTATCTATTTTTATTGATACAACCCAGAAATTGTAAAATTAATAATATAGCAGTGTCATAGTCAACTCTATAAACAAAAGAAACCTATAAAAAAGCTCTGTAAGTAATCTATAAAAAAAAGTAAAAAGTAAGTACTATAAGATAAATTGACTCATAGACAGATGACGGACTTACGTAATTTGGTCGGTTAATGTCAAGCTCAGCTGCCACTTGCCATTCATTACGAATAATAATGTCTTGACATACCTCGACCAAATTACGTAAATTTGCCACCTGCCTATGAATCAATAATATCTGAAAGCTGATGTTACAATAAATACAATACTTTATTCTCAGTTCTCAAATCCTAAGTTAAACTATATCTTAAATGAAACATTAAGGGAAATAGCCACCAGTCCCGTCTCCTCGGCGATTACTGCCTAATCTGCGCTACACCGGAACTGTTAATCTTTATTGCTCGTAAAGTCGTTCATCTAATAAAATAATTGAAGATTCATCACAAATTTAATAAAACACAAAACTTCTTATAGCACTCTTAAAACCGCCAAGTTTTAAGAGCGCTATTATAGGCGCAAGCCAGGAAAAATGATGATTTGGCGAAAGTGTATTTTGACGAACATTTATAATATAAGCCTCATTATTATTTCAAACATATTATATAGTACTTATGTTTATATCTTAGTAATTAATTTTCGTTCTATTTCTTACAGCTTTGTAATACGTATCCAAATTCTGCTGTAGCTAGTTTCAAGTAAAGTTTGTCGTGAAATGTTACTGCAGAAAATTGTTCAAGTGTACATCTTGTAGAACTGTGGTGCCGCTGAGCTTAATAAATTGACTTTGGTTTTGTATAATATATTTACACAAAAATATCTTCTTGTTATAATTATCATCACCGAACACTAGTACTTAACTGCCACATAAGACTTTCGATTCAAATCGGTAAAAAATATAAGGGGATGTTTTATAAAGTAATCGATTATTATTAGTAATAACAAACTATTCCTATATTTTGATTCTTACTTCAAATTTTGAATTTGAAATAATAAATTATATTAAACTTAGAAGTCACGTATGTATGAAGTAAATGAAACCTGTGTGGACTCGTCCACTATATTTCTGTAATGTTGAAGTTTGTTTCATGCAAACAAAAAAATAAACAAATCTCTTCTTTTTAAAGTATCTCCCTGGACAGATTAAAATGAATTTTCAATTTCGTTAGTCTCGCTAAAATTTGAAAATGGCTGAATTAGTTTGGCTGATTTTATTCTTGATATATTTTTTTATTACGTAATTTGGGGCCGTCTATGTGCAATTCGCCCATTGATATTAAATTCGTTTGTACGGAGAGAAAGTATTTTAGGAGGAAAGTGATACGAATTACGAAATCAATCTTTATCATCAATCAAAGGGCTTTATACTGTTCTAAGCGTAGAGGGCTTTGGGTGTTGCATAAATAGCATTGCATAATTGCTCTGCTATTCGGTCACATACGACGTCCTGCGGGACGGTGGGATAAAGTTAGGAACTTCGGAGTTTGCATTGTTGTTCCGACCGCTGTGACTCGGCGAATTCGCTCGGGATCGGACGGAGCATTCCTATCTGTGAATTAAATCACTAGAATTTCCCTATATGCACTTTGGTTTTATTGGAACTCATTTTGGCTTGTATTTTTTTTGGAATCCGGTACAAATTGATAGGTAGATGCGATTTACGATTAGGTAGATAGGCAGGCTTATACACGTTTTCCGTATTCGATTTCCGAAGTCGTTTTCGAAAATCTGAATGTGTAGAATCAGTAGAAAATATACTTACGCACACGTTTTCGGAACGGGACGAAATCCGTATGTACGTTTTGAGTGCCAGACAGCGCGTGAGCAACCGCGACCGATAAAAATTCAAATAAAATGCTACTCTATGACATACACTATACCAGTGCCTATTGCTTGACGTGAGTGGGATGAATTTTGGCGGGAGAACCTTCACGTACCTACAGGAACAAAGAAAGCACTACCGATAAATATTCGAAGAACGGAGGTTTTGTCCAGTTTTCCCAATGTTTTTTTTGGTTTGTGTAGACTAGGCATCGAGACCGATAAAAATTCAAATAAAATGCTACTCTATGACATACATTATTAAGGTATCATGTTCTACTGATATTTGTGTGGCGACCCACGCTGCCGCCAGCGGCGGCGTAAAAGCTAGTGGCATAGTAAAGTGAAACCTATATTATGCCTATATCATAAATTGTATGAATTTATGTCGGTCGCGGTCGCTCGCGGCAAATATCCGTAAGCCACCTCTAGTCTCACAGAATTCCAAATTGAAATACCACACATTAGGAAATCAATACGAAATCAATGCGGCCAGCCTTAGCCAAAAAACTTAGTCAAAACTCAAATGTCAATTTCGTCAGATATACTGACTGAGGCGATTGTGCGAATGGGGACAAACTAGAGCTTTTAGACTCTATCATTCTTGTATTCGAAAATACTAAAGAGTCACCGCAAGCTCAAATATAACTGCATATTAAAATGCCAGCATCAATCAGTATTATAGTTACACTTTTTGTACCACATTAACATAAAGAACATCATAATATATTATATTCAATATTAACAAACTATATATTCTTAAACTATCTATAGTAACGAAATGTTTACCTACCTTGTACCTACACAAGTTTTTTTTTTTTTAATGAAATAAGGGGGCAAACGAGCAAACGGGTCACCTGATGGAAAGCAACTTCCGTCGCCCATGGACACTCGCAGCATCAGAAGAGCTGCAAGTGCGATGCCGGCCTTTTAAGAGGGAATAGGGTAATAGGGGAGGGTAGGGAAGGGAAGGGAAGGAAATAGTTGAGGGTAGGGAAGGGAATAGGGTAGGGGTTAGGGGATTGGGCCTCCGGTAAACTCACTCACTCGGCGAAACACAGCGCAAGCGCTGTTTCACGCCGGTTTTCTGTGAGAACGTGGTATTTATCCGGTCGAGCCGGCCCATTCGTGCCGAAGCATGGCTCTCCCACGTATAATAATCTCCCAAATTTTCAGAAGACCGCACCGCGGCTCTGAATGTGAGATAAAATTCTGCTTCTGGGATAGCGTATATACTAAATGAAGATGAGTCATACTATCGACAGATCTTGTGTGTAGATTTAACAAAACGACATAGGTGCTTTCGACAAAATTGACGCTCGACCAGGATGAGACCAGCAGCGCTATTGAATTGTGCGTGATCATTCTTACGTATGTACGTTTCACGTCTGCAGTCGTTGAGGTCAAGATTTGTGAGTTTTAACATTTGGTGCATTCTACAGAAACAACATAATATATATTCTGAGTCTGTTCGAGCGCCAACTCCGTCTATATATCCTCTCATTTTGATATCGACTCAATTTTGGATTCCAAATACGAAGCTCCTTCGAAGATTATTCTGTTTAAAGCTAGTGCATGTATGAAGTATCGAGGAATATGCTAAGAATTTTTTATATTTTCATAGATAAAATTCCAACATGCACGATGCAAGACCACTCGGCCCCGGTAATCCATCTTGCAAAGTCTAATTTAAACAAAACCTCTATCAGTTTTCCTGTGTCGTATTCATCTGTATCGTAATTCTAAAACCGATACAAAAACTTTGCTTATATTAATCTTATATCTTTAAGCGAGCATTTCTTGTATATATATAAATATATAATTGGAATCTCGGAATCGGCTCCAACGATTTTGATGAAATTTAGTATGTTAAATTTAGTAGATTTCGGGGGCGATAAATCGATCTAGCTAGGAATCATTTTTAGAAAATGTTATTTTATTCGTGTTTTATCGAATACCGAGCAAAGCTCGGTCAAATAGCTAGTTAAGAGGATACACCAGGGGCGAGAGAAATTGAAAATAGGTATTCGAAAATGTATTCCTGTCTCACCAATCTCAAGTCTCCCACCGCAGATAGAGACAACACGACAAAAGTTCTAATAAAATAACAGAAAATCTTCGATTCGTTGTCCGCTGATTCCTTCTCCAAAACTAAACCGATTTAAGTACTTTTTTCATTAAAAATTAAAACAAGGCTTGAGCTGTGTTCCTATGTTTTATTTTTTGTATATTCTAGTCAGTTTTGTTTTCTGGATATTTGAACACAGAGGAAAATCTTGCCATTTCTTTGGGTTTTTGGACGTTCTTATCTTTTTTAATAATAACATTATGAAAAAAAAAGAAAACATAGGGACATGCTAATAGTGGCCATACATATTCAGGAAAAAAATTATAACTCTACCGGCATTATCCAGTGAGGAAACAGGGGACAACGTTTGTATGGAAAAACGGCGGTGTGGACTCCTCTTAATTTTATATTTTAAACGATCTACTGGTAGGTATCATAGAAAGGTACACTTTAGGATAAATTGACAATTCCTTACAATTTGAATTGAGCTTCTAGGACATAATATTAATATTTTCCATTTAGAATTTTTCAAGTCAACAGAAACATGAGGTTAAAATATAATTTCATGGCAATTTTAATAAACAGTAGTAGACTTCGCGTGTATTATTTTTCTCTATGATGTCGTTGTCTGTCAATCGTTTTTTTTAATGTGCCAGACTAAGATAAAACATTGTAAAGTTATTTGTGGAAAAATATTTATATTAGTTAAAGAGAATTAGTTTTCACCACTAATTAATTATTATTATCATATTGATACTATCTTGATCGCTAATAAGCGATAATTTACTATGTGAATCTAGAATATTCACTTTCACCAAGGAAATCAAAACTATAACAAACCTGTACACTGTACAGTGTACAATGTACATTACAATTAGGTCAGAGACTCAACTTTCAAAAGCATCAAGATTTTTTCACTTAATATCGTTGTACAAAGGCCAGTTCCGGTGCGGAATCCACGGCATCGCTTTGTAAGGTGATAAGTGTGAGAGACGCAGACGATCACTTAGTGCAAAATTATTGCTGGTTGCTGTTTACCTGGGAAACTTTAAAACACGAATACCTAAGTGCCAAATATATGACATACTTAAAGCCATCCCCTGAGCAAACGACCTTGACCATACATTTGCCGCGTAGCCGAGATCGCACCAAAATCCTATTTTTTTACTATATTAGTTCAAAATTGACCAAAAAAAAATTCAAACGGCAAATAATATGTAAGTAATGAAATTATCGATCTACTGACGTGTGTTTCAAATAAACGTAATTTGTAAATACTAGGGAGATTCTGAATGTACGCTTGAATTTGAATAAATTGGTATTACTTAGATATCATCATGAGTATTAGAAACAAAAATAGGAAATTAATAACGGAGAAAGGAATATTGTATATTGAAGATTAATGCTGTATTTTTATATAATTTTGTAGCTTTCAAATTATGAGTTAATAAGGCTCTAAAAACCGTAAATTTTGGCATCTCCTTAGCGTCTTAAGCTGATCGCATGCGCACATTTTTCAGCGCCGTACGCGACGAACGCGCCGCATAATACACGAAATGCGACGCGTACTGTGCGGAGTAATGTGCGACCTTTCATATATATATATTTTTTAATATATCTATGGACGCTTCACACCACGTCAGTCTGGCCCCGTGCTAAGTACCTAAAGGACTTGTGTTACAGGTACCAGACAACGGAAATATATTTAATACTTTTATACTATACATATATTTAAGATTTTTATTATATCATACACATATTTAATACACATCCAGACCCGGGAACTTTGAAAACTCTTTGTTCCGTCGGCGGGATTCGAACCCACGACCTCCGGCTTGAGCTACCGACGCGCTCACCACTCAGCCACAAAGGTCGTCAATCATTATTTCATGCAACGAATTCTATTATGCGGCGCGTGAGTGCTGATAAATGTGCGATCACTTTTATGCATATACCTTTAAAGAGGGTGCAACAAAATAAAGAGGTTTAGGTTAGGTTATGTACATGCCCCTTATATTTTAAAGTTTACTGTGGTCTCTGAATATTATAGCAGCGCAGAAAGAAGAGAAGACGTTATTTAAGATGTCAATGGTATTTTTGACTTCTATATTTCTATATATTTTGCCAATTTATTACGATAATTTAAAAATTGTGTAAATAAAGACGTTTATATAAATTTTGTTATAATTCTCTAGGGACAGAAATGATAAATTAAGGAAAATGTCAATTGATGACTAGATCACATAATTATATTGTCAATAGTTAGTGCCCGCAGCGCTGTTGCACCAAAATGCATTTATCGCGCGGTAACCGTACATTTTCCGGGATGAAAAGTATTCTACAGTTTGTAACAAAATTAAGTGATAATACTTTGTATGGGCAAGGGCCCGAGCGTCACGAGTTTTCCCATACAAAAGTGAAAACTTGCTGGTACTGCTGCTACTTTCACAGTGAACTCTCTACAAGGAACACGTACACACCCTAAAGTATTATCATTATTTTTGTTACACCCTGTATATCTTTTCCATGGACTCAAAATATCTCCCTGCGAAATTTCAGCATAATCGGTTAAGCAGCGTGAAGAGGTAACAGACAGGCTTTCGCATTTATAATAGTACATAAGTTGATATAGATAATAGCAAACGGTTTCACATTTTCATTTAAATTTGGACGAGCTGTCGGAAAATTTACTTGCAACATAACTTAGTGTGCATATAAATGCCTCTTTGTTCTTTCGCGAACAAAGAGGCATTCTTGTTCTGTTCCGCTGCTCAAATGCAATGTGTTCATGACATTTTTACTGCTGGCGCCGTTTTAAACGAAGCGATAGATTCGAAAAAACTTTATGAAATATCATTTTTAAATTAGGACACACGGAATTTGAACGGTTCCCAAGGAAGAATGTTCAATTAAAGTTCTTGATATTTGATTTGACTTATCAATTTCATTCCATTAATTTGAGTAGATATTATTGTATTATTTCATTATATTATGCGTGGAACTTTTAGCTCAAGTACATATACTTGATATAAAAATAGAGAAATAACTTATTTCATTAGGGCTAGTCAGCCAAATATAATAACCCACCCATGCCTTTTAAACCAACAATACACGTGCTCTATCACGTTATGCGGAATTGTTTTGATACTTGAAGGTCTGGGCGGTCTATTATTAAAATGTCCCACTGTTTATTATTATATAAATAGGTACTCTTTTTAATGTAACACTGTATAAACTCGTAAATAACTTCGGAGGTGACGCTGGGCGACCGTCCAGGGCGCCGGATAAACAGGGGCTTTTTTAACACTACTAGCATCCTGGGCGCCGAAGACATCTCACCTAAAACCGGCACTGTAAAACGACACATGAAATCAGTTAAATTGAATTCTGTATTTGTTTTACCGAGTAGTCTACCGTAAACTAGTAACAACTTTATCAGGTATTTACTATCGCCATGTTTACTAACAAGCGCCAGTTAAATAAATATCACAGACTACTTACACAGTATAAATATGATACAGAAGAGTAGTGGTATCCTTAAAATCAAACTAATTTACAAAGATATGTTTTAAGTGCACGTTACTGCATTGTTTTGAAACTGCGGCTTAGCTTACAAGAGAACCGAGAATTAATTTTTTTTTAATGAAATAAGGGGGCAAACGAGCAAACGGGTCACCTGATGGAAAGCAACTTCCGTCGCCCATGGACACTCGCAGAATCAGAAGAGCTGCAGGTGCGTTGCCGGCCTTTTAAGAGGGAATAGGGTAATAGGGGAGGGTAGGGAAGGGAATAGAGGAAGGTAGGGCCTTCCCTACCTTTTCCCTTCACTTCCCTTTTATAGGAAAGGGTAGGGAAGGGAAAAGGGTAGGGGATTGAGCCTCCGGTAAACTCACTCAACTCGGCGAAACACAGGTTTTCTGTAAGCCCGTAGTATTTCTCCGGTTGAGCCGGCCCATTCGTGCCGAAGCATGGCTAGTGGCTAGTATTAGATAGCCCATTTATCGAGGAAGGCTATGGGCTATATTTTGTCACGCTAAGACTAATAGGAGCGAAGAAATAGAGGAAAATGTGGAAAAACGTGCAAAATTATTTGAAAAGGTCTTGAACGCGCTAATCTCAGGAATTACTGGTCTGATTTGAAAAATTCTTTCAGCGTTAGATAGTCCGTTTATCGAGAAAGGCTACAGGTTATATTTTATTACGCTACAACTAATAAGAGCGAAGAAAAAGAGGAAAATGTTGAAAAAACGGGTGGAAATTATTTGAAAGGGCTTTAGTAAACCCGCTAATCTCAGGAACTAAGAGACTAGGCCTGATTTGAAAAATTCTTTCAGTGTTTGATAGTCCATTTATTGAAAAAGGCTATAAGCTATATTTTATCACACTACGCCTAACAGAATCGAAGAAATAGAGGGAAATGTGGAAAAAACGGGGGAAATTATTTGAAAGGGCTTGTCTCACGAATTAGATTTTTTTTGTTATTTACACACAGATATGAAGTAGACCACGTAAAGGATCATAGTCTTTTTTTTTTGTGGACTAATTTGTCTGTGAAATATCTAACTTACGCGGGTGAAGCCGCGCGGAGCGTCTAGTTTTTTTATATAAAATTTGTAGACCGCGAAGGTCATTTCATGTTTTAAAACGGACCCCGAGTGAAATTAATTGGTGACCCCTGCCCTAAAGTATTTATATCACTTTGTTTTATTACATCCTGTATACTTAATTCCAATAATGGTTTAATTCTCGAGCGCACTTGTTATTTTTTAAACAAAAAACTCGTATCCATGTCACCGTACTTTTGTTTCTTCAATTTTAAGAGGAAGATAAAACCCGTTTAAAATAATTCCGTTGTTCTGTAAGTAGTTAGAATTACCGCAGCGCGCTCCGGATAGTGTTGCTTTAATAACATTAAATGCGCCTTTAATGCTTTTGTTTTGCCGATGTAAATGAGTTTTGGTGATGTTACGCCTTTTTGTAAAACTGGGGAGTTATTTTTTAAAATACCACATCGCCTGATGGTGCTACTTTGAATCCTGTGTGGGATAAGCGTGGTGGCCACAAAGGAAGATCTTCCGACCGAGCGAGGTGTTAGGCTGCGTTTCCACTGAAGCGGAGCGGAGCTTAGCGGTGCCCGAATTGACCAATCGTGCTATTCCAGCGGAATGACAGCGAAGATTTCGAGCATGGTGATTGGTCAATTCGGCACCGCTAAGCTCCGATCCGCTCCACTTCAGTGAAAACGCAGCCTTATGCTCGGTCAGGCCGGAGCGCACGTGATATATTTCAGCTGTCGTATTTATTATATACGACAGCTGAAATATATCAAAGTTTTCTGAGCGCGTCAATATAATTATCATAGACATAATATATACCTATATATTATGTCTATGATAATTATTATATTGACGCGCTCAGAAAACTTCGATAGTGCGATGCAGGAATGTTAGGCGTATTATGGGTACCGCCAAACCTGCGAAAGTATGAAGTAATAAATATACTATACTAATGCAAAATGCATACTTCCATACTAATACTTAAAAGTCTGTCTGTCTGTTACCTCTTCACGTCCAAGCCGCTGACCCGATTTCTCTGAAATTTGCTATGGAGATACTTTGAGTCCCGGGAAAGGACATAGGATACTTTTTAACCCGGATATTTTATGGTTCTCACGCGATAAACGATTTTTGGCGCAACGGAGTTGCAGGCGTCATCTAGTATTCAAATTTATTATTTTACCGGTATTAGAACTTTCCGTTACGAAGTGACGTGTTGTAATAAAAAAAAACTTGTAATATAATAATTATCTCAGGTACATATTTTTATATATAAAAGGAATTTCTAGGAAGACTAATAAGAATATGAGCCACGTGGTATAATGTAATTCGAATAAGAAAATATTGTTTTTCTCGTTCTTATCTTGCTGATAATAATGATTTTGTTTAAATTTTCAAATACGTTTCTGCTTTAGAAAGATGTAAAAATAAATGCTTAATTTGAGAGCGTCTTAGCATTTCAAACATTGACCTTTTGATGCCGGAACTCAAGTGTTGTAACGTAAAAATTTCGTGGCGAAATTTTGGTATTATGTATATACAAATTTCTATCTTATTTCTTTATTTTTCTGTTCTTTATTATTCGACCAGTGATTTTTTTGCAATTCTTATAAGTTTTGTATATTTACTGTACTGTAATATATTTATTTTGTGTATGAATTAACGTTAAATATTTAGCCCTTACATCACAATAATATGTACTAACGTCTATTTATTCGCTGCAAAAATAGCACTTTTTTACTTGGTGAAACGCGAAATTTCAATACCCGAGATTTCAGCTGTTTTCTTACGGAATTTAATTCTCTCAAATGAAATTTAAACCTATTTGTGTGGTTGACAGTGCTATATTAGTCTACGGCGTAGAGCCACTACGGCGTAGCGCTGCTACGGCGTAGCGCTACGGCGTAAAAGTCGCGTAGACTTGCGGAAACGGTGCGGATGTCATAATTCTTTATTTCATTACCCTACAGGTACTTTCTTTGCAAAGATTAAATTTCTTTATTCTTTTGCTTTGACATCTTTATAGCACTTATTAATGCTGTCTCCTAACTTTTTTTCCTCTCAAGGAAGTATAATATCCGACTCGTTTCTGTCATCCCCTAGATGTCTGGAGAGATTTTATTTCTGTGATAATTTTATGCTGTATAAAGAAGTATATTTTACCCGAAGTCTTATTGTGTTTTTATACAAAGGACAAATAATAAGATATAGACTATATTAGATCTCGTAGGTGGACTAACGATTTTTGATTGCAAGACATGTTTTTTTTTTTTTTTTTTTTTTTTTTTTTTATTATTAAATTGGGGCCGTCTATAGACTGTTCGTCCATATCCTTTTTTTGTTATTTTATTATTTAGATTTTTCGCACCAAGGATAATTGAAATAATATTATGAATTTTAATTAATTGTGGTCCATCACGCCATGGACACTTTTTTTATATATATATATATATATATATATATATATATATATATATATATATATATATATATATATATATATATATATATATATATATATATATATATATATATATATGTGTATATGTATATTTAATAGAATAGAGTATAATATGTTATACGTATAATAAATAAATATATACATTTATTGTTTTATAGATTGCATAATAATAATATTAATGTTTTGAACGGTGAGGTCCCAGTCGGTGTGGCGGCCAGTAGATCCGACATTTTCCGATTTCCTTAGATTTTATGCTGCTCCACCCTTTGCCTTTAGATGTTGTGACATTGGCTTGGTGGAGAGGGGTCACTCAAGCTGGGTGGAGTTTCTAGGTTGTTAAAAAGACATCGTTCTGTGTCGAATCTACCCGCCATGTGGCTTAGGACTTTATCGTTCCTGTCTTTTATAGCCATTTTTATATTATAATCTCTTATGTGTTCGGTTGACACCTCCGTGGCTCTTTTTATGAAGCTTGCCACAGCGTCTCCATCAGTGTCAGTGTAATAGACACAGGTGTTAGTGTGCCGGGATATGGCTACAACTGCATGAGGAACGCTGTCATGGATTGCCAGCTTTCGGGACTTGGTCTGTATGATGATCACCGAGGGACTCGTTAATCCCTGAGCTTCATGGATTGTGAGGACGCGAGAGTCCGTTCCCGATCCATAGCCTGTATTAGTGAGGGCTGCTTTCTCCTCTTGTGTGTGGACAAGATACAGGGTATTTAGATTGGTTTTAGGTATTCTTGCAAGACATGTTAGATATTATTATTTGAAGACAAAACCATAATTTGTGCCTACGTTAATAATATTCTTGTTATTATTAATAAATCTGACCAAAATATTATACAAACTACATCCAGCATAAAAGTTATTTAAATTCTTTGTTTTTTTTTTCTTTAAGTACGTTAACATTATTTTATGGGATATTATTAAATGCACATCAGAATAATTTTTCAGCACACTTAACTCCGCTAATTAACTGAATGCATACCAGAAAAACTAATGCTGATCAAAAAAACAATTGATTAACTGAACATGTCCTTCAAAAAAAACTTAAATATCATACAAAACGAGACGACCTTTATAACCGAATTCACACCAAAAATATGGTTCATACATCGGATATAATATTATTTGTAAAATTAAAATTTAAATTGTTTATCAAAAATACTAACTTGCACTCTAAATTGGACAATCTTACAACGGAATTTCTAAAAACGATATCGAAAGGTGCACCACAATAAAATCAATTTCTATTATCAAAACAAGTCTACAAATTGACAAATCGTGCAACTAAAATATTTTTAACCTAACTTTATTTTCTTTTATGTTTCTCTGTTTTACTGAAAAACATATTGGGGCCTCCTCATCAAACGCCGCACTCACTCCTTTGCGCTAGCTCTTCACTCTTTAGCGACCACAGATATATCTTGATCTATTTCTGTGGTAGCGACAAAGATTTTTGGTAATTATGAAATTAAATGAGATATGGTGAAAGATTTTATCATTACAAAACTATATAATTCAAGGATTCTTGATAAAAATTAAGAAAAATTATCAAAATTCACTACTGTATTGTAATTGTATGGGTTAATAAATTCATTAATGATTCTTAAGTAATTAATAGCAATGTTGGCCCAATACAACTTGATTGGGTTAGGTTAGACGGCTAAGGCGGGAGCGTAGCGCAGCGTAGCTCCCGCCAATATCGGTAAGAAACCCTTTGTGCGCGAATCCAACTCGCTTTTTGCCGATTGTTTATTATTATTGTTTATAAACTGATTACCATTCACTGTGCCAAAGTTTAGTCTGATATTTTTTTTATTTATAGATGATTTTTATGTGTTCTTAATTATATGAACATAACAGATTAAATTGGGTTTTATTTAGAATAAATGATGTTCCTAAAAGTAATTTAGGTGATGGTTTTCCTTTAAAAAGTTGTAGTATGTTTGTTGAACTAAGAAATTGTTAGATATACTATTTTAATAATAGTTATTCGTTCAGTAAAACAGTTTCGCAAATAACTCTAAATAGTATGCTGAATTCGCATTATTTAGGGTGCATAATTAGTGTGCAAGTCAGTCAGTATTTTTGGTGAAACTTACAAATATAATGATCGAGAAAAGGGATATTGATTTAAATACATGCCTTATTTTATTATCAGTCTATAGTATCCGATTGTTTCCCAAAACTAAATTCAACAAACCTGATGTATCAGATATATCAAAAAAATGTAAAAAATTCTAAACGATTTTGTCGATTTCTCATTATGGACTCCACCATTATTGAGAGCATCGTTAAAATCGTAAGAGCCGCGCGTTACGCGCATTAAAAACCTGTTATAATTCCCAGCTCCATGAATAAAACATTTTTATGTATCCTTTTATCCTGTTAATTCGGGAGAAATTTTAACACAAATACTAAGAAATCCACTTTGCGATAAGGAAAAAAAGTATAATATTATAATGTCACGTGCAGAATCATAAACGATACTTTAACAATTTCCAGCAAATTTTCTTCTCTGAATGTTTTTTCAATACTTATTTTATGCTTGTAATATTTTTCTTTTTTCCGTATTTTGATAATCCAGAAGAATAGTTAAATCGATCAAAATAAAATAACAATAATAAAAACAAAGTAACGCTGTCATTTTAACCACGTTTTTAAATGTTTACTAAAGATAAATAATAATATCTAATACAAATTAAAATACATACTTTAAAAAATAAAACTTATTTACTAAAGACTTATAATATGTGATAGATATTTTTGAATTCAATATTTTTTTGCCTTTTTTTTGCGCCTGTTCTCTGCTTATGAAGTAAAAGAATAAAGATTATTTTCATGACTTCCAAAGCAGAGAACAGGTTGTAAAATCAAAAATAAGCATTTTAATTACTTCAACTATTAATTTGTAACACAATATCATTTTGCAAATAAAGAAAAAAATTCCAACTTTATTTTATCAAAAACAAATCCATTGTTTCCCCTCAATATTCCTCAAAAAATTCACTTACTTGTAACCAACGAGGAAAGCAATACACAGTCATAAGTCCACACACAACATTGTCACAAAGTTACGTGTTCACCGATACAGCTGGGAGTGCGACGCGACGCGACCATCCCCGCCCGAGGTCTGGTAACTACTGACACTCGTGAGCTTCCTTTGAGAATATGGGGATTTTGGAAGCCACTTCTTTAGGTGGAATGAACATTTTTTAAGGAGGAGACTCTGTTCAGACTTTTGGGCAATGAGTCGGTGCGCGCTGCGGGTTTGCTGGTGCGTTTTGGTCGGCTTCAATGCGACGCGTTGATGCAATGGGATGCATTGACCGCCTGTTCGAATTTTGAATGTCTCATTTGAAGTTGCATCACTACGCCTCGCGACTTTGCAATGTGAATTGACCCTTAGACACCCTCTTACTTTGATAAATATTATTGTAAGAGGCATTGGTAGCTACGCTGCAGTTTTGTATCTACCGGTGTCATACTGTAATTACGTAATAAGTGGTAAGTAGTAATTTAGTGGTAAGTAATATTTCTTGTATTTTGTGTTATCAATAAAGTAGAACATAAATCACTGATTAGGTAAATAAATACGTATTAAGTATATAACGTTTATGAATGTATTTTAAGTAATCTACATATTAATATTAATACGCGAGCTAAAAACTTTGGATCCCATTTGACAAAAAACGCGGAAACGTAGGTGATTGAAATTTTGCACAGCTATAGTTTATATGGTGAAGGAGTGCATCGATCTAATAATTATTATATTGAAATTATACTTTTATCATAATTTTTTTTTACAAATAAAACATTACACACACTACAACACACCCACTAGGAGATCTTGATTGACAAGCCTATAAACACGAATTGTACTCTTTTATTTATGGTTGAAGTCTGTTGTCAAATTGAAAATCGATTTTTTTTATTGAATCTTAAATAATGTTAGACAATTATTACATGGCCAGTCTGTCATCATTTGACTTCATTAATCTGAGACTGTCGCAGGAATTATGTTTTAAAAGTAAAGTCAATATTTTGACAATAGAATATCAATAGAAAAGTGTTGAAATTTGAAACTTATAATTCAATTTTTTGTTTGAAGTCGAATCTCTAGTTTGGTTGAATTATACCACTTAAAAATACAATTAATTACTATAAAATTTGGACTATTGCACTTATCTTATTTTTTATTTTACCTACTCTTTATAATTTATTCTAATTTTATTTTTCGTTGTGTATGTAAAACTAAAGTCAAAGAAAGTGTTAGAAAATACCAAACGAAACGCTCGAAAATGTTTTCTGAACCTTGTCCTTTTCTTGGTATCTTTCCATTCATGTGCATTGTGCACTTCGTAATAAAAAGCAGCGTTGTCTGCATAAAGAGAAACAATTTGATAAAACAACACTCAGTCGCATCTGCACTCGACGAATAAAGCCCTAACTTGTTTCAAAAGACTTACATCTTTTGTGTCCCAAAGGCTTAAAATTGCGCATGCGGCGTGTGCGTTAAAACTTTGTCAATTTAATCTTTTCGATTTTAAACTAGCTGCCCCGGTAAACGTTGTTTTGCCATATAAAGTATTTCCGATTTTGCCCATCATATTTTTATTGAAGTGACTAAATAAGTATGACATCATGACAACTTCCATCGCCATGCCGTCGCACAAAAAAAGCATTCTGTCAATTCTATGTCAAATGTCATAATTTTACATCAAATAAGTTTATACATATTGCCCAGATAGAGCGCTAATATTAGATTAGAAATAATAATCTTAAATTTTGTAATTTTCCACCAAAGAATAAGTGAAATCGGTCCAGCCGTTTACGCATGATCTCGTGACCAAGGAATTTATGGATTCATTTTTATTTATATAGCCATAGACTAAGGAAAAATAGATCTGACTTCTTTGAGATATAGGGGATTTTTGTTGGTTTCATTGTAGTGTGTTCACACTATCCACTTTCATCTTCAATTTTCGTCATCTTCTTTCATTGAACTTTCATTTTGGCGCATTCAATAATTAAATGCGTCAATGACCGCAACGCCAACATAGTAATTTTTGTTCAGTTGCAGGGTCTGTCAGCTTATTGTAACATATGTACGACGAGAACACTTTACTGGGTGGAATATGTGCGGCTTATTTGGTCATAAGAAATTCAAAAAAAAGAACAAAGCGAAAGTTTTGGATACAGTCAGAGCGCATGCGTCGCTGGCATGCCTCACGTGCGCTGTTTTCGCTATAACGCATGCCCTTGATAAAAAAAAATAGGCACAGTGTGGACATAGCTATTGAATATTGATTTTAATGGGTATTTAAGCACTTTGAGTGTTTCAGGCAAGTAATAGAATTAAATTGTATAAATATTTTACATTAAAATTATACGATCATAGCAACTTGCCGGCCTTGCTGCAAGCGTCCATGAGCGACGTAAAATCTTTCTATTAAAATCGATTTATTAATTAACCTAATGTTCCTAAAAATGTATCTATAGTTTTTTTTATAAAATAAGGGGGCAAACGAGCAAACGAGTCACCTGATGGAAAGCAACTACCGTCGTCGCACACACGCAACATTAGAAGAGCTGCAGGTGCATTGCCGGCCTTATTATATATTTTAATATATAATAAGGCCACTGGCCAGCAATGCACCGGAAATAGTACTTAAAAAATAAAACCGACTTCAAATTCTACGTAATGAAGAATTAAAATTCCCTATCTCAAAAACTACGGAATCGATTTTGATGAAACTTGCAGTATTCCCTAATTTTAACCATACCTGGTACAATAAAAAGAAAATCACTTAAATTGGACTTGTAGTTCCGGAGATATGCGTGCACTAGCATAAAAACATACGTACATACATACATTTTTGAAATTTGGTACATTTGTTCAGAAGCTGATATAGATTAACATAGGCAAAAACTGGGCAGTTCTGGAAATATTACACACAATTAATACAAATACAAAAATCTTAATTCACCATGATAATTTTACAAACATTTTAATACATACGCGTCGAATTGATAACCTCCTTTTTTTGAAGTCGGCTAAAAATTAGATGGAAGCTCAGTGGAGCTTTCTTTTCCTTAGTAAATGACAAACGTTTCTTACGCGCTAGTACCACTCAACTCAACTAGCTCATCGGAACGAAAATAGCTCGATAGCTCGAACTAATCTCACCGCTGTAATCCAGCGGAACGTCCGATCCAGCTGGTATCAAACGTCGGTATGTTGGTATTACAAGATTTATAAGGACTTCACTAAATCTGTGGGAGTGGGAGTTTTGGCCATGATAATGTACTTGACTTAAGATTCGGCGTATGATCATGCATAACGTGCTTAGTGCTAAGTTTGCATTCAAAGATATTGGTTTATATTTTAACAAGAGTTTGTCTTTATTCTTCTTTAAAAAATCGGCCAAGTGCAAGTTGGAGTCGCCCATGAAGGGTTCCGCAGCAACAATAAGGTTTATTTTTTATGAAATTAAAAGGGTAATTTACTTTTATGTTTCAGTTATATAATGAAAGTTAATTTAAGGTTTACCATATTATGTGACGTATAAAGAAGCTACTAGCTAGATCTCGTTCAAACCAATTTTCGTTGATAGCTTTTATAGTAATGTATATCATATAATTTTTTAGACTTATCATGAATTTAGAAATTAGAGGGGGGGGGGACACATTTTACCACTTTGGAAGAGTCTCTCTCGCAAACTATTCAGGTTAGAAAAAAAAAAATATTTGGAGATTTTTATAATGTCCACACAAATATGAAGAAAGCAATCAATAATAACTTTAATTGTCATACGTGAATTCACTTTATAATAAACAAAACAAAGCGAACAAAGAGCGATAAATTCGCTTACAAGATATGATATTAGGTGAGACAAGGAGCACTCTTTCGAACGTTTATACAAAGCTATGAATAACAATTTAGAGAACACTCAGAAGTTTGTTCCGGAGTGCCCAACTCACAATGGTCTCACGTGGCGCTACGAAATCAAGATAATAGAGAGCTCCTCCAACTTGATATACAATGAAGATGGTAATGAATTTTGTTTGTTTATCACCATTGTTCGCGAAATTGTGTATTGTCACATAAATGGTTTTTATTGTTCGTAAGGTGTTCGCAAATATTTTTCTGTAATGTTGTTACATATTAGACTCCTGTTTGTTTTTGTTTCATTCGTTCTTTACTACAACCAGTTCAAAAGTTTATTTGTTGAATTTCATAATCACTTTTCTGTCAGTGCATTGAAATATTATGTTCTTAAGTACTCCGATATTATATTTAGTTCATATTATGTACTCCGATATGTTCGAAATTGGAGTAATATTATGAATTTACAGAAAAGTGATTTAAATTATTCAACAGAGAATTTAAAACAAAAAATTGGCATTAACAATAAGCTAAGCGAAAAAATATAATCATACCGTTCTAATTAACTGTGGAAATGTTTCAATTTTTTCTCTATTCTTTTACTGCCACATTAAACTTGTCAGTCATAATATGTGCTGTCATGGCAGTAGGTATATCAGGTTAAATAAAGCCCAAGCAAAGCAGCGTCAGGTTAATGGAGTATAGTCTATTTTTGTAGACGGTATTTTTGCATAACTCGTATTATACACGTTTATAGAGGTTTTCAGTATAGAATTTTTAAAATTTCCATGAGAAATATTATAAAGTCTTTAACACTTTTACTTACCTGCGTCAGGAAACAGAAGTTACTTTAATCATTTCAGTAACGCGACACATTACATAATATTATAACAAATTAATTGTTATTTTATTTCGGAAAATTGAATAACTAGTTAAAAACTTTTCTTGTACCCGTATTACAAATAATCTGTGGTTTTTAAACTTATTGTACCATCGAGGAAATTCCTAGGCAGTTGACAGACCAACGTCTGTTTGGTCGGATCATGTCAATTCAATGTAAATTATGATCTGGGCTGGGTTTGACGTAACTCGACCAAACTACACGTAGGTCCCCCATCTGCCTGGGAATCAACTTCCTCGATGTTACATTATCTTTCTCGCATAGCAATCATTATTTACAAAATCCAAAATCCGCATTTAAAAACGCGCCATGTTTTATTATACCCATAATAATTCACGCTAATGTTACCGTGTAAGCACAACAAAAGCCCAGGTTAATTGCATGCAGTGTTTAACTTAATTAACGCGTAATGACATTTTATAATTCACTTCTGTTATTTATGAATGCGTCATTGTCATTTTGAACGTTAAAAACAGATGAATTTGGAAGTTTTTTTTCGTTAAAAAGTAGGGTGTTTAAGCTCTATTGGCCCATGATGGACAAACATAGGCAATTACAAATCTGTAGGACCATATTCGTCTATAATTGCCCACGATCGACATCGACTGTGTATAATGCAGACAGGTACGTAATCATGGTAATAATTATAATGTATGTAAATAATATGCGTCATTAAAATTCCATTTGATAAATCCATTTAAATACGCCATTGAAAATATTATTTGTCAAAAACTTTGAAGATGGGCCGAGTCTTGGACATAATATTACGAGTAAAAAGCAGTATTTAAACTTTAGGAAAAGCGCCCACTGTTAGAGCACCCCCGGTACTCCATCTCATTCATATCTTATATCTTTAAACGAGCATATATATATATATATATATATATATATATATATATATATATATATATTCTTTTTATTCCTTTTTCTTATCTTTTAGTTTTATTCGTGTTTTATCGATAATCGATAAACTGAAAAATATGACTCTTCCTGACATCTATTGGCGAATAATAATACTATTTTGTTTTTGATAGCAACTAATTGTTTTAACGACCAGCAGATGGCGTTATTAAGTAACAAGAATCAATGAGTGTTTGCTATACCAAGAAAAGTACGGTCATCCAGGTACTTTTTTAACTTATACGAGTATATACGTCTCCTATTAAATTATGTAAAATATTTTTTTTGATCTATATTCGTACGGAACCCTTCGTGCGTGAGTCCGACTTGCGATTGGCCGATTTTTTTATTATGTTTAAAATGTACGTGTTGTTTTATTATTATTTTGAATGTTAAGATTTCTCGCATTTTCTTCGGAAAATAACTGTACAAATCGGACGTCCACGTGTATGCCTAATGATGATCACCAAGCAACAGACATCCGTCGCTAAGCAACTAATTACCAATTAACCTATCCTAAAAAAGTATAATAGTTCCTACTTTATGCTGAACTAAATGACGCCCGCAACTTGCGCCAAAAATTGTTTATCGCCCTGGAACTGTACATTTTTCCGGGATAAAAAGTATCCTTTCTCCTTTCCCGGGACACAAATACCTATCTCCATACCAAATTTCAGTAAAATCGGTTCAGTGGTTTGGGCGTGAAAAGGTAACAGACCCACTTTCGCATTTATAATATTAGTATGAATGTTGGTGACGATTAGCTTTTGGTACATAATATTCGAATAAAAATGATATTAAGATATTAATTTAAATAAACTTTAAACTGTCGTGCATCTAATTTGTATGATAATTTTGAATTATGTCTCTAAATTTACTTAGTCTGTGATGACTGGAAGAATATAAGCTCTTAAGTCACGCGATCTACATTTCACGAACTGTATAATTAATGCTTAGATATTCACGGTGGGCATTAGGGCCTTCGCCAACTGCGACTTTTAATAGCGATGCAGTCGCACGACTATGTTACATGTAATATGTAAATATTATGTCCTTATATAATATGAAATTGGCGTTTTGTATTAAAAAAACGGAGGGACGAGAGTCAATAAATTCTTTGAATGCGATTTGGACTGCTACATCAGAGTTGAATTTTTTTCCTTGCAGGAAGTTATACGAATTCTGAAAAAAAATGGGAATCTGTTGGAGCGAGGTCCGGGAGTACGGTGGATGTCGCAGACATTCCAATTGCAGCTCCTCCAGTTTTGCGGCCATCTGTTGTGCAGTGTGTGGTCTAGCGTTGTCCTCAAGAAGCAGTGGCCTAGAGCGATTGAACAGCCTTGTTTGTTTAGCAGCTAGTTCTTCCATCATGGTTTGCAGTCGCTGACAATAGATATATGCCGTAACCATTTGGCCAGATTTTAGAAAGCTGTAGTGAACGACACCGGCACTAGTCCACCAAACACTCACAAGTAACTTTTTCTGAGTAAATTTTCGCTTAGGGCAGAATTTGGTTGATTCTCCAGGCTACAGCCGATTATTCGCTTCCGATTATCGTAAAGGATAAATTTTTCATCACAAGTAATGATCCGATTTAAAATCCCTTAATTATTGTGTCGGTTGAGCAATGTAACGCAGCAGTCGACGCGTGTTTTATGGTTTTCTTCACTCAATTCATGAGGTTTTTTTTTTCAACAAAAGTTGAAAAAGTTTTTTTTCAACAAACGAATGTACAAGTTCTTATTATGTTAGGATCTAACTGCGAGTGGCCGCGGTTATCCCCACGCGTCTAAAACAGTAAATCCAGTTTGCCACGTCCCAAATAAACGACAGTCAATTTTATGTAATTTAAGAGTTGCCCTGGATGTGAATGTACAAACCATTTTATCAAATAATCTTTTCACTGTATTTTTTTAACGTTTTGCAGAAACAAGTTACAATTTTTTGTTTGTTTAGAGTTAATAAAATTTAGTGGCAGGCTTTCGTAGTTAATGGAATGTTTTTTTTTGTTATTTTAGTCATAAAATATTTGAGAGCCACTTGGTGGTTTATATTTTTCTGGTTTATCTTTTAATGACTCAACAGTAGCGTAACACGGATACTAGCCCCCGGTTTCTGAAAGGCCTGTCAAATCACTGATCAACTAACACTGCTGGTGCTGTTTATTTTGGCATGGATGTCAAATCAGTTTGAGTTTCTGATACATTGATCAGCCGAAAATTAACTAATCTATGATCATTTTTAATTTGACCAGCGATTTGTTTGTTTTCATTGATTGCTTCACTATTAACTATCAATAATGCAAATTAAATGTCAAAAGAAGGAATTGCAGACTGTCATTGCTTTCGAAAATGTTCTGGGAATTTTAAATCTGATACTTTTTGAAACTCTGATCAGACGAAAATTAAATAATCTGTGATCATTTTGATTTGACATATGCGATTTGTTTATTTTCGTTCATTTGTCAGAATTCCGAATTTCAATTTTTTAGACGATACCTATCGAATCCTAATTCTTCATTTTAGAAATGAAATTGATTATAATATACATTTTCTGCAAATAAAACGAGTATTGCAAATAAAACAGTTTATTTGCATAATCGACGTATTTTTTACGAATTTTTATAAAAACTTCATAATAAATGTGTTTACGAACCTTATAGTAACTTTGGTTAAAAGAGAAAATGTAGATTAACATAAAAAATCAATTGAATTCATAAGTTAATTCACCCACAATTACCGATTAGTTGACACAGCTTTTGACAAACCTTTAATCTATGATTACGGCTTGACAAGCGTTTCGGAAACCCAAAATTGCGGTTGACATATCATTCTCGAGTCAAATTGAACAGCTACCGTCAACTGACGCGCTGATCAAATTAAACCAACTAACCGTGCTTCTAGCAACCCAATTGTTACTTGACAAGAGATTTAACAGGCGATTAGTTAATTTTAGTGTTAATCTGCCTTTCAGAAACCGGGTGTAGTTCTATTAGAGGAACAAAGGGAAATTTGCCAACAATGTCATTACTTTCGTTCACATAATGTACGAAAATAAAACAGCTAATTATAAAATTGGAACCTTCTCTGAAAATACGTTTAATATAAAATTTCGGACCTTTTGAGCAGAGAAGCCTTTCAAATTTCATTTAACGTTGGAAAGGCCGGAGTCGGTGTGTTGTGTCAGGGAAAAACTTGGAAAAGTCTCGCCGACAAAGAGTTGTGAAAATGCTAACTTTGGGATCCCCAAAAAAACTGTGGACACTCCGGACAAGTTTGGTCTTTAACACAATTTTATGAATGTTAAATTCTAAGCAAAGAATCCGGTATCACGAAAACTGTTTTTCCTAACTTGTTTGGGTATTAGAAAGGCTTAAGTTTTATCAAAGTGGAAAAAGTTTGTTGATTTATGGCTTAAATTATACTAGTATCGGCTCTTGAAGTACGTTGTAGTAATACAAAATATTTTTTTATTTTGCTCTTGTTCTTTTTGGTAAAAAAAATACTTATGTTGATGAGTTAGTAACGATAGCTGCAACCGTGGGTGCCGATGAAAGGAAATTAAAAAAAAAATACCTTATTAATTATAAGTTTTACATTAATTAAAAATACTAATTACGAATTACAAATTAAGAGTGATTCCCTACTGAAGTTAAGTAAAAGAATGAGGTCCTCTGCTGGTTGCACGATGGTGGTGGCCGCTTCAGCTGAGTTGAATATTCCCTCCAGCGCGGCAAAGCTGTGTGCACTTGGGTTTCTGAATATTAAAATAAAGGTGTGTATACACTCATTATATTGAAGCGTATCGGAGTTAGGATGGTGTCACAAGTTATAGCATTACATAATAGTTTTATTTTTTACCAATAATATTATAAGATTTTTTGACTTAATAGGATGACCCACAGTAGAGATTTTGTTGTTTTTCTGGTATTGTTTTAGCCTCCGTGGTCTAGAGCGTGGCTCTTGACTCGGAGGTTGTGGCTTCGATTCCCGCGTTTGAAACGTGTTATTTCCAAGTTTGGTTAGGACAGTGCAGGCTGATCACCTGATTGTCTGACAAGTAAGATGATCCATGCGTCGGAAGGGCATGAAAAAAGGCGGTCCTGCGCCTGATCTCTCGCCGGTTGTGTCGGTCTTCCGTCCCACTGGGTTATGAGAGTAAAGGAATACAGAGTGCTGTTGTGTACTGCGCACACACTTGGGTACTATAAAATTACTCCTGCGTAGCTGGCCTAGTTTCAATGAAACCGGCCACCGTCGCCGAAACCGGTGTGGGAGCTATTATTATTGTTTTAGCTTTCAAAGGTAGTGGTTGTAACCATACACAATTTATGGTCTTATTCCATACCACCACGCGGCTCCAGCTACATACAGTAAGCGGAACATAGGCAGTTTTTTGCCACGGTGATATGTACAACTGTCTATGTCCGACACTGGTCTAGCCTAAGTCCTAAGGAAAGCATAATAACACTACTTCAAAACGACCAAACAAACCAGCTTTCCGTTTGTAATATTGTAAACGAAAAATAATTAGTCAAAAGGCTTTACCTGCGTACAACAATCCAAATTCACTGGTATACAAAGTAAACCGTATTCCAAAACTATTCTAATATACCGAGCTACTAATATTGTTTATAGGAAGTTGAGTTTATTTAATCTAACCTTTATTAACACAGGAACTTGTAGTAAATAATAAACACGAGGCAATATTATTGCATGCACTTACTTTAAGCTGGTTCTCTTTGCTTTGCTTCCTACCTGCCTTTATTGCCTTATCTTATCTTATATATATAGGCCTTATCTTATACATATAGGTACCAGAAATATTTAGTTAATGTTGATACCTTTAATAGTTTTCAAGGTACAGTACTATATTTCCATACACTTACTATAATAATATTATAAATGCGAAAGTGTGTCTGTCTGTCTATCTGTTACCTCCACACGCCGTACCCGCTGAACCGATTTGGCTGAAATTTGATATAAGTAGATAATAGATAATAATATCTATGGATGCTTCACACCACGTCAGTCTAGCCCCATGGTAAGTACCTGAAGGACTTGTGTTACGGCTACCAGACAACGGCTATAAATTTAATACTTTTTATACTTTACATATATTTAAGTAAAAGCAATATATGTGTATTATATAATTTTTTAATATATGATACACATATTTAATGCACATCCAAGACCCAGGAACTTTTTTTGAAAAACTTTTTGTTCCGTCGGCGGGATTCAAACCCGCGACTCTCGGCTTGAGCTACCAACAGCCCACCAACTGAGCCACAGAGGTCGTCATAGATATACTTTAAGTCCCGGGAAAGAACTTAGGATAATTTTTATCCCGGAATAATGTATGGTTCATACATTATATATAGCTCAAGCCGAGAGTCGCGGGTTTGAATCCCGCCGACGGAACAAAAAGTTTTTCAAAAAAAGTTCCTGGGTCTTGGATGTGCATTAAATATGTGTTTTACGTAGCACGTAGCAATGACATTTTGAAGAAGTTCAAAAAACAAAAATATTGTCTGTAGAACTCCTTGACGCGCACTGATGATAATTATTGTTTCAAACATTTTTTACAACGCAAACTATATTTTTTATGCTTTGTAATTTTTTTACCGTTCTTACAGTTCTGTCGTTTGGAGAGTTTAATTGAAAACTAAGAAACGCAACGGACACGGGCAAAAGCTAAGGAAAATGGTTAACGTTTTCTTGGAGACGTTATCAAAGGTTTCTGAGGGAATCTGAGTGACTCTGCACTCCCGGCGGAGCTCGGAGTTATGAGCTATGTGCAGTGAGCTCGTTAGTACATCCTGACTGTAATGACACGGTCTTCAATTGGATTTGCATTTCCTTTTAAATATAATGTTTCAGTTTTCTATTATTTGTAATTCTAATATTATATTTTTTTAAATAAAATTATGCCTTGGTTCAATATTTAAAGGGATATCTCGCACTTTAATCTTTTATACGATTATAATATATAATAATCGATTTCTCGGCAAGGAATTTTCCAATAACCCTTAAATCAATTTTAGGGATTTTTTTATTGAAGAAAAACATTTCAGATAGATTTTATACTTCCTAAACAATGTTTTTCTTATTCAACTCCTAGCCAAAATTATTATTGATCTTCCAGTTACCAAGGTTTATAAAACGAAAAAATTTAACCTCGGAAATTTTCTTTTAATGCATGCACGTATATTTTAATACTTTGAGGGTGTATATTTTAAATTATTAAGTAAATAAAATGCAGAAAATTGATGTATTTCGTTAAGACAATAATATTATGACTATCATATTCGACGAAATGGTTTATTATTACTGAAAGTAATATAATATTTTTGATAACATTAGAACAATTTCGTCGAAGGAAATTCATTACAATATTGCTCGGAATATAATATTTTCTCATTACAAGCATCATAAAAAATATGATACATAGTTCTCGGCGGGTGAAATACTACGTGACTCACGTCTCGAGGGAAGTGAGTAACTTTTATCCGAAATCATGAAAAAATTAGCTGAATATTGTGTTGAGTGCGTGACGTACTTTATCGTACGCTTGAAGGGTGAAGGCGTATCGAATCGAATTTTAGGTTTTTTGGTGTACAGAGTAGGAGCTAGAGGGAAGTGAGCATGCAAAATATGAGTGACGAATTCGCTTTTCGCAAGTGTAAAATCGCTAATGGATTTAGGAGAAGAAGGACAAATAATAAGAATGTGAATCTTGCCGGTAAATTTTTAGGTCCAATTTTTTACACCTCCTTCTCATTTATGCAAAGGAAATGTATTGAGTTTATGATGTAAAATTATTTTAAGTACTTAGTTATTATTATTTCCGTAATAAAATTATTTTTTTAGTATTAATTGGTATAGCGGAAACAGAAATATGTACACAATCTGTGAAAATTTCAGATGTCTAGCTAACT
The DNA here is from genome assembly GCF_905147365.1 of Aricia agestis. Taxonomy (NCBI): domain Eukaryota; kingdom Metazoa; phylum Arthropoda; class Insecta; order Lepidoptera; family Lycaenidae; genus Aricia; species Aricia agestis. The sequence goes on along the minus strand of NC_056408.1, from coordinate 6,962,350 downwards.
GTTCTTGAGATACAGCCTGACAAACGGACAGACATGAAAGCCTTAGTAATTGTGTCCCATATTTTACCCTTTGGGTACCGAGCCCTAAAGGTGTTTTTGGTTGTAAAGAATTAAAAATGGATTTTACGAGTATTTAACTCGGTATCGTTTTATATTACATTCAAGTAGACAAAAAAATATAGTTACTTTCAAGTACTTAATATAAACAAATAAAGTTTTTTTTTTATGAAATAAGGGGCAAACGAGCAAACGGGTCACCTGATGGAAAGCAACTTCCGTCGCCCATGGACACTCGCAGCATCAGAAGAGCTGCAAGTGCGTTGCCGGCCTTTTAAGAGGGAATAGGGTAATAGGGGAGGGTAGGGAAGGGAAGGGAAGGGAATAGTTGAGGGTAGGGAAGGGAATAGGGTAGGGGTTAGAGTATTGGGCCTCCGGTAAACTCACTCACACGGCGAAACACTGCACAAGCGCTGTTTCACGCCGGTTTTCTGTGAGAACGTGGTATTTATCCGGTCGAGCCAGCCCATTTGTGCCGAAGCATGGCCCTCCCACGTATAAAATATGATGTGCTACACATAAGTCTTGGGGTTTGTGAAACCCCACGTGGTTCGGGGTATGACTATTACCCACGTGGTTCACGGAGGGTAAAAGTTATCAAAAAGTTATTTATAAAATTTTATAAAGATATTCTGCACCATATTGATTAAATATAATTTTATATAACTGCTTACAAAGTTCTTACTTTTATAACAAAGCCTTCAGTGGGCGAGTCTTGCTTGCGTCTTTTCGGTTTTTTGCATCATTTATACGTTATTTTTGGACGTCTAAAAGTCAATCAATAAAAACTTATAGAGAGTGATACAATAAAACGTGTAAGATTATTTCATAACAACAATTTATTTATACGTTTTTGTGTCTTATTATTATGTCTTAAGTCATAACTCGTTTTTTATTTTCTACACAGAATATTAATAATTGTCTATAGCGTCGATATACGTAGCGTGGATCTTTTCCAACCTGGGGTATATAAAACTCTTTACTGTTTCGCCCCATGGGTCGGTCGTTTAAATAATGTAGCGAGTGATTTTAGCAAGGTTGATATCGGAAAGCAATTAATTTGGGAATTGGCCGGCTCCTGCGGTACACTGGCAACACAGCGGGCACACAACCCCCGCATGTGCTCGTCATTTAATTCCGCTGATCGCGTGTTTGTCCGCCATATTTAAATTGAATCTGCGCGCAAACAAAAATTTTAATACGCTCAAGATGAGATTTACTCTGTTTACTCGAGTAGATATAGTAAGTTTGCAAGTAATCGTATAGATTTTTATGGGTTTCTAGTCTAACACTTACACCCGAACTAAGTGATATTTAATTATGATTAAACTTCTATTTAATGAAGAGTTTGACAGTAATTAATGTTGATGGGGCTAATGGGGCTTATTACGTTTGGCAAAATCTTATAACAATTATGAATTATTTAAGTAAATAATGTTCGTCGCTGAGTGCGGCAGAAAAAGATATTTTTTCAATATCAGTCAATAGAATAGGTACATGTATTGTGTTTCTGTAAATAGTATCATGATATTCTGTTGATGTTGATGTTCTTCTATGTAAATTATTATAAGTAAAAAAATATTCTTTAAGTATTTAAAGTGTTAAGCTGGAACACCAATTTTCCTTAAACTACTAAATTAATGTAGGTATTTTTGTCAAAAAATAAATGGAACTTGTAGGTATATAAATATGGTAATGTAACTAAATACTCAATATTCTTCGTAGTCTTTACACAAAAAACCTATTTATTGAGAATCATCCGCTAAAACAATTTTAGGACAGAACCCGAGGGAAACTCAGATAATAAGGTTTTAATGTTTTATATTAAAAATTGATGCTGAAGGCTAATAAAATATTTATTTCAAAGAGAATATCGCTATTTGCGAGAATCTAACACATTTCAAAATTACTCGCTTTATAAAATGTCTGGTATTCGCTTTTTATACAACAGTAAGACGTTCTAGGTAAGTAAGTGTAGATTATATATTCTTTATTTATGAGCGTATTGAACTTTGGTGCTCTTGGACATAAAACAGTAAAAAATGCGCATTTGCCCAATTTTTTTTTTCTTTAAGATGATTCGGCAAAGATTTAATTTATAACAAAATGGATTCCAGTCAACACATGCTTATTCCTCGATCATAAAAGAAATCAGATCCAAATTGGTTAACTAAGTGTACAAGAGATTTTACAAAAAAGAAAGTTGATATATGGAAATCATGTACAATTAAATTGTTTCTTTAGAGAAAATGTGAAGCTAGTTTCGTAATATCCTAGCTAACATCGTAAGAACCAATTATTTTCACTACATTAATCAACTTAGTAGGTTCCCATTATATACTAATTAAATCAAGACGCAAACACTGAGAGCGAGCCTCGTTACAACTTTCTTGTTTGCTATTCAACTCTAATATTTCTACTAGAAAGAACTTTATAGTTCAATAAATATGTGTATCGCGCGGGAACCGTACATTTTCCGGGATAAAAAGTATCTTACGTCCGTTCACGGAACTCAAAGTATTTCCGTTTCAAATATGACATTTGAGCTAAATCAGTGTCATGGTTTGGGCGTGAAGAGGTAACAAACAGACAGACACCATTTCGCATTACTATATTTTTTTTTTATTTATGTAATTTGGGGAAGTCTATGGGCCCTAAAAAAAGATATGCCATAGCCCAATAGGGCTATGGCATATCTTTTTTTAGGGTTCCGTACCCAAAGGGTAATAAATTATAAACAAAAAACATTTTGAAGAAAAGCTTTTATTTAAATAGTCTAAAAAGAAAAAAATAAATTTCTCCTTAAAAATCCTCCTCCTTAATATTATAGTGCACAATTTGCTTGATAATAAAAGCTTGTCGCGCGATTTGTAAATAAACTACATATGTAGTAGGTACCAATTTAACTGAGTACTTCATTAATATTATACATATATTTTTTTATAAATTTATCAAGTACTGATAGATTAATAAGTCTCGCGACAAGCATTTATTATCATGAAAATTGTACAATATAATATTGAGGAGGAGGATTTTCAAGGAGAAATTTATTTTCTTCTTTTTAGACTATTTAAATAAAAGCTTTTCTTCAAAAAGTTTATGTTTATAATTTATTTTTTGTTTTTTTGTTATCTCTGGCTAGATTTCTGCATGACTAAAAAGAAAATTTTCATTTAACAAAAGTGACCGGATTCAACCGAGTATTTTATGAAACCCGGCTGTCAGTCACGTCATTTCACGTCACGTCACGTGACGTCACGTAAAGTCACGACACGACACGTAACGTCACGTCACGATGAGCCCTTTCATTTGATACCCATATTGCAGAAATGCATTAAAATAACTATTCCCTTATCTTGGATGAGCCGCCATATTAGATGTGGAATGACATTACATTCGTTATCGAGTTACTCTCAAAAAGCCCTTCCATTTAATACCCATATTGTAGGACTGCATAGAACAATAATTATTTCGCCATCTTGTATGGTCGGCCATATTGGATTTAGAGTGATGTCACATACCATATCGTGCATGGTCATACAAAGTAAACGCGACTGCAAAATTTCAGCTCAATCGGTTAAATATGAGTTCCAAAATTCCACCGTAACATACATACTTACATACATACAGTGCAATAAAAGCTTTTAAAAAAGGTCGACCCTATTACTAAGACTTCGTTGTCTGTCCGTCTATCTAATTTAATATCTTATGTCTTTAAACGAGCAATTATATATATATATATATATATATATATATATATATATATATATATATATATATATATATATATATATATTGGATCGTCAGCGGTATTAGAAACTGATTCAATGGCCATGGAATAATATTGCATTCATCCTCCATGATTGTGGGCGTACATTAGTTGCTGAAATGAAGCTGTGATTAACCAGATATCGTCAGATTTGGAGCTCATTCACAATCTGAGCATTTTCCAGATGATGGTTGTCACCTATCAAAATGTCCATCGTCAGTTAGACAGCGTCACTCAAAACCCCATCCGGTACTGGCCGCTCCAACAGATAACATACATTATGAAACTCATCTTAAAATAAGTTGCCAATAGACAAGTTTATCGCGCACGCTGTTACCGCCGTCCTGCATTTCACACGTCCTCGTGTGTCCTATCTCCAAGCCAGAAACCAACAAAATGAACACTTTATGCTCCTTTACTATACGCTCGGCCAAACTGACCATACTGGATTCTTATAACATTAGCATAGATTCAACAACATCTTGTCTGTCATGATAAAACTTTGCAAAATAAACAAACTGTGATAAACAACTCAAAATAAATACCATCAACATTACCCATTGTCAACGCGTAACAAAAAAGTCTTGTGCCACTCAGGCTGCACTTGCTACATAGGCTACAGTTGCAACAAAGGCTATTCTACACAGGCTCCATTTGCCACACAGGCTATGCCACACAGACCAACATTGCCTCACAGGTCAACATTGCCACACAGGCCAACATTGCCACATAGGCCACCATTGCCACGCATGCCACCTTTGCCACATGATAGGCCACTTTACTACATAAGCCATCTTTGCCACAAATGCCACCTTTGCCACACAGGCGTTGTATTTTGATTAAAACAAAATACAAATCTCTAGTCTCAACATAATAAAGTTTTTCTGTTTGACGCCGTTACGGTACGTCCTGACTACTCCTGACTCGTCCTGACGTAAAACTATACCAGAGTTACATCATCATCTTCAATCTAATAATGTTATGTCAAAACTCAAAACTCATTCAATCGGAGCCTCAAATATTGAAAAGCTCAATTTTAATTTACTGCGTCACTATTCACAGTGTGATAAAGGGTGAAAGAATCTATAATAACACAGAAACGTAATCCTTGTCATGCCTGATGACACTAAAATTCCCAATCCTTACTTTGGGAATCAGCTTCAATTCAGGTTTAACTTTTCCAGAGTAACACTTTAAGAGCTAACAGAAAATACAATAATTGTTTGTAAGCTTCCTGACGTAATTATTTGCAGCATTTACCAATAAACACAGTAGGTTTGTTCGAGTGTCTTTTTCTACCTAAGATTATGATGATATTTTCTTCTCTCAAATCTCTTTCGACCATAATATTACCATTATTTAAAATGCATTCGTTAAAAACAAACGTAAAATAGTAACTGTAAATTGCATTATTCTGTACCTACTACAACTGTAGTCATCAATTGCTATTTTACAATTCACACTAAACTATTACCAAACATTACCCATACTCGTCAAAATAATTTTACGATTTGAAGGTATTGTATCATTCCAATATCGACTTAAAACTTTGATTGATTTATTGGTTTCTGCCCAGAAATGTACTGGCTACACTTTCCTCGGCCACAGAGCACATCATTAATTTAAACTAAATCAGAATGAAAACATCTCACCAACTTAGATGCTGAAAAGTCCACAGTAGCTCATAAAACAGTACAAATATCAAACCGACGTTCAATCTGATCATCCTTAGATTCCTGTTTTGGCCACTCTTTTAAGACGTGATCCTTTCGTTACTTACATCAATAGCAAAAGTGAAGTGACTTTCTCACAACTTCATCATCTTTAGCACACTATATTGTACGGTTTTGGTACCTGAAAACTCACTATGAATTTTAGTAACGCTATCAAAACTATTCCTATCTGAACATTCGATTAGCACGTAATGTAACCCATTTTGCCAAAATCATAATATCATCGCCTCGTTTGATCCATTTGATCTTTACATCCTTGAAATATTCAGATAGTATTTATTTCCAAAAGCCCGTCTATGATAAGTTAAAGCCATCAATAATTCTTTCTGCAACTGAACTCTAATGTCAATTTCAATCGTAAAGCGGATTAGGGACTCGTAAATAAATTTTAGTTGCATTCATGGATCAACTGCAATTAAATCTGTTCCACAGATAACGATCGCCATTATCTCATAAGTACACCAAATAAACGCGTAGCATAATAACATGAAAAGATGCACTTTCCGACGACAGTATTTCCTCTAAACAATCTGTGCATAGTTGCAGCATGAATCTCAACATAATTAAAGCGTGCTTAAACATCCTTCAATTGGTCCCATGTTTTTATACCAGCAAAACAATCTCGCGTCAACCATGAGGCTACTACATGCATCCATTTAATTATAGCAAGCCCGCGATCTACTCTACGCAAGATCCGAGTTAATTTCAGGAAATATCAAAATATCTTCTCAATCGAATCTCTTATTAATCTCGCATAGATTTTCAGTAACATTCAGTTTCACAAAGCAACTCTATCATTTGCCTTTAATGCATTCCGAAATGTATGCTTTCAAAGATCGTTTTCATTATCTCCAATATTAAGAAAAAATTTACCTGAAAATTTTCACCATCCGTTCCGGGTAAACCCACTGATATCGGATCGTCGAGCGGTATTAGAAATTATAATCTTAATGTTTTGAACGGTGTGGTCTCAGTGTGGCGGCCAGCTATAGATTCGACATTTTTCGATTTCCTAAGATATTAGGCATTTACAATATAAGTTATATTAGTATGGATGGATACCTAGTCCTAGTTTTAGGATTTTCGGATTCTGTTATTTGATTATAGAAACCTGCAGGAACCGTACGATTTTTCGCAATAGCAAGTAGTATGTGTCCTTTCATCATTATCAGTCTAGCCATTCACGCGTACCTAAACATTAGTTTTGTTACATCCTGTTTTATCTTAAAACACGAAATTAAGTATAACAAAATTCTATGAATTTCAGCACCAAAAATGTAACACTATACTCTTTATATTCGGAAACATATTTTAAGCAGCGGTGGCTCAGACACGTTATATCTCAAAGGACTAAGAGGTTAATGATCATGCTGGAAATCCCTCGCCAACATATTCAACAATGTCCATACTTGCAGTGCTGGACTCGTAAGGGTCAGTTTAGATAGTGACGACGCGCAATGCGAAAAATCAAGAAGCAAACTGTTCAAATCAAATCAAAAATATTTTTATTCGGAGTAATTTTTTTACAAAAACTTTACCGAACGTCGATACTACGGTGCCTGCCACCGGTTCGGGAACTAACCCGGCGAGAAGAACCGGCGTAAGAAACTCGCACGGGGCCATCTTTTACTAAAAAGATGGAAAATTACCATTTAAAACATATACAGTACAACACGGTCACATTAACCTGACGTACCACTGGAATGTACATGCAAGCTTCGTAATGACGTCATCACCATGCGTCTAGTTATTTTACCGTAATTATTAAAATTTAACTTTTACGACAAAACATAATGTTATCTTGCTGCGCCTGATTAGTTACAACATTTAGGGCCTGTTTCACCACTTTCTAATAAAGTGACGAAAATATTCACAACCTTTATGACAGATTCTCCATACTTGATCGGTCAAGTTAAGTGGTGAACAGCCTATTCGGCACTTATCAGGACTACGTGTACTTTTTGCCACCTCACCTTTCGTTGCAATGTGAACTGGCCCTAATGGATAGTGATAGTGCGGTCCTTTGTAGCGAGGACAAGTTGGCGGTCAAAGGACATGTGTACGGTCTCCACGATCTTTACTCACCTAACTGGTAGCTCTGGTGCCTCAGTAATGACTTGTAGTATTTAAAACAGTATTTATATCTTTTTATTGTAGGTACCTACTGAAACTTCAAATATAATATGGATCCAGGCTATTGGTAACTGAGCTTAAATATCACACATTGTCTTTCAATTAAATGAAGAACTAGAAAGGTGATGTTTTGTGCTTATATATTTTAAAAGTTGACGCCTCCGTGGTCTAGTGGTACAGAGCGCGGCTCTTGACTCGGAGGTCGTGGGTTCGATTCCCGCGTTGGAAACATGTTATTTCCATAAGTTTGGTTAGGACAATGCAGGCTGATCACCTGATTGTCTGACAAGTAAGATGATCCATGCGTCGGATGGACATGTAAAAAGTCGGTCCTGCGCCTGATCTCTCGCCAGTCGTGTCGGTCGTCCGTCCCACTGGGTTTTGAGAGTAAAGGAATAGAGAGTGCTCTTGTGTACTGCGCACACACTTGGACACTATAAATTACTCCTGCGTAGCTGGCCTGGTTTCAATGAAACCGGCCCCCGTCACCGAAACCGGTGTGGGAGCTATAATAATATAATAATAAAAATTTTAAAAGTGGTGACGTTCGTTAAAACTCGAGAACAGCATAATTGATTTCACTAAACTCTTGAAATATTCGTAGAAGCCCAGAAAAGTTTAAATGAGGAAGAAAGTGATACGAAATTCACTGGTAATATTCATGATAGCAGATATTTATCAATTTTTCTATCTCATTTTATAAAGCATTGCCAATAATGTCGATTATACAGGGTGTGACAAAAATAAGTGATAATACTTTAGGATGTGCACGTGTTCCTTATAGAGAGTTCACTGTGAAAGTAGCAGCGCTGAAAGACCAAAAATTTTTTTCACTTTTGTATGGGGCGACTCGTGACGCTCGGGCCCTTGCCCATACAAAAGTGAAAAAAATGTTTCGTCTTTCAGCGCTGCTACTTTCACAGTGAACTCTCTACAACGAACACGTACACATACTAAAGTATTATCACTTATTTTTGTTACACCCTGTATAGTTCGATGCACTACTTATGGTACGTTAAAAGTACATAATATATCATCCAGAGAGTTCATAATATTATGATATCATCTACAAACATCTGACAAATTCACTCAATCGATAAGTGTAATAACGGTTTATCAATCGACATCAGACACCTGAGTCGACATGAATCCCCCGTCGCTCTGCTTTCAAACTTTACTCATTGTTTTACTCCCACCGATGCGACTCAAAGTGCATTGCAATTGCATTTGTCTTTCAGCTTACCCGCGGTTTCACGTTAATTTTAATTTCTTTAATTAATGAAACTTTATGGTTTTGAGACTGAATAATAGTATCGTTTGATACCAAGTCAGGTCTAAGTACCTGAAGGTTATAGGCACAAGACAATAGAAATAAACTTTTAATAGATTTTTATGACATGAAATATGCTACACGTAATATTTAATACACATCGATTACCCAGGAACTATGGGAAATTTTCATTTTGTCGTCGGGATTCGAGCCCGCAATCCCTGGCTTGATCACCACGCACTCAATTTCTAAGCCAGAAAAGTCGTCTAGACATAAAGTTAATATCTAGGTATATTAACTTTATGCGTCTAGATAACAGAGACATTTTCAGATTCGTCACTTTCAGATACGTTATTAAAGTCTAAACATCTCAAGACAGGAACTACCGGTTGCGAATGACAGTTGATAACCCCTCATCACCACTTAGCGCAGTATTGTACGCATATTTGGAGAGCGTTAATTTATAGACTGGATGTGACGTCACGACACTGATGTATGGCCACTCGTGTTTAAATTAATTTGAGACGCCAAGAAAAATGATACAAAATGTAATGAAACAGTAAATTAAAGTCATGTTCTTCTAAACTTTGTAATAAAGAGTAATATAGTCATAAAGAGTAATATAGTTTTTTTATTACCACTCGCAAAATGGTCGCGGGGTTTAATATATATATATATATATATATATATATATATATATATATATATATATATATATATATATATATATATATATATATATATATATATATATATATATATATATATATATATATATATATATATTTTTTTTTTTTTATTTTTATTTTTTTTTGCTACTTGCAAAGAGATCGTGTGTGAGAGCTCTGATTCTGCCGATCTGCAAATTTTTAATCTTCAGGAGAAATTAATTAATTTAGCAGCAGTGATATCGGTAGGTCTGCTGCTGCATGTATAGAGGTGAGAAAAGTACATCAAGTGCGGCTCTTTAAGATTAAGGTTGGACCTATATAGTTGTAAAATGTAAGCATTGTGGTGGCAGAAATACTGAATTATCCTATTAAGAATACCAAGCTCCTTGGAGGCTAACATAACTTTAACCTCTATAATATAGATTAAGTAGTTTCGCCTGGTTTATAACCATCTACTTTCTTATACAAAATCTGCAACAATATTTGTCTTCCCGCTTTTGAAAGTTTACGAAGTCACTCAATCGAAACGAAACAAACTTCCAACTGTAAAAACTTTAACAAAGTAAAATGATGCAATTATTCCATAACTACCCAAGTATTTAGCAGAGATTCTTGTTATAGTTTAAAATCCATCGGAATACGTAACTTTGTAACTTCAGTACGAACTACGGCTAAACAGTTTGCAAGCGAAAGAAGTTAATGTAAGTACCTAAGTTTAGATGTAAGAACGGTTCTTGCGGAAACTTCTGTGAAGGACTATTTACAATGTTCAGTTGTTTATGATGCTACGGAGAGCTCGACACGAATACCTATGATTTTCCACTTTACTATTTACATACAAAGTAAGATCGCACTTGTGATGAACAAATGTGTTGCCAAAATTACTGAATGTAGGTACTATCAGAGAAGTTGATCCCTAGACAGATATGGGACCTAAATACCTGCCCCCGTAGACAAGTAGCAAAACGCTGTTAGCGTTAGCGTTAGCGTTTTGCCACTTGTCTACGGTACGGTACTTGTCTACAAAATGTATGGATTTGACATTAGTATTCGCTAGCGAAGCGATGACTTATGTGATATGTCAAATCGCATACATTTTGTAGCGCTAGCGTTAGCGTTAGCGCTTTGCCACTTGTCTACAGGCCCTGGTCGCGTTAAGTCAAACCGATCCGACCGAACACAGCTAATATTGAATTGACATATTTTAAGCCGACCACAATATGACGTAGGTCCGTCAACTGCCTAGGAATCAATTTCCTCGATGGTACTTAATGAGGAAATATCTAACACTGTTGTGATCTCATGTCGGCGTCTGCGCATTTTTCTGGATAAGAATTATACAAGTAGCAATCGCTATTTTGCTAATAGATTTGCTTTTATAAAAAGTGTGTTTAACCCAACATCCAATAGAAAAAGATATGTTAATACATACCTACTTTGCACTGTGTGTTTCGGCTTCTTTTCAGCGGTCGTGACTCGTGGCTGAGAGAGAAGTCGAATTGCGATTTAAAGAAAGTTTGAAAAAGTTATTCAAAACGTCCCACAGTTGAGAAACAATTAATATTTCTCTGTGGGACGTTTGTTTTGTTTGTGTCAAAACACGTGCTTATAATAAATCGGCCAAGTGCGAGTTGGACTCGCTCATGAAAAATGAAATGTTCCGTTCCCCTCTTAAATATTTAATTTGTTTTGTTTTTAGTATTCCTTGATAAAGCGTCAACAGAAATACATAATCTGTAAAAACAACTCTCTATCTATTACGGTTCTCGAGATACAGCCTGGAGACAGGCATACGTGGGAGAGCCATGCTTCGGCAGGAATGGGCCGGCTCGACCGGATAAATACCACGCTCTCACAGAAAACCGGCGTGAAACAGCGCTTGCGCTGTGTTTCGCCGAGTGAGTGAGTTTACCGGAGGCCCAATCCCCTAACCCCTACCCTATTCCCTTCCCTACCCTCAACTATTCCCTTCCCTTCCCTACCCTCCCCTATTGCCCTATTCCCTCTTAAAAGGTCGGCAACGCACTTGCAGCTCTTCTGATGCTGCGAGTGTCCATGGGCGATGGAAGTTGCTTTCCATCAGGTGACCCGTTTGCTCGTTTGCCCCCTTATTTCATAAAAAAAAAAAGACAGACGGATAGACATCAAAGTCCTAGTCCCGTTTTACCCTTTGGGTATAGAGCCCAAAAAATGAATTAGGTGACATAATACATTAAAATTAAATGGTCTTACAATAGCTTTTGCGCGACAATGCGCCCACCTCAAAATAGACTTTCGCGGACTATTGTAACACATTTATTTAAATCGGTGTTTCGTAAAATCTGTGGTTCCGTGAAATACCGGTAGCAAAATGTACAATTGCATTAATGAGACAGTTATTGTCAGTAAAAATATAACGTCAGGGAAATTGCAGCGCGGCTCCGCACTGTTCACGTTCTGTCGATTTAATGCCATTACGCTTTTAATGTAATACCCGTAAATTATAGATTTTATTTATCATTTATGTTTTATTTTAATGACGTTGAAACTATCGCTGTACATTTTTGTGGAAATTCGTAAGCCGCTAACTTTTGAAGAGAATTATTTTGTTGGATTCCTACTGGAGTTTTGTCATAGTTAACATTTTATTGTACTTGCATTTCTTACGTACAGTTTGGCCATCCTGCTAAGAATCGGAAATCGTTGATACAACATTCATTTCTCTAGAACACTTGCTTACCAAATATCATTGATTTTGCCTATAGGAATATAATTCAAACTATCACATAAAGTGTTATGAAAGTAGCGTATAGTTGTATAAAGATGAACTATTACATAAAGTGTTATAAAAGTAGCGTATAGTTGTATAAAGACGAACTATACATCAAACCTGAACAATAACCGTTTATTAACATACGCTGTGATGACGTCATAATTTATTTTATCGACAGGGGTATCGTTGGCGCGAACACGCGATAACAGCCTTTGTTTATTGAGCTTCGCACAATGCTTTATTAAAAAGTTAAAATATTGCAAAAGTTAATTATGCGCATAGAAATTAATACATAAACACGCAAGAAAATATAAAATTTTTTGAAGAGTCTACCTAACTTATTTATTTTAATTAAACTATCTCAATTTTATCTATAATATAAAAATGAGTCGCTGAATGTGTTGCTAAGCGCAAAACTCGAGAACGGCTGAACGGATTGGGCTAATTTTAGTCTTAAAATATTCGTAGAAGTCCAGGAAAGGTTTTTAAGTGACACGAAGTTCACCGGGACAGCTAGTATTTTATAAATAAGAACCCAAGAGAAATATATTCTTTATCACTCTCAAAACAAAGAAATAATCTAATACATACTAATACTTTGGCCCACATGGGCCAAAGTGTTAGAGTAACTCGGACTGACTCGCATAAGTAAAAATTATGTAGAGTTAAACTGAGTAGGGTACCTTATTCATCATATTATCTCTCTTTAAATTTAATTTAATCATTTCTTTATGCATCTTCGAGTACTCAAGTACCAATCACAGCTTACTGCCACAAATATTAAACTTATTTAAATACTCCTTGCTGAAAATCAATTCCTTCTGACTTTTAAAATATCGTCATAATGTAATACTTGTACTTAAAATATCAATATTTTATTCAGGCATACAATGTATGGCCGTGTAAATCTTGCTCAATGTACATCCGCTTTCAGAGGCGTGTGTAATACAGAAACGGTTTAATCGACTTCAGAGAAAAAGTGCTTCATAAAATATATTCTACAGATTTATATAACTTATAAGCATATTTTCAAGCCGCGTGCTGATAGTTGAAAGTACGTGCTTAATCATTATCAACGAATAGCTTTGTCCACATTGTGCCTTTTTATGTTCTTCAAGGGCATGCCTTATAAGCGCTGTCAACAGCGAACGTGAGGCACGCCCGTAACGCGCGTCAAAATTCACCCGCGTTGAAAGAAAAGTGTCATAGCGCGCGCTACGATTTCAACGTGCGTTACGGGCATGCCTCACGTTCGCTGTTGACAGCGCTATAAGGCATGCCCTTGATGAACAGAAAAAGGCACAATGTGGACAAAGCTAATAGAAAACTTGTATTTTGTATAACGCAACTCAATCTTCAAGCGGTCACCGGCGACCGCGATAACATTAATTGAATAGCATTGTGTCTGGTTTTCCCACGATCGTGGTAATACTCGTAATCGGTTTCTCGGTGCAGCTGCAAGTATTTCTATAAATAAGTATAATTGAAGAATTTCGGGCTGCGAAACAAAGCCGAAATAAAAGAAAAGTTAAAAGGAAAATATCTGTTTTCCTTAACCAAACACGCATTTTTTACAGATATTAATGAAATGTTAATTATTAAAATCAATGCATGTACACCGCCTAATTTAGCTTCTAACGGTAACATGTGACAGAATGAATTTTATCAGAGTAGTTTATCAAAATAAATCAACATAATATTTTGTTTTGATATATTCTTACAGCATAATGTTTCTTTGAGGTAGAAAAAATTAATATTCATTGAATTCTTATCGTAAATCGAAATAATAATTTTCGCATTTTTAGATGAAAAGAAAATATGTTTTATATAAAGAACCTTACAACACGATATTATATTTTTTATATTTTGGCTAGAATACATAAAATATACACAATAATATGAAATAGATAATGAATCGATTTCGTTGACGGTCGCTGGTTTAATTCAAGAAAAAGCAGACAAGAATCTATGCCTCGGACGGGCATGTAAAAAGTTGATCCTGCGCCCAGTCTCTCGCTAGTTGTGTACATCTTCTGCCCCGCTGGGTTATGAGAGTGAAGAAAGACTAAGTGTTCATTGAAATCGGACTCCGCGTCGTTGAAGTTCTAAGTGTCTAAGCACACTAGGCCGAAGTTACGCGACGTATATTCCGCATGATTTCGCCTGCAATGTATTTTAAATTACCGATGACACACTATTCCGTCGCGTTCCGTCCGTATTTTGTATGCGTATGGGCGTTTGTACACTACATCCGGTCCGGCGTTCATAACTTTAACGTTTGCCATATCAAAATGTAAGAAATCGGAACGCCGGACGGTAAAATTCCGTGTATTACACAAACGCCCTTTGACATTGCGGACGTAATCATGCGGAATTTACGCCGCATAACTTCGGCCTAGTGTGTTTAGACACTAACACTACATAAGTAAAAAATAGCAACTTTTTAGGAGAGAGAAAAAATTGTTTGAATTTTGTATAGACATCATACTTTAGTGTAGATTTACTATTTACTTTTCTAATAGTTTTTGTTGGCCGATACGTGTTCCTTTTGGCTAAAACGATGCGTCTTCTGATTTTCTAGCGAATCGCATCAAAATAGACAAAGAGTGACTTACGTGGTGTTAGAACTTCAATGACGCTGTGTTAAATTGATGAGGGAGACATAATTATATCTAACTTACTTTTTCCTTCCCAACCTATTTTGGGTACTCAATCGAGACAAATACCAGTGTATATCCACACTAATCCAATTAGTGGAATTCATTATCAGACGAACGTGTTTCTCGGGCAATAGTGAAAGAACCCCTGGTTCTAAAGAGGCCCTCGTAGGCGATTAGCGATGGAGGACCCTTAACCCTCTCGAGCCACCATCCCTCCGTGCCCTCTACTAAAGGCATTATTAGCTTATAGTTGATAATAGAGCCGACTGTTTTAATTAATAGATTTGTGCTAATCCAAATGTGGATGTTGTTGTTTGAAGTGACTATACTCACCGCTTTGATAGGCAAATAATCTAAAATGTGTGAAAAGAGGAATCTTTTGTTATGCATAAGAAAGTAAAATGAGAAAAACTTTTGCTGTTTTGAAATAAAATTAAAAGCAATGATATTCTATGTTACTAACGTAACTAGATTGGAAGTTTACGGTAGCAACGCGTTGCCACTTCGAAGGTGCCTGCAGGCATATCTCACATACATAATGACATAACGAATATATGACTTGACATTGTCTTTTGAACAAAAAAGTGGTTACGCATTTCTGAGAATCTTTTGTAAGACATTGCTACTCTAGTATTTTAGAAACTCATTGATTAAAAGTGCATATTACAAATCTAATTTAGTTACAATCGTCAAGCTAATAGTACGAAAAGTTTAACGAAAAGGAGACGTTCCGAGAAGCAAAAAATTTAACTTTGTTGTGGTCCATACTTCCCTCAAATAAATGTTCAACGATTTGTACCAGAATACCTATTCCGTTGGATCAAGAAAGATGTCGGCTGTCTACAAAGAAAGTTAAAATGTTACCGCGCTTCAGAATTCGCGCCACTCTAAATTGTAAAGTATTCTATTTGTCCACTTTGTAATATGTCTGCTATTCTCTTTGATACTTAAGGCATGTAAAACTGGCGAAGAAGTGTTACAAATGCAACTCACGATTTGCAAGCATAATGGGGCAATTTCCTAGTCATTTCCCGGGAGCTGCATGTTCGTGTCTTGCGGTATTATACAGCTCCTTTTTGTGACTAATATTTTATTGGGAGATATTTTTGACACATCATTTTAGATTAAAAAGTAACAAAATGTTATCACCCAGCTTAGAACGCAGAATATTAGGTTTAACAGGGCTCGTATTGTGATCACACTCAAATTATGATGCCTATGTTTAAGCTGTATTATTGTAATTTTCAACCTTTTTGGTAAACGGTGGCCCCGTGCGAGTTTCTTACGCCGGTTCTTCTCGCCGGATTAGTTCTCGAACCGGTGGTAGGCTCGTAGAACGTTCTAAAAGTGTTCACTTTTCTAATTCCTAATGTACACTTACCTAGTAAGTTCTTAGATTAAAACATAATATTGTGTATCTAACGATCTAGCACTTCCATAGAATTTGAGCCCATTTAAGACTGTGTGAGTCCGACGCTTGTTTTGTTCAGCCGCAATGCCGCAAATATAAATGTTGCCTTCACATTAATTAAATAATTTTAACAATTCATACCGCACGGCATAATGTCACAGCGAATATTAATTTCTAATCGCTAATAAACTGCAAGAGGAATCAAAATTTATTCATTAGTACCTACAATAACTCCCAAGGAAGGCTGTTGGCGAAGAACATTGCAAAGTTTTCTTGTTAAAAGTTCTCTATTGCGAATGAGAATAATAATTCTTGAAATCACTTCCTTATTAAGGGCACCTCTACTATTAATTTTTAACTCCCAATTACTCACGCCATTCAGTGGGTAGCTTGGTAACTGAATAATTTATGTATGTTTATCTCTGAATAGAGAAAAGTTACTTACAAATAAATATATAAGTGTGCTATCAAATGTATACATTTCCGTCAGCCGATCACTTAGCAAATTAAATAAACCTTTTAATATTTTGCATCAACATAGGATCATTAATTTTAAACAAGATCATTTATTTTTTCCAATAAACTAATTTCTGCGCGACTAAAATAATGCGTAGAATTATACTAATTGTAACTAGCACCATCCAATTTTAACTTGTTAAACAGTGTTTTCCACCCAAGTTGATGATGATGCGCATTTAAAATTTTTATCTGTAAAATATTTTCACTCGAAGCTAGTGAAATTGTAGAAAATATTGGAGCATTGTAAATTCAATCCTCTTTCACAGTGCAAAGTTTGATAGACATTTCAAATTGGCGAATAATACCTTTCTCCTGAAAATTATTTTGAGTAGTGAACCGAAGTTTTATATCGCATTTTGACACCTTTGACGCTAATTGATGGTGTTTTATTTTGTTTCCGTGCTAACAAATTTAGTTTTTTAATCGATCCAGGAATTATCCTGGATCGATTAAAAAACTAAATTTGTAAGAGAATATTGTCTATCGATTTTAACCCTCAATTCACTAGGTGAAATTTACTAACGTAAATACCGTCTATGAGTCCTGGGACTCACATATTTTAAATGTATGTTTTTATGAAATAAAACAAATTTCATCAACATTTTGTTCAGTAATCTTCTAAAGTACTTAGTCAATTATAAGAATAAATAAAAAAACTAACCAAACTTCTGAGATCCTCTTGAAAATTAAAGAAAAGGCACTTAACAGTCTTTTGAAACCATGATATTTTTAGGGTTTCCCTAAACTAGCAAATATTCTGAAAATTAAAAAGAACTTAACGATCTTAAACCAATATAGGTACACAAAATAAAATAAAATAAAATAAACTTAAATGTATGCTTCTATACAAAGAAAAAAAACGTGCAGTGGTTTCCTACCACTATCTGAAAGATACGTCGGCATTTCTTTTTTGAGCAAGTAAAACATATCGACTTCAGACATTTCGTACACAGATGAGCAGTTTTTGATCTATTTTTGTAGTGGCATAAATAGTAAATACTTTCCCTCCAAGCTAACTTGTTTCAGGGTGGCTCACATCTTCAGGAATCTCATTCTTTCGTCCAAATCTTCTTGAAGCCAGGCTTCCAGAATGGAATCTGCTCCGTCTTCTCTTAGATTTATAAAGTCATGTTTTTAGAGCCATTTTACAATTGTACAACATAAAATTAAGCATACATAATTTAAATTATAAGAACTGTGAAAAATCAAATTTCAATACTTTAATGAATAAAAATAATCATAACGTAATTCACTAGTATGAGTCCCTGGGACTCACTCGGCATAATAACTCACCAAATATGATATGTACGCATTCGTCCTCTCGGCACCATGTCGCCCGCGTCACTACATGAAGGTACTGAGACGTGGGGGAAACTAGCTGCTAAGACTTTTGAATTATGGCCGTTTAAAATTTTAAAGTGAGTCCCTGGGACTCAGGAAGTGAATTAAGGGTTAAATTGAATGTTTTTAGTTATTTCTTATAAAAAATCTGAAATTAAAATTAGGAATTGTATTTATTTCTCAACGTTCTTGAGTTCTTTGAGTGTTAAAAGCTAAAAGTATCTTCATACCATATTTCAGAAAAATCGGTTCACCGGTTTGGGTGTGAATAGGTAACAGACAGATAGACTGACAGACAGATCGACAGACCGACATGCAGACAGGCAATACACACTTTCCCATTTATAATATTAGTATGGACTTATACTACCTACCTTTATATAAATAAACGGAAAACATGGATTATTACGCAAAAGATCATTTTTTTTATGAAATAAGGGGGCAAACGAGCAAACGGGTCACCTGATGGAAAGCAACTTCCGTCGCCCATGGACACTCGTAGCATCAGAAGAGCTGCAGGTGCGTTGCCGGCCTTTGAAGAGGGAATAGGGTAATAGGGGAGGGTAGGGATGGGAAGGGAAGGGAATAGGGGAGGGTAGGAAAGGGAATAGGGTAGGGGATTGGGCCTCCGGTAAACTCACTCACTCGGCGAAACACAGCGCAAGCGCTGTTTCACGCCGGTTTTCTGTGAGAACGTGGTATTTCTCCGGTCGAGCCGGCCCATTCGTGCCGAAGCATGGCTCTCCCACGTATAAATACACATGATGATTGCGTAATACCAAGATCGCCTAGTTAGGCGACAAACATATCTCCGGCCGGAACCATCTCGTAAAAACGATAAGCAATTTATATCACCCATTATAGCCCTTGGGCTTAAGATAATGGCCTTATTAGAGAAGCGAAAAGAAAACCTTAATTGGCAGTAGGCAGCCGTGTATAAAAATGATACTTTTGATTGTTAAGTTGAGCAGATTTTATTTTGAAATAACATTAATCATAATGTTTATTATATAGTGTTAACAATAATAATAGTTAAAACAATAACCAAGCTTAAAACAAGTTTTCCAAGTTTCTCAAGCGACACTATGTATTACAATAATGAAGATAAAGTTTAACATCATAATATGACACTGAAAATGCTCGCCGCTGCGCTGCCATTTCGGTGTCAATTGACCCATAGTCCTACCAAAATCCGAGATGTTGCACAGTGCACACGTCATATTGACTGAAACGTTATCAAACGTCGAACAAAACTTTTTACTATGCTAGTGCTGCCTCTTGCGTAAAAACATTGCAGTAATATATCCTAGTAGAGGACACTCGAAACTCCGTTGCGCCAAAATTACCGTACATTTTTCCGGGATAAAAACTATCCTATGTCCTTTCCCGGGCCTCAAGGTATCTCCATGCCAAATTTCAGCAAAATCAGTTCAGTGGTTTGAGCGTGAAGAGGTAACAGACAGACAGACAGACACACTTTCGCATTTATAATATAAGTATGGATTGGAATGTTGTTCTATTTGTTTTTAATACCTTTGTTCACGCTGAATACGAAATCATTGAATGTGAAGATAAACGTGAATACACTTTTGTATCACTCCCGTCAAGAGGAGACGTCTTTCCCGGGCGAAGACAGCCGGAAAATTAAAAAGTAAACAATTTATTACCATAAAGTCCATAATACAGATTCAATATCATCGTTTCCTTTTTTTTATGAAATAAGGGGGCAAACGAGCAAACGGGTCACCTGATGGAAAGCAACTTCCGTCGCCCATGGACACTCGCAGCATCAGAAGAGCTGCAGGTGCGTTGCCGGCCTTTTAAGAGGGAATAGGGTAATAGGGGAGGGTAGGGAAGGGAAGGGAATAGGGAAGGGATTAGGGTAGGGGATTGGGCCTCCGGTAAACTCACTCTCTCGGCGAAACACAGCGCAAGCGCTGTTTCACGCCGGTTTTCTGTGAGAACGTGGTATTTAAAGCAACCTACGTTTCCTCAACGTAGGTTGCTCGAGGATTATAATATTGAACATTTACTTTGTGAGCTATTGCCAACAAAATATATCAGTTTATTAGGGAAAATAAATTGTAATATTTTCCTGAGGTAAAATGTAGTCTATTGTATTAATCCAGGGTATCACATAGCTTTATACCAAATTTTATCAAATCCATCGCTCCAGCCGTTAAGACGTAAATAATCGGCCAAGTACGAGTCGGACTCGCGCACGAGGGGTTCCGTACCGTTATAAAAGATTGAAGAAGACCAAAAATTGTGTTTTTGTATGGGAGCCCCCTTAAATTTTTATTTTATTTTAATATTATAATTAAATATTAAAGTACACATATAATAAAGGACTTTGTGAAAAATTCAAGTACTTACCTGTTGCCATTATTTATATGGAGCAAAAAAGGCCGAAAAAATCAGGTTTGTTATATTATGGCAGCCCCCTTAATTTTTTTTTCAGTATTTGTTGTTATAGCGGCAACAGAAATACATAGTATGTCCAAATTTCAGAAGTCTAGCTATAGCGGTTCTTCAGTTACAGCCTGGAGACAGACAGACGGACGGACGGAAGGACGGACGGACGGACAGACGGACAGACGGACAGACATCGAAGTCTTAGTAATAGGGTCCCGTTTTCACCCTTTGGGTACGGAACCCTAAAAAGAATGTTTGATACATTCACACTTAGAAACTTTTGCCTTTAAAATATAATTGTGATGCTTTTACTACTACTTTGGCCGAACACCTATTACTGGCGTGTTATGGCTATACAACGTGACATTTTAGTGGTTGTTTTTCCGCAGCAGAACGATTTACCTATGGTAGTACTATCGATAAGATAAGATAGAATCATTTTCGGTCACCTACAAAGAGGATCCCAATACGAATTTATACGGTTGATCATAGAGGGTATTTACCTATGGTAGTACTATCGATAAGATAAGATAGAATCATTTTCGGTCACCTACAAAGAGGATCCCAATACGAATTTATACGGTTGATCATAGAGGGTAGATTTCCGGGAAGGAGACCACCTGGTAGACCAAGAAGAAAATGGATCGATGACATAAAGGAATGGACCAGATGTAGCTACCCACAACTAAAGAAATTAGCCCAAGACCGGAATATATTCAACCTGCTGACCGCCGAACTTCGACATGAAGAGGGCACTAGAAGATGATATTACAGCTGGAATAAAACCATTAAAATTTCACGCAGTATACTTCCTTTTGGACTCTCTGTATTCCAATAAAAATAGCACCTGTGCTATAATCAAAATACTTAATAAAAGAAGCTTAATCAAATTATTTAAAATATTATCAAAAAAATGCCTTTTTAAAATCCGTCCAAGCAATATTTATTACGTAAATAACTAATTTGGTATGAGCCTATTTCAATTAAAGTTAAAAAATTACCACAGTACACACCCAAGGGGGGTTAAGATAAATTCGTCTGGAAACAAATGAGATTCAAATTCAGACAAATAGTCCCCGTGCGGGAGTTTACCGGGAAATTGTCCGTCACACTGAGTATCCCACCTCTAAATACTTTTTTTGAAATCCGAATCGATTATATAAAGAACATGACTGTATTAATAACTCAATACGTAATATTTGTGCGACACAATGCTTAAAAGCGTCCATAATTATCATAATCCAAAATTAAGCTGGTTTCAGATTACGCTGTAATATAATAGCATAATATAGTATGTAGCTCATACATACATTGTTATCTTATAATATAAGATATATTATATAAAATTCTTGTGTCACAATATTAGTCACCGTGCTCCTCCGAAACGGCTTTACTGAGTTTTACCAAATTTTATATGCATATTCAGTAGGTCTGAGAATCGGCTACTGGCTACTTTTTATATCGATAAGTGCATTTGTTGAATAAATTATAATAGTAAATTGTTACAACTCGAGACTGACGGCGATCATTATTTGTGCGACGGGTTACCAATGGACGTTGCCATGGTGACATACTTATTATAATTATTAGTCACTTCAATAAAATAATATGGGCGAAATACTTAATATTATGGCAAAACAACGTAGCGAGGACAGCTATGTAGTATAACAGTATAATATTATATTATAGCGTAGTCTGAAACCAGCTTTATGCACACATAAACAAGGCCTTTGCATCCGTTGTTGATTTATACAGTAGTAGTTAGATTAACGCCTCCGTGGTCTAGTGGTATAGAGCGCGGCTCTTGACTCGGATGTCGTGGGTTCGATTCCCGCGTTGGAAACATGTTATTTCCAAGTTTGGTTAGGACAATGCAGGCTGATCACCTGATTGTCTGACAAGTAAGATGATCCATGCGTCGGATGGGCATGTAAAAAGTCGGTCCTGCGCCTGATCTCTCGCCAGTCGTGTCGGTCGTCCGTCCCACTGGGTTATGAGAGTAAAGGTATAGAGAGTGCTCTTGTGTACTGCGCACATACTTGGGCACTATAAAATTACTCTTGCGTAGCTGGCCTGGTTTCAATGAAACCGGCCACCGTCACCGACACCGGTGTGGGAGCTATTATTATTATTATTAGTAGTTAGATGATGACCACAACTCCGTTGCGCCAAAATGCGTGTATCGCGCGGAATCTGTACATTCCGGGATATAAAGTATAGTATGTCCTGTCCCGTGGTAGGTGGTGGTAGGCACCAGTAGTATTAATATTCTGAAAGCATTTTCTTAAAATTTATTTAGAAACAAAACAATTTTTATTTTTATTTTAATTTTCCCGTTAATCTAAGTATCTCCATACCAAATTTAAGAAAAATCGGTTCATTACGATGGGTGTTAACATGTAAAAGAGAGACAGACAAACATACTATTGCATTAAAATATTAGTAGATATGGTTACGAGATTGTGTCTGGATATTTATCTTTGTGTCTGTCTGTTACCTCGTCATGCTAAAATCGTAGAACTACAGATTTTGATGAAACTTTGTGGAATACTATACTCGTCCCGGAAAATAATAAATCAGCTGTTAAGTTAATAAAAAGTCTAAATATATATAACTCAAAGGTGACTGACTGACTGACATAGTGATCTATCAACGCACAGCCCAAACCACTGGACGAATCGGGCTGAAATTTGGCATGTAGGTATATTTTAAGACGTAGGAATCCGCTAAGAAAGGATTTTGATACATTCCACCCCTAAGGGGATAAAATTGGAGATGAAAGATTGTATATATAATAATACTTCTTAACGCGAGCGTTCTGGAATAAAATACTTGTAGCAACTACTTAATAGAAATTTGTTTTCAACATGCAAAACATAACGACTCACGTACAATGAATTCAATCACGAAATTATGTAGTCCAATACAGCGTATCGCGGTTTTAGTAAATATCTATAACCGTAGGAACCCAAGATTCAGCAAATTTCGTGGCTTAAGATAGAACCATTATATTATAAGTTAGGGTCATGAATTTCTAACGAGCTGATTGGTGATTTCTTGACAAAATCTTAAATTAATATTATCCTAGAGACGTGCTTAAGTGTTCCCGAGAGATCGATTGGTTTTAGTATTCTAAGGATGACCTTTTTTATTAGTCTTCTAGTTGATGTGCAAAGGTACAACTGCCGCCACTGTCATGATGTTCGAGAAAAATGCCTCCAAAGTTTTTTGCAGATGGGAAAAATCTAAGGGTGAGATTTGACCAGGCGAAATTACTCCTAGCAGAGTATATCTTAACCAGAGGATCTTAAAGACCCACTTCGTCTTGAGGGTCGAGCGCTTGGAGTCCCGCCACAAAGTGAAATTTAGCTCCTTTATGGTGAGAGTCCCGACGCATCAACTACCGACCTTCGAAAAGGAGGAGAGTCGTCTACAGGAGGTTCCGAGGACGACTTCCGAATACGTCGCGCCCCACGTCGCAGACAATTATACGTGTTTAGTGTTAGTGTTAGTTTCAATATAATTGTATGTATGTTAGTCTATAAGGTATTTTTAAAATGGGCCAAGATGCCTGAATTAAAATATAAATAAATAAATAAAAATTAAGGTTTGTGGTCAATCTATAGTCATAACCGTGACATAGAGCTTTTTAAAAAAATTACTAACCAGAAATTTGCTTTCCCAATTATCAGTATCCTACGGTCACAAGACAAACATACCAAGGTTCTGACTTTCGGTTTAACTTGTAAAAGGATGTCTTTTATTTCCATTTAATGTTATATTCCTTATAGAAACCCCATCCACGTAAAGATTATCCAGCGAAGCGGGCATCTATCAGTCAAACGTCAGTGGTTCGTGACTACAGAGTATTTTCCGATTCGCTCCTGGGCTAGGTAAATAGATCACCTAATGCTTCGGTGCGCCAACTTTCGTACTATGACTAGTCTGACTCTACAACTTTAGCTATCGCAGTTAAAAGATTTACCAGTTCTTTAAAGGTGAATTAATGCAAAACATTTTATCTACAAAAAAAAAATTAATTTTAAATTTTGTTTAAATATCTCGCAGAAACTTTAAAATAACTAGTATTTAATACTTACTACTATTACCTATTCGTTGAATTTTACGTAAAAGTATTTAACTTTATAACGCAAATTGACAAAATCACAATGCTATTTGCGCAAAATCACATGTAAATCTCTAAAATGGTTGCAATTAGAGCAATAGCAAACGATAACATACTCGTAACAACAAACATCGCATTAGCATTAGTTCAAATGCGTACAAATAATTTGTGGTATTCCTATTGAGTATTTAATAATAACCGACTAGTTGAAAATACCACATGTTCTACCGGAACTAGCGCTATTGTGAACTATATTGTGATATGCTTAAACAAAACTGCAACTTAGCTTTAAATGTTGAAGCTTAATTGAAGTTTTATGACAACTAGCTATTTGACCGAGCTTTGCTCGGTATTCGATAAAACACGAATAAAATGACATTTTTTCAAAATTATTCCTAGCTAGATCGATTTATCGCCCCCGAAACCCCCTATATACTAAATTTCATGAAAATCGTTGGAGCCGATTCCGAGATTCCAATTATTTACTCCATATTATACAAGAATTGCTCGTTTAAAGATATAAGATATTATTATGTTAGATAATTCATCTAGGCACAATAAACAAATAATTATTGTTAACCACAAATAGGCACAATAAATAAATAATTATTGTTAACAATAATATTACGCAAAGGTCGAACAGTGCTACTAGCACATACTTACAGTAAACTACCCGACCAAAATCCGATCCGAACATAAAATATTGACACAAAACATTGCATTTATTTATCCTATTTTCATGGGGCGAATATTGAAAACCAAGATCACCGCCATATATGGAAGATTGTTGTTGTTCGCAATCAACGTCGATCATTGGCAATTTAAAAAAATACGCCTCATTAGTTCGTATTCGCCTGTATTTGGCCATCATTAATTAGCTTAGTGAGACCGCATAGGTATTGTAACGATAAATTATTTAATAATCTTAAAATTAATATTTACTAGATGCCCGCAACTCCGTTGCGCCAAAATTCGTTAATCGCGCGGGAACCGTACATTTTTCCGGAATAAAAAGTATCCTTTGTCCTTTCCCAGGACTCAAAGTATCAAAATTCAGCAAAATCGGTTCAGCGGTTTGGGCGTGAAGAGGTCACAAATAGACAGACACACTTTCGCATATTTTATATTATTTGTATGGATACTAATTAAATAGTAGAAACAAGGTTCTCGACCCATTGAAAATCTAATTAATTGCCTGAACTAGTACCTTTTACGTTCATGAGAAAATTTCCTTTATTTGAGGTCCCCGTACCGACTCTTCCCACAAGTTAGGACAATGAAACCGCTTATGTATACATCAGGAGACAACAAATTAAGTTGAAACCTTAGAAATTACAGACATCGCTGAAAAGTGAAAACGTTACAGTTTTGTTATTTTTATTCTTGAATTAAACTTGCTACTTATTAAATTACGCGTAATAGAGATAATACTCACTTCTAGTACCTAATATTTTAATTAGATTTTCCCATATATTTCAGACAAAAATTTTATTATCACGTGGTATATCGTATCCGTGTGTACACTGTACACTTTTATTTGTTGTTATTAATAAACTATAATATTATGTCCTTTCCAAGGACATATTAATTGTATCCAAGCTACATAGATTGTATCTAGACTGACGAACGTCACTTGTCGACGGCACGCGTCGACAGCAGCCATCGACAAGTGACGTTCGTTTGGAAGCCTTAGAACGTACACTGAATCATCACGCTTAAATTTTGATAAATCAAAATATAAATAACGAGCTTTTGCCCACGGCTTCGCTCGCGTTAAGAAGTATTATTATATACAAATTTTCATCCTTTATTTTAACCCCTTGGAGGTGGAATTAATCAAAATCCTTTCTTAGCGGATGCCTATGTCATAATATCTAACTGCATGCCAAATTTCAGCCCGATCGGTCCAGTGGTTTGGGCTGTGCGTTGATAGATCACCATGTCAGTCAGTCACCTTTGAGTTTTATATATATATGAGCTTTTGCCCGCGGCTTCGCTCGCGTTAATAAGTATTATTATATACAAACTTTCAAACCCTATTTGAACCCCTTGGGGTTGGAATTTATCAAAATCCTTTCTTAGCGGATGCCTACGTTATAACATCTACCTGCATGCCAAATTTCAGCCTGATCTGTCCAGTGGTTTGGGCTGTGCGTTGATAGATCACTATGTCAATCAGTCAGTCACCTAACACCTTTGAGTTTTATATAAGTATACAGATATAGATTATTAATATTTTCTAGCCACAGGAAATGAGGAAATCTAATCAGTACTTATATTATCCTTGAGTAGTAATTGCCATTTATTCAAGTTATCCAATCGTATTTTATAAGATTCAAATCTTTTACAAAATAGTACGAACAATTTTGTTGCCGTGTCGTACAATTTTTAAGGCTGCTGTAGAAGCCTAATAACATTCATTTCAATTAGCACGAATTGTAAGCAATAATTTTCTTTATAAAATACACAAACATGTCGCAATGGTGCAAAGAAAATTAATTTTCCATGTTGAAATAAAGTTTTTTAATATCTAACTAGTCGAAACAGATTCGAAACTCCAAGAAGTTCATACAAATAAAACTGTAGGCAGAGTAAATATACTAAATGCGAAATGATTTGAAGTTCTCAGCAAAGATGCGATTCAGGATATCCTGTGTTCTCAAAAGGCAAAGGTAAAATTATTTTAGGTCTAACATGGTCAAAGCTCAATACGTCTGCCAGCGTATAGTCTGATCCGGTGTACCACTTTTTGACAACTATATCTGTCGCAGTCATCTGGCTGAATCTGCTATTTGATTGAACGACTAGCGAATACGAATGAAACCTTTTAATTTACAGTTTACGTGACGAGTTGGTCTGTACTGTTTAAATTAAATGATTTCGTTAAATGAACGTGTTAGACAATGAAATAAGAATATATAATTGAGATTATAATAGTAACAATTAAACAAAGGAATAAAGAAATTACAATAATTTGAAAAGTAAGGTTATCGAAAATGTGGCAAATAACTAGGTTATTTAGCTGTACCTCGAAGAAGATGAAAGTATTTGTTATCTGTGAAATATGCACCTCGAAGTAGATAAAAATGATTATTATCTGTGAAACATGATAGTTTTGGTTCATTTAGATACTTATTTATCTAATTATCGACACTTAATGTTTATTTCAGTTAGAAGTTGTTAGTTAGGTGATTTAACATGACATTAGGGCATGGTGGAACGCTCGATAGATCTAACAGGCCATTAACTGATTTAACAAGCCAATATTTATTTCACATTGCTTGATGAAACTAGGTCTTAACCTGATGACTACGGCACATCCATATTGCAGGTGCAATGTGAGGTCTGGGAGGTGTATACCTTAAAATAGTAAACACAGCTGCTACTAACTAATCGTATTTTTAATAATCAATCAAAATAATTTTAAGGTACTTGGAATAAAGCTTCAGACGTTTGTAAAAAATAAAGTGCCTATTCATAACCGTTCATCATACAATAGAATACACCGACTTTAAAACAATATAAAAAATGCAATACATTCGTCAAAATTATAGTGTAAAATATACAATAAAAGTAAACCCTTGTTCTTATACGTTATCACTCTGTCTGTCACGCATCAGCGAGCCCGCCGGATTATCCGAAGCAATATGCCATTGTTTGTATAAGCCACTGCTATCAGACCTCCCCACGCTTATTTACTCTTTACGCCTGCTATTTGCGATGGACTTTATATAATTGGATATTATATTTATCGATCGTTATTATTATTTGCCCATAACCAATTATCACAGGAGTTAAACTGTTACTGATCAACTGAAAATGGTACGCGAATAAAACTCGTATATTCAACCTCAAAGAACGTAAAAAATTATCTGCTACGCGCACATTGTGATCCTGCACTCCCCGCATTGCGCCCCGGCACAATGTCTGCGAACCTGACACGATTGCGGATCCAACTGAGGAATAATAGTATTCTAAAAAGATAAAGCTGACTTCAAAAGTGTACGTATTAAAGAAAATCAATCTCAAAAACTATTGAACCGATTTTATTAATTTAAACAAAACAAAAAATTACTGAAATCGGACCTGTACTTCCGGCGATATGTGAACAATATAACATAAACCATACTTTGAAATTTGGGACATTTGTTCAGACATAATATAAAAAAACTAGGCAGTTCTGCCATACCATGAGCTCTTATAGCATTATTACTTTAATGTTACTTTTTAATTTCGTATAAACAAACAATATGATCTCTATTTATATAAACAAAACGACGTATTTTGTTTGTGCCAAATCTGAAAGTAATATTAAAGTAATACTGCTATAAGAGCTCATGGTAGGGGCTGGAAATATTACAAACATACGAGTTGAATTGATAACCTCATATTTTTGAATTCGTTTAAAAATTCAGTAATATTACTAATTAAAGTAGTTAATATAACGAATCTTAATAGGTTTAGTAGCTGCTAGAAAAGTACCTCATTAACTGCAAAAACAATGGTTAATTATTTTAGTTTAAATACTATAATATTATAACTAGCTGCCCGGCAAGCGTTGTTTTGCCATATAAAGTTATTTTATTGAAGTGACTAAATAAGTATGGCACCATGGCAACGTCGCACAAACAATGGTCGCCGTCACTCTCTAGTTGTAATAATTTACTATTATTTATTCAACAAATGCACTTATCAATATAAAAAGTACCCAGTAGCCGATTCTCAGACCCACTGAATGTGCATATAAAATTTGGTAAAAATCAGTAAAGCCGTTTCGGAGGAGTACTGTAACTAACATTGTGACACAAGAATTTTATATATAAGATAATTAGTCAACCAAATCATACACGTGTAATTCAATAT
Organism: Aricia agestis; assembly: GCF_905147365.1. Classification (NCBI taxonomy): domain Eukaryota; kingdom Metazoa; phylum Arthropoda; class Insecta; order Lepidoptera; family Lycaenidae; genus Aricia; species Aricia agestis. Next base: position 6,932,630 of record NC_056408.1, on the reverse strand, counting down.
GGCGTGTATTATATTTTTTCTATGAAAGCACAATATTATAAGGACCATAATTGCCTCATTACCAATCATATCTATTGTCGAGTGGGCGATATTGACAGTTTATAAAATAATTATGCTCGTTTCGATAGTCTTTTGTGTTCTTTTGTAGCCTATTCCGAACGAAATAGGTACAAGTATTGTAAATTATTGTAAAGGACTATACTTGTTATCACAAATTGTGTCTAATATACCATCTATTAAATGATTTTACACTAAGAGACATTATCAACCCATGACCCCAAAGGCAGTAGAGAAACGATATTAATAATGATTAACAAAACTCTAAAAATCTTTCAGTGCTGAAACTATTTAACGATATTCACGTTAAAGCCAGTCCTCGCGGCGCGTTGCGTCAGCGTTGTGTCGACGCAGCCCTGCCGTTCAGACGCTATGTGTGTACACGGCGCGCTGCGTAATCGCAACGCACACACGACGGAGAGCAGCTCCCGAAACGAAGCGGAAGGGGGTGTTGACGTTAAGGGCGCGATCAGACGTGCGCGTGTTCTGCGCGGGTGTACTATAGCGTATGAGAAAACTTTTAGAAATCATTAAGAAATATAATTCTTATATTTTTATTTATTTATTTCATTATTAGCATAGCATTAGATCATTAGGACATGTGTGTGACAAAGTACTACAGAGAGTTCACCAAATCTATATCTATATCTATACTAATATTATATTATTATTATTATTATTTAATATTATAATTTAATATTATAATTCTGCAGAGTTTGTTTGTTTGAACGCGCTAATCTCAGGAACTACTGGTCCGATTTGAAAAATTATTATACTGTTGGATAGCCCATTGATCGAGAAAGGCTATAGGCTATATTTTATCACGCTTAGACTAATAGGAGCGAATAAATAGAGGAAAATGTGGAAAAAACGGGGGAAATTATATGAAAGGGCTTATTTGAACGCGCTAATCTCAGGAACTACTGGTCCGATTCGAACAATTCTTTCAGTGTTAGATAGCTTGTTGATTGAGAAAGGCTATAGGCTATATTTTATTACGCTAAGACTAATAGTGGCGAATAAATAGAGGAAAATGTGGAAAAAACGGGGGAAATTATATGAAAGGGCTTATTTGAACGCGCTAATCTCAGGAACTACTGGCCCGATCTGAAAAATTATTTCAGTGTTAGATAGCCCATTTATCAAGAAAGGCTATAGCCTATATTTTATCACGCTAAGACTGATAAGAGCAAAGAAATAGAGGAAAATGTGGAAAAAACGGAGGGAGATTATTTGAAATTGCTTATTATCTTAAGAACTACTGGAGCAATTTTATGTTATTTGGCAAACATGAAGAATAGACCACGTGAAGGGACAAAGGCTATTTTTTGCGGAAAAATGTACGGTTGCGTGAAATTCCGAAATTACGCAAGCAAAGCCGCGCGGAACATCTAAGTATATATAATAAAACAGTAGGAAAGTCAATTCTGTACATTGAACACATAGTACAATAAATAATACTTGGGATGTGATCTACTATGCTAACGCGGACGAAGTCGCGGGCAACAGCTAGTTTAAAATAAAAAATATCTTAGTACTTACTTAAAATAGTTTCCATACGTGATAGATTAAGCCTTTATAATCTTTTAGGCATAACAATTAGGTAATATTTTCATACTTAATAGCTAGTTTTGGTTTTGAAGATAACTAAAGAATAAGCACTTAATCATTTTCTGAGTTGGATTCTAAGTTTTATAGACATACGAGCTTTTGCCCGCGGCTTCGCTCGCGTTAAGAAGTATTATTATATACAAACTTTCATCCCCTATTTGAACCCCTTAGGGTTGGAATTTATCAAAATATATATAGATAGATATAGATTGCACATAAAATCATACACATCGTTTAATCATTTTAAGTTATTATATACGATTTTGTCTTTCGTTTATCATTTTTATCCGTTTTTAATAAAAGTATTTCCCAGCATTTCATAGTGAAATAGGACCCCATACACTATTTCATGTAAGTTAAATGATTTTACTTAAATGGTCCTCGGTAAGTTTAGTGTCATTCAATGGAACGTTAGTTACTCTTTAAAATATGATACACAAACAACTTCACCAAGTTAGAGTAAAATTATGTCGAGAGTGGAACACTTGTTTGAAACATGAAATCACTTGTTATTCAAACTCGTGCGTTTTCATAAACTTAACTTAATAATATTATATTATTCTGAGTATTTTGTGCTAATATAAATGTGCAAGTTTGTGAGTTTGCTCTTTTAGCTGAAGTAACTTGGATTTTGCTATGTAGCTTCCTAGATGATTATGAAATGAAACACCTGCGGGGCTAAAATGGTCGCTTTGGAGAATCATATATTGAATCATAATATGATTAATTTAACTCCACTTTGCGTGCAATTCATATAGTGATTCGCTTCGATTAATGATTGGTCGCCGCGCGAGCGCCTCGTGAGAGACCAATCATTGATATTTAAGCGAATCACTATATGAATTGCACGCAAAGTGGAGTTTAAATGATTCGCTTCGATTAATGATTGGTCTCCGCACGCGAGCGCCGCTCGCGGGACCAATTATTAATCTAAGTGAATCACTATATGAATTGCACGCAAAGTGGAGTTTAAAAATTAATCATATTATGATTAATTATATGATTCTCCAAAGCGACCATTTTAGCCCCGCCGCATAAAGTTAGCTTTATGTTGAATATATTATTATTTTATGTTTTTTTTTTATTCTTGTATGTACCTACTGGATATGACACCCGTAACTCCATTGCGCTAAAATTCGTTTATCGCATGGGAACCGTACATTTTTAGTATCCTATGTCCTTTCCCGGGACTCAAAGTATCTCTGTAGGTACAAAGTTTCAGAAAAATCGGTTCAGCGATTTGGGCATGAAGAGGTTATAGACAGACAGACAGACAGATGTACTTTCGCTTTAGAATATTAGTATGGATTTAAATACAAGGCATGGCTTTAGGCCATACGCTTGGTATTACTTTCCAAAACAAATATCACCTTAAAATACTAAAGTTCGCTACGTTTCCTGTTTAATATTTTCATACTTATTTCATAGACTACAATCTTTTCTAAATTTTTGAGTCTGATTTATGCTCTCACTTCAATCAATGAATCGTTGATACTTTGATGTCATTAATCGGAACTTAGTTTAAGTTTGAGGGTATTATATTTGAGTGTTTTTAGGGTTCCGTAGCCAAATGGCAAAAAACGGAACCCTTATAGATTCGTCATGTCTGTCTGTCTGTCTGTCCGTCCGTCCGTATGTCACAGCCACTTTTCTCCGAAACTATAAGAGCTATACTATTGAAACTTAGTAAGTAGATATAGTCTGTGAACCGCTTTAAGATTTTGATACAAAAATGGAAAAAATATAAAAAATTTAGGGGTCCTCACAGATACAACTGAAACAAAAAAATTTTTTTTCATCTGACCTATGTGTGTGGGGTATCTATGGATAAGTCTTTAAAAATCATAATGAAGTTTCCAGTATCATTTTTTTCTAACCTGAATAGTTTGCGAGAGAGACTCTTCTAAAGAGGTAAAATGTGTCCCCCCCTCTAACTTCTAAAGTAGGGGCATGATAAGTCTAAAAAAAATATGTAATGTACATTACTACAAAAACTACCAACGAAAATTGGTTCGAACGAGATCTAGCCAGTAGTTTTTTTTATACGTCATATAAATGGTAAACCTTAATTTAACTTTCATTAAATGAACTGAAAAATGAAATAAACCAAAAACCTCTTAATTTCAGAAAAATAAACCTTATTGCTGCTGCGGAATTGGATATCTCCTACTCCTCCTACCTTTTTTCTGATTAATTTCGTTGCGGGTCCCAAGACAGATTTAGCTTGTCCCTCGGGCATCCCTGAGATCATATCAAAGGGTTTTCGTGGTTGGTTGCCACTCTTGATCCTGGCGACACAGGAGTTGCAGTCGTGGGAATCTGTGGTGGGCCTTTTGCCCGTTTAAAAAAATAAAAAAAAATTGCTGCGGAACCCTTCATGGGCGAGTCCAACTCGCACTTGGCTGGTTTTTTATTGTTACATCCCTTCCTTAAATATAAGAATAAATTGAGTTTCAGTTTAATATTTTAGTACCTGTTTCAAAGACAACAAACTTCTCTACATTTTTGAGTTTGATTTAAAATCAATCAATTAATCGTTGATACTTTGATGTCATTAATCGGTACCGTTCCGTTTGACCCAAAATATTTAATAACCGCAAATACGTGTTTAGGGAAGCCCTGGCCGCAAAACAATGACAGCAACATCCTAAGTTCTCCAACTTACCTCAGCCAACTAATGGAAAGGGTGTTTTATATTGAAACCAGTTGAACATTTTGTAGCATTTTTATAAAATACTTATTATCATTAGGTGATGTCCGCAGCTATATACTTTGCGCTATTTGTTTAGAAATTCGTTCAGAAACCGTAATTTTTCCGGGAATGAAAAGTATTTTATGTCCTTTCACGGGACTCAAATCATGTCTACGAGTATACCAAATTTCCATAAAATCAGTTTAGTGGTTTGGGCGCAAAGTGCTAACAGACAGACAGACACACTTTCGCATTTAGTAGTTTAGAAGGAATATCAAAGGAATTTCCTAGTCAAGTACAAATAATATAATATTAGTGGAGTAGTTCCCAGTTTCTGAAGTTCTGATGAGAGAATAACGTTATTGATAAGTTAATTTTTGACGTTAGCCATTTAAAAGTTTTAGTGGATATATAAAGTTTAGTTAAAAAACGTTGCACCATACCAGGCATTAGTTATACCATATTTTTAGACGGAATACTATAATATTTCGTCTAAAATCTTAAACGGTATTTTAATGTTTGGAATTTTAAATAAGTGTAAACAACGAAAAGTTAATAAAAATTGATAAATAAGTTCGATAAAATTGTAACATTATCGCTTGTAATTGACAAAATTATACACAAACTGGGGAGAATCATTACTATGCAATTTATGGCATTCGCGCGTTAATGTATTCTCTGATTAATTTATTAGGGACCACACTGTTACAAAATTGATGGCGACTCGATGGACGGTTATTTTCCCTTCCATATTTTACTGCGCACTTTTAAAGTGTTTTCACCGAATTTACATAATTTATGAAAATCTGCGCTCGTGTTGCTGTAAGAATATTAATTGCATACGTGTTTTTTTGGCAGGCTGATTTAATGTAGTTTGTACAGCATCTTCTGAATATAAAAAATAAGTATTTTCATGTCATTTCTATAACTGACTACTTAAGTATAGAACTTCCTCCTCCTCCAGTCGTGTTCCTCATGTCTGAGGGTCGTGACCTCCCCCTTCCATGACCTTCCTTCTAATGGTCTTACGCCAGCTGTTCCTATCCTCGGCCACTCGAAGAGCGCCGTAGACGGTGGACTCAAGTGTGGTGCGGATTTGATCGGACCAACGCATGGGACTACGACCTCGTGGTCTTTTTCCCTCAATCTTGCCAGTTACCATCAGTTTTTCAAGATTGTCTCCTTTTTTTCTGGCTATGTGTCCGAAATATTCTAAAATGCGTTTGAGGCAGATGGTAGAGAGCCTTGTTTTTATATTTAGTTGAGCCAGAATGGATGCGTTGGTTCTGAATGCAGTCCATGGAATTCGGAGCATTTTTCTCCAGCACCACATCTCGAAGGCGTCGATACGTCTGCGGTCTGCAGACTTCAGAGTCCATGTCTCAGATCCATAAAGAAAGATGGAGAATATGAGCGTGTGCACAAGTTTCGTCTTGGTTCTTAGCGAGATCTTCCTGTCACGCCAGGTTTTATGCATTTGAGACATGGCACTCTTAGCCATCCCAATTCTCCTACGTATGTCTGGTTCACAGGAGCCGTTGTTCATGATAGTGGACCCAAGGTATACGAATTCGCTAACCACTTCTAGTTTTAGAGCGCCAGTCAATGGTAGTGTTGTGGTAAGAATTTTCATGGTAGTTCACACACCATGAAAAGTCTTACCACCTACAATGTACGTTGTAAAAGACGTACATTCTGTGAATAAAGAATTTGTATTTGTATGAAAGACTCGCTTCGATTTTAATTAGTTTACCGTCTTACCGCCACGATGGATTTTAAAAATTGTTATGTCTACCACCATACAATGTTATAACAGGTTTTTAAAATTTTTAGTTTACAGCCGCGCTGCTCTTGACTCGGAGGCCGTGGGTTTGATAATTATAAAAGATAACCATCGTGGCTCCCTTCTATAAAATACGAGAAGAAGATCATAAAGAAAACAAGAGCGTACGTGTCTACTGCACACACCTAAGCAATCACCCCTGTGTTCTCTCAAAGTACGCAGATAAAACTACAAAAGAAGCCATTTGCCGTCACCGAGACTTGCTAAAGTTAAAATTCTCGTTAATACCTCGATCGTCGGAATCGCAGACACAATAGATTTTCAATTTCTATGCGGCAGTCGGGTGCCGCTTGGGGCTTGATGGGTTAATTCAATTTTCATCCTTAAATAAGTGTGTCCTAAGACTTATTTTAGCAAATTGACGCGCGATTCTTCAACTGTGCTGGGATTCAGAGGGCGTTGACCTCAAATTCGTTTCGATAGAAGTGTTACTTGGTGATAGGCACCGACTGTATATTTGACTGCCTCAAGCCCCCGACTGTGGGGCCAAGACAGTAATTGTTATTGCCTAATTACCTCATTTCGTATATTTGCGAAGCAACATGCAATTCATTATATAAATTAGTTTTAAGTTAAGAAGTGTATAAAGAACTTGCTATGTTGTTGAGTTTTTATATGGTTTTGAGAATTACTACACATGTTTCTTTCAAGATTTTAATGCACTGAATAATTGAATCTGAGTGCCAATTTATTTTTAATATTCCGAGTAGCCATTATCAGAACTAATCACGCCATCTTCTAAATGGTCACTATATGCAGCTGTGATGAACAAACTTGCAACACTCTGACGATGTCATGTAAGTGCCACAAGATCTTTGTGCTCCTCACGAGCCACTACAATGTCAAAGCTTTCATTGAAAATTTAATGGCTTCAATTTTGCATCGCGGGCACGCCAAAATCACAATAGACAGAACGAACCAGTAGGCCGACTTAGGGTTAATTCAAAACGCAACGCGATGCGTAGATGCATTTCTAAACTTATACTGAAATGACTGTACAAATCCATACTAATTTAGAAATGCACCTACGCGCCGCGTTGTGGTCTGAATTGACCCTTAGAAGTATTATCAAAATCAAAAATATTTATTTCCAAGTAGGTTATCAAAGTTAACACTTTTAGAACGTCGTGTCTACATGAGGCCTACCACCGGTTCGGGAACTACCCCGCCGAGAAGAACCGGCGTAAGAAAATCGCACGGCGCCACCTTTTACCAAAAGCAACTTCCGTCGCCCACCTGATGGAAAGCAACACTCGCAGCATCAGAAGAGCTGCAAGTGCGTTGCCGGCCTTTTAAGAGGGAATAGGGTAATAGGGGAGAGTAGGGAAGGGAAGGGAAGGGAAGGGAAGGAAAGGGAAGGGAAAAGGGGAGGGAAGGGAATAGGGAGGGGATTGGGCCACCGGTGAACTCACTCACTCAGCGAAACACAACGCAAGCGCTGTTTCACGCCGGTTTTCTGTGAGAACGTGGTATTTCTCCGATCGAGCCGGCCCATTCGTACCGAAGCATGGCTCTCCCACGTATAAAATAATGCCTATGTGGAATGCCATAGTAAATGCCTATAGAAATAATCTTTAGAACAGCAGTCGGCAACCTTTTGGCAGGCAAGGGCCACAAGGTGGCAAAACAAATCCTAAATAAAAAATCACTGTAATGAGTAATCAATTTCTTAGAAATAAATTAATGAAAAAATATGAATATGAATACGAATACGGATACGGATACGAATACGGATACGGTTACGGATACGGATACGGGTACGGATACCACCTTTGCATGAGCATGAGCATACGCTTGTGCATGAGCATAAGCATGAGTGCATGAGCATAAGCTTGAGCATGAGCATGAGAATGAGCATGAGCATGACTCCAGCTTTTTACGTTTGACCGGCGCGTGCCCTGTTGCTGAGCTGTTGGGTTGATTTAGGTTCGTTATGGGTTAATTCAGACCACAACGCGACGCGTAGATTAATTTTTAAATTAGTATGGATTTGACAGATTCGCAAGACATCTCACGCAATTGAAATTGGTCATATCCCTACAAATTAATGCCGCGCCGCGCCTCGCCTCGCCTCGTCGCGTTGCGGTCTGAATTTACCCTAATGCTTGAAGCGGTACCACGTGGTACAACGTGCCGATTTGTCAGCTTGTTTGAAGTCGGCCTACTGGTTCGTTCTGTCTGTTGTGCCATAATGTAGTTTATTAATAAAACTTACACTATCGCATTATCAATATTTGTGGGAACGTAGGGACGCGAAAATTAATTACGACCACATTTCTTATAAATGTATTAACTAGCGGTTGTATTTTTGGTTCTCATTGCGAACAGATAACTAAAAATATTACTGATAGTATGATCAAATGGGCTCAAATAGACTAGTAGACATTTTTAGTTTACTTTCCTTGTACAAAAGTCACTGTGAAAGTAGCAGCGCTGAAAAAGTTGAAAAATTGCGCTTTCAGCTCTGCTACTTTTACAGGGAACTCTATATAAGGAACACATACACAACCTAAAGTATTACTACTTTCTTTTGTTAGACCTTGTATAAGCATTTGCATTAATTATTATTTCTTATATAATATGGTATTCGAATATTATGTATTCTACATAATATTCAAATTGTATTAATACGTGAGAGAAACATTTTGTAACCCTTTTTACGAAAAATGGGGAAACGTAGGTGCATGAAATTTCGCACAGTTATAGTTTATATATGGTGAAGGAGTGCATCGAGCTAATATTATTTTAAAATTATGCTTTTATCATATATATTTTTAACAAATAAAACGTTACACACTCTACGACACTACTACTAGGAAAAATGACAGATTTTTGAGTGACAAGCCTATATATACGAATTATTTATGGTTGAAGTCTGCTGACTAGTTGACAAATTGAAAATGGATTATTGTTTTTTTTTTATTTAATTTTAGATACTATAAAGAGGCCCATTCACGGCAGGACTGCACGGCAGTCCTGCCGTGAATGAGCCCTTTTAGACAATGCTTAAACGGCCAGTCTGAGATCAGCTGAGTCCCAGAGACAAGAATTGAAAAAAACTATGATGAAGTCAATATTGTTTACAAAATATAAGTAGTAGTCCTGATGTCGTTGCAAGTAAGGTCGAATTTCGACCATTGGGCGATCTCTAGTAACTTTAAAAGTTCATGGCGCAACAAAATGTAAAAGTGGTACACCGGAAGCCGACTGTACGAGGTTGGGCAAACTAAATCGATTTGCTATCGGCCGTTACCTAGACTAATTGATTTACTTTGCAACGCTATACCTCAATTAAAATTCTTAAAGGTGGGGATCTAACCTAGCCAATGTTTACATGCATTAGCCGAAAGTGTACTGTGTAGGTATTTACCATGTTTGTTGTAACTGTCATAATAATAATAATAATAGCTCCCACACCGGTTTCGGTGACGGTGGCCAGTTTCATTGAAACCAGGACAGCTACGCAGGAGTAATTTTATAGTGTCCAAGTGTGTGCGCTGTACACAAGAGAACTCTCTATTCCTTTACTCTCATAACCCAGTGGGACGGAAGACCGACACGACCGGCGAGATATCAGACGCAGGACCGACTTTTTACATGCCCATCCAACGCATGGATCATCGTACTTGTCAGACAATCAGGTGATCAGCCTGCATTGTCCTAAAAAAACTTGGAAATAACATGTTTCCAACGCGGGAATCGAACCCACGACCTCCGAGTCAAGAGCCGCGCTCTGTACCACTAGACCACGGAGGCGATTTGTTGTAACTGTCATTGAACTTACTCAACTCTATATTACTCAACTGATAAAAAAGTTTCTTATAATACTAAAGTTTCTTATTATACTATTCTCTATTGTCGTAGATCTATCCTATTTCTATGAAAAATGCAGATTCTAAAAATGCATACTTTACCCTAAATCAAACGCGAGCATTACTTATCTCCTTAAACTAATACTTAGATATAATTTAATTTGTTCTATTAAACATCGACACAATGTGCTTATACACTGACAGAAACTAACAGAGATAGAGACTTTACTAAAAACATTTACAATACAAAGAGAAGAGCCTATTTAAGAAGTGCGAATAAATATAAACGTTAAAACTTTCGGTGCAAAGTTATAAGCTCATTCTAAATCCCCATTTGAACTCCCCTTTGATTTTCGCTTCCATTCAAAGTCAGCATGAAATTAGTCCGGCCACATTCTCCAAAGGCTCGCTCGTTATTTGTATACGTTCGGAATGGATTTCTGGATATGCATTATCTGTGGATTGTATTCGAATGTATTTTTAGAGTTACGGAGTATTTTGGCGTATCACACAGACAATCAATTTAATAGTTGCCAGTTGAAGAGTTGCTTTTAGAAATTATTAAGCCATTGCATAGCTTTTATCGCGGGCTCGTAGCGCGGTGACCTAAAATAAACCTAACACGTTTTATACGTGGAAGAGCCATGCTTCGGCACGAATGGGCCGGCTCGACTGGAGAAATACCACGTTCTCACAGAAAGCCGGCGTGAAACAGCGCTTGCGCTGTGTTTCGCCGAGTGAGTGAGTTTACCGGAGGCCCAATCCCCTACCCTATTCCCTTCCCTACCCTCCCCTATTCCCTTCCCTACCCTCCCCTATTCCCTTCCCTTCCCTACCCTCCCCTATTCCCTTCCCTTCCCTACCCTCCCCTATTCCCTTCCCTTCCCTACCCTCCTCTATTACCCTATTCCCTTAAAAGCAAGCACTTGCAGCTCTTCTGATGCTGCGAGTGTCCATGGGCGACGGAAGTTGCTTTCCATCAGGTGACCCGTTTGCTCGTTTGCCCCCTTATTTCATAAAAAAAAGAAACACATCGTCTAACGTCGTTTCAGTTCGGCAGTCTTAGACACGGTGTTTGTGTGCGTAAGACTAGACGTATGCGTGTAGACTAGCTATTGATATACAGCTTTAGCGCCGCGGCAGTCCCCGAGTGCCATACGTATCGTGCAATCGTGAAAGTATAGGACATCGATAATAATAGGCAGTTTTGCCGAGTGGTCTTTAAAAGTTTTGCCCAATTCATATTGACCGTAAAACTAATAAATATCTATACCTCTGTTACACTTTTTCAACTAAGTATACTACTTGTAATATAACTTAACCTTATTATGAAATTATGATACTAAAAAGAAGTCGCACCATTTCTTTTCGTTTATTCGTAAAAGATTAAAAGTAAATAAAACTCTACAACTCTACAAGGCGCAGGTTCGGCCTCATATGGAATATTGTTCTCATCTGTGGGGCAGGGGCGCTAAAATACCAACTGCTCCCTCTGGATCGTATCCAAAGAAGGGCTGCTCGAATTGTTGACTGCCATGTGTTTCAAACAGCTTGGACCCCCTGGAATTACGCCGAGATGTAGCTTCACTCTGCATCCTCTATCGGTTGTATCACGGGGAGTGCTCTGAGGAATTGTTCGGAATGATACCACCTGCAACTTTTCGCTATCGTCCCACGCGAAAAACATACCATCCTCATCACCTTGATGAGTGGCAGTCTTCCACAGTGCGTTTTTCGCGTAACTTTCTGCCGCGCACTGTAAAACTCTGGAATGAACTGTCACCAGCAGTATTTCCAGACTGATACGACCTGCAAACCTTCAAGAGAAGAGCGTATTCCCTCTTAAAAGGCCGGCAACGCATCTGCAGCTCTTCTGATGTTGCGAGTGTCCATGGGCGACGGTAGTTGCTTACCATCAGGTGACCCGTTTGCTCGTTTGCCCCCTTATTTAATAAAAAAAAAAAACTATTCCAGGAACTGGCTTTTAATGAGAATATTTTAAAATAAAATGTTCTCAAACAACTTATGAAAATTAGAACCGACTCAGAAGTTTCAGGTTGCTGAAAACTAAAAGTTGTAAGTTAGTAAATTAATCGAGTAATAAATATTTTATGAGTAGGTATCGTAGGTAAGTAGTGTAGTAGTAGGTAGGTAACATAACGTTATTATTAATCCACTTATCTATTAAAAATAATGCCCATTAAAAATATTGCTTTAATTTTGTAAATAGTAAGAAACTGAAATTTATGAACGGATATATTGAGTTCCAGATTTTTTGGAGTAAAATCTGTATTTCAAAGTATCTACATGAAAAATTTCATCCAAATAACAGACGATTAACCACACTTTCGCTTTATAATAATATTTTAAAAGTATAGATTAGGACCCTAAGTTGTATTTTAGATTTATAATACTCATGATAGTGCTTCATACGTGGCTAATATGGATAACCATCGCACTACCCAAACAAAAAACTTTGTGTAAGCGGGTAAGTTATATTTATAGCGATATGTGGGTGGCTGTTAATTTACCTTCCATTATTAGTTCCAATAATAACGAAGGAAGATTAACTAACTAAAATTACTAAAGCTTTAAATCACATAAAATACTAGATTCTTCTTCGAATCATTTTAAAAAATCAATCTATCCAAAGCTAGATCAATTTTAATTCTGTTTTTCTGTCCAATTGTTTCACCTGAACTTTAAAACTGATGCTGAGCACAGAATATGACAGAGCAACAAATTTATAACGAAGAATTCAAAGTTCTCCCTACACTCTTATTTTTCTTCTATTCTTCGTATTATTAACACCCTAGTATTATCATAGTGAAGGGGGTGACAGACGTGCGAGTAAGTAGGTACGCGAACTTATGGCTAACTTAAGATCGTCGAGATCTTAATCGCCTGTGTGTCAGCAAAGAGCCGCGAGCCACGAGGCGCGAGCCTGGGGGCATGTTAATCCAGTGTCAGCGATTCTCGTAGTAAGTTCGCGAACTCAAAACCCGCGTACTTTAAGTTCGTACGTCTATCAGGCACTTTACAAGCAACCAAACAATCACACCGATTCTCATTTCTTTCGTTGGGAAGTGTTCGCGAAATAAATCACCTGTTACGATGAGGTTCTGAGCGAATGTTTAAGCTCGAGCGCTCGGAAATGAGAAACGAATTGTGCAAGATCGAGGAAGTCTCGCCGTCTTATGAGATGGGCTATTGATATTGTAGGTTCATTGTTCGGGACCCCGATTCTAATACTGCAATGTAACATTGGCTTTTGCTAAATACTAACTAAAGGGTTAGGTCAGGGTTATATCGCAATGAGGCGTTGCGATGAAATAAATAAAATAAAATAAAATTTGTTTTATGTCTGAATAGATTTTAAGAAAATGCTTTCAGAATGTTGATACTACGGTGCTTACCACCGGTTCGGGAACTAACCCGGCGAGAAGAACCGGCGTAAGAAACTCACAGGGGGCCCACTTTTTTACCAAAAAAAAGCGAGATAAAAAAATAATCTTTTGAAATAAAATTTACAATGCTGCTTTTATCAAAAGAGTCAATACGGAGAGGCAGCCCGATACTGCGTGCGGCAAGTCTGTTAGGGTCAATTCATCATTTCCAAATTATGGATTTGACAGATTTGCACGACGTCTCACGCAATTGAAATCTGCCAAATCCATACAAAATTAGAAATGCATCTACGCGTCGCGGTCTGAATTGATCCTTAATTGAATGTCTTCTTACATAGTAATTAAAGTTTAGTTTTGAATGAGCCTTTTAAAACTTTGCATTAAGTCGAAGAGCCACCTTGCAATGGAATAAACTTAAGCCTTAAAAGGCGAATCATGCCTTTACGTGCCGCTAGGTTTCTTTTGGTAATTTCTCCGCTTGACTAACACTGCAGTACACGCGTGGACTACCATGGTAGACCAGGGTCACTTTTTCAGCGATATTTTTTCAGTAAAGCTCGCTAGAAACTTGCCATTCCAGGTAATCCTCGTTTGATAAATTTGACAAAACCTCAGTACCTCCTATAACCTGATAGTCGATTGAAATTATAGATATTTAGCATCAAAAACGCTGGAATACCATAGTAGCGCGAGTATTGGTGTACTAAATTCAACCATGTATGTTTTTTTTAATTATTGATTTATAACGTTTTTATTATTTAAGATTGTATATTTTATGCATTCATACTAAAATTAATTTGATTACAAACACTAAAATTCAATTTTTTAATTAACATATAACCTCATCGTTTTTTGGAAGTCGGTTAAAAATTAACGTAGACGTTGGTAACGTTTACATCGTGATTGGTTTAAACTCCAAAATAGTTCTTTCCCGAGATCAAACTTCATCAAAATCAATTCAGTGGTTGAAGCACATTAAGACATAACTGCAGGCAAACAAGTACTTAGATACAATTTAGAATTAAAATATGTATTTTATAAACATATTCATTATACTAATATAATGAACATTATCATTTCAATCGACATAAGTGACTCATTAAAATATTCGTCATATTCCGTGTAAGTGTCACACAGCCAATTAAAGTTAAAACTTTTATGAAAGTAGTTTTGAGCATGATCCGGAATAAATGAATCTTTATTGATAGATCACGAAAAGTTCAGTTCCGTCTGGGATCACATTAATTTAAATAATGTTCTGATACGTTTGAAGTAAAATTTGATATTTTAAAGTTTGAGGTATTATTAAAAATGTTTTATTTTCAAATTTAGTTGAAAGATATCTGACTTGAGGATATTTTTTTTATTAAATAAGAGGGCAAACGAGCAAACGGGTCACCTGATGGTAAGCAACTACCGTCGCCCATGGATAATTAATTCACTTTTTCTTAAACATGTACTTTTAAACTCATCATGAATACTAAGCACTATAACTATATTACTATTTTTACTAACATCACATTGTGGGTAACAATTCCGGAAATATTCACTTCACAAAAAAAATTTAGTATGTCGGTACTGCAAGTGGCGTTACTGATATAGGTTAAAGAAAATTTATTTTTAATAACAAACCCGCAACACTGAGGTGATTA
Organism: Aricia agestis; assembly: GCF_905147365.1. Lineage (NCBI taxonomy): Eukaryota > Metazoa > Arthropoda > Insecta > Lepidoptera > Lycaenidae > Aricia > Aricia agestis. The sequence goes on along the minus strand of NC_056408.1, from coordinate 6,917,556 downwards.
TATGAAGCTGATACTGACGGGGTATAAAAAGCTTTTCTCGACTATAAACCCAACTATACGAGGAAAACTTAAACAAAAATGAAAGGACGATTTAATTTTTAATATTTTAATCAGGTTTGTGGCAATGGGGTCAGACTGTTAAGAAAAAGTGATTACCTATGTTTTATTTGCCTACGATAAAAATATGGAAAAAACTAGTTAACGCGGAAAACGTTGTTTTGCCATATAAATTGTTTCTAGAAGATAAAAACGTACTCTCAGGAATGTACATACTTTTCATTTAAATCGGTTTAGCCATTTTAAAGGAGTTCGCACACAAACACTGGGACAAGAGAATTTGATATATTATTAGACTACGCTAACTACATACGGTCTTACCACAAAAGATTTAAACATCTATTGAACAATTGTTTTGAGACTATTTTACACTGAATTTTTTTCTAATCAACTGTTTAGCAGGTGTTTAAATAATCTTATTGTGTAGTAAGACCTAAGAGTAAGATATTTTGTAGCAGCATCTACAATGTCGTAGGCAAGCTACGATATTGTAGACGTTGCTACGAATATGTAGCGATGTCTACGCTGCCGTCATAAGAAAAAAGGCCGCTAAGTGATTTTCGCGATTTTCAGGTTTTGAGTCCACTGGACTTTAGTTCTGTGGACTCAAAACCTGAAAATCGCGAAAATCACTTAGCGGCCTTTTTTCTTATGACGGCAGTACGAGACTACCGCGAAGTATACACCTTTAATTTATTATATATTAATAATAGCTCCCACACCGATTTCGGTGACGGTGGCCGGTTTCATTGATACTAGGCCAGCTACGCAGGAGTAATTTTATAGTGCCCAAGTGTGTGCGCAGTACACAAGAGCACTCTCTATTCCTTTTCTTTCATAACCCAGTGGGACGGAAGACCGATACGACCGGCGAGAGATCAGGCGCAGGACCGACTTTTTACATGCCCATCCGACGCATGGATCATCTTACTTGTCAGACAATCCAATCAGGTGATCAGCCTGTATTGTCCTAATCAAACTTTCTAAATAACAATTTGGTATGGAGATACTTTAAGTCCTATAGATATTTTCCTTTGTCCTTGAAATAGAATAGCCAACGGCAGTTTGCAATGTAATTAAAAGATTCGTTTTACTTATATTAATTTTGAAAGATTCAGTGGTTTCGGCTTGAAGAGGTAACAGATAAACGCAATTTCGCGTTTATAATTTTAACATGAATAACTTCCTAATCTATCTCAGCAAAGCAAAGAACCATTCCTTCCATTATCATCGCAAACCTCTATTAAATACAAACTTTACTCAGTACACAACAAATTGACGGTATATGATTCAGTAGCGAGCGAATTTTTATTGAATCTCTCTGGCATCAGCTCAAACACTACGTTAGCGGAATTAAATTATGGTAACGCCAATTACAGCCGTTTTTGAACCGCACTATGGCTGCATGCCAATTTATCGTCCATAACGCTCATTTTAGTTTTAACATGCGTATATAGTTAACGGGTATATACTCGTTAAATAATTTGTACATAATGCGACGGTTATGGATTAGATAAAGCAGAGCTAACGGTTAGATGGGACACTGCTAATTAGGTTTATGCTAATACTAGGGATAGTGTTAGGCAAAAAGTTTAAGTTACTTCCTAGATAATATACGTATACTTCTATGGCTTTTGTATGGTAGAATGTAATAAAAAGCTATTAAAAAAATCTCAATACTACGTCGCATTGGATTCGGAACTCTTTTTCTTTTTCGAATCGAATTTTTTAAAGAAATTTGGCACGGAAATGAAAATAAGTAAAAAGAACATAATATTGTTGTAAATTATTGCATACTTATTATTTAAATCATAAATAAATCATAAATGTACGTTTCCAGATGGGTTCCACTTATGCGTACGAAAACAATATGTAAGTATATGTATTATGTAGCTGTACTTATAAAGGTTAAATATTAAAATCTAATTTTTTACTTCGTAGGAGTATTATTCCCGTAATAATGGTTTCGTTACGTTACCTAGAATACGCGTAGTATTAAAACGTATATATTGTGGCGTAATTTCTTTGGTTACACGATCTGAAAACGATACCCAAAGAAATTCCTATAATAACCCTAAAAATACAACAAAAATTTCTCGGAATTTTATAATTGAGGTTTCATCAATCGGTCTTAATAATATTATATATTTGAACTTAGATTTGTGAACAGATACCCGTTAACTGTATTATATTTCTATTAAATAGTATTGCTACCAATTTATGGATTCCAATCAACCACAGTAATTGTAATAACATTAAAAATAATCAAGTCCTAACTATACAACTACTCAATAAAACGGTTATTTACCTAATCATTACCTTTTACTGCCTTTCAATTAAGAGAAGACATTAAATGAAAATAAAATTCCAAACAATTAACATGAAAGAGTTCTTCGCTCCGGTTTTTATAGATAAGTGTACCATTTCTCATTGTAATACTGTTCTAAGAAAAGAAACAAAGACATTTTAAAGAAAGCTCGCGCCATGTGTGTAGACATTCGATTTTAATAAAGAAAGTTTTTAACTTTTATTATTAAACGAAATGTTAGATTTGATTCTCTTAATAAGCTGGAAATTTTCTGTTCCGTTATAATCATCTATTAGTTAAGCTTTTATATTTGAATTGGTGTTATTTTAGCTGAAATTGTATACTGTATACTTAATTTTAGTCATAAACGAGCTTTTGCCCGCGGCTTCGCTCGCGTTAAGAAGTATTATTATATACAAATTTTCTTCCCCTATTTGAAAACCTTGGGGTTGGAATTTATCAAAATCCTTTCTTAGCGGATGCCTACGTCATAACATCTACCTTTTTTTTTTTTTTTTTTTTTTTTTTTTTTTTTTTTTTTTTTTTTTTTTTTTTTTACATGGGGAAATGCGTTACGCATCCCCGGCGGATTGGGGCATCGGCCGGGGTATGTGGGACTCTCCGAGGAACTACCCACTAAAACCCCATGGTGCTCAACTCACCGCTTAGGCAAAGTTACGGGCACGATCAACCCACCGCAACTTTGCCAACGTCATAACATCTACCTACATGCCAAATTTCAGCCCGATCCGTCCAGTGGTTTGGGCTGTGCGTTGATAGATCACTATGTCAATCAGTCAGTCTGTCACCTTTGGGTTTTATATAATATATAGATTAAATTGCGTGTAAGAATGATTTTTGAAATATTAAAAGTACACATTCATGTGTTCATTGACGACCTCAGTGGCTCAGTTGGTGGGCTGTTGGTATTACGTGGGAGAGCCATGCTTCGGCACGAATGGGCCGGCTCGACCGGAGAAATACCACGTTCTCACAGAAAACTGGCATGAAACAGCGTTTGCGCTGTGTTTCGCCGAGTGTGTGAGTTTACCGGAGGCCCAATCCCCTACCCTATTTCCTTTCCTACCCTCCCCTATTCCCTTCCCTTCCCATCCCTACCCTACCCTATTACCCTATTCCCTCTTAAAAGGCCGGAAACGCACCTGCAGCTCTTCTGATGCTGCTAGTGTCCATGGGCGACGGGAGTTGCTTTCCATCAGGTGACCCGTTTGCCCCCTTATTTCTTAAAAAAAACCCGCGAGTCGCGGGTTTAAATCCCGCCGACGGAACAAAAAGTTTTCAAAGTTCCTGGATCATGGATGTGTATTAAATTTGTGTATCATATTATAATAAAACTCTTAAAATATATAATATGTACAGTATAAAAGTATTTAACATAATATTTCCGTTGTCTGGTACCCGTAACACAAGTCCTTCGGGTAGTGACATGGTGTGAAGCGTTCATAGATTTAATATAAAATATGTAATAACATAAAGGCTCCTTATCAATTTAAATAAAATAAAGGTATTATGCTAGGTACTTATTATGTAACTTTATAAGTAAAATTAAAAGTAAGTAAAGGTTGATTTTGTGTAGGTGCTAATGTAAATTGATTTATGTTAAAGCCTTTACCAACATACCTTGCAATGTTAAATCTTTATCGCATATATTATTATTATACGTGGTCCACTACGTGGTATTATTTTTTATCATAGAACAATTAATTCCTACTCATAAAAGGCACATGCACCAATGCATCGAGGAACGTGCCAGGCTATTTACAATTTATTTATATCTAGAGATATAAAGTAATTTTTAACCGACTTCTTAACGATTACTCCGCCGTTTGTGAACCGATTTTAGAAATGTTTGTTTTGTTGTATTAGGTTTCACTCCAATTTGGTACCATGTTCACAAAAGTGGTGATCTGATGATGGGATCCATGAGTAATCGAGGGAACTCCTCGAAATTTATATGGAAACATATGGTGATTTTGGTTTTATGTGAAGCATCCTAAGTATATGCTACCAAAACGCAAGATTTCGCAACGAGGTATACTATGGTTCCGAAGATACTAAGAGAACTCCGGATTCCTTATAGATACAAGTTTGGGGGTTTCGGCGCTGTTTTAAGAACTGTAAGCATATGCTACTATGCAAATTACATTCATCATCATCATCATCATCATTACCACGACAGGGTCACCAATGTCACCAAAATTGAACATAACAAATTCAACCTTAACTCCAGAGCGTAAGGCACACATTTGACATTACTTCTGAGAAGTAAGTTGCTTCGATAATAGGCGGCCGAGCCGCAGCGGCCAGGCTGCGGCTGCCATCGAGATAGTCATAGATACCTTAGTATGCAACCACCATAGACCACGCGCACCTGGGGCCGAACGGTGTCTCGAGTCGAACGGTGGGACCGGTTACAGATGTCCCAATTCGTACACCACATGTGGCCGCTTGGGAGTTGAAGCGTTCGAGACCGGTTTCCTGCACGATATAATTTGTTGCTAATAGTTTGTGTATTCTCAAAACTTCACACTCGAAATATTTCGTGTAAAGATCGCTCGAGTCATACAAATGCTATGGACCGGTAGATGTCCGAATTCGTACACAAATTCACCCTCCTATTGGTGGATATGTAGCAAAGTAGTTCATAGTTGTCAAATAAATAAATTACGAACAAATATTCGTGCTTGTGTTTCTTTTACAATATAATTCCCTACTTATAAGTTAATGTGTTTAATAGAAACTTAGTTAAATTACAGTAGCTTGTACAAATGTGAATTCTGTGGAGTAGCTGAATTATGCCCGGTTTCTGAGGAACTTTTAGCGGCAGTTTATCTATTCGTTAGCGCTATTGGTTCGATAAACTAAGAAAGTGCGTTTCTGAACATCGCAATGTGAGATAAACTCCGTTTAAGCGCAGGTTAACTTAACTGGCCAATGTGTGCCGTTTATCGATTTCATAACTTTATTTGACGTTTTGCTTCAAGAAAATAAAATTTAAAACAGTTAAAATATTAAAATTAACATCATGAATACGAGCAGCTCATCAGAGTCTGATTTGAAAGTATTGGAGTTTATTTCTAATATTTGAGTACTTACCTAGAAACTTACGGCCGTTTTCAATAACGTATCTACAGTTAAGAGGATACCACAGCGGCTAGAGAAATGAAAAAAAAGTACGTGTAATATCTATAGCTGTCTCCCTTACCTCAAGCCTATACCGCAGAACGCGATAGAGACAACTGCAGAAAATTCAGAAAATCAACGATTCGTTGTCCCCTGATTCCTTCTCCAAAACTTAACCGATTTAAGTACTTTTTTCATTAAAGATTAAAAAAAGGCTTGAGCTGTGTTCCTATGTTTTGCTTTTTTTGTATAATCTATCCAAATCTGTTTTCTGGACGTTTGAACACAGTGGAAAATCTGGCCATTTTTTTGGGTTTTTGAACGTTCATATCTTATTTAATAATTAAATTATGAAAAAAAAGAAAACATAGGGACATTGTATTAGTGGCCGTAGATATTCAGGAAAAAAATTATAACTCTACTAGCATTATCCAGGGAGGAAACAGGGGACAACGTTTGTATGGAAAAAATGGCGGTGTGGAATCCTCTTAAATATTAAACATTATAAAGTTACTAGCTGTTGCCCGCGACTTCGTACGCGTTAGCATAGTAGATCACATCCCAAGTATTATTTATTGTACAAAAATATTCAATGTCCAGAATTGAATTTCCTACGATTTTATTATATATAGATGTTCCGCGCGGCTTCGCTTGCGTAATTTAGGAATTTCACGCAACCGTACATTTTTCCGCAAAAATAGCCTATGTCCCTTCACGTGGTCTAGTCTTCATTTTTGCCAAATAACATAAAAATTGCTCCAGTAGTTCTTAAGAATCTTAAGATAATAAGCAATTTCATATAATTTCCCCCGTTTTTTCCACATTTTCCTCTATTTCTTCGCTCCTATTAGTCGTAGAATAATAAAATATAGCCTATGGCCTTTCTCAGTGAATAGGCTATCTAACACTGAAAGAATTTTTCAAATCAGACCTGTTCAGACTGACCAGTTCCTGAGATTAGCGCGTTCAAATAAGCCCTTACAAATAATTTCCCCCTGTTTTTTCCACACTTTCCTCTATTTCTTCGCTTTTATTAGTTTTAGCGTGATAAAGTATAGCCTATAACCCTCCTCAACAAATGGGCTATCTAACACTGAAAGATTTTTTAAAATCGGATCAGTAGTTCCTGAGATTAGCGCGTTCAAATAAGCCCTTTTATATAATTTCCCCCGTTTTTTCCACATTTTCCACTATTTCTTCGCTCTTATTAGCCTTAGCGTGATAAAATATAGCCTATAGCCTTCCTCAATCAATGGGCTATCTAACACTGAAAGAATTTTTCAAATCGGACCAGTAGTTCCTGAGATTAGCGCGTTCAAATAAGCCCTTTCAAATAATTTCCCCCCGTTTTTTCCACATTTTCCTCTATTTCTTCGTTTCTATTAGTTTTAGCGTGATAGAATATAGCCTATAGCCTTCCTCAATAAATGGGCTATCTAACACTGAAAGAATTTTTCAAATCGGACCAGTAATACCTGAGATTAGCGCGCTCAAACAAACAAACAAACAAACAAACTAACAATCTTTGCAGAATTATAATATTAGTATAGATAACCGTAAAAAATAGTTCAAAAGTACTTAAACAAAGGTATATTTTATTTTTCTTTCTTTTAACAAGTAGATACTCGAGTTTTTTTTTTTATTAAATTCGGTAGTGTCATTTTTGCTGACGCGATTCGCAAGTGGTAAGACCCAAAAAAGTATATTGTTTGGCCTAAACAAAGCATCTAAACTAACAAAATGAAAGAGCAGGCAGTCTTGTCTTTACAAAGTACTAACAGATGTTGATTTGGTTCTCCGTTAGAACTATTATTGTGTTCTGTGATGTGGACTGTGGTTGTATGAAAACTACATAATATGTACTCGAGGTAAGTAAATGATTTGCAAATTTTGCAAATTGCAGCATTTTTATTCAGTGTGCATCTCATGAAAATTGAATATCGAATTTAAATAGCCAATTTCATTAATTTATAACTAAAACAATGCTTATTTAATTATTTACTTACCCCTAAATAAAATATTTGTAGTATTCGCTTATTCGTAAATATTCGTATTCGTAAATAAAACTAGTAAGTAATAATCCTAATTTAAAAATAGCAAATTTTAAAAGACCCATCTAACGGCAAATTATGGTACTGCTTATCTATTTGATAGTGAACGGTTCGTTGCGTATTCAGAAACGCAGTGACAGATAACCAACGTTTATCCTATACATAACTTTATTGTATAATAGCTAATGAAAGTATAACTGGTAACTTCAGAAACAGGGCATTATACTATTAAATTTTTATCAGAACTTTTGTTCTATTATGTAGTTTATATACGTGTTGGGTATTATAATCTGTGCGTGTCATAGAGTAAAGACGGCTAGTAGGTAAAAACGTTAATATACCTACGCCAATCAGCTGATCGATTCGGGAACGTTAAAATTTACGCGCGTACGTCAAGGTCGCTGATTGGCTAATTGTTCCCCAAATTTCCCGTTATCCTTGACATTTGTAAAATTTGAATATACGCTAAATTTCTATCACTGAGGCTAGACGTATTATTTCTCTCTCCCAAAAATTACTATCTCTGCAGTAGAAAATCAGTCGAAACTAACTTTCTTCGCACCTAATCGTTGCTGCTTATCACTGGCGGCAACATACTGGACCTTCAGAGCCAAATTAGTCAAAAGATTTGGGCATCAAATCCGAGCAGCGACCTTCGGACTACAACGGAGACCAGAGCATCTCAGGTAGAGTACCAGCTGACTGCCCCTGTGGCGACTACTTCACGTGAGTACCCCTTTATTCACATAAGCCACTATTATGCCATTGATGGACAGGGATATGGAAGGTCGGTCTAGTCAGTCTAGCCAGACCCGCGACAAATCACCCTATAAAAACGTTCATGATGATAAGACTGCGCAGATCATGCGAGATCTAATTAAAAAACGCGGAATTCTCAAAGGCAGATTAACTAAATTTTCAAATTATATTGACACTATTAAAACGCCTTTAACTAGAGAATCTAAAATAGATTTAAAACTAAGAATAACCGGTGTCCATACATTATTTAATGAATTCTGTGATATTCAAACACAACTTGAAAATACTGTTCCAGACTGTGACATTGATGATCAACTAAATCAGCGTCAGCTGTTTGAAGACAGTTACTACAGCACTCTGTCACATGCAGAATCTCTCTGTGTCGATGGAGAGGCCGCGGATAGCTTCAAGGTATGCAATAGCACTACACAATCCTCCGTTAAATTACCGGTTATCACTTTACCTACATTTGATGGCTTATATGAGCACTGGCTAGAGTACAGGGATACTTATTTGTCTTTGATACATAATTCACAGGATATAAGTAATATACAAAAATTCCATTACCTTAAATCCTCTCTTAAAGGAAGCGCAGAGATGGTGATTAATTCCATTGAAATTTCAGCCTCAAACTATTCTGTTGCGTGGGAACTGATGTTGAACAGATATGATAACACTAGGCTTTTAGTTCAGAGTCATGTCAAGGCACTATTTTCTATACAACCACTGTCTAAAGAGTCACCTTCACTAATTAGGAAGCTTATAGACACCATAATTAATAATTTACGCGCTCTTAAAACCCTAGGTGAAGCTACAGACTCATGGGACACACTAGTAATCCATATCATCACCTCAAAGTTAGATAAAATTACTGAGAGGCACTGGGAGGAGCACAAAGGTTCTCTTTTGTCTGACCGTAACTCCAAATTAGTTTTAAAGATTGAACATTTAATTCAATTTCTGAAAAATAGGGCTGACTTACTAGAAACTTTAATTTTATCGCATAGCAAAGATAGCCCTAGCACCGATTTTAATAGAAAACCAAATATAACAGTAAGAAGTAATGTTTCACACTGTAATAATGTTTCAACTAATAAGTCAGCCGGTCGCACTGTTCGCAAGCCTATTTGTGTTGTATGCAAAGGTAATCATCCACTTTACACTTGTACTCAATTTATCGCGATGGATTTAAAATCGAAACTTAAAGTTGTCCAAGAACACAGCCTATGTAACAACTGTTTGCGCGCCGGGCACTCCGTTAACACTTGCGTATTCGGGTCTTGTAAGAAATGTAACTTGAAACATAATTCGCTATTACATTTTAACGATTCCGATAACACATCGAGCTTTGTTGCGAAGAGCCCGTCGACTGAATCGTCGATTTCAAGTGCAAGCGCATCGCGCATCCCTGTACAGTGTAAATGTGATAAGGCGAACCTCATTCAGGCAAATAACGTTCACACAGACACGCACATAATAGATTCGCACTGCATTAATGTGCAACCCGTTTTGTTATCTACTGCTATGGTCGAGATCCCCGATAGATACAATATTTATCATTTAGCATGCGCGTTACTCGACAGTGGTAGCCAAAGCAGTTTTATAACAAATTCATTTTGTAAAAAATTAGATATCGAGATTATACAGTCCATTCAAGAAATACGCGGAGTAGGCAATGTCGTATCGCATTCTTCGCATTCTTGTAATGTAAAAATTAAGTCTCGCGTGAGTGCCTACTCAAAACAAATTCAATGTTACGTTTTAAACGAAATAACACCTACATTGCCAGCTGTTTAGGTGCATAATTCTTGTAAACGCTTTCAAATTCCTGATAACGTTCAGCTGGCAAATACGCAGTTTTTAGGGTCACAAAAAATTGATGTTTTGATAGGAGCGGATCATTTTTGGGACTTGCTTATCGATGGCAAGATGCGTCTACCGAGCGGTCCGTTTTTACAAAACACTAAGCTAGGTTGGATAATTTCGGGTCCAATAGATTCTAGCATTGTGCGCAGGGGACATGTCCAATGTAACGTTAGTACTGAGCTCAGTCCATCCACTATAGACGATCAATTACGTAAGTTCTGGGAACTCGAAGAGTTAACTTTGCCTCGAAATTCGCATACGGAGGACGAGCTGGCCTGTGAACAAAGTTTCGTTACAAATACTACACGCGAAAATCATGGTAGATTTGTGGTTCACATTCCACTCAAAAACTCAGCCGAGGTTTTAGGTGAATCTTATTCCCAAGCTAAACGCCGTTTCTTAGCATTAGAGAAGCGGCTATCTCGCGCACCTTCTAGTTACAAACAACTATACGTTGATTTTATGCGAGAATATGTTGACCTAGGTCACATGACCAAGGTCGATACCTACTCGAACCTTAATTATTTTTTGCCACATCACGGAGTATTTCGCGAGCACAGTACAACGACTAAACTTCGTGTTGTGTTTGATGCTAGCGCTGCTACTTGCAACGGAATTTCTTTTAACGACATTCAGCGCGTCGGGCCGCCTATTCAGGGAGATCTGTTAGGTATTTTATTAAGATTTAGACAGTTTAGGTTTACGGCAAAGGCCGATTGTGCTAAAATGTACCGGCAAGTGCTAGTGGCGCCCTCTCAGCGGGATTTGCAGCTAATCATATGGCGCGAGGATACATCGAAGCCACTAGATGTTTATTGCTTAAATACGGTCACGTATGGTACGGCATCCGCACCTTTTCTCAGTGTGCGCTGTCTAAAGCAACTAGCTACCGAATGTTCTGACCCTGAGGTCAGAAGGGTCATAAATAATGACATGTACGTGGATGACCTTCTAACTTCCGGTGAGGTTAAGGTCGATCTTTTAAAAATTTGTAAAGACACTGCTGATACATTAAGTTCCGGCTGCTTTCCATTAAGAAAATGGGTTTTCAACTTTGAACTCGATGAAGATGCAGGTCTTGCGTCTCTAAATAATAATAACGACAATACGCAAAACACGTTTCGTGACTTTAACTTTACTGATAACATTCAAAGGAAAACATTAGGCTTGGGTTGGTGTAACGTGAGCGATGAGCTTAATTTTAACACACAGTTCCAGCCATCCGACACTTCAATCACAAAGCGCACAATTTTGTCTACAGTTTCCCAAATATTCGATCCGTTAGGTCTATTGAGTCCGTCTGTTATTATCGGTAAGGTTCTGTTACAAAAACTGTGGTTGCTAAAGTTACAATGGGACGATCCCCTTCCTACTGACGTAATAAAAACATGGAACCGGTTTGTTATCGATTTGTCTTATCTTTCCGCAATTAAGATCCCGCGACATGTTTTTCAGTGCAACTCAACTCGTAATGAGTTACACATATTCACAGATGCCTCACAAACTGCATATGGCGCCTGCGCATACGTACGTTCTATACGTGGAGATAACGTACAAGTGAGGTTATTATTTTCCAAAGGAAAGGTTGCCCCATTAAAGCCTGTCAGCATACCTAGGCTAGAACTGTGCGGCGCGGTGCTGGGTGCTAGGCTATACGATAAAATTAATAGTTCGCTTACTCGTAAGTTCGATAACGTCACCTTTTGGACCGCTTCAACAATTGTTTTAGGCTGGCTACGCATGTCTCCTAACTTACTCAAAACATTTGTTCAGAATCGTGTCGCTGAAATTCACGACCTGACAGGAAAGTTTTCCTGGCAACACGTCAGCGGCAAGGATAATCCGAGCGATCTGGTAAGCCGCGGGGTCAGCCTTGAAAATTTGGTTTCCTCTAATGTATGGTGGGAAGGCCCTATGTTCTTGAGAAACCTTAATTTTGATTGTAATGCACAATTTAATTCCAATATGAGTGACACTTTTAATGATTTACCGGAACTAAAATCAAATACCTTGCACTCACTGTCATGTAAAGTTGATAACAATAATTATACAGATGAAACTTTATTTCCGTTTAGTAAATTTTCGCAGTTTAATCGTATGAGTCGTTCCGCCGCCTATATTCTACGCTTTACTCACAACTGTCGGCCGTGCAACAAGGCAAATCAGCTGACGGGTGCGTTAGGTATAGATGAAGTGAGACGTGCCGTACTATTATTAGCTAAATGGGCGCAAAAAATGTCATTTCCACAGGAATATGATTTACTCAAAAATGGTAAATGTATAAAGTCAAGTCGACTAGCTAGTTTAAATTTATTTTTGGATGAAAATGATTTAATTCGCGTAGGCGGCAGAATAAATAATTCTGTCGAATTTAATTTTAATAAAAAACATCCCATATTGCTGTGTTCTAAACACAATTTTACACGTTTATTGTTCATATACGAACACAAGCAATATTTACACTGCGGCCAACAGGCTCTGTTATACCACTTGCGCGAGAAGTGGTGGCCTATATCCGGCAGGAATTTAGCTAGGAAGGTGACTCATCAGTGTGTTGTCTGCACGCGAGTTAGAGGTAAGACGCTAAGCCCCCTTATGGGCAACCTACCTAGGGAACGCCTTACACCTAGCTACCCTTTTGATCGTAGCGGAGCTGATTACTCAGGGCCAGTGTTCGTTTTAAGCCGCAAAGGTAGGGGCGCAAAATTAATAAAATCATACATCTGTTTATTTATTTGTTTTACTACACGAGCTATACACTTGGAGCTTGTCAGCGACCTATCCACTGACGCATATCTACTCGCTCTCAAGCGGTTTATTTCCCGACGTGGAAAACCATGTCAAATTTTTTCTGACAATGGACGCAATTTCGTAGGTCTTTGTAATGATTTCGCTCAGTTTTTATCTTCATGTAGCAAAGACATTGTTGATTACGCTAGAAGTCAAAATATCGAGTTTTCTTTTATACCTCCATATTCCCCTCATTTTGGTGGCTTGTGGGAAGCGGGGGTGAAATCGTGCAAGTACCACCTGCGGCGAGTGGTTGGTGGTGCCCACCTGACCTTCGAGGAGCTTACCACAGTACTGACCCAAATTGAAGCGGTACTGAACTCACGGCCGCTGGCACCCCTGTCGTCGGATCCAGCAGACTACTCTCCACTCAGCCCTGGACACTTCCTCATCGGCCGACCTCTCACAGCGCCAGTATGCGAGGAGGACCTGACGCAGGAACCGATACATCGGTTGACCCGATATCAAAGGGTTGAACAACTACGGCAACATTTCTGGACGCGTTGGGCCAAAGAATATGTTTCGGAGCTGCAGACCAGGACCAAATGGAGGCAGAATTCGGCGGAACTATCACCGGACCAGCTGGTTCTGATCAAGGACTCTTCTCTACCCCCGCTGAAGTGGCAGCTCGGTCGTGTCGTGAGAACGATTAACGGCAGCGATGGTATTGCCAGAGTAGCCGACATCAGAACGTCGTCGGGAGTCCTGAGGCGAGCTTATACCAAGATATGTCCACTGGTGGACAACGAACACTCATGGCGAGAGACTTAGACTGCAGAAGACGTTGTAAGCTACTGCTTTCAAGGCCGCGGGCATGTTGGGTATTATAATCTGTGCGTGTCATAGAGTAAAGACGGCTAGTAGGTAAAAACGTTAATATACCTACGCCAATCAGCTGATCGATTCGGGAACGTTAAAATTTACGCGCGTACGTCAAGGTCGCTGATTGGCTAATTGTTCCCCAAATTTCCCGTTATCCTTGACATTTGTAAAATTTGAATATACGCTAAATTTCTATCACTGAGGCTAGACGTATTATTTCTCTCTCCCAAAAATTACTATCTCTGCAGTAGAAAATCAGTCGAAACTAACTTTCTTCGCACCTAATCGTTGCTGCTTATCACTGGCGGCAACAATACGTTTTAGGATAATTACGTTTATTATAATATGGGAACTATTTTTTGAGCAGTTATTTAAATATTTGAGATGTTATTATGATCAGTTACAAAAAATATTGAGCAGTTATTTATTTTTTTGGCGGTTGATTAATTATTGCGACTGTAAAACATGGACAGTAATAAAAAAAATAATTGAGCAGTCCAATAACTGAATGAGCGGCAAAAATGATGGAATGAGCGGTTCGATAAATGAATGAGCGGTTCTATAACGACTTAACAGCAGGCCTACTTATCCTCGGATACCGTAGCGGGGGGACGAAGGGGGGGCGCAGCCCCCCGCCAAAATAAAAACAAACACAATCCAGAAAGTCCAAGAGTAGGTTAGGTTAGGTTAGAACTTAGACCACAACACAGAGGGAGCCGAGCGAGCGAAGCGAGCGTGCTGCGGCAGCAGCCGGCGACCGTCTTACTTTCACTTTATAATGGTATGGAACCCTCCATGGGCGAGTTCGACTCGCACTTGGCCGATATTATTATATTTTACCGCCTCATTGTTTAAAGAACTGCTTAGAATGAGATTTCTTACTGACAAATTCCGATTCGTTACTGCCCACACGTAACCGCTGATTCATTAATTTTTACCGCTCATTTAATTATTTTACTGTTCAATAATGTTTTCAATGATCCATTTCATTATTTTTTACAACTCATTTTTGTTTACTTTACTGCTTAGTTTTAACTGCTAAACTAGTTATTAAACGTGCCATTTATAATGTTTAACTTACCAAACTGCCCCTTTAAATAAGTGCCTTATAATATTAATATTCAATATAATAAATAAGTACATCTTCTTATCTTTCTCGTGTCACAATGTTAGTTACCTTACTCCTCCGAAACGGTTTTACTGATTAATGATTATAGGTACTCCTATTAATCCTTCGATCGTGGATTCTTGGAAAACTATTGTTATTCTATTGTGTCTCGCTCACCGGTGAGCTTGTAATAAGATACGTAGAATAATATACAGGTGTATTTTTCTACGTGTAGTACGCGATAGTTTACTAGGTAACTAAAAAGAGTGAAATTATTATTTTTAACAAAAAATTAAAACCGACTTCCAAGGTAAAAACAATAATAACATCCTTTAAATAATATGAACTAAAAAGTATTAAATAATTTTTCCTATCTAATAGTTCCTTTTTCCGAATTCGGCTAAAACTCAACTATTTCTGTACTCAATCTTCATAATTTTGAAGTCGGTGCCAGTTAAATAAAAAACCGGCCAAGTGCGAGTCGGACTCGCGCACCGAGGGTTCCGACAGCTTAAAGGTATTATAGACCTGAGTATTTGGTATGAATTTCAATTTAATACCTCTACGCGTTTATGAGGAAATGGGTAGTAAGTTTAAAATTATTAAAAAAATATATATTATGTGATGTAACTAAAAATTTATGGTTTTCGTAATTTTTCCTTTATCTATGCTATAAGACGTTGCTTCGTACCAAATTTCAAGATTCTGAGTTCACGGGAAGCACCCTGTAGGTTTTGATTCCCTTGCAAGTGTCGAAAATTTGCGGCATAAACGGCTGTATATTTTGATTGCGTTGGCTTAGAAGTTTGATTTTTTCACAGCTTCAAGGGACAGTAGACCTGAGTAATTGATATAAATTTCAGCTTCAGACCTCCACGCGTTCCTGAGAAAAAGGGTCTTGACAGACGGACGGACGGACAGACGGACAACAAAGTGATCCTATAAGGGTTCCGTTTTTTCCTTTTGAGGTACGGAACCCTAAAAAGTTTCAAATATTCTGGCAGACTGAAGATTCAGCTAAGTATATCTGGTACCGACTTCAAAATGATGAAGATAGAGTACAGAAATAGTTGAGTTTTAGCCGAATTCGGAAAAAGGCACTATTAGATAGGAAAAATTATTTAATACATTTTAGTTCATATTATTTAAAGGATGTTATTATTGTTTTTACCTTGGAAGTCGGTTTTATTTTTTGTTAAAAATAATAATTGTTAAATGCATCGAGGAACGTGCCAGGCTATTTACAATTTATTTATATCTAGAGATATAAAGTAATTTTTGTTCGTGTAATACAAAACACGATATTTGTTCGAACTCTACTTTCGAGTATCCTCGTACCCATCGTTAATCAAATGAGGTGTTAAATGACCCAGAGAACTGCGGGAGGCTGAGGAGTGAGGAATTGGAGACATTCCCCTGTAACTGATGATTTCACCAATATTTTTCTCCGGGAACCAATGAAGTTGATAAGAACAACAATTTGTCAGGAGCTCATTTTGCTTAGGGTGTTACGTAAGCCCGTAAGGATTGGATAAAGTAAAAAAAAAGGTTTCATTGAATGTTTTTTTTTAGAAAGTGGCCACAAAACTGGCTTTTTAATGAAAACTTCATTATTATGTATGAAAATCAACTACATATATTTTGGGCATAGGGTTTAATAGAAAAAATATTCAGAGAATAAATCAGTTATTAAATAAAAGAGTTTACGGTAAGTGATGAGGGAGTTGTTTGACTTTTACGTTTTGTAAACATAATCATTCTACCAAAGAGCATAGAAAAATTTATAATTAGTAAAATATTCTCTCATTAGCCGTTTGAATAGCGAAGATAGTGACGATGGCAAACACAGATTTAAAAATTTTTAACCCACCCTTATCTGTATTCCGTCGCATTTTTGTCCTTCGGTTGACACCGGCTACTTTTGTTCTATGATGGATTACTGCGTTGATGAATCTTTTACATACAAACACATCTCCTAAGCAAACAGCTGGAAGTGACATACACCGCAAATGGTAGCTGCAAAATTGGCAGTGCAAATGGATTCTTCACATATAATATACAAGAGTGGGTAAGTAAAATTTGAAAACTTGTTAGTTACCCACTCATGTGCCTTAACGTGGGAGAGCCATGCTTCGGCACGAATGGGCTGGCTCGACCGGAGAAATACCACGTTCTCACAGAAAACCGGCGTGAAATAGCGCTTGCGCTGTGTTTCGCCGAGTGAGTGAGTTTACCGGAGGCCCAATACCCTACCCTATTCCCTTCCCTTCCCTTTCCTTCCCTATTACCCTATTCCCTCTTAAAAGGCCGGTAACGCACCTGCAGCTCTTCTGATGCTGCGAGTGTCCATGGGCGACGGAAGTTGCTTTCCATCAGGTGACCCGTATGCTCGTTTGCCCCCTTATTTCCTAAAAAAAACTGTCATTTTTTGCAGAGGGCGACTAGGCCAAAAAATCAAACATCGTCCTTCTCTCTTCACACTCACGCCCGTCTTTCATATACCAGGTGAAAAAGGATGACGAAATCATCGCCAAGTTTTAGTCTCGATAAATACTTGTGGAGGCTTTTTGAAAACTATCATATATATATTATATTATATACTGTGTAAGCCACCCTAATATAATAAAATAAAATATAAACATTTTAAAAATCCGCCAGGTCGCAGCGTCTCAATGATAGAAATTTATGACTTATGATAATATATTATGAAAAATTCGTGGATGCATCTTTGTGATTTTTTACTATCAATTAAATTTTCAAAATATCGTGTTTTCGCTCAGATCAAATTCTTGGAAATTTAATGTAGTATCTTAGATGTTTAGAAAATGAAACAATTCGGGGCTTATTTTTAAGTATAAACATGAATTATAAAATCGACAATTTTGGATTAGTCGCCCCCTTTATAAAGGCTTTGGAACCTGGGAGTGCTGCGGTAAAGCTATTTCGTAGCATTAGTTATCAACATAAGCAATGTCACACCGACAGACACCACACCCCGAGGCCCGAGCCACACCGAAGCGAAGTCTGCCGAACTGTAACGACGTCAGACGTTATGTTAGGTGTTTTTCGTTAGGGAATTTCTTGATTCGGTCGACGCGCTCAAAGCCCACTATAAAAGCTATGCAATATCTTAATAATGTGGATTCTATGTATAATTACTATACTCTGACCACTTAAAGCGTGACTTTCGTAGCATGCTCGTAGCATACATTTAGTATGCTACGAAGGTCGCGCTTAAACTGGTCGCACTATATATGATGAACTAGGTAAGTTACAAGGTTTGCTTAAATTACATGTAAAAATTAGTAAGATGTTAGTTAACCATTTCATCCACTCACCTCTTTATTATTACTAGCTATTTGAACGAGCTCAGCTCGGTATTCGATAAAACACGAATAAAATTACATTTTCTAGAAATGATCCCTAGCTAGATAGATTTATCGCCCCCGAAACCCCCTATATACTAAATTTCATGACAGTCGTTGGAGACGATTTCAAGATATATATATATATATATATATATATATATATATATATATATATATATATATATATATATATATATATATATATATATATATATATATACATATATATATATATAGTAGCGGACGAAGTCGCGGGCAACAGCTAGTATATATATATATATATATATATATATATATATATACTAGCTGTTGCCCGCGACTTCGTCCGCGTGGACTTTAGTTTATAGCGTGCGGTGTCAACAAAATTTGTGTCAAATTTAAAAACTTTTAAAAACCCAGGTAAGTACCCCTCTTAGGGCCGCGCTACACCGGAATGGCAGCGCTGAAAGTGCTCGCCTCGCCGCTGCCATTCCGGTAATGAAATTTTGTATACAGATAGTCTAAAGCCTGAGAAACTACTTTTTTACTGGAAAAAAGGGTTGTCAGGGGGTGAAAATGCGTAAATTTGTTCAAACTAAATTACTTCCAAAAATTCATAATAGATGGCGCCGTGCGTCTTCTACATCGCTGACGCTTGCTCAAAAGTCTTTCTATAAGAGGTGGTATCATCTTACATTTAAGTTTAAATTTTTTTCGATTGTTATATCTATTCTACGGTATTAAATAACTCAATACTTTATCTGTGCAGTGACGTAACCTTAAACCTATCAATGATAAATAGTTTATGGGTAAAGTTGTGTAATTGGGGGGCTAAATAAGCTTTAAAATTTGGCATAAAATATAAAGTTTAATATAAAAAATGTAACACTTATTGTGTGCACACTGCACAGCTGTATTAATTTAAGGGGTACCAGGGTTTTTTTATAAAAGCTTTTGACACCAATTTTGTTGACATCGCGCTTTATAAACTGAAGTCCACGCGGACGAAGTCGCGGGCAACAGCTAGTAACTAATAAGTATGATTAGTTCAATGTTACAATGAAGTAAAATATAAAATGCCATCTGTTGAATCGTATTAGAACTAAAATGTTCATTGCATCGATATATTTCTGGATTTTTTATAATATTATACATAAAATATATTTAAGTAAAAAATAAAACGCCATCTGTTTTCATATATTAGAATTAAAATGTTGATTGCATTGATATATTTTCTGGATGGAATATAGGCCAACACGGTACACTTGAACTCCTTTATTTTAGAGCGCCTTCTGTTGTCAACTTGTCACATATATTAGAAATTCAGTAGGAGTTCTATAAGATAAGATAGATTGATTATTAATATACCAAGTGATAATATTATTAAACATAATATTCTAACGTATTAAAAACTATAAACAAAAACATAATAACTAATAAGTATGATTAGTTCTATGTTACAATGAAGTAAAAAATAAAACGCCATCTGTTGAATCGTATTAGAACTAAAATGTTCATTGCATCGATATATTTCTGGATTTTTTATAATATTATACATAAAATATATTTGAGATTTTTGAAATTTTATTTTAATACACATCCAAGACCCAGGAACATTGAAAACTTTTTGTTCCGTCTGCGGGACTCGAACCCAGGACCCCCGGGATGAGCACTGGCCACGCGCAATGCGAATTCATTTTCATCGATATTTTCATGGAAATAAGATATTTTCCCACATCTTTCTCAGACTCTACAATAACTGTGTACAAAATTTCATTGCAATCGGTTCAGTAGTTTTGGCGTGAAAGCGAGACAGACAGACAGACAGAGATACTTTCGCATTTATAATATTAGTATGGATATATACAAGAATTGCTCGTTTAAAGATATAAGATAAGATTACGTTTATCATATTATTCATATTTTAGGCTTAACGCTTTAAGCTTAGACTAAATAACAACGTAACCATAAAAACCAGTTATATTAAACCAGAACACAGCATACAAAGCTTTGTACACAAAATCGCCCAAATACTTAAGATTCCACATAGTTCGAGCTCCATGCTAGTTGCATTGTAAGACACCGCAGCCGCTCAGACACACACAATGTGAATAATTCCGTAACGCCGTGGGGTATAAATTATTGACACGGCCTCTATCGGGAATTTCGATAAATCGGAACCAGAATGTGGTTGGTACATTCAATATGGTCGAATTATCGCCGAATTGGAGACATCATTGGCATCGTCTACAGATTTCAGGGTTCAATTAATGTTGATTATTAAAAGGGTAGACGGTAGTATTTATGCTTATTAGGAATCTAGTATCTGGCTTATAGAATAAAGGTTTTGTCGTTATCTTACTACTAGTTTCTAAACTATATTTTATCAAGCAACAAAATATTATATATTGATACAAACAATTACAATGTACACATCAGGGAATGCATTATTGGGGTATTGATTTTTGAAGAGCAGAAAAAAAACGGTTGCGCGTAGAATTTTTTTTATTGAGTGTCACGTACATAAGTAGGATTGTTTTAAAAACGAAAGTGTTATATAGTGTTGATCCTATTTAAATTCAACCTCAAAATATTTTATTCTTGTTATATATTAACCGGGAACCGTAAAATTTTCCGGGACTCAAAGTATCTCATGTGAAGAGGTAACAGACAGACAGGGGCGTAGCTACCGCCGTATCAGCCGTATCAATTATACGGGTAATAAAAACGTCCAATTTTTTTTATTAAATTTCAGAAATGAAACAGAAACGCCTGTCAGACGTAAATTACTATTGTCCATAGAGGCAGAAACTTTAGAAAAACTAAAGACATCATATTCAGCTTTGATTCATGATTTAATTAATAAGTTTGCCGCAAAAAAGGCAAAGAGAGTTAATATTTAATTTGAATTGTTTTAAAAAATGTGACAGATAGATAATTATGATGAATAAATATTTATTTTAACTTTATGCAAACATTTTTTCTTTTTTGAGAAGTATTTACCCTCCCCAAACAAATTTTTATACGGGGCGCCCACCAAGGTACGCTACGCCCCTGCAGACAGACAGACAAACACACTTCCGCAAATTATAATATAAGCATGGATTAACGGGTTCAATTTTTACTTCTTAAAGTGGAATGATATTATATTTTTCTACAGACAACTTTTGGCAGTGGCGCAAATGCCATGCTTGTTGAATTAAACAATAATACGGTCGTTTTCTGCAGATTTTAAACGATCTAGTGGCAAAACGCCAGCGAATACCTGTGCGATTTCAATCACTTATTATGTAAAATAAAACCTTTGCCCTTGAGGAAAAACTACGATTTTATTATTCGTAGGGGAAAAAGAAATATGG
Source organism: Aricia agestis (assembly GCF_905147365.1). NCBI lineage: Eukaryota > Metazoa > Arthropoda > Insecta > Lepidoptera > Lycaenidae > Aricia > Aricia agestis. The sequence goes on along the minus strand of NC_056408.1, from coordinate 6,895,945 downwards.
CGTTCAATTAATACAATACGTTTATAATAACTTGGCTTTTCAATAATATTATGCTTTTTGAACCTTCAGGCAAACTTATAAATATAATAGACAGAAAGATCAGCTCATATTGCTGTTCCTTATAAGTTGGATTTGTCTAGCTACAAATATTGTATTTTTTCGAAATGTTATTAAAAGATGATGAATTGTTCAATATGTTGTTTAACCTTTAAGTACACGCGTTGTTTTGGGTAACGTCCCGTCACGCGTGGGGCTAGAAGTACCCCAATATAAATATACATATAAATTCAGAATTGTTTAATAATTTTTAAAGCCCGTTTTATATTATAAGAAAAGATATTATTTTATTCACGAAAAGCATTTATAAATAATAAACTAACCATTATTTAGACAGTAAAGAACATTTTTATGAAATAACCGATATCGTGCATAGAATTTTTAGGGCACATGTTTAATGTACTAAAATTCAACAAAAATGTCTGCTTCTGACTAACTTACTATTTTTTCTAATAAAATAGGACTTAGAAATAATTAATCAAAAGAAAAATTAACACTAAACATTACAGAAAAAAAAATTGACAATCCTTGAAAAGTACTATTCTAAACTAAAATTATTCCTTGAATAGGCGAGGTAAGTTTTATAGCAAGGCTACGGACAATATTAATTAGATCTGGGACAATAATAGCATCTTCGCTTCATTTTTGGTGTACCATGTCTAGCTACATCTAACTGTTCCAAATTCCAAAAACTTTCAGAGACTTAAAAATTTTATAATATTATGATTTGAACAATTTGATTTTCATATAGTCGGCAACAATTTTTTTCCATTTATACATAATCAATTCAAAAAACAAACAAATAAACACATAACCAAAGTGAAAAAAGTATATACGTCAAATCACGGGTGGGGTCTACAGGTATCCCCACATAAGCAAAAATGTAACTTCCCTTAGCAGTGGAGCGGCGGACTTTTTACCACTGAAATACTTCGCATTGCATTGAGATTAGCCGAAAAAATACCGTAAAAACAGTGCGTGGGGTCTGCGTAGACCCCGCCCGTGACGTTAAAGGTTAAGCTTTGTTTAGAAATAAAAACTAAATGTACAAATTTATTATTATAACAGCTAAAGTTAAGTATATTTATTTAAAAAAAGTATTGTAATAACTACACTAATTACTCTAGTTAAATATAGTTATAACTATACTTAACTAAATGAAAAGAAATCTTTTAGTTTTCTTGGTCAAACTCACCTGCGCTTAGAACAAGCAAGAAATTTTTAATAACATCTATTATTATAGACTTTAATGGAGAATACAAATTGGCAAACCGTGCACTGTGCAGTAAGCCATTTATTAGCTGTCATAAATTGCTTCTCCCAGTTTACCCAGTTTCAATTACGTGTGCTTACGCTGACGGCAGAGCACAAAAATCGTGGAGACGGTATATTATGATACCGTAAGTCGTAATAATATGTACTCGAATTAAGGATTAACTGTGGCACTCAGAGAAAAGTATTATTTACTTAGCTGTAATTAAATGATGATTTTACATAATCCCCATACATCTGTTAAACTATCAATTAAATTGAAGTTAAATCATCATTAATAATTAAGTACCTGGATGACCGAGCTTTGCTCGGTATAGCAAACACTCATTGACTTCGTGTTACTTAATAACGCCATCTGCTGATCGTTAAAACAATTATTAGTTGCTCGCAAAATAGTATTATTATCCGCCAATAGATGTCAGGAAGAGTCATATTTTTCAATTTATCAATTATCGATAAAACACGAATAAAAAGACATTTTAACACGACTAAACACTACGTCTAAATGTCGCACTCAGAGACAATAATCATTTTCATCGGATACCGATATGATTATTGTCTCTGAGTGCGACATTTAGACATACACGAATTTATGTATCATCTGAGAAATTATTGATTTTCTGGACGATGGTGGACCAAAATTATTTACTTGAGTTATGTTGAGTCAATGTTAGTCGTGATCTGAAGCCTTTTACACACCTCGACCAAATAGGCACAAAAATGTTGGTCCATCATCTGCCATTTATAAAGGCTAGAAACCTATTTACAGCTCACACACAAGTTTAAACAAGAAAAGGTTTTTTTTGTTTCGAAAACATACAAATTCGTCTCCACTGGCTGTTGGGCTTGATGGCTAACGCCAGCTTTTTGTACCTAACTATCAGAAAATTTAATTATAAACTAAAAATAATGTGCATGATAACAGATGAATATTACCAGAGTGTATAATATTATAAAGTATATCGTCAGTAAATCTTCCTTTAATAGCTGCTATTAAATTGTTGACTTTTCGAAAATGGTTTTGCCTAAGTTCTGCAAATAGTTTATTTTCGATCAATACCTGCACAATAATAGCTTACACATAACACTAGTATTATAATTATCATTGTGAAAGAATTGTTACATAGTTAAGTGGAGATCTTGAAAGCTTGTCTAATGAACATATTTTCTTTAAAAGCGGTAAAAAATGAAAACTTTCACGTAGGTATTAAATTTTGAATACTCAATTTAAATAAAGAGTTCCGTCTTTTCGAGCGCCTACAGATTTTTAATAGTTCTTGATGGATCTTATAAGAAAGTAGCTAATGGAGGTTGTCTACGACTTTAGAGCGCGCGCAAAAGCAGACGCTGCAAGAGGCATACTTTTTACCGCAGTACAAATGTTGCTATGTCCTTCCCCGCCAACAGCTTAAAAGCTTTTTTACTCGTTACTACAATCTTTATATAAAGTAAATAATATTAATGTATTTACTTTACCCATTTCACCAATTTTCCAAAATAATGCCGAAAAAGCTTATTTGTTCGTAACTGTTACAACTATTTTCTGCTAGAAAGTAAATACTACTTTTTTTACTTTACCCATTTTAACAATTTTCCAAAAAATATAGCCTATATGTTAATCCAGCGCCTACTACCTCTCAAAATCCTTTAAATTTTTTGCATGTGTGATAACAAAGGCAAAATAAACAAAAATAAAATAAAATATATTTTTCTTCAAAATAGGTATCATGAATACACTTTTTTAACATCGAAACTACGTTGCCTACCAGCGCGCAGCGGTTCGGGAACTAGCCTGGCAAGAAAAACCGACGTAAGAAACTCGCACAGGGCCATTGCATCATTTACTAAAGAGAAGGAAAATTATTATTTAATACTTATTGTAAAGGTGAAAGATTTTGTTAGGGCACTATAATATTAATGTGGTATGAAAACCTACAGATTCTCTCAGCGCCAGTCGATGGCTGAAGGCTGACACAAGTTGTCAAACGGGAAGGCGGATGATTGACGAACTGCCTCCCAAGATATTGCGGCGAGGAACTAATATGTAATATATTAAGCCAAACAATCTTCGAACAGTAACTCTAAGTAGGCTCCATATTATATTTGCTCACAGTTGAGGTCAATGACTTGAGGAAGTTGATTTTTGAGTTTGCCTGTTAAACTTATTAAAGTAAACGTTGCTGTAAATGTTAATGTCTTTATTAGTACTTAAAATTTTATGCATTGTATAGTTGCTACGAAAATTATCATAATATTATTATATGGATCAAAATTACAACAGTCCAGCACGACTTACGGTTTTGGTGTGCACAAGAGAAAGGTCATACTGACTTGAAAAGGCATTTCATAACCTGTATCTATAGTATATAATACGTAAGCATCAAATTCTTTTCAATAATCATAATGCAATCTATATAGATGAAATTATGACCCTCGTGTCACATGTGCACTATACTTAAACGTGTTAATTGCTAACACAATAATAATAGGAAAAACAAAGCAGTTTATTTATTGAAAATTATTGCTTGAGACGAAAGATTTTCAAAGAAAATGCATTTTAGAGCGCCGTTGAAACTTCTCGCAATACAGCTGAAAAGTGCAAAAAGACGTAAAGTGCAACTAAACGGATTGTTAGCAAAGTTAAAGGAAAAACCAAACAAACTAAACAAATATCCGTCAACAAAGACTGAAAGCTTTGTCCTAATGAATGCGTATTTAAGAACATTTAGCTTTGAAATGCTCAAATACTAGAATTTCTAGAAAATTAATCGTTTTCATATTATGCGTTATCGAATAATGTATTCTAGTTTCTAAGAGATATGCTAAACGCATTTTAGAAACCATTCAGTAACGCAATGTTTCCTTTGAATAGGTGGAACTGCTTTTCATTGAGTATTTTTTGAGACACTCAAAAGGCAAATAGATTAAGTTTGACCTTCGCCGAAAGTTTGTTGATTGCTAGTCAGTGGCAATTTTTCACGGAACACTCGGCCGATTTAATTGCATAACCAAATCTGTGAGGAAAATTTAGTGCAATATAACGCCGAAAAAATTCTTCAAGAAGTTTCAGTTTATACCCTTGAGCTAAACTTTTATTATAAGAGTAATTAATTTGAAAGAATGCTAATTTTTCTTTTAATCGCTTCTTTAGCGCCACAACTTTTATCTACTTTGTTTGAATTACTTGCGCTCGAACAGTTGGCGGCAAGTTGGAAAGATTCTTTTAACGAGCTATATAATGTTCTCGAACCAAATAATACGTAAATTGAAAATATTATTATTGAAGATTTTATAGTAGATTAGCTATGTCCACACTATGCAATTTCATCTTCAATTTTCGTCATTATCTTTTTATTCAACTTTCGTTTGGCATATCCAATAATTGAATGCGTCAAAATCCACCCGCGTTGGAAAGAAAATGTGTCATAGCGTCGCGGGCATGCCTCACGTGCGATGTTGACTGCGCTATAACGCATGCCCTTGAAGAACAAAAAAAGGCACAGGGTGGACAAAGCTAATAGTGCCAATACAGGAGGTATATTAACTATTATTTTACAGGAGAAGGAAAAAACGATCACCTATTATGTTTTACTAGCTGTTTGACCGAGCTTAGCTCGGTATTCGAATTTATTTATTTATTTCGTAAAACATGGATAAAATGACATTTTCTAAAATGATTCCTAGCTAGATCAATTTGTCACCCCCGAAACCCCCTATATACTAAATTTCATAAAAATCGTTGGAGCCGATTCCGAGATTCCAAATAAATATATATACAAGAATTGCTCGTTTAAAGATATAAGATTTACAGAATATTCCTATATTTTCTTATGAAATTCTTATTATTTTAAAAATTGCGATTTAAATAATGTCACGTATACCTACTTACTTGTGAAACCGTCAAGTAGGAGATATTGGTCTTGAAATCTATCGCTTCAAAAAATGTTAGGAGGTATTGGCACTTCAACGATGTAGAATTAATAGTAAGTATTAATAATTATTATAGTTCTTAAATATTTTATTCCACCTAAAAAAGAATATTTTGAATACCAAGCACTTAACATTCAAAAGCAGCATCCACGCGAGCTCTTTATAAATTCAAAGGTATATTACCCACCTACTTCAACCAGACATAAATTGTTGCTAAGACTAGATTTCGAGCGCTGAGTTATGAGTGTTACTTAAACTTTTAATGGTCTACATTCAGTTAGCTTAGTGCTTAAATAGCCCGGTGTTTTGCAACTAATAAAATATTTCTCGTGAGCACGGAATGCATTTCCGTGAGTTGAAACCCGAAATCTTCCGGTCTATCATCATGCTTATTACGGCTAAGGCTGAAGTTAAACGTGGGAGAGCCATGTTTCGGCACGAATGGGCCGGCTCGACCGGAGAAATACCACGTTCTCACAGAAAACCGAAGTGAGACAGCGCTTTCGCTGTGTTTCGCCGAGTGAGTGAGTTTACCGGAGGCCCAATCCCCTACCCTATTCCCTTCCCTACCCTCCCCTATTCCCATTCTTTTCCTACTTTTCCCTGTTACCCTATTCCCTCTTAAAAGGCTGGCAACGTACCTGCAGCTCTTCTGATGCTGCGAGTGTCCATGGGCGACGGAAGTTGCTTTCCATCAGGTGACCCATTTGCTCGTTTGCCCCCTTATTTCATAAAAAAAAAGTCTGGAAACTAACGGGCAGCGGGGCAGGAGTAGATTTTATACTATGGAGCAGTCTAGTAGGCTGCGCGCCGCCTGATTTTCGGGGCCTGTCCATATAATTCTTTACATTGTCAGTCGCCGCGCCGCCACCGCGCCACAATAGACATAACTTTTATTTATTTTTTATTTATTCCTTTATTTTCATAAATCATACAAGACGTTTGAGATATACTCTCCATAAACCACGAAGGTTTGTCCGGAGTGTATTACAATAATAATAAGAATTATGTACATTGTCATTACAATTATTTTATACTCATTAAATAAATTAATATTTTTTATCAAACTTAACAAAACAACATAATAAACTTATTAATTATACTTACTTAAATATTCAACAAAAAATTGCAATTACTTACTTATTAACAAGAAAATAAATCTTGATGTCAGTCCTATTCATTTAGGAATTTGTTTAAATATAATGTTTTTAGCTTGTATTTAATATTTTTTTCTGTGATTTTGCTTACAATTATTGGGTCCAGATTGTTAATTAGGCGCGGTACTATATATTCGGTTGTTCTCTCTCCATAAACATTATTTGCCCTTGATATGTTCAGTTGGTTTTTAGTTTTTTGTCTTGTCTGGAAATTGTGTGTAATGTTATGTTTCTGGAGGTCGTCATCAAAGAAGTGTTCTTTTAAGATAGAATATTTGACTTTGGTTGTGATCGGAAGAACTTTACAAAATTTATACAATTCTTTTTCATTTTTGTTATATTTTTCTTTGATATCAGTTGGCACAATATTTTTCAGAATTCGAGTTTGGAGATTTTGAATTTTACTAAGGTAAGTTTTGTAGGTTCTACCGTAGCTGGATAAACCGTAACTAATAATGGAGTCAGCGAGAGCATTGTACAACATCAGTCTGATTTTAAATGGTATTTTGTTTTTAATTATGTAAATATTAGATAGAAACGCTTTAAGCCGGTCGCATATTCGTATTGTTTGAGGCAGCCAAGAGAATTTATTATCTATGATGAGGCCTAGGTAAGTATGTTTATTAACTATTTCTATTTCAGGGCAGTTACAGGTGCTGTTGTTTTTATGGAGGCATTGATGATCATGGCTGACTAGCTTTTTTCCGGCAAGATATTTTTTAGTGTTGTAGGGTGAACAAATTTGTACCAATTTTGTTTTGTCGGAGTTTATAACAAGTCCGTTATCATGACACCATTTGCTAATGTTGTTGAGATCTTCTTGTAATTTGGCTTTTGCGGAGGAAGGGTCTGAGTCCGAAATCATAAGACAGGTGTCGTCTGCAAATTGGAAAGCTAGACAGTATTTTAGAACATTAAGCATGTCATTGACATAGGCAATAAAATGAAGTGGTCCCATAACTGAGCCTTGAGCTGTGCCTTCTTCAGCTGTCACTTCGTCACTGATTAATGTTAATGTTTACATGATAAGTTCTTCCTTGCAAGTAGTCCTTACACCAATCTAGTAGTGGGCCTCGTATGCCCGTATTTTTTAATTTTTTGACTAGTTTACTGTGAATAAGGGTGTCGAATGCCCGGGAGAAGTCTATAAAAAGTGCAAAAACGTGTTTTTTAGAATTTAAAGCTAAATTAATATGATCAGTGAATTGGGATAGAAGGGAAGTTGTATTTTTATTAGGTTGGAAGCCGAATTGTTGTTTTGTTATAATGCCATGTTTTTTGTAATATGAATGAATTTGGTCGCAGAGAAACTTCTCAACAATTTTATTTATGGAAGAAAGAAGGATTATTGGTCGATAATTTGAGAATTCATCGTGTTTTCCTTTTTTATATACAGGACGTACGGAGCCCTTTTTGAGCTCATTGGGGTATTTACCGGTTTTAAGGCAAGTGTTAATAAGGTTAGCAATTGGGGCTGATATATTATTACCTATTCTTTTTATATCCAACACCTTGATTTTATCATGACCGGGAGCTTTATGTATTTTGAGATTTTTAATGATTTGTTTAACTGCATCAGAGGTTGCCTTTTTAATGTATATACTTTTATCAGCTTTATTAAAATATTTATTTTCGTTTAGTAGTGGAGTGTTACAGCGATTTATTATTTTATTTACACAATTTTGGAATTCATTTGCGAACTTATTTGCTATGTTTTTTGAAGACAGGTTGTGATTAGTAAAAGCTTTGTTTATGGTTTGATCGATGGATTGTGTAGTTCTACCACATATTGTATTTACAAGTTGCCATAATTTTCTAGGATTATTGTAGTTACTTTTTATGTAGTTATTATAATATTTATTTTTATGGTATTCTAGTATTTTATGTACTTTATTTCGTATTTTATTATATTGTAATCTTAAGTATAGATTTGTTGAATCATTTTTCCATTGCCTGAATAATTTATCTCTTTCTTTACAAACTTTTATAATATTGTTATTTATCCACGGAAGTTTAACTTTAATATTTTTATTTTTATACTTTGTTTCACATGATACGTCCATCGCATTACGAAAATTTGTTTTTATAAAATCATAAATATCATTTGGGCAGGTCATGCTATTGGTGAGTGACCAATCTGTATTATTTAGTTCTTTTAGTAGGATTTCAGTGTCATGACAATATGTCTTTGTTTTCTTAGAGAATAGTTTATCATTGTCTGGACTACAGCATGCTATAAGTGTAACACGATGATCTGCTAGAACTGTATCTATTGTGCCAGTATACACGGTTTGTGTGTGAAAACGAGAAAAAATGTGATCAATACAAGATTTAGTTACTTGATTATTCTTCATTTCGATTCTGGTGAAGTCAGTTATATCCGACTCAAAACCGTTTTCAGACATCATCTGTGTATATAATTCTGAATGAGTAGAGTGTAACTTTAAGTCAATATTCATATCACCAATTATTATCATGTCAGTGGAATCATATTTGCTTATAAGGCGTGACAGTTCGGTCACAAATACATTTTTATTATTTGAAGGCGGTCTATACACTGCACACAAAGTAACAGATTTGCTATCATTTGTTTTTATTATACCTGTGACATTTTCGAACGAACTTGTTTTATGTGATAGGTAGGAAAATTTAATAGCATTTTTAATATACACAATTATGCCTCCTCCTTTCCTATTTTGTCGTAACTGCATGTGCATTGTATAGCCCGGTATTTGGAAAAGATTACATACATCGTTCGTTATTCCTGCTTCAGTTACTATAATTACATCAAATATTAGTGTTGTAGCATCTATTAAACAGAGTAGTTTTGTGAAATTTTTTATCATGGACCGTATGTTAACATGCATGCAGAATAAGTTTACATTTTCTTCATTTATTTGCTTAACAAAAGAATTGACAGAATTACAGTTAAATATTTCAAAATGATTATTATTATTCACTGTCATTTTGAATAATAAATGTATAATAAAAATATAATTATAATAAATATTTACTTCAGGTTATCTTTACTAGTAGAATTATCAAGTTTGAGAATTGCTTCTATATCTATTTCTGATCGGATTATTACCGAGTTCTTAGATTCTTCGTTCTTTTTTACGTATATTTTCCCTTCTTTACACCAGATGTACTTATGAGAACCAGATAGGCTTTGTTTTGCTTTATAAAGTAGTGCCTTCGTGTGTGGAGTCAGAGCAGGTCTCACGTAAATGCGGTTCCTGGCTTTACCGGAAGGTGGTTCTGGTATTATATCCTGGACCAGGATTTCCGTGTTTCTAGCAATCGCTACCCATTCTTCTCGGTTGCCTTTACACTGTAATTCAACGACTATAAGTCCAGGTTGATCTTCACGTCGGCGTGGTATTCTACGGGCGCTTATCATCTGCTGGCATTCAACGTTTAATTTTTTAGCTACTTCTTTGGTAATATTTTTGACATTCTCGTTGGGAGTTTCTGGTATACCTGCTATTTCTAGTGTAGACCCTAGTAATCTCTGGTCGAATTCTCGAACTTGTTGTTCCATAGTGCTTATACGAAGCTCCAGATTCTTATTTTTAGTGTGTAGTTCGGTGTTTTTATTCAGTAACAGTTTTATTGTATTGGCTTGTTCTTTAACAGTATTTTCCAGTTCAGCTATTTGGCTATTCATAAATTCTACTGAAGAGGTAAGGCCCTCTAGCTCGTCTTTTAATATTTTTCGCATTTCACGAGTAACATCCTTGACTACATCCTTAACTAGTTGTTTCGATTCTACGGTAACCATACGCTCTTCTTCCTTTTCTTCCTCATCTTCAGAGTCCTGTGGTAGATAGAAGGACGACCGTTTCGAGGCATTCTTAATGCATCCTTCACAGCTCCACTCAAGGCCATCGGAAGTACGCAGAGCGGCTAGCTGTTTGTTGCTGAGTTTTGTGCAAGTAGTAGTTGCATGCACATACTTATGACATCTGCCACATTCCAGGCCAGGTGATTTTTGTGTGATGTTTTTGTTACAAATTGAGCACTTACTTAGAACCATCTTGCCCTTGTAACTAATTTTTAATAAGAGAAAGTTATATATACTATTATATTAAAAGTCTTATAAAAGTCTTCTAAAGTCTTAGTGTGTTGCTATGCGGCATACGTGTTAAAATTTTGTACTTATATCTCAATGTAAACATGCGAATAAATTCCTCGCAGCAACCCGGTAAGCGCAATCAGTCAATTCGTCGGGTTTCACTAGGATTATGAACGGAATGTGCCTCGCGCTGGCTGATATAATTTATTTTTAAATATTTAAAATAAAGATTTCAAAATTGGATTCTGACAATTTTAATCGCATGTGCCAAAACACAAACAACAATACGACCAAAGAGGAATACGTCCAGCGAATATGTCATAGTTTTAAATTCGTAGGTAACAATTTAACAACCCTAGCGACGGTTTTCGTCATGATACGTCAAATTTAAAAATTTCAACATCAGTTCTAAGTCGGCATACTCTATAATGTATACTCTGACCGCGTCACTCCCGCCCCGAGACATCAGCCTGTTACTCGCTCAAGACCATGCGTTTTATGTCTTTATGTCTGCTGTTTGGCGTATCGTCCACGATACAACCGGCCTAGGGCATTGTAGGTACTATTTAATAATCCTTGATAAAAATAACGTGTATATAATACCTATTCGTCTGTAATATGTCACAGCTACTACAGCAGTACTACATCATTGTGTACTTTGTAGCCAGTAAACTCAAACCTAATGTTTATAAGTTCTGTCTTTTGATTTGATCTCCATAACCAAACCATGAGCCGAGGTCTGTTTAAATTTTCTCTATGGTTTAAATACGTTTCCGCGTGGACATTACAAAGTGTTATAATAATTATTATTATTATGCCTACGTAACGAAACAACGTCTATATAAAAACGTAGTAGGTAAATATTGTACAGTAGCACGTAAAAGAAGGATATCATAACAACCTCACATTTTGTTTTAAAGTATTGTCTTACCTTCTTTCCGGTCTGAGCTTTACGAGTGAACTAAAAAAGCAAAACCCTGCATGCAAAATTAACATAGTTCGCAGTAATAAGTTTAAAGACCGAGTTTTCAGTTTTTTATTAGTAGGTAAGATTTTTAAAGAAACTAGTGTAATCGTCTAGCGCGGGAAGCGGTAAACTTTAACTACTATTTGGCACACTTTCAAACTTCTACAGACTGCCACAGGCTTTTTTGCATGTACTTATTATAAGTACTACTACCTACCTGAAATTCGTGGTATTAGGTTTACCGCTTAGGTATCTGTTTTATCCGCTGAAAATGTTAGCCTGCAGGGTCCAGTAGCCTTAGCACGGCCACCAGTAGAAATGCGAAAGTATGGACAAACTGTGGAGGTAAACTTAAGGTAGCGTTCCGATCTTTTTTCGTTCCCAAAAATTCAATTAAAATGCCACTTTATGACAGACTATAGTCCTAAAAATTCAAATAATATCCTACTCTATGAGATATACTATAATTGGCCGCGGTAAAGATCGGAACGGCACCTTAACGGCCGTTCCCAATATTTGATCTATCTCTGGTTTTGCCCTACTAGAGATAGGAATAGCTCACATTAGACATTAGAGACATATATTTTATGTCAATTGTGAGCTATTCCTATCTCTAGTAGGGCAAAACCAGAGATAGATCAAATATTGGGAACGGCCGTTAGTTTATGTCCACAGTTTGTCCATACTTTCGCATTTCCACTGGTGGCCGTGCTAAGGCTACTGGAATATTCAATAATCCATACTTCCATGCTTATATTATAAATCCTAGTATCTACTTTTGATTAATTTCGTTGCGGGTCCCAAGACAGCTTTAGCATGTCTCTCAGGCTCCCTGAGATCATATCAAAGGGTTTTCGTGGTTGGATACCGCTGTCGATCCTGGCGACACAGGAGATACAGTGGTGGGAATGTGTGGTGGGCCAAAGCTCGTCTATATTAATATATTATAAATGCGATAGTCTGCCTGTCTGTCTGTTACCTCCTCAAGCCCAAACCACTGAACTGATTTTGCTGAAATTTGGTACGGAGATACTTTGAGCCCCGGGAAAGGTCATAGGATACTTTTCATCCCGAAAAAATTTTCGGTTCGGGCGTCATCTAGTTAGACTAATATACAGCCAGGTAGAAATACTCGTAGTCCTGGTTATATTTTTTTTCATTGTATAACATACATTATACATACTTAGATACCTACTTTTAAAAATAATTATTGGCAGTTCATCAGATGCCTTAAAACCCAACTTATAAAGCTAATAAAAAAATAAGCGTTTAAAAATCGAGGACCATCGATCCTATTCATGTATGCAGTGCACTAGAACGAAATTCGCAGAAAGGTGGCAAATGTTTCCAACGCGCGTCCTCATGTGAAAATAGAGGAAATCTATATCGTAAATAACGGCTGGAGTGCTACGCCGGCCAGCGCATGAATAAAATATCCCAGTTAAAAATCAAGATTATCGCATGGAGATTCGATGATAAAGGTTCTAAAGGACATAAATGAGTGATAATACATTTGTACTGTGTATAATACTCGTACTTATGTAATACCTAACCAGTGTGTGTGTGTGTGTGTGTGTGGCCACACACACACCGGTTACAATGAAACCAGGCCAGGTTACGCAGGTGTAATTTTATAGTGCCCAAGTGTGTGCGCATTACACAAGAGCACTCTCTATTCCTTTACGCTCATAACCCAGTGGGACGGAAGACCGAGTTTTTAAAACATATCCATCCAACGCATAGATCATCTTACTTGTCAGAAAATCAGGTGATCAGCCTGCATTCTCCTAACCTAACTTGGAAATAACATGTTTCCAACGCGGGAATCGAACCCACAACCTCCGAGTCAAGAGCCCTGCTGTAAACCACTGGACCACGGAGGCGTTAGATATGTAAGACTCTATAAATAGATAGATTTTACAGTGAAAGTAGCAGTGCTAAAAGATTTGCTATTGACTTCTACTTATTCTATAATAATATGGGTTATTCTCCAACATCATGAATGTTTCGATTCAAATTCAATGAGTAATTAAAAAAAAAAACGAACTTATTAGGTACTACAGCTTCGTGTACTAAGTCCAAAGAGTAAAACCTGTAAATATTTGTTTGGAATAAATAATATAAATACCATAACGTGTCTAGGCGGCATAGATTTAGCAATTAGCGATGTCGACAAGGTCAAAGATTAACAGATTTTTTTAATAAAAAAATATATAACGGTTAAACCATAAAGTTAATATCTAGCGGAATAGAGCAACAATCTCAAGCTGTCAAACGAAACCGAAATTGATTTACATCTGTGTGTAAAATATGTGTACGTCTACGTATAAACTTACACAAGCATCTTTCTATGAGATTAAATTGTCAACGTGCCGATAAGTGCTGACTGGACGTCATAAAAAGAGCTCTGCTGTCATGTATTATGTACACGTCTCTTTTTACCACGCAGTGTTACTGATAGTGACATCTCGCTTTGTTTCTCTATTCAGCTAGGTATTTTAACTTTATGGCTAAATCGGACTTGTGACAGTTGTGAGTTTCCTTCAAAAACAGATTTTTTTCACGAGCTATCCCTCACGAAAATCTATACATCTATACATATAAATAAAATTGGAGTGTCTGTTTGTAATATTAAAATAACTGTTTTTTACTACATGCATATTATGAATATTTAGACGGTACTTATACAAAAATAACAATTTTTAGAATTTTTGTCTGTCTGTATGTCTGTCTGTTTGTTCCGGCTAATCTCCGAAATGGCTGGACCGATTTTGACGGTACTTTTACTGGCAGATAGCTGATGTAATTAGGAGTACATTTTAACCGAGCTTAGGCTACTTTTTAACCGACTTCCAAAAAGGAGGAAGACATATTTTTACTTTTTTTTACCTATGTATTTTACATTTTGTTGACGCGGACGAAGTCGCGGGTAACAGCTAGTCTATATATATAAACTCAAAGGTGACTGACTGATTGACATAGTGTCAACGCACAGCCCAAACCACTGGACGGATCGGGCTGAAATTTGGCATGCAGGTAGATGTTATGACGTAGGCATCCGCTAAGAAAGTATTTTGATAAATTTCAACCCCGAGGGGTTCAAATAGGGGATGAAAGTTTATATATAATAATACTTCTTAACGCGAGCGAAGCCGCGGGCAAAAGCTCGTGTTATCTATGTGCCAAGACGTTCTTGTAGGTCTATACCATAAAATATGGATCATCCTGTGTATTTTTATACCTACTCTGTGGCTTAGGTGTTTTGAATGTGAAGCCAAATTGACTCCATTAAAAGTTGTGAAAGCGCTCAGCTTAGATAATTTACGGAACGAGTTATTCCCTCTGTACGGCGCGTGGGAACTGAAAACTAATGAATGGTCTGTTTGTGTGTTTCCCGCCATTTTCCAGCCGCTTGAGCCAGTTTACCGTATTTTAATATCGATTTCCATTTCATTGTTCGGTATAGTACGTACGCTTAGCAAAATTGATTTATAGACGGTGAACCTACGTTATTTTTTGGTCGCGTAAAGTAGTCTCTACGCGAATATTAGTATATTGACTGTAGCTTCTGAATCAGGCTCGATCACAGCCTAAAGATATTGGGAGAGTCGCGAGATTTTCAGTTTGTTATAATTATTATTGTTGAATTAAGGAACCTTGATTTTGTCCTAAAAGTTCTAAGTCCTATCACATTATATGTGCCATGACCCTCCTCGTACCAGTTATGAATCCATATCTCTAATGATACCTAACTACCTTCATGTAGTTTCAGTAAAACTTATGAATTATAATGCCATTGTCTTAGTACAAAAGTTGTTTTAACTCCAAAAGCTCAGTAAAAAGTACTGGACTGGATTGAGTTCAACATCAGGTTAATCCCTATGTGCAACCAGCTTTCTAAACTACCTACTCTATATTATGTTGAGTACCTACCTAAAACTCGTTAATTTAGAACATTGGTGCCCAAAAGTTTAAAGCATTAAAAGTTGGAATAAGACCATTTGAATACAGCAGCGGCTTTCCGGAATAAACAAGAGACGAAGCACCTATTAAACTATTATGAGCGTCATATTGCGAGTATGCAACAATTTTAGAACAAAGACGCATAATAGAATTCATAGAATAGGAGTATAGCTGGGGACTTTGTTTTCAAAAAGAGAATTTCGTTTGTAGTTTAAAATACAGTTTCCATTTATTGAGAATTTTCATTCGAAATTGTATTGCACAAAATACATGCGCGTACAGTGTGATTGTGATAGCTTAAAATTGTACATGGTCATGGTTTGACTCGATAGTTTTACTCCAAATCGAGTAATAATTACTGTGTGGACCGCAAAACTCACAGCTCGAAGGCTCGCATAGAGCCAGCTCGAAGGCTCGCAACGAGCCGAGATGAGAGGCGGGGCCGGCCTCTCATCAAACAGGAAATGGAACAGCAAAAAATGGAAAGGGCGTAAGCGACAAAATAGTTTTTGTCGCGTAACTTAAAAAACATAAATATATTTAATATAAGTTATGGGCAAAAAAGTGGATGCTTGAACCAATCTACATACAAATTACTCTCAAATTAAATACACTCTACTCTGTTGGCAAAATTAGAATCACTTTTTTTACAGAGGTCTTTTTGATTGATTATTCTGTGTTATAAAAGTTGACCTATCCTAAGCTATGGATAATTCAAGAAAAAGACATGATGATACTCACAATTAATTTCTTAGCTTTAGTCATTGCTGAGAAAAATCGATATCGCTATCAGTCAAATTATCAAGGCGTCGCCTTAAGAGGAGTCCACAGCGCCGTTTTTCCATACAAACGTTGTCCCCTGTTTCCTCCCTGGATAAATCCGGTAGAGTTATAATTTTTTTCCTAAATATCTATAGCCACTAATACAATGTCCTTATGTTTTCTTTTTTTTTAATAATTTAGATAATAAAAAAGATATGAACGTTCAAAAACCCAAAAAAATGGCCAGGATTTTCTTCTGTGTTCAAACACCCAGAAAACAATACTGGCTAGAATAAACAAAAAAATTAAAACATAGGAACACAGCTCAATCCTTGTTTTAATTCTTAATGAAAAAAGTACTTAAATCGGTTAAGTTTTGGAGAAGAAATCAGCGGACAACGAATCTTTGATTTCTGTTCTTTTATTAGAACTTTTGTCGTGTTGTCTCTATCGCGCTCTGCGGTGGGAGACTTGAGATTGGTGAGACAGCTATACATTTTAAAATACCTATTTTCAATTTCTCTAGCCCTTGGTGTATCCTCTTAAGCGGGAAGTGGAGCCTGCAGTTAGCATCATGGTATTTAAGTGGCAAGACTAGATGTATAAGGAAGCGCGAAAAGGGTTTTTCTTGTATTAAAAGATTAGTGTTAGACCACAAAGGTAAAACTAATAAAAAATTTAAAAAAAGTTTAGCTAAGTAGTAAGTACCTACCTAACTTCGTTAGTATATTATGCGATAATTCAATCGAAAACCTTTCATCGGCCAATTGAACAACTCAATACCATACAGCTAGAAATTATAAACAGAAAATAAAGTTAAAAGAAAACCATTTGTAGTGGCAAAGAAAAATTGGATCTTACACAAAGGAGAGTAGCTATCACAAACAGCAATGCAATTAAAAGGACTCGTTTAATTGAGTGTCGCAGTCGATCGCAACTGACATTCGGAAAGATGTGGCTTTCGGTTCGTGGATTTAAGAAAATAAACTTGTTATTTTCTTAACTTTAAAATAAAACAATGGTTTATTTTTCTTTTTCAGTAATTGGACTTTTTATAAAGCCGTTTTATTCACTGAAAGAAGTATAGGTCTATAATTAACTAATATTATAATTATCTTTCCAGACAAAGAAAAGAAGAGCGCTATATAATGCTATGTTTTAGAACAGCTGCTGTTGTGGCACTCATTAAATAGTCGTATTTTTGTAAATTGAGAATAACAAGCACAATTATTTTGTTGCGGTTTCAGAGCAATTTCATTTGAATTTTATACATTAGGACCAAGCTGGTCATCAAACGCAGAATCCCAAAAGCGCCATCTGGTGCTCAGTAGATGAGGTTATAATAATATAATATTTTGTTTTCTCCTACATTTTTTTTCCTTGGAAGTAAGTATAATAAAGCAAAAAAAATATTTAAGTAAAAAATACAGTCATTTCCTATCACGTTTATTACTCCGCGCTTTCTTCATTATAGTTTCTTCACAGTCTTCTACTCTTCTAACTCTTGAAAATCCTTGTTTAAGCTCCGAATTAGTATAAAAAATTGTATACGTCAAATTCGTATGTCAATTGTCATTTGTCAATGTCAAATGTCAATGTCCAAATTCCAAAATCCAATGTCGGCTTCAGTCGCACAGACTAGGTAGGTACTTAGGGATATGTTCAGTCGGCTTCACCAAATATATACTAGTACCTACCTAACATATATACTAGTAATCTGTGACTAGTAATCTGTGGGCTTCACGGAGCTAATGGCTTGCTCCGCGCTCCTGCCTCCAATTTTGAAATTCTTTTGGTTTTTGTGAGAAATCGAAAACATTTTTTTAATTATACTGCGAATAATACTAATAATATCATTAATATACTTATAAAGTAACGAGATAATCATGACTTACAGTTCTACTCATAGATTTCTATTAAGATCAGTGGCTAGTTGTGGTGCACTCACTCTTGAAGAAACCAAAAGATTGTTAATAAACGCATCAGCATCAGGTATGTATATACTTATTTTATATACCTGGAACAATCATAAAATAACGACAGTATGAAAACAGTCCTGTCCTGTCAGAATCGTGCTTCACATTAATATTACCCGATGGCCGATACAAATACACCTTTCAAAAGCTGTAAAAAAACATTTGATTAAAAAGAAATAAAATAATAACACAAGTAATCATTTCCAATATACCATTCCAGAAGAAGATTTCATAATTCAAGATTTAATAAGTGAGATCAATGAAAAAATAAGACCATTCCAACAAACAATAAAAATAGTTAGTGATGAATTTACCAACGAGGAGGTTGTTGTATTCTTATCCCTTGGATATGATGATGCTACAAAGTCACAGAACATATTTTCGGCTACGGAGTTGGAATACTTCAGGATACTGTTGGAGAAAATAATGACAACTGAAAGCAGACAAGTAACGAGTATACATGCATTGAACTTAGTTAGCAATATGAAGTTGTCATTCACCAAAACTGATGCCCAGGTATTTTGTGTTAATACCTCGATTGTGGGAATCGCAGACATAATAATATATTATATTCAATTGTTATGCGGCACCCAGGTGCCTTTTGGGAGTTAATGGGTTAATAAAAATATCAACTTTAGTACTGTAATGCCTGTTTTCTCTCAACACATCCTAAGGCTAAGAGACAGTTGGCCGCAATATGCCTTGTTTTTGCCAACTACTAATATTATACTAATTTTAAAATACAGTACAAAGTATTGAAACAATTATTGTCAATGTTGTGTTGATTTTGTTAAAAAAATCCTATTCATTAAACTTTTCAGAGGCTCCTGAACACTTGGTGTAAAATGCACTACTTGGTCAAAAATGATTCCAACTATGCTTTAGGAATTAGAGGAATTTACGAATTTGAGGGCTACTTACGTGAGAACTTACCAGACTCTATTGAGGAGTGTTGTCTTTGTAAAAATGTTGTGTACAGGGTAAGTTTTGTTTCTTTATTTGCATTTTTAATTTGCTGTCATAATGTGAGCCACTATCATTTTATAGGTAGGGTTTATTTTTTCACTGACAGCTGCCTGGTTTCAGCATTAAAATAAATGGAAGTATATATGTCGCAGCCGACTGGTTTAAATAGCCGTTCAATCAAACAGCTAGCCCTTTGACTGAACAACGCCATTCAATCACAAGTATAGCTTTTAGATTGAATATTTTAGTCGCTCAAAATGTTCAACACTACAGCTGATTCAAAAGCCGCCGTCTAATTGAAGTAGTTCAGTAATTTTTTTTTGGACTTCGGAAATAAAAACAAAGAAATGGTATTTTTTATTTGTGATGATTAATTAAATTAAATGTTGTCAATTGAGCTAAAGATGGTACTTGACTTGACCTTTTGCATAAGAGTTGCGACAAATCCATTTGGATCTCAGTAAAACCAAGGAAGGAAGGAAAGGAAAAACATGTCTTGCAGCTTTAAAGACAGCAATGTTATATACTACAACATTATATTATACTACACTCAACATAATAACTCCACATCAAACTTTTATGACTACAAACAGACACACTTTTAACAATTAATATTAGTACGTAAAACATTTGCAGGGCTACAATTGTCCAGGGTGTGCAGTCGCTATACACACTCGCTGTCTGAATCGCTACTTAGAGAAAGTGGAGAAGTGGCCGTGCTGCAAGATTGACTTTCATGCTGATCAGCTGGAGAGGCTTACTTCAGAAAGGTATGTTTTAACACACATTAGCTTGGGCTGTATGTATGTAACGGAATCTTTGAGCACGATTTTGACCTATTTCCATTAGTCTAATTAATTAGAAACTTTGCATGCATATAAAGAGCCAACAACACAACAATGCAATAATTTGTTAAAATTTTTGAAAAAATAAAAAAAAGCGTGTTTTTTTTAGTTTTTCTAAACTATGTAAGTATTATTTTATTATATTTTAATAGAAAAAGGATTTTGTTTAAATTATACGATTAATTAAACTATAATTCCTGCATGATAGTTGGTAGCATTGTCTAGTTAATAAATTTTAAGTTCTGGTTTGTGTCGCCAGCTTGCATCACTTTGTTCCCTATAATGGTTCTATTTTGAATTATTGTGATTATTCTCCCATTCTACAGATCTGTAAATACATAAATACATCTATGTATTTTTGAACTTAAAATACAATACAGATTATAAAACAAATTTCTTAGGTCCTATTTTTTCTGTTTATTACCAGATATTTTTTTTAAATAATTATGTATTTGTAATTTTTACAAAAACGTAATTTGAACTTTTACCCATTTCAGACTGACACAGAATTTGACACAAACTCAAACAACCATACAACATGCAGAGGAGACAATGTCTTCTGAAACTATGATGGATGATTCAGAGAGAGAAATCCATACACAAGATATTATACCAGAGATATCACAGCGAGTCACTAGGAAGCGAAAGAGGAATGTTGAATAGGTATGTGTATGTTTAGCTTTTTTTGACTTTTAAATGTAGTTTCAAAACAAAAAGAGCATAGTAAAATTATATTATTACTTACGAGCTTTTGCCCGTGGCTTCACTCGTGGTAAGAAGTATTATTATATACAAACTTTCATCCCCTATTTTAACCCCTTGGGGTTGAAATTCATTAAAATCCTTTCTTAGCGGATGCCTTCGTTATATCATCTACCTGCTTGCAAAATTTCACCCCGATCCGTCCAGTGGCTTGGGCTGTTTGTTGATAGATCACCAATCACCATGTCAGTCAGTCACCTTTGAGTTTTATAT